>NC_133589.1:0-600000 GCF_964106895.1 Numenius arquata | reverse complement strand
TATTTTAAATACTGATTTCATCCACTCTATCATGTGTAAAACGTGACCTGATAAAGCTAATAGTTTTGTCAAAGCAGGCAAGCTTTGTAGCCCTATGAATTCCTGACCCGTTACCGCAGCTGCTGCACAGCCACAGCACGGGGAGTCTCTGCCCACGAGCACTGCATTTACTGTGCTAATGACTAGTGCAGGGCCCTTCCCTACGCGGCTCTCCCGGTCACACACACATATTTGAGCAGAGAAGGAGCTGTCAGAGCTGAATTAGGGGCAGGTCCAGCGATCTGGTCCCTGGGGTAGAGGATTTGTACCTGCACAGGCTTCTGCTCAGGTGAGCCCCACACACAGCTGGGTCATGCTGTTCTCGCTCCATCACCAACATTAACCTCTGGAACTCGGCCTGGGGTGCAGGTACCAGTAAGGGCCAATTTTTGCTGTCTTTGCTCACAGTAACAACTCAATCAAGAAGTGGAACCACTGGTTTCAGTGAGACTGTTGGAGAGCACGGTCCTGTTCAGTCCAAGTGACAAAGTCTCTCTCAGTTGTCTGTCCCAAGGGTGGTAAATCCTGGTTTGTCTCCATCTGAGCTGGAGCCATGGCAGGGGAGGTGCAGGGATGTGGCTGCTCAGCTCCTGAGCCTGGAGGGCACCGGCGAGGAGCTGGGCTGAGACCAGGTCATTGCAAACTCTGCTTCCACGGGTCTGAGATCAGCCTGGGGTCCCAGGGTGCAGAAGGAACCCCCTCACTAATGGTGGTGGCGTTACCAACGTGGGCTCAACAAGGCACTGCTCTTTGGGTTTAGTCAGTGACTGAGTCATCCCTTGTCAACAAGAAACCATTTTCTGTTCTCAAAAGCAGTTTTTTTCCTGTCTTACCATAATTTGGCTGTGATGTGAAATGACTTCGAAATCCAGTCCCTGGGAAGCGTTGAAGCCTCCCCGGGAGCTTCAGGAAGGCGCCGCGTTTCCCCTGGCAGTGATTTACAATCGGTTTCCCTCTGTGTGTGACTGTAGCCGGAGTTATTTTTCTATGATGCGCAGCGTGGTGTGGTCTCAGTACTGTACTTGTAGAAGTAAAACTTACGTTTGCACGTATTTAAAGAATATATTTGATATTTTAATGCCAAGGAAAGCACTGTTTCTAAGTCCAAATGTGAATGAAGAGTTGATGCTTTACTGGTTAAAAATGTGATCAGAGATTCCTGGTTTGTCCGTGTGTCGTGGGAGCACCATGAAGAACGTTTGCATTAATTACTGTAATAGGTTTTGCAGAACTTGCACAGTATCTTGTCCAAATAAATAACTTTACTACATGTATTTTTAGAGAATTATTAGGATTGTATTTTCTCTGCATTGTAACAGAAATATTTGTTTAATAGTCAGTGTTTACATCTCCAACAATCAACCCTGTTTCATACAATAAGCTTTATAATGTACCTTTGCATTTTTCCCTGCATTGCCAAGTTCCACTTCACTGTAAAAAGCTGGGTTTAAGTGAACAAAAGCTAAATTATAAATTGTTCCTGTTTGAGTACTATATATTTGCCTTCTGAAACTATTATTTAGAGAATTATTTAATTTAAAGTCATTGCTATGGCTAGTTAAAATAAGGAAAAGTTACTTTGAATTGAAACAATTTTGAAAAAAATAAAAGTAATTTATCCCTTTTGATGTGTCCAATAAAGCAGCACGTTGTAGCAAGGTACCGTTTTGGAGCTAGCAGCTGTCATTGCACTGAAACACCACTCTCCTGCCTCTGACTGTTCATCAGCGCTCAAAGCTCCCTCCAACCTGGCCTTGAACCCCTCCAGGGATGGGGCAGCCACAGCTTCTCTGGGCAACCTGGGCCAGGCTCTCACCACCCTCACAGCAAAGAAGTTCTTCCCCAGATCTCAGCTCAATCTCCCCTCTTTCAGTGTCAGACCTTTCCCCTTCATTACCCAACCACCACCACCTCGGTGTTACTGATGTCCCCCGTTACAGTCAGACAACACATAAATGCATCAAGGGCTTCACCCGTGAGGAGCAGCTGTTGAGTGAAGATACAGCGCTGTTGGGGCAAGTCAAACCTCTACGCCAGCAGGAGACACCCTCACTGACACCCCAGTACAGGAGGGCTGATCACAACTATTTTAAGTGTGAAAACAGAAAAATCCCAAGTTGCAGCAGGATCCAGATAACTCCTTGCTCCATAAGGCAACCACACAAACAAGCCGTTACGTTGTTCTCTGTCATACCTGTAGATGGCTGTGGTGGGGAACGGTGACCCACGTCCCTGCAGCCTCACCTGCTACTGGAGCCGTGGCAGCCCCAGCCCCGGCGGAGCAGAGCACACGGTGGGTGACAAACAACCCAGGGGCACCATAACCCTCCCTCAAGGATCCCTCCTCGGGGCTCGCTGTTCTTCAGGCGTGAGAACGCGAGAGGAAACGAGAGCGACATAAACCTTTTCACAATAAGATGGAGTGAGGAAAAAAAAAAAAATAATGCTCATTTTTTTCCTTTTTGGAAAGTTCCTGCTTCATTTATTGTTTTGTAAAACGAGAATCTAGCACTAACCCAGAAAGAGACCTGATCACATGACAGCTTCATTAGCAAATAATTTGTAATCGCATAGATTGTTAGCTAACTTACCGCTATACTAAAGCATTTTTAGCGTAGTTTTGGCAAAAATAAGTCCTTTGTCCCTTATTTATTATTTGTGTTACAATGGCACCCAGAGACACGCTACAGAGAAACTCAGCCCTCGCTCCGGAGAGCTCACAGTCTGAAGGCGCTGTAGGAGGCACAGAACCAGCGCGTCACAAGTGTCTGTGCTTTGCAAGGGCCAAAATTCTCAGAGCAGATCCAGAACTCTCAAGATGAATATTCTGATTTGGTGGCCAATTTCCCGTATGTGCCACTTCGCTCCTCAAATTAGACAAATTTTGTCACCAATTGTAATGTCCCCCAGCAGCACAGGTGAGAACAGTCACCGACCCGGGGAGCAGCTACAGCGAGACCTTCCGTGACACGGCCTGGAACGCTCAGCTCCCAGCCCTTCCAGGGAGGGAGATTCGCACAAGTTTCTAAATCCCAACTCCCAGCTCCAGCGTTACGGGATCGGGTTCCAGCCCTGACGCACTAAACAAATATATCCATTAAGCTCTGAAAAATGCTTATAATTTAAGGTTATTTCTAATGTGCCGTATAAGCTATAACCATGAGTGTTACCTGTTTGTCTTTTTAAGAAAAAATAGGGGGTAGCTGGAGGCAAAAATAATGTCTGAAAACCTCTCTGTACTGACAGGAACTGCCACGCAAGGCGGCGCAAGAGCGACGGCAGCAGGTAACCCTGGGTGTTTGGGCTGGAGCCATGAACCTACGTGGAGCATTTCTGTAGATGTTCCTCATGATCTTCCTCCCCAAGTTGCTGTTGATAATGGTACAGTTTGGGCCCCCGGGCTCCCCCCATCCCTTCTGTGGACGGAAAGTGTCCGTTGGACATATGGAGTATAATGGAGGTCAAGGATTTAATGTAGTTTTTGGCCAGCGTAAGAGTCTCTATTTTGGAGAGTTTATTCTCAGCTCTGACGTGAGGGATCACCTCCCGCAGGGCCTGGAACGCGTTGTTGAGCTTGTGCATCCTCTGCCTCTCCCGCTCGTTGCTCTCCAGCCTCCTCAGACGCCGCTCCTTGTTGCTCCAAGGGTGCTTGGCTCCGGCTGCAGAGACCTTGCTGCTCTCCTTGTCCCCCCCGCTCCTCCTCTCCTTGTGCTGCAAACGTTTCACCAGCTCTTTCTTTCTCGTTGCTGACTCCTCGGGAAATGCTTCTCTGTCAGCAGCACGCCTTTGCTTCTTCCCTTTGCTTTTAGTCTTCATGTTTTGGCAGATGTATGGTGTTAAGCATCAAGGTGCTGTAAAAACACGACACCAGTATCTTTAGCTGTTGCGCGGCTCCGTGCTGAGCAAATGACCCGGTGCAGGTCGGTTTGATGCCATCGCCCACTTGTTCACTACTGGAAAACTACCATTTGCGCTCTTAATTCAGTGATGTTCGGGTTAGAAGTTGTGAATGTTATTAGACAAGACAATCTGCACAGATAAACAGAGGAGAAAATCCCTTTTTAGAGAACAACAGACCCTCCTTCAGCTGGAGGAAGAGGAGACAGAGGGAGCAGAAGCCACGTGAAAGCAGTGAGCCACCCTCTGGTGTCCTCTCCCGCAGGAAGCCAAGTGAAAAGCAGACCCCTCTCTGCTGCTTGTAAGTAGGGTCAGGCTGGGGAGATTCCTCCTCTCACGGCACGCGAGAAAATGGTCTCCCAGCTGATCCAGCCTTCCCAGGGGAAGAGTGAACCACAACCCAAAATTATGAGTACAACGGTCAACCAGATTTGGTAAGACATTCCCTCTGGTTCTGATCTCTGCTTTCTCCCTGCTCTCGTTACCACAAGTTATGATATAACCATACACCCCCTCACTGTACGTACGCAGGCTTGGGGGGGGGTGGGGGGGTGGGTATCAAACAGAACTCCCAGGCTCTTACTCCTGTAATTTCTCCTCAAGCTCCTGGCCATTGCTTTTTGCAGGAGCAGATCTGCACTGTGAGCAGTCCACCAGAGGGAATCGTGACACTGCCTGGTGCAGGGGCTCAGAAACTCCTGATGGTTTCACCCACAGCATCTCCACGCTCCGAGCTACACTCACACCGGCATTTCCCTCTTCCAGCAGCAACCAAGTAACGGTGGGGCTTCATCGTGGTCCCTGCCCCAGCTGAAGAGCAGCAGAGCACGACTGACTGCCCGGGTTACCCGAGGACAGAGCAGCGTTCCTGCTCACCCCTCGGCCAGGCGGACGGCAGCGCTGAGGTTTTACCCACAGCACAGGGGAGACCAGCGGTGTCACAGCACCCCCGCCCCAGCACCCCCCTCAGCGTTACTGACACCGTCCCCAAAGCGCTTCCTTCCACTTTCCTACAGCCCATGTAGTCATCGAAAGGTTCCGTCTTAAAAAAATACATATTTTTATGCTGATGCTATTACGTAGGAGCAGTTGGAGAGCTGGTGAGCCACTGACAAACCCCAAACCACCGCGCCACGGGTGCCCGAGTGTCCCAGGAGGGGACCTGGCCTCAGCAGGAGCCGGTGGCCAGCAGCCCCGGGAGCTGCCAAAAACATCACGTCCTCTCTCACTTCTTCAGAGACCGCTTCGGCTTCTGGGCACTCAGGGAGACTCGGTTCCCCGCCTGCGAGGGCATCCCGGCCACCCCCGAGGTCCTTGACACCAGGGAGGCAGCTTTGGCAGAAAGCAGAGGAGTTCACAAAGCAACTTGGTGAAGGTGGCACCCGGGTGAGAACGACCGTGCTGAGGAGCCGGGAAGGAACGCTGGAGACACGTGGGGTTCTTAAGCAAGAGAAGAGGACTAAAGCCAAGCACTGGGTCTGCTCTGGACTCAGTCTAACTCAGTGGGCAGAAAGGACAGAAAAGTGAAGGCGGGCACAAAGGAGACCAGTCAACATCCCCCTCCAGCACAAAAAGCGCCCTGGGGAGAGCAGAGAAACGAGCAGCTGTGTCTGAGCAGGAAAGAGCTGCAGGACTTGGTGAAGGGCAGAAAAGCTGGAAGAAGAGTCCAAGAGCAAGGAAGCCTCACTCAGCGAATGGTGGGAGCAGAGAGTCTGTAAAACTGCAGTCTAGGGGAGAGCCAAGGGGAGGACATGCGGTAAGAGGGTGCTGAGCTGGCCGAGGTTTGCTTTCAGACCCCTGTACCCCCCGAGAAACCACCTCCTGGGGCCACAGCAGGGCTGCCAGGGGGGAACGGAGATGGAGGGGGGAGCAGGAGGAACAGAGCGGGCTGGTCAGCGGGGACCAGAGCGAGCGGGCAGCCGAACAGCAGCGGAGATTCCACCCTCTTCACCCGTCCACCGGGGCCGGCGTCCCTCCTCCGTGACTTACCGCCGCCGCCAGCCGCGGAGAGGGCACATGGGAGCGCTGCGGGCACCGCCTGCCCTCGGGCCGGCCGGGATCCGGCCGCGGGAGCGGGCGAGGGACCAGCCACGTCGCCTTAGCGGCGGGGGCGGGCCCGGGCGGGACGGGCACCGGGAGCGGGGGGGCTGCTGCCGGCACCCGCGTCATCCCCGGGGGGCCAGCGCCCGGAGACACCGGCACAAGGCTCCTGCGGTCACCGGGTGACACCGAGCGGCTGAGGGAGGCGCTGCCCCCAGAGAGGGATGTCACCGATGTCACCGCGGGAGGGGTCAGGCCGGCACTTACTGCAGTGGGGGAGAAGGAGGAGGAGGAGGAGGAGGAAGGTCTCAGCTCCGCCGGGCCAAGGGCTGTGCAGGTGTCACCATCCCACCCCCGGGGAAAGCCCCCCCGCGGAGCTCCTCCCCCCCTCCCCAGAGCGGCGTGTGTGAGAGGGGCTCTGCGGGGGGGGCAGCTCCTGCCCTGGGAGCTCTCACACCTGCCCAGTAACCACACCGGCTCGGGCACCTTTGGGCCCAGGAGCTATATTTTACCTAGTGACGCTCAGTCATCTCGGTATCAGTTCCTCATTCCCAGGGCACCCCCAACAGCTGCGGCACCAGCCGGGGCTGCGGGGACATCGCCGTACCCATCACCACAGCCCCGATGCGACCAGGCTGAGGAGGAACAGCACCCGGCTCCTGCCCTCAACTGCCTCCCTCCCACCGGAGCACAGGGGCACTGCCGTCACCTGGAGATCCCGGAGTCACACAAGGGTTGGGTGGGAAGGGACCTCAAAGACCACCCAGTTCCCGGGCAGGGACGCTTCCAACCAGAGCAGGTCACTCAAAGCCCCGTCCAGCCTGGCCTTGAACACCCCCAGGGACGGGAGCTCCGTTAGCTCCCATTGAGCACACACTTAGATTTAAGGAAAAACCCAAACCGCAATAAAATAATCTTCTAGAAATAAATTCAATAAATACTGAGAGAACATACCATTAACCTGCTTCCTGAAGGGTACTTACAAATTTTGAAATCTCCACTCTTCCTACAAATGCTTAATTGGAGGATCAAAAGCAATATTCAGTTTTTAGAATTACACCTTTGTATTTTGAGCATTGCTTGGCTACTGACTGCACACACACGTTACCTGGAGTTCACACACGGGTGATATCAGAAGGAATTACAGGCGACTACACTAGTTAGTGTGGCCTCATCTGCTGGGGCTGCAGCTTTGAGCTTTTGGTACTTTCTCAACCTCTGGACACTAACAAGTATGTCCTACAGCAGAACTACACTGTGGGCCTGATCCACTGCTGGCATCTGTTTAAGAATGAACAAACATAGACACAGAGATTATAAATATATAACTGTATTTTATTTGTAATATTAAATATTCTTAAATTACAAGCAGTTTCTTGAATCACACTATGCATGATAATCAATATACAGTAGAAATTACAATTTAAAAATGTACACAATTTAAAGACATTTTGACCTGAAATTTCATTAACTATGATATATTGCCATAAACCTCATACCTGTATTAAATTACAATAGGAAAACCTCATACCTATGATTTTGTTACATAGTTTCTCATTTACAAATAGAATTAAACATTATATATACACACACATCAGTACCATTTATCATTTAAGTTACACCTACATCTGTGCAAGTTCAAACAATTTCATAAACAAAACTGTAAGTCATATTCAAGTTTCTGAAAAACAGGCTGCTGGTATTACAAATACTTATTTTCAACAAGTTTATATGATGTTTGACTCCCCTCTAGATTTTTTCCAGTCTCGTACTAAAACCGGTAACATACAAGGATATTTCTGTATGACTTAAAGCTGAAGTAATTTTGTGTACTCCACTCTTATTTAAGGCTATTTCTTATAAGGCTAATATATACTTGGATTCCACCTTTTGCCAACCCCCACAAAAATAGCCATGTGGCTAACACCTGGCAATGCTGACCATTTAGCCTAGTGCTTAGTCATAGAGAAAAAAAAAAAAAAAAAAAAAAAAAGAAGTCTTCCTACCAACCAGCCTCCTCATGAAAAAGATTGAGTACTACATAAAAATCTGCTAAAAATACTGCTAAAAAGAATGAGGCTTAAATGGCTTTCATTAGTGCACCAACAAGGATATGAGAAAACGTTGAATTGGCTCATTCCCATGGGAAGGGCAGTCGGCAGCGGGGGTTTGGGGAGCACCGTGCTCCCACCACGACCGGGGGCTCCTCTCGCCCTGCAGCGTCTCACAACAGACCCTCGCCGTCAAACACACCCCCGCAGGCAGGAAAATCAGACCCTTGAAATAACTTTAGTGGCCAGATTGAGACAATGCCTTCATTATTCAAATAATCAAGGTATTCTACTAGAGAAGGAATTAAAACGGAACCAGTCCTCCCTCATAATAAACCATTGAAAATAGATACACGTACTTCTGAAACGGAAACCATGCTTGAGTAGCTAGTGCAAGAAGTTACATATCCTTTAGTGAATGATTTGTAACAAACCCCCTTATTATCACATAACACGTTGGGGTCACCGATGCATCTCCATTGTGCCACTGACTGCTTGGCAGATAGTTCAATATTGCTAGTAGTTGATCAAATTTTTAACTATGAATTTTTCCAAAAAAGACCTTTTATATTATTGCAATTCAGCCTACTGGATTACTGAAAGTAAAATTCATCATTTAAGTGAGATGAGTCAACTTTAAATATTTCTTTCTCTTTGTTGTCCAGCTAAAAAGGACATTACCTTGCTCAATATCATACACATCCCAGCTCATTTTGGAAAAAGTGCTCCTTTGGCAATTCATTAGCAATGAGTCCATTTGGACAAAGGAGGACACCTTCACTTCCTATGTAAGGATTGCTTTAAACCCAGGTAAAGAGCAAAAATCTTAGTTTCCCATCAAGCAAAGGAAACTCCTGATGTGCAAGATAAACGTGATGTTCCAGAATGTGAGAAACAAAATGCACAACTGAACTGCAACACTCTGGAGAGAAGCTTTTATTTAGCCTTGGTCTATATTTTAAATCAAATGATTGAAAATTAAGGCTGAACTCCAGGTGTGAGACAGCAGCCTGGTCACCACCACCGAGGCAGAGAAGGCCCCGCACCCCATCTGGACCATTCCGGAGTTTCATTCTTACCATGGTGGGAATTGGAGAAGATAGATGAGATACTTCATCTTGCTGTATGGGGGAGTTTAGCATTGGAATTGTGGAATTTCTAAGCAGTATTTTGTGCACAGTCTATTATCTATATTTTACAATATTGAGAGTAGCGCACAGCTTCCTTAAACCCTCTGCAGTACATACTGTAAGCCTGGATTATGAACTATTTGGCTTTGCCTGTTAAATCATGTTTTGGGGAAAGTCCATGAAAAATTCAGTTCCTCGCTTCATACTGAAGAACGGTTCTGACCAACTCTGAACCCGAGCGCCTCCTCAGAAACTCACCTCAACAGCACATTGGCAACTTTAAATACACAAACATTAAGTCATTCCCTTTTGATCGGTATGGAAACCACTCTGGTTAAGGGCTAAATAACATTGGGAAAAAAATAACATATTCCTGTCATTTTAAAACATACTTAAAAAAAATCAAAATGCATATAGAGGTAATCAAAAACAAACTTTACACATCTGAAAATACCTAGCCCTCCCGTACTTCATGTGATGACAATTCTCTGGTGACGGGATGGGAACACCACTATACTGAGGCCCTGCCAGAACAGCCACTAAAATACAAAGTCCTTAGTGTTTCAGTACATTTATACTTCAGTACACTAAAATACAAAGCCAGGTAAACTCTCCCTGTCAGCGTTTCCTGCAGATCCATGGCTGCATAAGGCATTCCAAGAGGTCAGGGATTTGTTTCTCAACAGAATCACTTTGGAGTGGTGATTAAGGATTATTTTTTCCCAAGCAGTGTAAGGGTTAAATGAGCTAAATACATGGTGGAGTAAAGGTTAAAAACTCCACATTGTACTCCCTTCCCCACAGATGTTTCAGAGCATCTTTCGGTCAGTTTGCATTTCTGTGGAGCCTTGCAGGCATCTTACAATAGGCCTGGCCTTAGAAAGGGTGCAAAACTGGGCATTAACCATTAACCTAATTCTTCATCGTCTTAACGGCACCGCGAGGTAGATTTACCCCAGGCCTCTGAATGGCAGCCCCCACTGCAGCCAGCGCAAGAGTCACCTTCAAAATCCACTGAACAGACAACCGAAGGGCCAAGTGCCCAAATCCGGCCTATGGAAATCAGTCTTTTTGTAAGGTTCATAAATTCCAGTTTTGTACAGCCAATTTTTCCTCTTCTTTCTCCAAGGCAGAAATTATAGTATAAAGTGGAAGGCCCTTAATCATGATATAGTCAGATGCTATTACAGTTTAAGCAGTCAGCAGGATCATATTCAGGAATTTAGAGACATTATCTCTTTCATCTAAAAATTCCAGAATACATCATATATTCTTTTCCAGTTTCCTATAAAACATGAACACTAACAATCAATCTATAATAATTATCATTTAGAAATGGTACTGAATATAAGATCTCAGCAAGTCTAACGTAACACTCAGAAGTTATGTACGTTTTACAAGTACCGTGCATAGCAAAGGCTACAAAAAGGACAAATCAAACTGGATAACTGGGCCAATTCAACTTGTCTTCTTTTCCTCGACAGATTTAAGATTTTGATTCTGTACATCATCGGAAATAAAGGAAGAGTAATCCATAGTGCAATTGTAATACGCAAAGTAATATGTAGTGATATCTTTTGGAATAAATATGGCTCACTACTGATCAACTACCATTCGTACAGCTTCAGCAACACGGCCGCCGGCTGCACAGCACAGCTCTACACAGCTCTATGACAGGGGCATGTTCAAACAGTAAGGAGCTACATGGAAAAATATAAAAAGAATATTATACAATCTCATACATAAACCAGACTGTAGTGTAATTGCTTTACTTGTTTCTTAAGTTATCTGAAAAATACTTCAAGTAC
This sequence comes from Numenius arquata, assembly GCF_964106895.1. Taxonomy (NCBI): domain Eukaryota; kingdom Metazoa; phylum Chordata; class Aves; order Charadriiformes; family Scolopacidae; genus Numenius; species Numenius arquata. The sequence continues at coordinate 589,035 of NC_133589.1, read as the reverse complement.
TTGAAAACAGCGGCAGAATCATCTTTCAATGAAAAGCAAAATTGCACTGATTTAAAAAAACATTACAAAGTTAAATACACATTCAAATTAATGTCCTGATTTAACATTGCTTTCAGTGTTTACTTTCATTTCTTCGGACTTCTTGATTACCTGTGTTACTCCGGGAGGATCCAGAGTTTAGATAAAGAAGTTTCAGACAAAGTCTGTGTTTTATGTGTGTAGTCCAAGGAAGTTTTAATTCATTTAATCTTTTTCTCCATCTTCACTGCTCCCTGTTAGAGAGGAGAGGTCAGAAGGTACAGTGAGATTCTGCTGCACAACCCTCCCTTTTGGTAAGGCTCTCCCTAGAACCTGGCATTCCGCTGTTCCTCACTTCCAAGTCTGGGTTAATCTTTCCCTGGAGCTTTCAGCTACTGCAAACACTCGGTACATTTATACACAGACACCTGCCGAAATCACACAGCTCAATGTCACGTCTTGGGACGCACGCGGCAATGTGGGATCTCAGTAATCTCTCTTATCTGGAAGTTATCAAGCAGCAAACACTATCCAATCAATATGCACCACACAAGAACAATACAACTCTCCATATAAACACTGATTACATTTTTATAGACATTGACCATTAGCAAGGCTCTGCCATCAGTAACATTTATTTTTAATACTATAACATCTAATCAAGATTAGTAATGTGCTGAACTGATTAAAGTCTGCTTAGTTTTGCTTCTCTTAACCCTCAAAAACGTATCAAAGCTTAAATAAAGCTTTTTGTTAGAGACAAGAAAGGTTCTGTTAATAAATCCTGCTAGTACTCAGTGTGGCCATGACCAGCCTGACTGCCCCTCCCCGCAGACACTGCCCTACCCCCAGCTCCGGAGCGCGTGCTGCAGTCCTCGGGACAAGCAAGAACCCACTTTCTAAAAAGCAATATGAAAAGGAACTGACCTGTAAAATTATCTTAGAAAACAATGGCAGAGACATGATGTTCCTAGCATCCTCACCTCGTGCACCGATAGAATAGAATTGATTTACGACAGTGTAATACTGAGAATTATTGCACTGCCACAGCACGGCAGCTACACAGAGGTGCTCAAGGACTACACAGATTTCACTTAATATAGCACTAGTTTGTTTGAACAGACAAATTGTGAGCTTGTCTCATGAGTGTTCTGTGGAACATCCAGCTGCAAACTGGTAGCGACTTGGATACAAATAATCTCAATCTAAACGAAAACTATGTCTTAACTGAAATACAAGACCAGACATAAATTTTATAGTGTTCAAAATGCATTTCTAAATTAAGCATTTAAAACGCAGTAGCATTTGTCATATCTATTACTTCTATCTTTGCGTAAAATCTTTAATTTGTAGTTTTAAAATAATTACTATCACTAAATCACTCACCTCCTTGCTCTATATCTGAGTCTGTAAGATGCGTAAGAGAAAAGCTTGCCATGTTTGCAGGAGAGATGGAGAACCGGGAATACGGGGAGGAGTGGGACCAGTTCTGATCCAGAGTCCGGGACGGTGGTGGGGGAGAGAAGTACTTTGATGGCTGAAGAGGTGCTTTAGAACCAAGAAGACTATTAGCTGCCTTCGACAGAAAGGATGGCTCTGGAGAAGAGAAGTCATCGTCCCATTCAAAACCCCCACCTTGGGGAAAAAAAAAAAAAAAAAGAAGAAAACAGATGATTTACAGCGACGCAAAGCCATAGAGAGTTTTAAAAGCAAGCCCCTGGAAGACTGCATTAACCCAAAAATTGTAGCTTTTCTGTTTTAGCCCTGGGGGTCACAGAGTTTTGTCGCCCACAGCTGGGTAGCGTTTCAAGACACATCAATATGAACCCAACCATCGCGACACCACAGGCCTTGGTGACCAGTAACACCAGTAGCTGAGCCTTGCTGAAGGGTATGCTTAGGGTGCAAAAGTGAAGCCAGTACGGGGGTGTGAATTTGCAAGTCACCTAGAATTTAAATGACATTTCACCAGAAACTACACATAAGAGTCTCAGGCTCTGCTATGTATAAACATACTCCAGTACCTTCTTCATCTGTTGAGCTTTCTGAATTTGCAAATCTGTTTAAGTAACTGAGACTGGAGGATGGAACAGGAGCGCTGCGGGAGCCTTCGCCGTTCACCTCTGCTGCCCGGTTCCCCAGCTCCTTGGTTGGCATTTCCTAGGGCAAACAACATACCTTCGTTAACTCCCATACACATGGCTCCACACCTATAGACGCCTACAGACCCCTATAGACGCCTACAGACCCCTATAGACGCCTACAGACCCCGCACTCCAGAAATACACTCCCCCAGCCCCACCACCCAAGGCCCCTGTGGAACTGAATGGTCTGTGAGCTCTCCAGTTACTGCCACACAACACAACTTCGAGTTACAGGTTAAGCACATGCACGTACTTCTATTTCTGAAGAAAGTGGTATCAAACCTATGCTAAAATACATGCAGGAAACAACTACTTAAATATTATTTATGATATGAAAAAGTTTCATATTTCTAGGAACAAAGCTAAAACATCTTCCAATTGAAAACAGTTCCCTTATCAGCCTGACACAGGTAGGGGTTTTCTTCTATTTAATAAAGCCTTATCCCATTTCCCAACATATTTTTTTTATTTTTTTTTTTTTTTTTTTTTACCCCTTAATCATGCTCCAGGATAAAAACAGACTTTGTAGGACCGGTATTTGAAGCAGCCAACATTTTATCAGTTATTGTAATAAGTAACAAGTTCAACAATAAGAGCAGTTTAAACACAGCTAATTTTTTCCTTCCCCTCTGACAAAAGAATCACTATTCTACAGACTGCCTAAACACAAATATATCACCTACGTTTTCTATTCCAAAACACAATTATCTCCAATATTTATGTGCGTCATCATAAGCAACATTTCCAAAGCCTGACAATGTGACCGTTCTTTTAAACTCACTGTACTAGTTTAGTTGCCATCAGGTTAAAACACAAATCCCCTCTGTATCAAGTTACAGAAGTACAAAATTGATAAAGCAGACAAGGAAACAAAGGTAACCTTGACTTTTATAAGCAGATCAGTATTTCCCTGAACTTGAATCACGTTGGATTAATAAAAAGTAGCATTACCACCTAAATACCATTCTCATCTTTGGTTATGGTCCAAGTTAAATTTACCTTAATGCTAACTCATGCAAGATTGAGAGTTTGGCTGTGGTTTGGTTTGGGGGGGGTGGTGGTGTCTGTGTTTATGTTTGGGGGTTCGGTAGGGTTTTTTTCTTATTTTCTTTTTATAAAGGCATTTGAACTTAAAATCTAAGTCCTCAATCTCATTAAACACATAAACCACCTTTATAGAGTTACAACAGCATTCTGGTAAAATAAATTAACCAAATCTGGTCCATAATGATGCTGTCTCACACATTCAAATCAAATACAGTTTATAAACATCAGAAAGACATCACTAAAACCATGTTTCATTCAGCACATGCAGTCCAGGGTCCAAAAGCAACGGAGACTGAGGATGTGGCAGCCCAAAGCAAACCCTCCTTCACTTCAGATGGCACTGCTGTTCTGCCAGCAGCAAACAACCACACCGAGCCAATGAAAAACAACCCACACCATGAACCACTTTCAACTCTCCGAGACAAGAAAGGTCATCTTGTAACAGCCTGTCCGCAAATATTATTAAGCTATACTACATCTTCTTTAAAAAATCCCAAACAAAACTTTAATTAGTAATTAAAAAAATGGATACCTGATCAAACAAATAGACTGTCACATCATCAAAGAACGTTACAGCCTTCTTCTCGTTTTTCCAATGCTCGCATTGCCTTTCATCAAGAGGTTTTGAAAGTTTCAACAAGCTCCTCAGGTGTTTTCCATCATCCTTGTCAGTGAGTATCTCAGGTACCTGATGAACCGTTTCATCTTCACTGTCAGAACTCAGACTATGCATATGGAAAGTCCTCATGTCATCCTCAGAATCACTGTTCTCGTCTTCCTCATCTGCATCATCACCGTCTTCTAAATCAAGCATTCCAGAAACATCAAGTTTGCCGAGGTATTTCCCTTCAATATCCGGCTCTTTCAGCTTTTGTCCTTCAACATGATAGAAGGACTTCTCACTGCTGCTCAGGTCCAAAGGGCTGTGTACGTTATGCACAGACTGTAAGTCTCTGTGTGACAGAAGTTCTGAAGTATTAGTGCCAACACAAGAGACGCTTTTACGGGAAGTCTCAGACACTTCTATTCTATCCCTTTCCATGGCCATTTCCAGGGAATTCAGAGCTGCCTCAGCCCACTCATCAGGACACCCCTGCATCCTTACATCCACCTCTTGCATCTCCAAGTTGTGATTTAGTTCTAGTTTTGCGTTTTGATTATCGATATCCTGGTAATTCTTTACATCACACTTCTGATGTCTCTCTTCAAAACTGTAACCCTCTTCGGCACTATTCTCTCTTCTATTTGAAGAATCATCACACGCAGCCTCTCTTGACAGATTTACAGTCTCCTCTGTTTTTTTATCTGGCTCAGAGTCATTGTCAGAGAAATAGGCAGAGTCTCTATACGAGTTCTGACTCCCACCCAGAAAAACCTTTGGGGTTACTTCAAAATTGCTGTTTGCTGCATCTAAACAAGCTGCTGCCTCTGAAACAATGATGACTGGATTCGAAGGTGAAGCACTGTCGTTGCTCTCGCCAACAACACTGAGAGCAGTATCCACACTAGAAGCATCCTCAGCAGTGACATGGGAAGTCCATTCTGGAGATTCCAGGTTCTCAGTTTCATAGCCGCTGTCAGCAGGTTTATCAGGTGGCAAAAGTTTCTGAGGACTTTGAGCCTGCAAAGATTCTAAAACCTCATTTACATCTAAAGAATCCAAAGAATCAGGTGTCTCTAAGGCTTCTACAGTCTGTATAGGGGATGCACTGTCTTCCAAAAGACTGTCCTGACTTGCACAATCTGACGTAGCAACAGAAATTAAGGTCACCTCTTCTGGAACATCCTTAAAGCTCTCAAAATGATTTGATGTTTCTTGGTTTTCCTCCAATAAACATTTATCTTTTTTTAATATGGGAGACTTATCTTGCAAGTTTCTTTTCATATCTTCCTGATCATGACATTCTCCTCTATTAAAAGTTATTTCCTCAGACTTGAAAAGCATTCCCTGTTTCACCTGTGCAGCACTTTCAGCTGCTCCAACAGCGACACCGTAACATGGGTTGTTTCCAACATTATTATTTTTGGCATTATTGGAGAGCTCTTCTTGACAGAGCGTATCAATGTTACAGGACACAACTTTGTTGACCTCTGCATTTAAAACTTTTCCCTCGTCGTTCAAGTAACAAAGATTTGCACATTTATCACATGACTTAAGTGCTGCAGATGGACTAGAGGACACCTGCATCTCTACAGTACTCTGAGACTGAGAACTCGGATCTTTATTTATCATCACTGGGTTAAAATTTTCATCTTTCACTGTTCTAAGACTTTCATGGATTAAAGAAAAGACCTGTGCGTTTTCAGCCAACACAGGCTCAGGCTCTACAGAGTTTCTATTTGAGGTTTCTAATATACTTTTCAGAACATCTTCTGGGTTTTGCCCCAGATCACTGCTGGTTTTGTTAGACAACAACCCTGTTAATAAGTTTTTCTCTTGAAGAAATAAGAAGTTATCAGAAAGTTCTTCTAAAGTTACCGTGTCAGACTGGTTTGAAATATTTTCACATAAAGAAACTGTTTCATTTTCAGAAGCATGACTACCATGCTCCTTCTCAGAAAGGCCTACTGCCTTTCCAGCATCTGTGTTTGAGTTTAAAACAACTGGTTTAAAGTCTGTAGGAATATCATTTGTTTCAGCAAAACCAAGTATTTTTCTGTTTTCTTCTGATTTTCTGTATTCTTCTGATCTATCAATGTCATTAAAGATATTCTGGAAAGGACTTTCTGGACTACTGGCAGCAGGCAGCAATTCCTCTTTAGGATCTGTATTGTAGTGGAAGAAGTCCCCATCAGTGCTAGATTCTTCAACATCAAGATCCCTGAGAACTGTGAAATGAGAACTTTTTTCTTGTACAGCTTCTTGATGATCAACTTCTGTGGTTAGTACAACTGACTGGTTATCAAAATTCATGCTGCAGCCACTTCCTTTTTCCTCTAACTGGATATAGTAGTCATTTCCAACAGAAAGCTTGTGTGCGTCAAACACAGGTAACACACCAGGGACAGCGAGTGATGCTTCTTGACCACTTCCATCCTGTGCTCCTGACCCCTGCTCTGACAGTGACCTCTCAAAAACCTCCACTGGAAAGAAAATACTTGTGTACGTCATTGCTTCATCAGGATTCACATGACTGCACTCATCAAAATGGTCATGTTTAGCTGCCTCCCAGATGTATTCAAAGCTGAGACCTTGGCTTGTTTCAGTTACAGTAAGAACTTCCTCCATCTCGTGGCCAAGTCTATCTCCTGCAAAGTGATCTAAGATTGGAAATGCAGAATTATTTGTTTCTCTATTTGAGGTGTTTGGTTTAAGAGCGTTCCACTGCTGCTCAAAATCAATCTCTGAGTCCCTTTGGCTTTGCATGCGAAGGTAAGTTAAGAGTCTGTGCACTTCTTCTGCTGTTGGTCTCTTCTCTGGAGGTAGCCAACAGAACTGCAGAACTTCATACCTATACGAATGAGAAGCATGTTTCAATAAGCTTCACACTGAAAAGGGATTTATAAAATTCAGGTATCTAAAAAGCTAAGGAGTAACAATTAGTATCACTGGCAGGAATTTCTGTATATAGCAACTCCTTTCACTTTTATCTAGGGTTTCTTTGCCAGGAGCATGATTCCATGTAGGAATTTCAATATATCTGAGAGAACTGAGTAACACGAGAAACTTCTCCAGCAGCTTTAAGAGTAAATAAAAACATTTAAAGTTTACCATCTATCAGAGTATGGCTGCTCCAGCCGTGGCTTGAAGAGTTTAACCTGCTTCTCCTTTATGACGTGGGTCAGGACTTCCCTGTCAGAGAAGTCTGAGTAAGGCCGAGCAGCGTTCTCAAACAGCTCCCACAGCGTGACACCCAGAGACCTGAAAGAGAGCAGCAAATGACTCTGTGCTCCCAGAACTAAAGCTGCTTTTCTAAGAAAGAAAGGATTATGCAAAGCATAACTGGCAAGAAGAAACAAATATCACTCTCCCCTTGGCTCCACAAAAACCTCAGAACCTGTTAACTCATTTTATTTGACAGAACACGAGAAGCCTCAAGAACAAAGTTGCTTGAAGGCAAAGGCAATGAAGGCAACTAAATACAAAAGGCCTCAAATGACTGAGCTATGGAAGAAAACCCCACATACTAAAAAAGTAGAAAATGCTTTTTTAGAGAAGCAAGATGAATAAACCTTATGGTTAGTCCAACAGTAGGAAAAGTTTTCATCAGAAATGGCAGTTACAGGTCAAACCACTAGAAAACTAATTTTTGGTTGAGTTTTCGTAAAATTACTTATTTTTAAGCTGCAGTGGTCAGAAGCCAACTCTCTTGTTTAGTGCTGTATAGATACTGCGTACAACACTCATCACATTTTCAGTGATTAGAGCTGATGTTGATCTTTGGGCAACCTTTCCTTGCAAAGTAACTGACTCTGCACGTATTACTGCAATTTAGGTTGGAAAGGTGTCTGGAAGTCATCTACATCGCATCCGTTCAAAGCAGCTCTGTGTAACAGGAATTAAAATTCAAGTTGGAAACCTTAAGACCCTGGCTGCTTGTAGCTTAGATGAACAGTATGATGTGAGGAAGCCTGCTTGAAAGATGAAGTCAGGAAAAGGAAATGAGTATTTAGATAATTTCTATCTATCCCACTTGCTTTCTACAATCATACCTTTAAATCAGCAAATAAAACCTAGTTTACTATTTAATATCCTTAGAATACAAAAGCAGGAATTTAACTACAATGTTTTCAGAAAAGTCAGCCTAAGCCCCAGTTTCCATTATCCAAATTTCTTAGGACTTCAGAATTGAAGTGGAACTTGTGATTTCAAAAAAGCCCATCTTCAGGATTTTCACCAGCCTTTGTCCAGGAGCTCTCTGGTAGCCGGGACAAACAACTGCGGCCCCCAAACGCTGCCCCAAGAAATGAAGATGCTACTGTTCTACCAAGGGAACTTAACCGGGCTCTAGTGGGATCAACTTTTTGTCATCCACAGATATTATATCACTGGAAAAACTATTTATGTTTTCCTTCATTTATAAACATTTGAAGGCATTTGGCAAATATAGGGTAATTGCTTTTATTAGTATTGTTGTGGTTTGAACCTCAAACCAGGGCAAGTATAAACACCTGTTATTCTGCTAAACATTTTTTCTTAATCTAACTGTTCTCTCAACAGGTTTCTAAGCATCTTTTCAAAGCAAGATATAGTTTCAGATTCATAGAGATTAACCTACCTTACATCTGATGAAATAAAAAAGCAGTGTATCAGGCCAATATTCCATTTAACTATAAATATTTGCTCCTTTGTGTAACACTTGAAAATATGTTCACAAATCTCTCTTGAAATTATTTTAAAGCCTAGTACATACCATATGTTACTGTATTTATTTTGCTCTGCTGATAACAGTCTGTCTTGAAAACTTGTTACTAACTCAGGTGCAGTCCATCGGAGAGGAATAAGTTTCTTCTCATCTGTCTCAATATAATCCTCCTAAATTATTGATAAAAATAAAAACAACAAAAAAAAAGACTGAACAAACATTGCATCAACATCCAGGAGTTGACAGACCTTTCCTTAATATGGTTTTATGTGACCCCTATGCAAAAAATTAGAATTTAAAACACTTAATCCCATTTTCGCCAAGTAGCAGAGAATAATGCTATAGAGGAAGGGTGTTCACTGCAGAGTAGAAAAACTGAATGTCTGAAAACTGAACTTCTTCTTTAAGGTTTGGTACTCAGAAAACATTTTTAATTAATGCCTTGAATTTTTCATTTTCTTGATATATTTAAATACTTTGAACATTTTCATTAAGAAATTTGCTTGAATTTTTCCTTCCTTAAAACATTTAAAATTTGTGTATATTTTAGGACTACTGTAAATAGCACCTAAAGAAGACAGATTTAGCCAGAAGCTCCTTCTACAAGCACTATACTCTGCTCAGCTCTAGAAAGATCATCTGTTCTCTTACAGGAGCTTGTTATTTGCCAGTTATACTTTGAAAAGTCCACTGTTCCAATAAAGGACAATCTAGTATCAGTTTCTAACTCTAAAGTACGCTTGTTATAACTTTAGGCCCCAAATCCTTTTAAAAAAGTGGTATACGACTAGATGAACTTACCTTGTATCTACTGAATCCTATACCATAATCTCCCACTTTGACATTTAAATCGGAGGTAAGAAAACAGTTCCGTAAGGCCAAGTCACTGAAAAAGCAGTGAAATAGATAATGAGACCAAACCAAAAAGCTGTTTTAGAAACCCCACCGTGCAAACTCAAATTTCTGCAAGTGTAATGAAGCTGCATGGTCACTACAGAACAGCAGCTGGGACAGCAGAGAGCTCTGCACCAAGTGCTCCAACACTTTGCCCCTCAGCTTCCCAGAAGGGCACCAGGGACTGGGAGAACTCTGCCAGTGCTTCTGCCTGGCTTCAGAGAAGTCTCTGCAGCAAAACAGTCTCAAAGCCACACAGTGCCCCTACTTCGAAGGAGGAATATAACGTTCTCCTTTCCAGTCATCGGACTACACAGGTCAGAAGCACACCTGTAACTCTTGAGTATGCCCCAAAGCTTTCCAACTTGTTTTATACTATTTAAATAAATATCCTGGAAGAGAAATACGATTTTGGCTGCTTGAATTTACCACTAACAACAAAATCACTGATGCTGGAGCTTTACCACTTACTCTGACAGCATCAGGATAGTGTTGCTAGAAGTAAACATTTACAATGAGAATCCTGCAGATCCACAGAATAATTATTTATCAAGTTTAACTGTATTTCACTGAAAACATACTGTTAAATTTAATACCTACAGAGCCAGGCTGCTGCAACACAAGAAGCAGTGATCACCGAGTTTGACAGGTACAACTGGTACCGCCTTGACGTCATCTGTAACCGTTAAACAGGTAAAAAGCAAAGCTCTGCCCAGCAGCCACCAGCCCAGGCCTGGGCTCCTCAGGGCTCTGCTGCTGGGTCACACCTTTGAAGACCCTTCCCTTCTCCCCGAACACGAGGGCTCTGCTTTCTCTAAGCAGCAGGATGTGCCTCGATAAGCTCCAGCACAAGTTCCCAACTTGCTGAAAAGGATAACGATGCAAGTGCTGTTTCTGCAGCGAAGGACAGACTGGCCCAACACGAAACCAAAATAAACTATCTTGTGATAGCCCAGCCTTCATCAGGTAAGCCATGTTTGGGAAGCAAGTACTCAAATATTTTAGTCATTACAAGTCTAAGGTTGATGTCTTTCAGGTCCTTAACACCTTTTCATTCAAAGTCAAAAAAAAAGAATTTTGGGGTATTTCTGAGCAATGAGTTTCACGAATGCATTTTTTCCCCGGCCTTCTACTATTGCCATTCTTTCAGTATTGGCTGCATTAACTTTAATTAAAATAAAGAAATCTAGCATTTCCCCCCCCAATTAAAACCAAATTGTTTTCCCATTGTGATTTCTTCTAAACCTGGCTACCTCCATTACTGGAGATTAAAGGTTACATGAACAATAAGGCAGTGCCAAAACATCTGCTCCAGTCTGATTTTTCATCTAAAGTCAGCTTCTCCCTCACTGCATTAGAAAGGCAGCAATTTTGGGGTTATGAGTTTGGTTTTTTTTTTTTCCTATTTTTAGTAACACAGGTAACAGATTACCAAACAGAAGTTCTAAATTGCTATCATCTATAAAAACACACAGCAGGTAAGATTCATTCTAACATCCCTCCCCTCCATAAACAAACCAAATTTAACTGGGCTGAGAATTAATGAAACCACCACCCCTCCTGGGCTGGCTCAGCAGCGTTCTGTGCCCCAGGGGCTGCAAACGTACCAGCTTCCAGCCAGGCGGGGGCTGTATCACCACCCCACCACAGCCAAACGAGCATCTTCACAAGCATCACACCTTCATGACTTAGGATATGTAAGTTAGACACAAGTTCATTAAAACACAGTCTTTAATACACATGGATGCTAATGAAAATATCGACATGTATTTGAGCGCATGATAACCCAAAGCAGCTATCTGGAAGGCGTACCTATGCACAAAGTTGTGTTTGTGCATCACAGCAAGCCCAGCAGCAATCTCACAGGCCATTCTCTGCAGCAGCATTATTTGTGAATCTCCTTTAACGTGCTCCTGCTCATTGCAGATGTACGTTTTTAGGTCACCCTGCAAAAGAAGTTGAAAACACTTATCAGCACAGTACATCGGTTGAATCTGAAAAATATTTAATGAAGAACCAACTAACCAAATTGCTTATTAACCACATATCTTATTAACTTATTTGTGCTTAATAAAAAAATCTCCTGAAGTTTCCAGTCTCCATGAGAATTCTTACAGAAGTCATCTAAGGCATATGGTATTGTCCTTTTAGGGCGTTTCAATCAAATCATTCATTAATTAACATTCCAGATCATACTGCCACATAAAACTTGTCATACAACAATACTTTCGATTAAAAGCCAGAGTTTGATGAGTTTTTGTTTTTAAATGAAGTGAGTTTTCAGGTGCTCCAGATGAGCAGAGTGACTGAGTTTCAGACATCATCAGCTCCCAGAGCTTTCCATAGAGACTGCGCCGTAACACACCCCACCCCACTCAAAGCGGTTCCACTGAACAGTGCTGAGCGCCAGACACAGAACTGACGAGCCCACAGAAGCACCCCACGAATTACTAAAAAGAGAACAGCTTTGAAATGGAGGGAAAACAAGGACTACAGTAAGTGAATCCAAGCAAGGGAAGAAAACAAGTTTTTCATCCCATTAATGCTCCCACTTTCACAGCTGCACTTTTAAGCTACCACTTCTATATTTTTGTTATCTAAAATATAGACTTTCTGTGAATTTAGCAAATTATGGCAGAGGGTAGTTTTGTATTGAGACTGCACAACAACTACATCGCAGCGTAACATCCTGGGGTCTCACTGTCCATGTCCATGGTCTCCCACAGCCTGGGCCAGGCAGGCACCTGGAGGGAAGTCCCGGGGCCGCCCAGGCAAGGAGGCAGCCTTTGCACTGCCCAAAGAGCGCTCTGACGTCCGGAAAAGCCTGAGGAGCACTAAACTTCCCCTTCCTCTGGTGCTCATGTCTGTTATTATCCATTCCTCCTTCACGTGGTTAGTGGCCATGACCCTTCATGATTCTGTTAGCTCAAGCAGCAGATCCATGTGGTGCGTTAAATCTAGCGGTGCAGGAGAGCTGAGGTGAGGGACTGGACACTTAATAAAACAAGCAGCAATGGGACAGTCAGTCTACTTAAAGGCAGATGCTACTCCTATGTAACACAACGTCACTTTAATTTTTTAACACGAATCAATTCTACACAATAGCACAAGCAGCTATTCTGTCTCCATCTGCTTTGTACGCAGTATCTGCTCTGCAAGGAGCTGAGCCGCCTTGTGAGAAAGGCTGGGTAACTTCTCACACCGCTTAGTGTTGTACGAGCCCTCACTACACTCTCTTTACCCTGTTCTTAGCTGCTAATTAGGTAACCGACAGATCTGCATCCCACATAATTACATTTTAAAAAAATGTTTTCCAAAAGATTGTTCTGACTTACAATTAGAGCTTTCATATTGTACTGGCTCAGGTAGATATGTATAAACATTATATATAAACACGCCCCCCTTTCTACCTCTCCAGAGCAGATTTATTAGAGCAGAGCTCCAAAGACCTAGGAAACAAGCGTCGGTAACAGACAGGCTCCAGCCGCGCCGCCGCAGGAATCCAAGTAGAGAACACCGAGCTCAACTGGCTCTAGGTGGCAGCAAGCACCAGAAGAAAATCAAACTCCCCAAAATTGTCATTCATTAAAACGGCAACTGGTTACTTAGGGCTTGTCCCAGCTGGATTAAGTTTCTAGAGCGCCTGAAACGCACCAAGGAATTACTTTTTAATTTCTAAATGCCTCAGTAACAGCAGTGCTGCATGGCATCCCTTATTTGCTAAATAATTTATGTAGGCACACGTTATTGTAGTAAATACAACTTTTACTAAATCCAGCACCTTGAAACATGCTGGTTCTATTTGCCCATTCTATTCTAATTAAGGCTACAATCAAGGTTAAAAGTATAAACCAGTAGCTTTTGGTACTGCTTTAAAAGGACATTGCTTATACCAAGCCGGGGGAACCAGTGAATACACTCAGGTGCCGGACGGCCGTCCCGAGGGACCCGGACAGGCTGAAGAGGGTCCAACGGGGACCAGCATGGAACTCCAGCAGGACAAGTGCAGAGTCCTGCAGCCAGGAAGGAAAAGGCCCTTGTGGCAACACAACCTGAGGAGTGACCAGCTGGTCCGTGGCTCTGCAGGAAGGGACCCGGGGCTCTTGGCAGAGAGCAACCCCACACCACTGATAGAGTCTATATCAATATGAGGCAAATAGTGGATATGATTATTAAACAGATTTGTTGAACGCTTTGGGTAAGAAGTTTTCCTTGTAAAGATTCTTTACTGATTTGAAAAGAATGTTTTCAAGCGGCAGTAACTAGAAAAAGCCCAAACAAAAGACAGAACACCACCGCCAGCATCTTCTACTCCCAGCAACTCCCCTAGAGCAGCCAGAGGGCATCCCGGGCAAACCCTGCATCCTGCCGATGTCATCTGCTGCGGGAACTGCAGCCGCTGCTGTAAGAATGTGATAGGCAAATCAGCCTCACAATATTCACGCTACTTCCACATTTGAATAACTTTCCTTTACTCATAAATTATGTCAATCCATTAGAGGATTTGCTGTGCTGACAAAATACTGGCCACACATGGCTGAGTAATATATTAAAGTTAATAAGGCAGCTATCACTATTTTTAACCTGGCATCATTCTACAGTGTTTAACAGTGAACAGTTAATCATAGAAGACTGCATCACCAGACTAAGCAACCTGCTACGGAGTGTGGGGTGGGCTCAAGAACTTACTGAGCATTTCTTTTGATATTTACCTCTTTTTACACAGTTTTAACACAAGCAACGGAAAATTAGGATTTGAAAGCTTTAAATCATTTATGTGCAACTGACCTCTCTTGCTCCTTGCCAGCTCTGCAAAGCAAGGGACACAGCAACTTGGATTACATTACAGAATAGGGTAAATGCTGGCAAATACAGTTACTGCACACACACCCCGGCAATCCTGAGGAACAGAGACGTGCGAGTAGTTTATATGGCCAGGAAAACAGGTAAGTCAGCCTGCAGGACACAGCGCTGCTGCCAGGACAGTGAGCTCCGGTATCTCTGCACTAGGGTTTCCAGTGCCTCTGATGAAGACCTCTCGGTGCCAAGGAGCAGGGGAACTGATAATCCCCAGGGCTGCCCCCGCAGCCAGGACAAGGTCGAGCGGCCCTAAAAAGGCTACGAATGCCAGTAAGAGCAGTCGCAAGAGGGGACATGCTGTGATAGGCTATGAATGCGAAGGAGCGCAAAGACGACAGCCACGGTACACTCTAGGCTGTGCTGGTCAGTAGAATAGCCACATTTCTCATTATTTAATATGGCAACCCTGCAAAATGAAGTCTACATTGCCAAAAGAGCCTCAGAAGAACCTGTCATCTGAAGACATTTCAATTTCCTTTCCAACACGGTTGACATATCTGCCACCTGTTTTCCTTAACCGTCAAATTCTTAATCACTTAAGTACAAGGGATTAAAACAAGTTTATTCTTTGTTGTATATACACATGCTACACCAGTAACACAAGGTAAGGAGCTTTAGCACAGCATTACACTACAGCTACCAGAGCAGGAACGTGTTTCTCATCCTTCCCATCTGAACAATATATAGTGACCACAGATGCTACAACCTTTGGTCAACCACTCCCACCGCATCCGCCCTTGTGGTCTTTCTGCTGGAGAATCAGATCGTTGTGTGCTTTGGAAGCACTTCCATACACGCCCATTCACCCAATTTCAGAAAAAAAAAAAGTACAAAAGAAGCTACCAGCTTTCGAGATCACTTACTAAAAGGCTGGAAAATCCAAGTAACTGCCATCCCAGCCACAGTGATACAAAGCAGCTTCTAGAATATTAGCCCACTGGCACTCTGCTAAAAACCTGTCTACTAAAAAAAAGCTATCTAGCCATACCTCCTATTGCAAATGGTGCCGTCTGGCTTCCTTCACATCTCTCCCCTCTTCGCCTCTCTCCTCTCCCTCACTCCACCATCACTCCCTCCCACGCTAGGCCCTGGGACCCCAACAAGGACTAGTGACGATGCAGGGACACTGCACTCCTCGGGCTCTCTGCCTAGGACCGCTCAGGGGAACACTGATACCTGTCTACACAGCCAATGAACCACTGTGGTGTCTAGGAGATACTTTAGCGAGCCAGACTTCCAGCATGGAAGTCATGTTTAACTCACTATAATACAGAATTTTCTAAACACAAGTTTTAGTTCACTTGGAATAGAAATCAGCACAGACATTTACTTTCCAAAGAAAGTACCTAACTACATTTGAATTTATAAAACTACCACTTTGGCTGTCAAGCTTACTGCCCCCAGTTAAAGTAAAAATCTATTTTATCCCCTTAAGTAAAATCCTTTCCAGATTACTCTGTAGGATCATGACAATTTCTGGCATTAATCATCAGGCATCAAACAAGGATATTATTTTTTTTCTTGTATACTTAAAGTAGGGCAATTTTTAAAAGTTACTCCATCTTCAAATTCAAAGTTGGATTAAGTAGCATAACTATTTAAAAACATGGCAGCACTTAAATCTGATTACATATTTGGATGTGTATCTGTTGGACTCAAACTTCAATTCTCTTTCAACGGGTCTTTTAAAGAACCTCCAATTTGAGTAGCAGATTTAAAATCAGTAAGAAGTACTCCATTTCTACATATTGAAAAACTATAAATCCATTATCTGGTTAACCTTAGGCACCTACTTTTTAATTCTTAGCAAAACCGGAACACTTCACTTTGATCAGTCACTTTAAAAGTTCATGTGTTTCTTCCATTAAGAAAAGAATGGTTTTATCAGCACTTCTGCCTCATTAATTTACCACAGCTAATAAATTTGACCAGAAGAGCCGTAATGAAAAATCACAGTTATTTAAGGTTACAGATTAATTGGTGTTTCTTAAGAAAACTCAAAAGCTCATGTTAACTCTTACTTAAATTGCTTGAGGCAAGTGATGCAAGTAGAACTGTATTTGTGCACCCAAGTTTAAAAGGAAATTCTGCAGTAATGAAGCTGATAAAAAGGACCTTGCTGAACTTTATAAATGCAAACTATCTTACTTCTGAAAGACTTATTTCTTAATAACATATACATGTGCTTCTGAGTTCATTTCTGCCTTGACATTTCTCAATAAACTCTGCTTTAAGCGATATGGAGACCACAAACTTTAAAAGCAGCCATTGAGCCTGTGCTTAGCCAGCCACCTGCAGTACTGGGCTGGGTTGGTTTTCAATAACGTGTTACACTACAACAAAGCGATGCAGGTCCTTCCAGCCCTCAGATCCATCACCACATCCAAACTGCAGTCTCTGAAGACTGTGCACACTGGCACAGTTCAGAGTTTCTATACATCCATACTGTCCCCTTCTCCCAACAGGGACAGGAATTCCCCCTCATGCCAGGAAGACAGGGGCTGAGCGAGGGGTCTGGGCGACTCCCCATCCCCAGTGGCCTTGGTGGCACCCACAGCAGAGAGCCCTGAGAAGCAACCCACACTCTGCTCTTAGCACTTCTTGTGGTGTTCAGGAAGCAGAAGGCGGTTGCTTGGGCGTGACAGGGAGGGAAAGAAAAGAAGAACAAGAGTAGGGAAAAGAAGAATACAGTAACAGAAAGGATCAGGAAGAGAACAGGATGATACTGAATATTCTAGCTGGTAGAATACACTCATTACCAATTCTGGAAGCGAGCCCACCGTCACATTTTAGCCCAAGCAGCACAGCATGGGTAAAACTTGGGCACTCAGGAGGGCGGGGGGCAGAAGGGAGGAAATTCTTTGTTTCCTAAATTACATCTTCACAGAAATAGAAATAAAAGCACATTAAGGCTGCACAGACAGCAGACAGAATTTAGGATGTGACTGTGAGCATGTGCATGTGATACTGGGCTGCAATAAAAAGCTTCCTTCTATGACCTCCTTTCCCCTCCAAGCTCCCTGTTACATGATGTAGGCAGACTGAAAGAGAGCAGCAATTCTGTTATCAAAGACAGAACAGCTATTTTCCTCTTCAGAACGTTCCACAAGCACCTAGAATTTACATGATGAACTGAAAAAGACTATAAACAAGAAATTACACTTGTGGTTTTTCTCTAAACCAAAAAAAGTCTGCCTTCTGACATTCTGGTTATTCAAAAAATTTCCAAGAAAGAAAACAAATCACTTTGAAGGGCAGTGAATACACTACATAAAATCTACCCCAATGGAAAAACAACTGCAGCCTTTTGTACAAGTGCACTTACCAAGTCACAGAACTCAAAAACTAGGAGATAAGGAATGGCTTCCACGCATTGCCCAATACACTGGAGAACATTTGGATGCTGCAGAATGCTAGAGTGAAAAAAAAATGCAGTTAAAGCCAGAGAGATGACACTATATATTATTTGCAGTAAAACACAACACACTGAAATCCCTACCAGAAGCTTCAAGACCTAACACTGGTGGGGGGCACATGGACACAAGATGCCAGTATCCAAAGGCACAGACTCCACTTGACCCTTGGTACCACCTTTGCACTGCTGCAGCACATCACTGAGAGCAGTGAAACCCAGAGATCCCGAAGCCACAAAAGCAGCACTGTCACAAGACAGTCACACCCATCCTCTCACCACCCCTCACACCAAAAATAAGCACATGCAACTGGTTCATGAGCTACACCCAGAACCGATCTGGCTAGGAGCTAAACCTTTATTTAGCCAGGTTAGTTCCCAGCCAGATCAGTTACTTTTTCTAAATCGCTTCAAGAACACTTGTGCCAACACAGCAGAAGGCATGAGATTGCTTCTTCTGACAACTGCCAACAGCTTAAGCCCAACTGCAACCACACCTAGGGCACGGGGAAGCACCGAGAGCAGAGAGCTCCCTGTGACCACTCACTCGTGGCAGATGCGGGCCAAGCCCACTGTGAGCTCTGTCTGGGGAGCAGCTCTCTCCTTCCCACTCGCCTACACAAGCCATTACCTCCTGGCAGGCAGCTCTTCAGAGAGCTCTCACTACTCCCAAATGCAGGAAGAGAAATTACATTCCCTTTAATATACCAAATACCTTTCCGCTGTACAAAGGCTCAGCCCCTAGAAGCGAGCATCCTCCAAGCACAAGAGGAAACAAACACCAAGCAATCCTGTTTTATTGCTGCTTCCAGCCAGATCAATGATTTCTTAGTTGTAGAGTACTACTGGACTGAAGGTAGTGTAATTCTGGGATTTTTTTGCATGCACAAGCCTCCTTGGAAGCTACCTGAACAAAATTAGTTTTTATCACTATGTTGCACTTAGTTGTTTGAAAAAAGGAACTTTAAAGAAATTAATGTGTATCTGATAGCAGACAAAGTGTTGCCAGTTCCCTTGCTTCTAACAGGAAAGCCAAGTACAGGAGTTAAACCTCATTCCTCAGAGGCAAGTAATTAGCCATAAGGTTAGTTTGCAACACCAGGAGTTTGTTCCAAACAGCTGTAGAAGAAAATCTGATAAACCAAATCATGAACAAAAACTACCAAACACATTTAAGGAAAGGGCTTACTTTTATTTCTACGCAAACTCAACTCTTGCTCACTTTGGACTGACTGTATTCCACTTTGTAAAGCCATGCATTTCAGTTATAAGAGAGGGCAAACAGAGGCAGTAACAGCGATCAGAAGAACTGCCCCCAATTCCCACGCAGTGGTATGAAGTGTAGAAGTTAACCCCGCTGTGAAACAGTACTTACTAATATGGTTCTCCATTTCTTAAAAACTGTTCTTGCTCCTTGGGACTTGCGCTCGCCTTCAGCTCCTTCACTATCACCCTTGCGACACTAGTGCCCGTGTAGATCTCCCCGAGCAGAACCTGGAAAAGAGAACCATTGTGTCTTTAAGCCAAGGGAAAGAAATTTTGGCATTTCCCTGCAAAGAAAAACAAGTGCTAAAGACATGCTGTAAGAAAGATTTTCTGGCTTGTCAACGCTTGCAGAGCTTTGAGAATTAAACACCCATATTTAATGCAACTTGACAACCCATCTACTCATCAACTTTTCTAATGAAGACCACTTATTTACTTCAGATTTTTTCCTAGAAAGAACTGGTAATAACAGGAATGTATTAATTCAAATCCACAGAAGTAAAACACATACCTAGTAAGAAACCCTGGTAAGAAACTACACGTGAATTAAAGCAGCAGTGATTAGTGCAGTGGTAGCAGCTAAGAAGTGCATGCAAGGAAACATGATTTCAACTTCAGTTTTTCTTATGCTATTACTCTTTTTTTTAAGAGTACTATTTTAAAGGAAATACAGTCGAGTTAGTTAGGGATAAGACTCAAACTGCAGTACAATATTAAAAAAAAAAAAAACAAAAACAAACCAAAACCAACAAAGCCAAAAGACAAACTTCTCACCTTTCCAAACCAGCCATTTCCAATTTCCTGGATGTAGTTTAGACTCTGACGTGCAACTTGAGACTTGGATCCATCTGTCACACAACAAAACCAGGTATCAAACCACCCAGATGGCCAAAGTTATCAACTGTTAAGGAAATAATGCAAGCTCCTACAACATCTATTCCCAATTACATCCACACATTCAGACTAAGCTGCAAAGCCTAGTCAGACAAACATAAAATATGAAGGAACGTTGTGACAGTAGCACTCAAGTGAAACTTTTCTCAGCTCCAGCTTCTAAACCATACTAGAACACATCCCCTACAGACACACGGGGATTCTCCTTAGGACGTGTCAACTTGTAATTTTTTAAAGCATTCAGTTAGAAGGCAAAAAGGCTGAGTTCTAATTCCAATACAGAAGTGCATCAGACCTTGTAGTTGGGTAAAACAAATCATAGAATCATTTAGTTTGGAAAAGACCTTTAAGATCAAGTCCAACCATTAGCCCAGCACTGCCGAGTTACCTCTAACCCATGTCCCTCAGCACCACATCTACACAAGTTTTAAACACCTCCAGGCATGGCAACTCCACCACTGCCCTGGGCAGCCTGTTCCAAGGCTTGACAACCCTTTCAGTGAAGAAATTTTTCCTGATACCCATCCTAAACCTCCCCTGGCGCAACTTGAGGCTGTTTCCTCTTGTCCCATTGCCTGTTCCTTGGGAGAAGAGACCAGGTTTCCCCGGCTACACCCTCCTTTCAGGGAGTTGTAGAGAGTTAGAAGGTCTCCCTTCAGCCTCCTTTTCTCCAGGCTGAGCACCCCCAGCTCCCTCAGCCTTTCTTTGTAAGACTTGTGCTCCAGACCCCTCACCAGTTTATACCCTAAATAACCTCCTCACAAACACTGCCTATGTAAACAAAAGCAGAAAACCCAAGACAATGCTCATTGCTTGTACATCTTAAAATTTATAGTGACACAGAGAGTTACCATTTTAAGAGAAAGGGTTTGACTGCTTTACTCTTCAGCCCAACTGCCCTACTTATAGCTGCCATCTGGAAGGAGGACACTTTCCGACTAAAAATACCTAATGTAAAGAGCGCAGAGAGGGACAGGGTAGAAAAGCCCAGATCTGGGCAGAGGAGGGACAGTAACAGTGGCAGGCTCTATCCTACCCAGGAGGTCCCGCGACGTTTACCTTTCTGCTGCCTGACTGCTTAGGAACACCAACAGATGTACACAGAAACTTCCCATTGACACAACTTGTCTGACAGAATTCTAGCCCACGTTTTTATTTCCATAAGCCACATTTACACCAGTACTACTTCACTGGAACAGCTACAGCGGTGCAATATACTCTCTCAAGGTGCTCCGAAGCACAGAGAATCACAGAATCACATGGGGTTGGAAGGGACCTCCGGAGATCATCTAGTCCAACCCCCTGCCAAAGCAGGTCCACCCAGAGCAGGTTGCACAGGAACTTGTCCAGGCGGGTTTTGAATGCTGTATCGGTACAACCCCATTTCACCAGCGCACCTTACTCAAGAACACTGTCTGCTCCTGGCAAAATAACTCCCAGTGATAGCGAGGATGGTTTTAACAATTATGGCAATGTAGAAGTGCTGAGATAAAATAGAATTATTCACAGAGAATTTTCCCTCGCTCATTAGAACACTGAGGAGTAACTTCCTTTTGTATCAAAGGCACACTGACAGTTTCTTGAAATTTGTAGGTACAGAACTTGAACTAGAAGCTTCCCTGAACATCTAACAATTAAGCAACACAAGCAATATATGTAAAAATTATGTGAAGTACTATAATACGAGAACAACTACTTTATGCTACACTACGCTTGTAATATTTAAGATGCTTCAGTTTCCTTTTACAAAAATTGTATTTTAAAGAACACATTCCAAAAAACCTTCCCCAGGGCAGTCTAACGCTCTGTCCAACCAACGTCCCGTTTCCAGCAGGGAAAGCCCACGGTGCTGGGAAGGCAGCCACACAGCCGAGAGCAGCGCTGCTGGCACCCGGGTCCCTCTGCCTTCCACTGAAGGCCAATGGCGAAAACCCAGCGACCACCTCGCCAGGGAGAAAACCACCAAAGAGAAGTCACCGACGTCCCAGAGAACTTCAACTCTTCCTGTACAGAGAGGCATAATTGAAGTCCTTGAGAGGTTTATTTCAGCTAGGTTCATTCTATTTAGCTACCTTACACGGCATCCTGCCACAAGTTAACATTTTTGAAGTAATATTGCCCATATCCTATACTTAAGTGAAGTATACTATATATCCTGTACTACACTTAAGAAGCTGCTTCAAATTATATTTACTCAGTTTATGTAAGTTTGTAACAATTAACTTGTTACAGTGAAGTTAAACATAGTCAGCTAAACTCCACTTCTGACACTGAAATTGCCTGCTTTTAAAAAACCTGTGTTTTACCTGTACGAGATGGGAACTGGGAGGGAGTTGGTACAGTAATACTGGGAACTGAAAGAGTAAAGACTTCTGCTGGAGACTGAACAGACGGAGTATCTTCTGCTGGAGGTGTAAAATCTATCTCGTCATCGAAGTTATCTTCAAATTCCTGCATAAAAAAATACCTTAGTAAACAGGTTGATCTTTGTCTTAAAATTACCACTAATACATTTCCTTTAGCTTGAATGGGCGATGTTAAGGAGGTCTGACTTTTTTCCAAGGACAGTGACAGGTTTATAGTTTTCTATTCTTTATTTTCAAGTTATTACTGATTTAAAGGGATTACAGTATCAAGTATTGCTTTTATCAAAAAGGGGCTGTTTGTTTTGTAGGTTTCTTTGTATTTTGGGTTTTTGGTGTTTTACTTTAAATCTTATCCCTGGCTTTGAATGAATTACCCTGAACTGCCTAGGCCAAATCTTCGGTATTCTTACTCAACAGGAACATCTTAAACCCCGTCAGCAGACTAAGAAAAACAAATTAAAAGAATACATAAGAAAAGGACAAAAAGGCTCTTTAACTACAGGAGAATTGTCTCAAGGGTATACTTTTACTACTGATCCTGACAGCTAGCAATGATTTTGAAAAGACATTAAAGATCCTTACTGCAGCATGGACCAAGTACTTAAAATAAATGGTTGCAACAAGATTTCCCAGCGTGTAGAAACAGAGTTGCTGGCTGCTTCAGAGAGATGTACAGTGACACCAAGGATCAGTAACTGCCGAGGATCTGCACAAACAATCGAGCAAGCTGTATTCCGATACCCAGAATACCAGGAATACCACTTGTATATACATTTGCACTTCAGATGCTTACCTTGAAGTCTATCTCAGGGTCTTTGCAGCAGGAGACACAGTTGGCCAGCAGAATTACCAGTACTACCAGAGTACTGAGAGACAGAATCACAAAAGAGGAGGAAACTTCGGCAGTAGCTCCTTCTCCTAGAAATAAACATGTGTGTAGTGTTATATAAATGCATTTAGCATTTTAAGAAGTTCCTTCAAAATACATTATCCATCTGCATTTATTTAAAAGATGGAGTTTGAACATTTAACTCTGGATAGGATCAAAAATAAGAGGAAACTGAACCGAAAGGACACACTGGTAAAGTCTATCTATGCTCCACCACCTGCCTGCCCCGTTCTGGACCTCCCTGATCCCAGCTACAAGGCCACAGCCAACACAATTTACCGAAGTAGGTGATGAGCTGTGACAGCCCCAAGCCTCAGGATTCTGCTGAAGTCAACACACCTATACAGATACCTAAACACTGATATTAGAAATCTGGTCTTTTTGAAGGCATCTCCCATGAGCCAAAACACCTGTCCTGAGATAAAAGGCAGCTAGAAGAAATCCTCACTTAACCTGCATACAAATTTAAAATATATTACTATAAGACAGTACTGTCTGCATTCAGGACAGTCTGCCAAATATACAAGTTGCTTTAGTAAGTGCAGAGGATCTAACCGGATCACCCCAATTTCTATTTCTTGTGATTCATTAGGTTATTTGTCTCCATTTCAAGAATTTTAGACACAATCTCTAACCACTTTGAAAACACACTTCCAAGTAATTTTCCAAAATTTTATATAGAAATATTCTACAACACATTTTCTGTGATTAAGTCAGGTTATTATTACTCACACAGGATCAAAAGCTTTAAATGGCATTTATAAAAATCTTAACTCTTTGCCAGGGAATTAAACCTATTTTCATCCCTGTTTTCATCCCAAGTTGAGAACAAAGATATGCAGTTCCCTAGGAGACCACAGCACACATCCTGAGGGGTTGTTGTTGCTTCCTTTTAAACAGGTACTGTTGCAGGGACTGGAAGAGTAGTTGGATCATATCCAATTAAATATATTTAGGTATTACATCAGTGTTAAACCATGTCAGGTGACTAAGATTGACTGGATTTTTTGGGAACATCTGAGTATCAATGGGAATGTCTGGCAACAGAATACAGCATAAATAAAGCTTCAGAAATAAATAAAAAAGAACTATCAGAAGTTGATCACTAGTTAAGGGACATACAAACTTGTCCACCTACCTCTTATACCTTCAAAAAACTACAAGTAATTAAATTTCCAGAGAAAGCTATAGCTTTTCATCATGTTCCACAGAATATTTACTGATTTTAATTACATGTAAAGAGTAAATTGACATAATCAAAATACTGCTTTAAAAAGGGCTTGCACAGTTTCAGAAGATCACATGTTTTCTGTAGTGTAAATTAGGAATTTCATCCATACAACAATAAAAGCTAACCAAAAAAGGAAGGTTTTCAAACACGTGACACTGCTTCTAGTTTCCCCAACAGGTCTGGCATCCTAACCTCGTTAGAGAGGGTGAATACTCCATGTCTAGACAATCTGTATTGTCCAAACAGATCAACCACCAGCTCAAAATTCTGAAGAGAAAAGAATCTCTGATGAGGGCTCTAAATAGAACAATTTATATTCATTTAGAACAAGTCCTTTGCAGAACATCTGTGTATTTTTCCATTTGTAAACATCAACATGAAAAAGGAGGAAAGGTAACAGCTGGTTTATGTTTACTTCCTTCAGATGTTCACAAACCTTACTAAGCAGATGGAAAATTATCTAAACCACAAATATAAGCATTTTGTGAAGTCATTAGCTAAATTACTGTAACAAACACACACAGAGGTAATATAGCTTTAGATAAAATAAAAGAGATTCCTTTGAACATCTGGCTGAAACCAAATAATACAAGGTAGCTTTACTACAAAAAAAGTAAACATATTTATGTTACCAGCTATTACTAATTACAACTATTATTTTAAAGACATTTTTCCAAAACCACCTCACCTAATTTCCAAACAGCTTCCTCACCTTCACCACCAACTTCACTGAAGTGAGAAGTCAACTCACTGCAGACCATCCACTGAACTGACACAGATTTTTCCCTGACTAAGAAACACCCGTAAACACATCACCACAATTAAATATATTTATTCCTCCTGGTAGAAGAACAAGACTCCTGAACCCCCAGACTGTTCCATCCAGCGTACAGGATGCACTTGGGAAAGTCAGCCAAGCAAAGTCGATCACGACAGGATGGACTGGGACACCAAGACCATGTTTCATTCTTCTCAGAAGGCTTTACAGCATGGCTTAAGAGACCGCTATTCCGAGACTAGCTTCAGCCAGACCCTTAACAGGGAGGTATAAGGCACCTCAGCTGTCAAGTCTACAAAACACTAAAAAAAAAAAAAAAAAAAAAAGCAGCTATGAAACTTTATTTTGGTTTTATGGTACACTCTAACGTCTCCTTTTTCATGCCCACATGGCTAACATGAACTTTAGTGTCTTCCTGCTCCCCACAGGAGATGAGCATTATCACTTCTCGTTAGCATCCTCCCCTGCTCCAAATACCACATCTTCTTCTAGATGGTATTTTTGCTCAGCCTCTACTGAAACCTGGAGCAATTCTTCACAATTTGTTTTACCACTTTCAATCTCGCTGCTTCTTTTCAAGACCTGACAGGGGCTTGTGCACCCGAACTACATCTACAGTAACTACACCAGCTGGTCTCATGCAAGGGGGTATTCTGCCTACAAACCTCCCTCCCGAGCCCCGGGACTACCACACCCACAGCGGCACGGCCACCACGTGTCTACAGAAACACCACCATGCTCACTCCGGCTTTGGATCCCACCTGGGTCCCCCCCAAAAGTCACAAGTTATCACAGCAAATCCAGCAGGGAGGACTCAAGCTCCTGGTGGTCTTATGCCAGCTTTCTGGCTTATTTAACTCAAAATGAGATATAACGGGCGCTAACAATCACAAGCTGCATTTATTGTACGAGTTAGACATAGCTGAATACACGTGCAGTGTTTTATATGAAAAAGACAACATCTTTTAGTTGGAATTCCTTCTGCAAAGAAAACTGCATATTTATCAAGCCTAAAATCTAGGTGTTCTATGGAAGTTACCCTCCTCCCCGCAATGCAGCCATCTCCTTTAGGTGTCCTGGAATGAATACAGAAAAAAAAAAAAATTCCTGCTGTTCAGCAGGTTACTTCCTAACCTTACAGACTTTCTGTAATTCCCAGGAGAAGCAAGTGTGTGAACTAACAGCAACTAATTGGAAGAAGTGATGAAGGGTTGGTTCTTTTTCAAAAAAGAAAAGCAAAGATGACCTTTGAAAAGGCAGGTGACCACTGGCAGTTCATTAAGATGACAGAAGTCATCTAAACTTCCAAAAGCACCAGGCAAATTTCACATGCGATGTTATAAAAAGATGCTTTAATACAAGAAAAATGCCAACTATCATGGGCAAGTTTCTGCAACACTTACAGAATAGCATTTCAGATGACTCATACAAGTAAGAGCTACTTACTAAGAACTACAGAATCCATCTCTATTTGGATAAACTTTGAAGTCTCTCACATAGTAATTACTAAGTGGTATTTTTCAATTTGCACTTCTTTTAAAAAATGAATGTAAAATTAAGTATAAAATGATGGCAACCTATAACTGGGCTAAATTTATTATAAGTGAAGGCATTTTAATAGCTTGCATAAATGCTTACTCAGCGATGGAAGTCACTGATTAAGTATTAGAACTGATGTTTGACAAAGCGCTGAAAAACCTGCTGCGGTATAACCTCTGCTGCATTTTTCAACTATTTCCATCCAGTGATTAATCCACTGCAGCTTAATAAAGTGACTTGGAACTGAAAAGGTAGGAGATGTTTAACACCTCCTTTTGTTTGTAAACTGTGAAAGTATGAAGGAATGACAACTATTTATTACAAGATCCTGACCAAAAAAGTAACCAGAAAGAAATTAAACCCAGAGGACCATTTTATATAGTCATTGCAGAAAAAAAAAAATAGTTCTCTTTAATAAATGAACCCTGTTAAAATACATTGTAAATTTAATTAATCTAAAACTAGATCAAATCCAGTAAATAGCACTCACAATTTCATAATGAATGCAGAATTTAAGAATCTTAACATAACAGATTCTAAAAGTAGAGAAGTTAATGAATTTACTCAGCATATCATCTCAGTTTAAAACCCTACTGTATTTAATGTAACCCTACACAGTAACAACCTACTATGTCTTACTATCTAGCCAGAAGTCAGAATCCGTTCTTTAGCAAAGGAGCTGCAAAACATTCCCAAAATACTATATATAAATGCCACGAACATCAGGCTTCCTGTGAGTGAACACCAACAGCCCGAGTGCTTTGGTCGGGTCCATGCGCACCACTGGAGCGGGAGGAAGAGGCCGGGATGCTCGCAGGACTCTACAAACCAAGCAGGAGCAGCAGCGTGTCTGCGTTACTGTGTGTGTCACTGCAGGGGTAACACAACAGAATGCTTTACAAGAACTCTCTGCAGTGAATGTTCCATCTCAAAATGGCATCAAGATGATCCTGAATTATCAGCACAGAAAATAAGGTCATTTTTCAAAGCCTTACAGTATTAAATACTGATTTTATGCTGTCATTTACCCACTTTTAACAAGCACATGGTATCATAAACAATTCAAAGCCCTGGCCAAGGCAGGCATATAATTAGCAGCTATTGAAGCAGATTCTTCAGCACCTCTGAAGACTGCCATTTCACGAGCCAGTTTTACACCAGTGTCTGGATTGGAGCGCAGCACTTCTGAAGTCAGAGGCTATACGCAGGCAAGTACACGGACACGCTCACTGCAAAAACAAGGATGAGAAATTACACTGGCATTCTCAGGATCAAGTACAGACATGAGAATACACACTTCAGTATGTATTAACATTCTTCCACCCGTTCAAACGTGCTATTTTCATACAAACTATATTCCAAAGCAATTTATATAGGTCAGGATTCTCTATACCTTCCCAAGCTTCTTTCAAGCCTACTCTCTTCAAAAGATAGTCCACTGACTACCAAACCAACACCTAAGCAAACCAAAGTTTGTTTCTTGCTAGACCTGGTTTTCTTCTCCACCCAGTTTCCCAGTCTGCCCACTATGCTCCCAGACACTCCTGTGTGTCACCCACCCGTGGCCTCCTCTGCCCCCACTAACCAGGAGCACCTCCAGCCAGCGGGCCTGGCCATGGCCGAGCAGTGGCCACCACACAGAAGGACGTGGGGCCAGATGTCTGTGTCCATGAGGACACAGAGACTCATAGTCACAGGCTATGAGAGGCTGTGAAGCTTGAACTCCGACTCTCCCCAGTTCAGTCCAATGTGATTAACGTAATTAAGGTCTCAACCTTCAGGAAATTGGTCTAAAAACCGCACAACACTGAACAGTTCTAAGCTTGGGGAGAAAAAGTAAATGTACACGACAGACATTACTGATGACACTACTAAAAGACACCCACTAGAGCGGTAAAGGCAGTGCAAGGCCCAGATAAATTAGGCATTATAAGGGCAGAGGGAAGTTGAAGGGAGCATCTGATGCGGAGCGCTCGGCACGGCAGTTGCTATGCGACAGCCGTCCCTCTGCATAAGCGAGAGCACTATATAAATGGCAGCTCTGCTCTAATAGCTCTAACTATTTCCAGCACAAACCCAGCATTACAGCAGTCACTTAAACTGCCTCTTGGACACCCTCAAATTACATGATCATGAACCGAGATGTTACTCTATGACATCAGGTCGGAACAGAGCAGCCTTTAAAATACTAATGAATGACCAAATCTAACTTTGCTCCCGAGCTACCTCCACGCTATCTCTCATAAACTTGGTCAGTCTACTTGCTCTGAGTTTAACAGATAATAACGTAACCAGATTTAAAAGTGTAGCATCACCCTAATTTATAGTGCTTTTGATAAATATGATTTTAAAATCTATCTCAACTTTTCTAAATAATGCTACAATTCTCTTCTATCTAGCAATGAAGTGGGAAAGTGTTCTGGACTCCTACACAGCTCTTCACCAGTCAGGTTCAGATCATTATCTTTTCCTCACAAAGGGTTTCTCCTGCATTTATTTACTCCCTGAAATCTTCAGAGGTTTGCTACTAATAGGCACAAAACCAATACAGATACAACCAGCCTACACATTCTGAAGGCCCGTGGGTAACAGGTACAACACTAAAACAAATCCAAAACAATTTCAGACACATCTATTGTGCAACGTCTGATCTGTATGAGAAGGTAAAGCAAAACATGCATTGCAACTCCTGTATTTCACAAAACAGTAACTCAAGAGCACATTCCATCAGTTACCTCACTCCCAGCATCTCAGTTTTTTCCTGCTCTGCTCCATTTAACAACTGAGGCAAAGAACAGCAGAATTTGTGGGGGTAAGTTTCAGCAGAAAGGCGTGCACACCGTCACTTAGCCACGCAATGCTGTACCACAACAGGCTTGAAAATACTGTATCGAGACTGCACTCAAACCACCATCAGCCTTCAGCTAAGACACAACACAAGCAAACAAAAACTTAACACAAGTTCTGAAGGAGTGCTATTTGCATTTCAGACATTCTCAAGAGAAAAAAAGAAGAGAATTTTTGGATGAGGCACTCCAAATTCCAGTCACTCTTTGATGTCAATGCCCACTACCAGTAGACGCATTTGCCAGATCTCAGCCGCCTTTCATTGATTTGATGTCCCCAACACAATGCCAGCACCTTCAGGAAATCTAACGCTGCTTCCAAACGCCCAAAGTATTCCCAGCAGAGACTGGAAATGTTCCTTCACTGAGCAAATCCCTAAATACAGACATAAATAACACTCCTTAAGGGACTTTAACGAGGTTCTCAGTTTATACCTGAACTTTTCAGCTTTCAGATTTTTAGAACTTATTGCCATTCATAGAAAACACAAACGTTTATATTTTTATTGTTTTAAAACTGATCTGGAAAAAATATTGAAAATTTTATTAATTGTAGTGAGTTATTTCAAAAGCCTATCGTCTCATGATATTAGTACTACCCTTATATGGGATAATGCGAAGTTTGCATAACTAACAGAAGTCACTTTCAAGTATAGATATTACAAATGTATCTTTATGCAAAAGCACTTCATCACCTGATTTTATTTTCCCTTCTTCCCTGCAACTACGGAAAATCCTAATTACTAGATATAGACTCAAGAAAAAAACCTCTTAAGGACTTAAAAGTACAGCTTTCCAAGTTACTTGTACACACTTGTATTTAATCTTTCTGAATACAAGAAGCAGTGATTAACAGCTTGTCAATAAAACTATTTCCTGCCTAAATCTGATTTGTGTTACGGCCTAAAGCAAAGTCTCACGCTTAGAAAGACACAAGTAAGATGACAAGACTTTCAGAGGAAGTGGAAGAAAAAAAATAAAAGAAGCCCCAAAATCCCATACAGGTTACTCTGTTACTATATTCTTCTAGAGAGAAATTGAAACATTTCACCCTTCTACTGAACTTGCCCAATAGATCCCTGTCTTACCCTAGAACCCTATTATTTATGAAGTCCCTCACCGGGAGGTGGGGAGAATTAAAGGCCGATACGTGTGCACAGACAAGTGTTTTGAAAAACCACCAGCTTTTCTTCTATATTACAAGAGTTAATCATCAGAAGTAAGGGTAACGAAGACAGCAAGTGGCAATTTCCGACAGTTTTCCCCCGTGAAGCAACAAAAAAGCCCCTGCCGCAGTTCTCCCACCCCACTGTGTTCTGGCCACAGTTCCACAGTGGCAAAAGCCAGTTTCATAGTGAGATGTGGTTTGCAGATACCTGACCCTGACATCACTACTGTCCTACACAGTAAGTTACAATACTGTCAAAAAAATATTAGCTACTTCGTATCACAACTGGATGCATAACCCTGTGTGTTAACAATTCTTGGCAAATTATCCCAGTCCTCCCATTTGTCCTCCCAAAGAACACCAGTCCACCCTGCAATCTAAGCCGACACGTCTTCACACTGTTTTCTCCCACGCTCCCCCTGAAGACTTTTAGAGTGTGCTTCAGGTGAGCTTCTCCATCCGATGGAGTCCTCTCTGCAGCCACGGTGGCACAGGTCACACCTCCTAAGGCAGTGGGGCACCTGGGGCAGGGCTGGATTCCCACCTACAGCCCCCCACAACAACAGCTCCCATCCCCATTTTTCCTACACGCTTGCCCTGGCCCGAGCGTTGGCTGGACAGTCAGTAACCAGTAAAACTGTGCGCTAGGCTTAGTTTTACAGTTCTGTCCTTATTCTATTACCCTACAAGTCTTCCCAGTAATGTCAAAGAATTACTCACACAACAGCATACTGCTCAATTTTAATAAGCACTAAATATAGGCCAGTACTTCAAGTGTTTACAGAGCGAGAGCTGTTTGAAGTTTCAGTGTTAGAATCTCATGTTTGCACAAAGGCATCTTAAGACAAGGTAAAAAATATACATGTTAAATAATTATGTATCCTATGCCTTCATGGCAGTGTTTCTGGAAAATCTAGGCAACATTATCATCTCGCAAAGGTACCATCTGATTCTTAAGTGTGTCTGTGCGTGTATATACATACACGTAACAAACTCTGCACAGCACACGGTTCTATACTGCTAGATATTGGGTTTGATAATTAATTCCTGCTCAAGTGCAGAATGTTTTCATCTGCTACACTATTTCTCCAGCAGTGAGGCACAGAAGTTGTAGATATTTATTTTTTTAGACAGAATGGACCACAATCATTTAGAGAAGCATGAGGAGATCACACACCATGGCATCTCAAACCATCAGAAGTACCTGCAGCATGGAAACAAACCCATCAGTACCTCTTTCTCCCACCATTTGACAGGAATACAACCTATTACAATATACTGGGTTTGAAGAGACTAATTTATTTCTGTTCATGTGAAAGAAATCCATACATGCAACCTTCACGTGATGGGATTTTCCAGAATCTTGATTTTACAGTAGATGCGTTTCCAACTCCAATGTACGACTGGGTTAAGAAATGTGGGAAAGAAAGCAAGCAGCAACATTTTGCCAAAAGAGCTTACTCAGCTCTATTTCTCATCCCTATTCATAGCCGAAGGATCCCTCAGAAGAACAGTCCATAGAATGAATGGCTGATTTTGGAGAACTAGATCTGGTCTATGGACTGAAAGGTTAAAAGCCAGCATCAAAAGCCTGCTGTTACTATTCTCTACACCTCTTTCGTACCAAACAAGTCTCAGGGTGCAAAGGTAGTCCTGAAAACATCACGTCACTGTTGAGTCACTGCAGTGATGTTTCCTTACCACTAAGGAAGCTTTTGTAAGTGCAGTAGTGTTTGACCAGGTGTTACTTTGTACCAGCATTTCATTCTGGGAATCCCCCAGGAGACACTTCTCAGACATAACTTGCTCACACCACCACCTTGCCCAAACTGTACGTGGCACAACACCTTGCTACTGGTTATGCCTGAACTACCCGTGTAGAGTGGGACAGCCACCCTGACACACTGTACCTTTCTGATTACAGAAGTGTCCACAGAACGCTTCTGGTATCACTTATGTCGCTCAAGACCTTTCGTAACAGCAGCAGAGGGAAAACAAAGAGTGTATTGGCAGCAATAAAAGCATGGAAGCTGTTGCAAACTGTATCCAGAGCCGTATCAAGCCCCAGGTAAGGGATGCACACACCAAACAGAAAGGCAGACCCAAAATAAAACCCAAGGAAGGCTCTGGTACTCCACGTGCTGTCCTTCGGCTGCAGAACTGGAGCACTAGGACTGCGGCAGAGAACTGTGATTTCTGCAGCCTCTGGCACTGCACTGAGGGAGGGTGTCTGTCCCGCGCAGGGAACCATACACAGGCAGAGACCAAACCAGACTACAGCAAGTGTCCAGAAATTACTTCTGCTCAAATTTGCCTGACAGCAACTGTCTTCTGTGCTTTTCAAACAGAATGCTAGATCTCACTACTAACACAAACTCCTTTCTTTACACAGGATCTGGGGCAAAATCAGCACTAACTAATGGGCGCCTTCAAACCAATGACCTGTGCCTGATGCCACGACAACGTACCTTTAGACTGTCTCTGATCAGTGCTATCTTAATAGGCTGAATGATACCTGAGAATTATCAAATACACCCAAGCATTCAAGATGTGAGAAACGACCTCAGAAAATGACCTCCTCCTGTAAGGATGGTTTCAGTTGTAGCAAAGTCCAGACACTCGGCAGCCGGAGGCAGAGGGAGCAGAGCAAGGCTGTGAAGAAAGTCTCGCAGGGAACATCCCTGCAGCCAAGGAGTCGGGGCTGGCTTCTTGCCTCAGTCACAAACTCAAAGAGAGAAACAAAAGATAAAAGACAACTTTGCAGCTCTAGCTCTACAATTATTAGGCGTCTGGGAGAGAACCTAGAAAAAGAAATATAGGGAGAAGTAAACAAGTTTAGAGCTTGAAAGGGGGAGGAAAGATAGACTACTCCCAAGAAAAGTATACGCCACTAATTAAAATCCCCACTTTACAAGCTAGACTTTTCTTAACTTGGAGTGATCTGAGTCTCTCACTTACATATGCTTAGAAAATTGCACATAATAAGAAAAGCATCTTTCCAGGACTGTGCACAACCAAGCTCATCAGCAAGGACTCACTGCCGTGACACTCAGCTGGTCCAGGAGGGAAGTCCTAGGACTGAGGTTCTCAGCACAAACCAAGACAGCACGTAGGCACCAGTCCAGCTGCTTCCATTCAACTGAGCAGACTATGTAACTCATCACAAGGGTAAAAATGAACACACCCGCAAAAAATGCTACCACCTAGTTGAGTTTTACAGGAAAATACTAGTATTTTTGAGTCCCTGTTACCTTGTATTTGCAAAGACTTCATCTAGCACAGAGGTGATAGAAATACTTTGACCTTACACACAAACCCTCCATTACGACTCAGAGCTTCCTTGGAGAGGCAGCTGAGTTAACGTCAGGTATAGAAACCCAAGTCAGAAGAACAGAGAGCCTGGATGTAAATGCAAAGCTTTAGCACTGTAAAGGAGACGTGTCAGATTATAATGCACTACGTCTAGCTGCAAAATACTGCTGCTAAAGAGCAGTTCCCAGAGCCCGCACTTCAGCCGCACAGTAGTAAAAGCGGGAGTCATCTTAGCCTGATGCATTTGGGTAAAATCACTAATACTCCACAGCACTTCATTCTATGAACTGCTTTCCAGGAGACCTGCCCCCAGCTCTCACCTCCAGTATAAAGTAAAACCTTAAATTCAGAACTATCACAGTACATATCAGCATCCTCCTTTTCCATTCACAGAATAAATTAAATCTAAGTTGGTCAAAGTATTTTTAGCTATTAGCATCTTCAATATCTTGGTTTTCCTATATTCTACAATAATCGCTATGACACCAGCCAGGGGAACAGTTACAGCCTTAGTTCCTTTACCTCCTCTCCTTGCTGTTGAAAAGAAAAAAAGTTAAATGAGTTTAGAAATATAACCTCAAAAAGGCAAGACAAATATAGAACACATCGTCAATGCACGCCTTCATCTGCAAACGCTATGAAGCCATACTTAAAAAGAGTGGCATCCTTCATCTCACTCAAAGCCCTGGGACCCTGACAGCTCCCCAGCCACAGGGGCTGACACACCTCCCAGCAGTTCCACAAAACCCAGCGCTCCTGAACTAGGAATCCAATCTAGTCTTGCTAGAACCTGCCCATCACCACTTCCTGCTTTCCAGCTTCCTCCCCAAAAGAGAAGTTAATTTGTTATGGGTATATTCTGTGAACTATTCTGCAAAGTTCACTACCACAACTACAGATACCTTCCTACTTTTTCTGCGGATTCCCACCTTTCCCGTAACAAGCTCAGGGCAACGCACATCAAAATGTTTCTCCATTGTCAAAGAAGCAGCCCTTCTTGCTAGGTGAAGAACTGTGGGATCCTGAAATAATTCTGAAAGCAGTTACTAATTATTTTATGAAAAGCTTGTTAAATTCTTCACAAGTTTACAACTCGTACATATTAGACTGAGCATTAGGGTGAACTGGAAAAACTGCCAAGGCCCAGAACAGAGACCCTCAGCAACTGCCCAACCCAGTACAGGAAATCAAAGCAACCTGTCACAGGAAATATGAGAGAGAAATTCACAATATGACTGAAGGTGCTTTTAAACACAACTCGTGATTCTTAACCCAGCAAAATAAAGTCACAGTCTTGTCTTCTAGACAGGCTATAAAATTTGCATAGTCCGACAGAGAAGGTTAGAGACAAAACAGTCTCACTGCCATCCACTGGTAAGCTATTTAAAGGAAAGGGGGGAAAAAAGCCCATGTAGCTTTCTACCTGGTCACTGCTGTGGTGATGACACAGGACATTGCAGACTAAGAATCTGTTGCACACAAACCCATTCGCACACATGATTTCATTCAGCAGGAAGTCTTCCCAGCAAAAGTGATGCCAGTGAAACTGAAAAATGCTCCTTTTGAGGCCTGCAAGGTTTAAATACTAAATACCTGTCAATAATATAATCCAAATACATTGCTTCTTACTATATGGGCAAAGATACAGTAGAAAGCAGCCGTTTCATTTCCTGCAGGTCACTGGGTTTTCTATGACAGGATTCAGCACAGTTTGCTAAACTTCAGGTAACGTCCCATGTGTACATACCGTGGGCTACAATTATAACCAAAGACAACATATAAAATTATGATACCTCATTGGTTTTGCATTAGTCCAATATTACAACATCATAAGAACTTCTCTTAGCAGTACTGCATTTAAGATACCTGATTCAGCCTTTAAAAAAAAAAAACACAAACAATCCCACCAAAATTAAGAAAACCCCCAACATTTCAGTGCTATCTCCTACATTTTGTCCAATCAACTTTTCATTCTGAGTGAAGCTTTTTACCAGTGTCATGGATGTTATGTTTTGATTTCCCACCTTCATAAGATACATAGCAAAGTCCTGATAGCAAAGAAGAATTTTTATTAAAAAATAAAATAAAATAAGAGAACACTGGATGCAGCCACTCTGACATCTACCTTTAAACAGAAAAATTAACCTCATTTCAGGAAAAGACACAGAAAAAGCAGACGAGATCCCCCCCCCCGAACTGATTCTGCCGTCTTATCTTACAGCTTAAAGAGAAGTTAATATTACTTGGACAAACTTCAATTAATTCATAAATGAGAAAACGATCATTTAGTCCCAAAGGAAATACAGATTTGACTGACTGTTTTCTCTTTTTCAGCAGTTTACTTGTACAGAAAGTAAGAAAGACCACAAAGGTGGCTGACGGAGGGAGTAACTTATGAGCCATTCAGAAATGTTCTTGGGAAGAAAAATACTTGGGAAAGAGGCATAGGTCCAAAAATAAAGGAAGTATGGGTTCCACTCCCAGATTTGATACTTTCTGCGGAACAGCAGCCAAATGACCTAATCTCTGTGCTTCA
Organism: Numenius arquata; assembly: GCF_964106895.1. Taxonomy (NCBI): domain Eukaryota; kingdom Metazoa; phylum Chordata; class Aves; order Charadriiformes; family Scolopacidae; genus Numenius; species Numenius arquata. The sequence goes on along the minus strand of NC_133589.1, from coordinate 552,529 downwards.
GATCTCTGCTTCCCCACTGCTGCTCCTCCTGCTCTCTGAACATATTGCCTATTTCTGCTGTTCAGCTCCTCATGGCTGGAAACGAAGCTCGGTACACATCCAAACCAAACCCAACAGCGTTCAGTCCCAAGACTATGTTGTGTTTGCAAGCCTCAATACAATACCGCAGAAACCCCCAAGCAGAGAGACGGCTGTTCCCTATCAGTACTAATAAACCTCTAGTCAGTAGCTCTTACCATTGAGAGGAAATATTTTTTAGTTTGTGCTTTTAAGACAAACAGGAAAATAAGCAAGGAAATCGAAGGGAGCTAGCGTTACCTAACAGAAGAGGCAAATAGATGTGAACTACATGACTATTTAGAGAGACCGGGCCGGGGGGGCCGGGGGGGATCGGACTAATCTGCCCGGAAAGGAGGGACGCACCGCCCGCCCGCGGAGCCCCCACCCGGGAACGGGAGAACCGGGAATTCACGGCGGAAATAGGAAAAAGAAAGACCACGCCGAGGTCTGTACCGGCTCGAACGGCGGCCGCTGCAGCAAGAGCGTACGTGGGTAAACGCAGAGGGAGACCAGGGGCGCAGCTCAGCCCGGAGGAGCCGAGCCGCCCTCAGCGGGGTACGCTGGATGCCGCAGGCCCGGGCCGTGCCCCGCAAGGCCGGACGGGGCCGCAGCCCACCCCGCTGGGGCGACCAGCCGCCCGCCGGGCCCTTCCCCGCGCCGAGCCGGGCCCGCAGCACGGGGGAGGGACGGGGCTCGACAACCCGCAGTCCCCTCGCTCCCCCGCCACCTCCGCGCCCCGGGCCCAGCCGGAGGCCCCGCCGCCCCCGGCCCCGCTCCCTCCGCCGCCCCCCGCACCTCACCTGCACCTGCCGGCGGACGCGGCGCCGCCCCGCCGCTCCCCAGGAGAAGCGACAGCAGGAGGACGAGCCCCAGCGGGCGCCGGGGTCCGAAGGGAGGCGGGCCGCCGCTCCCCCGCCGCCCGGCACCGCCGCCGCCGAGCCCCCCGCGCTGCCGCATGCCCGAGGCCGGGCGCCGAACGAGGGGCTGGAGGTTCTCAGCGCCTCCGGCCGGCAGCCGCTGACCCCCGCCTCCGCGCTGCGCCCGCCCGCGGCATCGGGCCCGGCGGCCGCGCTCTCCCTCACGGAACCCCTGCGGACGCCGTCGCCGCCGCCATCTTCCGGGGCTACCTGAGAGAGAGCGAGCGGGGGGGTGAGGGGAGGGAGCAGAGCGTGTCTGCTGAGTGATAGCGCGGCGAGCCAATCAACGCGCGCCTCGCCCTTAGAAGGCGGGATTAGACGCCGGGGTGGGAGGGATGATCGGTGATTGACAGCCTGGCCAGCCAATCACTCACGGGCGGGGGGGGACGGGCGGGACGGGAGGAACCGGGCACCGCCGCGGGCCCGCGGCGGTGCCCGGTTCCTCCCGTCCCGCCCGTCCCCCCCCGCCCGTCCCGCCCGTCCCCCGCGGGGGGGGCCGGCGAAGGCCGGTGGGCTCCGAGCGAGGGAACCCCCAGATACCCTCACCCTCCCTCCAACACCCTCATCGCGGCACCAAATGACCCTTATTTTTTTGGAAATGAGGTTTCGGTTGTGGTTTTTTTTGGTTTTTTTCTTTTTTTGTTTGTTTGTTTGGGGTTTTTTTGTTTTGTTTTATTTTTGGTTTTTTTTTTTTTTTTTTTTTTAATTTCTTTTCCCTATTTTCTTCTTCCATGTTTTACTCCAATAACCACAGGGCAGACCATCTCCCCTTCTGTCGTTTTAGCGAGCTGTTCTTAAGGCGTCACACTGCTTATTTTATTTTTTTATTATTATAAAAGTTATTTTTTTTAAAAGCGATATAAAACCAATCAACAGTCCCAGAGTACTCCTTTGGAATTCATTTTTTTAAAAGCCATATAAACCAACAAACAGTCCCAGAGTATTCCTTTCGAATTATGTTTTTTAAAAGCCATATACACCAATAAAAAGTCCTAGAGTATTCCTTGTCTGGCCGGATCTAAGTTTCATGGACTGGGAAGGCAAATGATGGTCTTCTCCCATTAAGTTCATACACGATACGTAACACATTATTATTTTTTTTCCATGTACAAAGAGTCCCCATCTCAATTTAAATGGCTCTGCACCGACGTACGAGCATTCCGCCAGCTCTTTCCCTACGTATATTATAAATACACAACGGAATTCACGGTTATTCCATCATTATTAGCTGTATCCCACCTCCCTCCGCCGCGTACGGACACCAGGGCTGGGGCCTCTGGATGGGAGTGGTCCCCTCCCAGTTGACATTAAAGCCAGAGTTTTTAAGGACGTGTTTTCAGATGATGCTGGGGTATAACCACACGGGGAAATCCAGTGTACTCCAGCGCCCAGGGCTCTTTGAGATCCGTCACCGACTCCATGCAAATTCCGTATGTAAATAACTGAGGTTCACAGCAGCTACGGACGTGGAGTTCGGAACGTCATCCGTAGCCCATCAGCAGGTTCACCATGAAGGGTGTTCTGGTTTCAATGGTGAAAACCATTCCAGGCTGCTGTATTTCCCTGCCCACCCCATCCTAATTGAATGGCAGGCCCTGATGCAATTTCCTGATAAAACACCCTGCTGCGACATCAGCGGGCAGCGGTGGCAGCGTGTCATTAGCAGGACTTGTCGGAGCACCCATCTGTAATGACGGGACACTTCAGGTTAGCTGGGAATTAGTCACCGGTGGAAGCTGAAGAACCAAACCTTCCACCCCTTTGTTCTCCGTGTTAATCACAGTGACTCCCTGCCTCCAAACACGCCGGGAACACCACCAAAACCCACGGTGGGAAACCTCATCCACTCCCTGCCGTCACGGGGACGGTACCATTCACCCACCTGCCGTTACACACCCGTAGTAACGACACGAGACTGATGGGATGAGCAACCTAATGCCGAGTAACCCAAAAGGTACTTAAAAAGAAAATGTATTTACTTAAACAAAACTCTTCCTGTACACAAAGGGGATGTGATGCCACCTACCGCGGCCTCACGTCTCTCCATTACGCGCTGCTGTCGTTGCCAAATTACTGAAGCTGCTGTTCCGTGTGGGAGGTGTTAAAACCCTTTTTTAGACACAGATAATTGCATCAACTACAGGATGTTGATGGTTTTATTTTCGGTGGTTTTCTTCAATATTTTTGATAACATCATTGGTGCGGAAGGAACACCGTCTAGCAGAGCCAGCAAGCTGCCGGAGGGGTGTTACAGGTCTCCAGTGTAACTGTGAATACAGCCCAAAGGAGTCACAATTTGCTTACTACAAACCCGAGTCTCACCGGGCGGCAGGAACAGAGCCAACAACAGAATCACCATCTTTATTCCAGGCCACTGTTTTCAGCATAAAGATTAGTTTCTGTGTGTATGAATGTTGAGACACACACCCTGCTCTCCCTCCCTTCGAAGGAAAAATCTCTCATCCTTTAATATATTCCCTTTTCTCTCCCTGACAGTGTTGGCTTTTTATATCTCACCAAGTGATTTGCTTCTCCACTTGACAGAGACAAATAAATATCACCAATTTTGATTTTTTATCCCCTTTCAGTCATAAGTGACCTAATAGTGGTTTTATATAACTGGAGCCATCTCTCTCCATTGTAACCAATTTTATAGCGCTCCCGAGGAAGACTGGATAAAGGAAACTGGGTTTAAAACGATCAGTAAAGGAAATTCGCTTATTTGAATCAAATATTTCCCTTTAGTATCTGTCTGTCACTCTAAAATGAGCTTAGAACAGAACTCTCTGACTTCCTCCCACAAATACTTCAGCTTGCACACGGGGAAACGAATCCTTGAAAAACACGGCAGGGCATATTTGGAATCGCTGGTGGAAAATTCAGTTTACATTCACTCCAAAATGTGTTAGATAAAGATCCAGCAGCTCTTGTGAATCCATTCCTTGTAAATCCATTAAGGAATTACATTCTTCTTGGGAAATATTTTATATTTGGATTTGCATCTGCCACTAATGTCCTGGAAAATTCAGTACAACTTCCATTTCTGTTGACTCGGGAATAGCTACTGTACTTTGATGGGCCTGACCTGGAAGGGTGCTACCTACTCTGGCTTCAAACAGGAGGGCTTTGAAGAGGTTTTAACACTAAGAGATGAAGATGGATCGTAATTGTAAATGTATCTTATTCAATTAATCTAAATTTACTTTATTTACTTTATTAAAGCAAGTTCATTTCACTTTAGTCCACTGAACCACCCTATGGAATCAATGGAATAAATCAAAAGAATGAATTTTTGTGAAAGACCATTTAAGTACTCCATCAAAAAGGCATAAGAAGTGCCAACATCAGCATAAATTTCTTCTCACCAGGATTCTATCCTGGCTTACAAGAAATACAGTCATGAATGGGCAAATTTCTTTCCCCACGTCTTACATTACTGTGATGATGTTGCCAGCCAAAATGCCAATTTTTGAACTGGTTTTTATGCCACTGACAACTGTCTAATGCTGGACTAAAAGACACATCTGTGGTGACAGATTTGTATCTTAAAGCTTCCGATAGAACCTTTCCCCAAAATCTGAACAGAAAAATTCTGAGTGTCTATTCTCTCCAAAGGTGTAGGAATTTAACTAAGTAATTTCCATTAACACAAAAGGAAATGCAAAATGACTTTTGCGTAAAGATGCTGTTGTAAAATTTTCATAGCTACATTAGCAATTCCTTGCCACCCTCTCCTATTTATTTTTAGCAAATGCTAAACTGTGTGCTCTATTAAATTTTGCTCCAGATGCAGCAAAGCAGTGCTGGATATAGCGAGAAACCATTTAACCAAATGAATGTCTAATGCAGTACCGGTCTAAATATACATTATATCTGTGTCAAGGGAAAAAAAAGTGAACCAGAGAGAATGTTCTCACCAACAGACCACGTCAGACACAGCAGATCAAACATCGAGGTCTCAATCAGCCTTTCCCCACGCGGTACTTCCACCACAGCAGCAGTTGTGGGAGCTGCTCAGAGCTCTCACACCTCCTCCTGCCTGGGACTGCTCCCACAGTCGGGCGTTACTGCTCGGGGCTGCCTGCGACCGCGTTCAGTTCAGCACCTTCCCAGCCCAAGTGCGAGGCTCTAGTGAAACCGTCTATGAGGTACAGCACCAGCGCCCCTGAAAACAGCCAGGCTGCAGCCAACGGGCCTGCAACGAGCCTGTTTAAATAACTAACTAACTAATAACTAACTTGCGGGTGTAAACGCCGCTCACCCAAGCCTGCCGAAACAGCACTGTCTCTTTCTGGACCTCCAGATCAGCAGGAATCTCTTCATCCCAAATCCTTTCAAAAAAGGACGGCAAACATTTGAGCAGAAGATAAAATAGGATTTCCACATCTCCCTAAAAAAAGTAATTCTAATACTAAATTTTGATAAATATTATATACATCACCACTTGAATGTGTCACCTGTTGAAAAACTGTTTTGAGTCCTATCAAACAGGGTACTCTTGATCAACCTGCCTATTGATGTAATACTTCCCATTTCCATGCCACTTTATACCTAACTTTACAAAAAATAATTAAGAAAAGCCCTCATACAAGAACTAGTTTTCATTAACATTAAGCAAGCTGAAGCTCAGGGAAGATTAAAGGATGATTTTTTACATATGTAGGCACTCACCTCTCAATTTAAATCCTAAGTAACTGCTCCAAAATTAAACCAGAAATTATCTTAGACCATTGCATTCCCCTTCAGCAGTCTCCCGCTGCCTTAGTTTTAGTGAAAGCACAAGCAACGACTTCAGGCTCAGGACCGTGCTACGTATCGGGGGAAGCCCATCCCAATTTGGAAATAATGTGCAGTACTGCCAAAAGGAATTTTTGAAAGAAGCACTTGGATCTAGAGGTCAGATCCAGAAAGGGATCAATAAACAGAGTAAGCTGCTAACAACCAGACAACTGGAGCTGATGCTTCCAGCCAAAGGGCACAGCTGGAAGAAACCCACAAGGACTGAAGGTTTAGAGGGAGGCGCAGTTCACCAAAGCTCTGAAAGGGAAAGAAAGATCTACCTTGTACTGAAAGGTGGATGCTCTGACATCTTACTAATTCTTCTTATGTTAATGAACATTGCCTTCCAGAGCACTGGAATTTCAACAGGACAATCAGACAGAGAAGAATCAAGGTGAATCAAGACAAATTAAGCAGGATCAGGAAGAATCTTGCCAACTGAGCAAGGAGCCCAAACCCATATATCCAGCACATGTACACTGCAAAACATAATTTCTGATATTTTGATTTTTAATAGTTATGGGCTCAAAAGACAAAATTCAGAACAAGAACCATTTATTGAAGGTAGTAATCAGACATAAATTTCTGTACTATTTGGTAATTGGGACAGAAAGGGGTATAAAATATCCCAGTGAAAACTTGTTGCAGAGAAAGCGATGAAAACCAACGAGCAAAGCTTATGCCACAGACAGGGAACAGCTCACTAAAAACAAGTTGCACAAGCATTTGAAAAATCCTTGGCACTATAAAGACAGTGTCTTATTTTAAAAGTTTACTTATTAATTTTAACTGGTCACTTATGAAAAACAAACAGACCTGAAATATGCAGCTTATTTTCCTTATCCTTGTAGTCTGAGAGTCTAAAGAGCACCCAAGGATCAAAGACCTCCCATCTGCCACAGTCCCTTCCTCATCTTTCCCATGACACTAACCCAACAGAACCAGGACGGGCTGTTGCAGTGCTGTAAACTCCATGGGTACGATGACTATGGCTGTAAATTGAGAAAAAACATCATAGGAGATTAAACTAGATGAGAAACAGTTAACAGCACCTTTGCCAGAATGTTAATTCCTCTGCACGTGCACGCTACCAGTGCCAGGCAATTTTGCCCACCCAAATGTTTTTAGAACACAGTAGCTGACACATCTACTCCAAAACATTAGGAAATGTTAAAATCATGGCTACTTGGAACTTCCTTTTAATGCAGAAGCAGACTAGGAATTTTAAAGATAAGGAAAAAAGGAAAGCGTTAAGCACGATTCCTCCCTGTGCTACGAGCACGTGCCGTGGGCACAGGCTGGCACGCTGCCTGCCGAGCCGACAGCTCCTGCATGAGTCCTGCGTGAAGGCAGCTCAGGCTGTCTGCTGATGAAGCCAGACCACAGGTGCTGCCTACACGGGATATTACCATAAGTGGCAGTTACCAGAGCTAATCCCATTTTGCCCAGCTCTGCCAGATCAGTCTTTCCAGCCGGAGCTCTGGATCAGAAAGGCAGAGCGCCCAACACCTGGCAGAGGACGACAACAGAAATTACCATTCCCATTTTTTAAGAATGTATTTAAGAATGTATTTAAGAATCGTGTAGACATGGCACTTCAGGGCATGCTCTAGTGCCCGAGATTGTTGGTTTGTGTCTGTTTGTGGGTGGGGTGTGGTTGTGGGTGTTTGTTTTGGTTTGGTTTTGGTGTTCTGGGATTTTTTGGGGGTTTTTTTTGGTTTTCGTGGGCTTTTTTTTTTTGGTTTTTTTTTTGGTTGGACTCGATGATCTCAAAGGTCCCATCCAACCAAAATATTCTGTGATCCTGTGATTTCCTGGGGGCCATGGATTAAACATGGCTCGCACCTGCTCTCTTTACTGCTGAGCTGGTAAAAGCAAGATTATCGCTTTTATCCTGTCGTCGGTTAAATTTTACAGCTTAACCATCCAACACAGTATGGACTACTTTTCAATTGGAACCAAATGTAATCTTCATCCCTCACAAACCTCTAGACACATTTATTTTCATCAAAGACCTGTCACAAAAATGCTGAATCACTGAATGTAGATAACAGAAAATGCTATTTTTATCAAGCAAATTAACACAACTATTATTACATTCCTACAGATGTTAAATACTCCTGTGGTACACGCAAATCTTCTGCTGCTCTTTGTGCATAAGCAGAAACATCAGTGGATCATGCCTTATTTCTCCTCTGCCCGGTATTTGATTCAGGCTGTTGGCATCGGGATGGTTACAAGAGCCTCCTCTTCGCTGGCCATGCTGAACCGTTGGCTGGTCCCCCCGCTGGGAATGGGTTTGCACACACGTCCCTGCTGCGATGTGCTCTGCTCCCGCAGGCAAACACAAGCCTGGCCACCATCTCTAGCCTTCTCCACGCTGGTCTCTGTCCCCTGCCTGGGCAACAACTGGAGAGAAAATACCCATGTGAGGATTCCTGGTCTCACCTACGGGGAGCTCATCCTGGAGAGGAGATGCTATTAGGAGAGGAAGTGGAGAAGGAAGGTCTCCAGAACATCTGGATGGCAGCAGGCAGGAGGTCCTGCCTCCTGGCACACTCCTGGCACAGTGACACACCTGGCAGTCACTCCCCAGAGACCTGACCAGCAGCAGGTAAAGCTCCAGCCCAGTCCAACCCCCTCCGCAGGCTCCGGTGCCGTGGCACTGCTGCAGGAGGCTCGATAAAGGCACACAGTTCTCCCTGCAGTTAGAGTAACCTCTGGGTGAGAAACGCACAGGAGCTCCACCATGGGCTGCTTTAGTGCCCAAAGAGCTCACAGGTGGACACTGCTCCCCATACGGGCTCCAACTGCTTTTCTGCTCTGTCACTCCTGTCCCTGCCTGGAACACAGACTCGTCCACCCCTGAGGAATTAAGCACATCTCCAGATGGCTGTGGATACCGCCTCCTTTAAGCAGAGTTCTGTACTGCTGTGTAGAACTGCAAGACATGACAGAGTATCAGAGAAAGCGTGCTCAGTGTCCTACAATGAAAACAGTGTTAAAGGGGCTGAAATATTTCTAAATGAGACCTAGATATGAAGGTCACTGGTTGGAACACAGCAGGTACATAATGACATGGATTTGCTGACCCTGTGTTGAAGGAATCTTGCTTTTAAAGATTTACAGATATATAGAGATCATTCACATAGAGAAAGAATATTCATTAAGTTGAGAGGACTAATAAATTAGTTATATTGACAACAAAAAATGGAACAGTTTGTGGGTTTTTTTTACCGCTACTGCATAACAAGCAATTAGCATAGGCACTTGTGATAATTACAAATTAAAATATGCAATTGCGCATGAGGTTTGTGTATGTAATTTTGAGTCCAGTTCGTCCGCTGGCCCAGGAAATACTAGGAACAATTACCATTTATAGTTGTTTATTGACACCACTCTTAAGAGCGGGTCTGTGTTTTCCACACAATCAGTGTACGCCGACCTTAGCGCAAGCGAGACACAGTCAAGCAGGTTTGGTGTAGAACAGGCATTCCCGTTTCTCTGCCTGCTGCGGCGGTACTGCTGTGCTGCTGCCTTTTGCTTCACCTCACTGCATTTGGGAAAAGCGCTCAGGCTCCTGCCCAATCTTAAAAAAAAAGAATTACTTATGAAGGATGGAAAAGGAATTCCGCAGACAAATTTGCAGGTGACAGACATAGGTAAGAATGCATATAAAATCCCAAGGAAGCAATGTCTACATTAGTGCTACCAATTCTGTAAGCCTGTACACCGCCAGCAGAACACCTCTCCGATTCTGCACTTTTAACTGCTACAGACCTCGAAAGCAGCTCCAGCCGTTCCGAGCAAAGGGTCAGCCCCAAGAGACTGGTGAGGTACTGCAGAGATTACTAGAAAGGAAGAAATACCCACTGAGAGTTACTCTCCTGAAAAAGGACATGCTAGGAAGAAAAGTGTCTTCCACGGGAGGCAGAAATGGGGGATCTGCCTTGTCCTGTGCCTGTCTTCAGAAGCACAATATGACCCTGCGTATGCAAGGCCTCAACTCAACTCACGGCCTCAGCTAATGCTGAGGCAACACCCTTTCCCAAAACTAGGAAAAGATGTAACCTGCATTCACTTCAGACTCTGTTCAGACTTGCTCATCACTCATTATACAGTTTGGCAGATGCTGAAAAACGAGCTCCTAGCTGAGAAATTAAAGAGGAAACACACTAAGAGTGAAATGAACGCAGTATGGGAATGAGATGAGAACCTAAGGAAAATTTCATATTGCATTTCCCAAAAGTCAGCCACTGTCAGAAGGATGATATGACTGTATTAACAAGCCCCATGGTTATTCCCAGCAACATGACTTCCAACAGCCTTTGATACACATAATGACAACTTTGCAGTATTAAAGCTTAACTTGTTGTGAGTAGGATTCTTCCTTGAATTTTGTCTCTGCTGACGCTGATGCAATTAATTCCCCTGACAGTGCTGCTTATAAAACTAGGGAAGTCAAGTTAAAGCAGTTAATAACAAGTATGTATGGACCACATGCTTTTCCCCTGCCAGCAATATCCTGTGCATACCTTTATGTACAAACAACGACTCTTCTTGAAAATATAATATAGTTCATGTGAGATGAGGCTGGAATTCTTGATTTTTACATACCTAGATATTAATGACCTTAAGAAGAAAACTGCTGCAAGTCAGAACTTTATGTACCTTTCAGAAGTGAGAATTGGATCTAGGTCACAACTGAAGCTTTAAATAAATAGCACAGACTTCAGGGAAATTGAGGTCTAGACTTCAGCTTTGGTTCTGTAAGCAGGAAAGATTATTGTGTGTTTTCACCGGCATGTAACTCATGCCCCAGTACAGTTTTGAACAAACAAATACATGATCATTTATAAAACATTCTCCCTAACTGCTAATGTGTCTATGGTGAAACAAAGTAACAGGCGAGGATGTGGGAGCTTCCCTTCTCCTCAGCCTCCCAGAAAACACCCCCTGGAAACCCACATTATGTATTTTCAGATCATAGAACAAGACGTGAGAGATTGAATAAGGCTTCTCTATCCCACTTGCACTTTGATTCTGCAGTCAGAAGAACCTCAGCTACGTGGGACCCAACGCTGACGCGCGCGTCTCACAGCCCCACAGCCCTGATGTGGCCACGCTGCCTGACAGAGCGCAAATCCCAAGGGAAGTTCCCATTGCAAAGGCCTTTGCTTCCCTCCAGGCTCCAGCTGCAGCGCCTCCCGCCCTCAGCTATTACCTAACTCACAAATGCACAATATTTACTTTCTGAAAGCAGTTGCTCCTGACCCTGTGATGGCGATTCCTCATTGTGCAAACATCTGAAAAATGCCTGGCGTCCCCAGCCCCGCCTGGAGCGCTCCCCACAGGGGCCAAGGGAACTGCAGCCGTGTCCTTTCTCAGCAAGGCCTCCACCTCTTTGGTGTCGCACCCACTGCCCAGAAGCAAATCTCTGGTGGGTCCAGGGGATCAGGTACGTGGGAGCGCGTTTCTCCCCTGGCCCTGCTGAAATGTATCGTCTCAGGGAATGCCTTCCTCTGGCTGAAACAATTCTCTGAAGAAGTAAAGAACAAATAAGACAGGGAGATGACTCGATAGCTCAAAGAGACCGCCCCGTAGGAAATGCCCTGGCTACTCTCTTTGGCTCTGGGTGACAGAAAAATACTGAAAAAATTATATCCATGGGGGGGCAGATCAATAAACATGACAAACAGTGTTTCTGCACTCTAACTTCATATCGATCCTTCTCGCTGAGTCCTGAGTGGGTGCCAGCTCCTGAGGACCAGGGTGGTCAGACAGGCAGCTGAGCTCTCAACAGCAGTAGTGAGGTACCCGCTGGCAGCACCCCGCGTCTCCTCTGCCTCCTTCCTTTAGTTAAACTTGAATATAAATTATAAGGGATGTAAAATTACAGGAAAATAATTCCTTGTTTATGGAAGAATTTAACTTCCCAGACATAATGCAGAAAATAAATGCCCCCAATGGTGGCAGAGCTCCATAAAAGGCATAGGGAGGTAAAAGATAGATTAATAATCAATTAACTAACGAGAGATGGTGTTGCTTCAGGGTGAGCAAAGAGGACCTTTGCTTTGATGTACATAAGGCTGATGACGGATGGCAATGATACATAAAGCAAACAGGGGTGGGATAACAGAATGACAGTATCTTAGGAGAAACAAACTGTATTGCTTAATGGAAAAACCACTGAGGGAGACATACAGTCTCTTCCCTAGCACACTGAACGAACTGGAGCATGAAACTACAAGTAAAAGCAGCCAAGGTGTAATGAACTTGAATGAAAGTTTGCCTAGGACTTCAGTATAGCAAATATAATATTTAGAGGCTAAAAAGTGTTTTTTAGAATATTTATATATATTCTAAAATGTATTTTTTAAATGCAGTATAATGCTAAACCGTACAAGTACCTGAAAGGAGGCTGTAGAGAGGCGGGGGTCGGTCTCTTCTCCCAAGTTACAGATGATAGGACAAGGGGCAATGGCTTCAAGTTACGCCAGGGGAGGTTCAGGTTAGATATTAGGAAATATTTCTTTACTGAAAGGGTTATCAGACATTGGAATGGGCTGCCCAGGAAAGTGGTTGAGGCACCATCCCTGGAGGTATTCAAGAGAGGAGTTGACATGGTGCTCAGGGATATGGATTAGTGTTGGGTGGTGTTTTGTGTGTGTTTTTTTGTTTGGTTTTTTTGTTGGGTTTGGTGGTTGGTGGTTTTTTTTTTTTGTTTTGGTTTTTTTTTGTTTGTTTGTTTTTTTGTTTTGTTTGTTTGTTTGTTTAATCGGTTGGACTAGATGATCTTAAAAGGTCCCTTCCAACCTAGGTGATTCTGTGATTCTGTGATTCTGTGATTCTGTAGAACAAATTTTGAAAGAAAAAACAATTAATTGTAGGGAGGCAAAGTGAATGTGAGAAAAAATACACGGTTTACCAAAGTATAGGATGTCAAACTGAGCTAGTATATTTTGAGAAAGATAATTGCCTTTTTAGAACTGAATAATGCAGTGCACTCAGTCTGCTGGAGCTGGAACAGATGATCTGATACAGTGCTCCATGGGAAATCATTACTGCAAGTGGAGATGACAGGGATTGATATAAAAGCAATGTGAACGAGGAGTAACAGGTTATAATACAAAAGGAGTTATTGGAATGGCACAAATTACCCAATGGTGTTCCTCCGGGACCGGTCTTTGGAGTGGTGCCATTTAATGTGTGCTTCCATGAACCGGGAACGACGAACCAGGCCCAGCCTCCAAAAATGTGCGTTACACAGCGCTGGGAGGGGTCGCCCTGCTGAGGAGGGCCAGATCACCACCCTGGAATTAGATGACCTTCTTGCCTGCAGTGATAGAAACTTAATAATGTGAACTGCAAAGTCATGTTCTTGGGATTCATCGGCTGGAAGTGACAGAGAAGGAAAAAGATCCGAGTGTTCTGACAGACTGTCAGCGTGCCGGAGCTGCCAGCACGGCACAGCTCCGGGAACGGGGAGCACGATGGTCAGAGGGGCCAGCTAAGATTTTTAGTGGAGAAGGAAATATTGGGGCTTTTAGACAAGGCACTGGGAAGATTTTGTGTGAAATATTTACACAATTCCAGTCAACAGTGTTGCAAAAGATTAGCTTAAACTGGAATGAGTGCAGACTGGCTATTAGAATGATTACAGAAATATCAGTCTTAGGGAGAGATAAAAAGAGCATTGTTCACTGCGACAGTGAGAAAAATATGAAGTCTTTTATAAAAAGCTTTGGAGATAAATAGCATGGAAAAAGAACTAAGGTAAAAGTTAATGTGACTGTGAGATCAAATTTTTATAATCTGATCAGCAGTATGTTCAGAGTGAAGACTAAAGCAAACATTTCTAACTGTCCAAGTGGCGTGATCTTTCAAAGACAGCACTGAGGGCCAGGAGCCCAAACAGTCTTTAGTGGAACTTGAGATGCCCATGGAAGGGTTGTGTAACTCAGTAAGAAAATGAGCCTGTGGTCAATAAGTGCTCTGTGAACACCTAAAGAGGCGTGAAACAAGACTAGGTCTCTCTTGCTCGCTATTTACTGTGAATGGATCCCATGCTTCACAGAGCTTTCCGATTGCCAAGAGGTTCCACCAGTAGGGAACTGGGGGTTCTCCCAGCACACCCCCACTGCTGCACAAATTACCTTCTGAGGTCTTTCACGTTTCTCTGAAGCACCAGAGCTTTGCCAATGGCTCGGTTTCCCCTGTGGGAGAAGACATCTGGCTGGGCAGGGCACATTGTGCTGGGTGGGACACAGCTACATGATCCACCTCCCATCCCAGACAGCTGTGAGCCGTTCTGGCCATGCTGGACACACAGGAGGGGACCTCGCTGGACCAGCTCCTCCTCTCCAGCCCCGTCTGCTCCACTGGCTCCCCCTTTTCAAACCAAACACGCTCTCTCCCATCCCCTAAACACTGACATTTCATCCTCTACCACCTTATGGCTGAATTGTCATTCCTTAAGTGCTTGCTTTTTCTGTTCATACTTACCTTGGTGTAAACCAGGAGGAACTCTCCTGTGCCCCCCCGTGGTAACTGAAACTGGACATGGGTTATTACAGAGGACTTGGGGACCTTGGATCCCGTAGTGTATTCTTTTCAAATGCCCTTTGCCTCCTAAGAATTCTGTGCAGCACCAGCTGTCCAGTCTACACTCTCCGCTTTACTGATCCTTCTCTTCTGTCCCAGTAGGGTATGTGATAAAGAACTTGGGCTGTGGCGCTACAGCAGTTCAAGGACATCACTTCTGTACCTGCCGAGGGTGACTCTGAACTACTGCAGGAGCTGAATGTCTATATATTATTCTTTTCCCTACAGCTATCGCCTTCCCCACCTTATTTTCTGAGGAAAGAAAGCCAGAATAGTTAAGGAACATGTTCTCAACAGGAAGCGAAGTAATTGCCAATATTGTGTTTAGAGTTTTTGTTCTCATGTCAAACTGGAAAAAAGTTCCTGTCCCACTGTGAGCTACCTGGCCAGACAGAATCCTCTCCTGCACGCCTGAGAAACACCTACGACACCTCGAACATCTGTGGGAATACTGTTAGTAACAACACCACCACAGTTACCACCATCACATGTGGTTTGAACTCACTGTTACGTTCCTTTTAAGCTCTTCCCTGATGGTGCCATAACCTGCCTCCAGAGCCCTCACACTGCCCACTCAGGTTGTCCATCACAGGAAATCTTTTCACATTTTTCTGGATTTTTGAACATGTGAAATTGGTATGAATAACTCCGATTTAATGACAAAATCCTCTGTAACTTGTAGCCTGTCAGGATAAGCTGATTTATTTATTCTCCTAGAATAAGCATACTTCCAGCAGGCGCTGGCTGTGCACTTAGACACTCCTGTGTCCCAATGGATATAGCGCTGCAGGATATTTCAAATCCCAAAGGACTGCTTTGTTTGAAATTGGGTCCTTTATTCGAGGATCCACTTTCTGAGGTTTCTACCCAAAGAAGGTACCTCCATAAGGTTGAGCATGGGTGGGTGTGATTCAGGCAGCGGTGCCAACAGGAGCTATTCGTGGATTGATGAGGGAATCCAGACTATGGGGGAAAATCTTTCTGGAGAACTGAAGCTCCGCATGGAGAAATGCGCTAAGGAAGAGGGCAGCGGGATGAGGGCTCTGTACAAGATACCCTGGCAGGATGAAGGGGGTTTGGGTCATCCCAGCAGCCCCGTGCTCACCTGTGGGAACCAGAGGAGTCACACGCAGGGGACACAAAACAACAGAGGAGCTGAAAGGGGCAGCACTGGAAACTCCTTTGACTTTGCTGCTGACATTTTGTCTCTCAATTTTTGCACGGCAGGGCAGGATTTAGTGACCTATAAATAAATCCTCGTATTCATCCTCCCAGCTAACGCAGCAGCGTATGAGGAGCAGCCTTGTCCATAAAATGTGATTACAAGTGTTTTACAGGCTTGATTTTTTACATCCTTAGTGCCTCCGCTCGCCCGTGCAGGCTGCAGAAGCCAGCAGGGTGCCGAGGGGACGCTGTGTCCTGCGGGAGCACTGAGCTCACAGCCTGTCCCCGCTGTCCCCGGGGAACCGCTGCCCCTGCCCGCCCGCAGCCCCGGGACCGCTCCGCAGCGCGGCGGCCACACGGGGGGGCTCTGGTCCTGCGGCCAGCGGCGGGGCCGGGCCAGGGAGGGCCCGGGGCTGGGAGCCAGGCTGGGACAGGGACGGCCCGGAGCTGGGAGCCAGGCTGGGACAGGGACAGTCCGGTGCTGGGAGCCAGGCTGGGGCAGGGACAGCCCGGTGCTGGGAGCCAGGCTGGGGCAGGGACGGCCCGGTGCTGGGAGCCAGGCTGGGCTAGGGACAGCCCGGTGCTGGGAGCCAGGCTGGGCTAGGGACAGTCCGGGGTTGGGAGCCAGGCTGGGCTAGGGACAGTCCGGGGCTAGGAGCCAGGCTGGGCTAGGGACAGTCCGGGGCTAGGAGCCAGGCTGGGGCAGGGACAGTCCGGGGCTAGGAGCCAGGCTGGGGCAGCACTCCACACGCTTGGTCCTTGAAGAAGGGCTTTCTACAGCAATGTTTGCAAATCCCCCACCTCTAAAGGCTTTACATTTTAGGAAGTCTTATGAAGTGTAGCAAACATATTAGGGTAAGATACAAAGGGAAAGAAGATTGGGGAGCCAAGAGCCATCCCAGCATACTGATGTCAATCCTACCAGAGTTTGTGATTTAGGATTTGCAGCCTCACCCCGCTTGTCCCGTTCCTCCTGCCACGCTCAGGCAAGGGAAGCGAGACGATGGGGAAAGGCAGAACAGCCTTCAATGATCTTGTTTACTTTTTGACTCTTGTTATTTTCCTGTCCTTTGGTCATTCTCTTCTCCTGGCCTATTTATTGCTCTTCTGTCATCTCTCAGTGAACATAAAGGGAGAGGAGGCAGCAAGCCCAGCCCTGGGTGACACGTATGGAGCCCTGACGTCCCCATCCCTGCCACCATGCCACCATGGCTGAACAGGGCCAGGCTGCAGAGCTCTGTCTGAAGAACTTACAGGTACATAAATGTCCCAGGGGAGGGAAGCCCACCAGACCTCACTGATCTCGATGGGAAGCTCTCCCTAAACAGTTGTGATTATCCTCACCCCGTGTTACTGGTATCTCTCCTGTAAACACAGGTCAGGCCTGCTTTTACATGCTTTATCCATGTAATCATGTCAACACGCATCACATGCAATGTGTGCGACCTGTGCTGAAACCAGCTGGGCAAGATGAGGTACCTGTATTTGTTTATATTGTGGTTCACCTCAGAGCAGGCACTCTCCCTGATCCCTTGGCATCACCACCGCGTGCGAGGCCCGTCCTCGCAGGCACCGACGTCTAGGGCTGCTGGAGCTGTATGACTTATCCCTGGGTAATGCCAACTAAATCAAAATTATGTGTATGCATAAGAACTACGATATTTTTCAGGCATCCTGCTTTAGTGCAGGCAGCTCAAAACCGCTTTCCCTTCTTTTCTCCTTAATACCTTGTCAGAATTTGATTAGTGCATTATCCCTCCTATTCTTCCAGGACCAGCCTTTAAAGCAACAGAATTCACTCTTCTTTTCCATCCTATTCTTATGACGCTTCCTCTTAGGCAAATCCTGCCCACTCCATGGTCACAGAGGACTCCAAAAATAATCTAATGTGCAAGGACTGGCTGCCAAGTGGGTGTAGAATTTAATGAGTCCACTCACGGTGGCCATGTCCTTTGCAAAGGCTAGTTCCATGCTGTTGGCTGTTACATACCTGGAAAGCGTAACGGAGTGCGAGGTGTGTGTTTGGGATAAATATAAACCTGCTGCCCGTGCTCTGTATCACCCCCAGAGCACGGCAGCAGCACCAGAGCCATTACAAAGCCGTGGCTGGCCCTGTGCCACTGGCCCCGGTGGGACAGCCCCGAGCCACTGCCGAATGCCTCGGCTCAGCCGGAGGGGACAGTGCTCATCCTTCCGCTCCGCTTTAGTCAGACCAGTCCGTCTGCCCAGTTGGTCCCCCACTGCCCCAGCAAAGATTACCCAACACACAGCATTCCTTCGAGCACGGCGAGAGCAGAGCCCTCCCCAGGTGACTGCTCCAGCGGCACAGGTTAAGTGATACCTCCTCCAAAAGCGACGTTCTGAGCACCTGCTCCAAAAAGCTGGGAGACTCAATTCCCCCCCGCTGCCTCAGCTGCCCGGGAACAAGCCCTTGCATCTCTGAATGCCACTGGGAGATCACAGGGATGCACCACCACAGACACCACGACTGACCGTTGGCTCAGCTGCCCCTTTGTCAACCAAAGCAATCCCAGTGATTAATAAACCCCAGCAGCTCCACAAAGGCCCGCTGTACCTTCAGCAGTACCTGTAAGCTCTGGAGGTCTGTGAACCAGCCATAAACAGCTACTTTTAATTGCAATTAGGCTCTAGATCTTCACCTACACACATAAGATAAATCTGCAATGTTTATATGTTTGTGCCTTATTGAAGGGAGACACACCGAGACAAACCTGAATGCAGAACTGCTGACCGACTGACTGAGCAACAGCCCAAATCTGCATCACCTTTACCCACGTTTTTACACTGGCTTAGACTGACTTGAACCCTTCCCTCTTTCTTTCACACAGACACTGTTATTCTACGCTTTATGAAAGCAGTTGATGGGCAACTGCCTAAAAATAGAAACCTTTCATTTTTTTACTTTAAAAAAAGGCAAAACAGAAATTATTCTCTGATTCTCTCCGCTGCTGGAGGGTTGTTTTAAAAGTAAGTTATTTACTAAAAAATGTAATCCCTTTTAACACCAAAGGCTTTTTTTATCCATGAGGGTTCCCTGGTCCATAGCTGGTAGAAAGTCAAATGTTGGGTTTTCAGGGTGAAAGAAGCTTAAAGAACAAAGTGATGACCATAAGCCTTTACTTTTACACTGCTGGTTGAGCCTGTACCAACTAACCCAGCTGGTGGCCAGCAGAAAGGCCTTGAGTGGCCCCTTCCTCAGAAAGGCAGCCCCATGCCTTGTCCCTGGGCCAGCAGTGGCCGCCAGGGCCGCCACACAGCCAGGCCACCCCGGGCCAGCACACACCGTGGGACCAGCGAGGAGCTCAGTGCAGCGCTCTGTGACAGGACGGAGCAGATCTCAGATCCCCCCTGGCTCCCATACGGATCTGTGGGGCACGGAACAGCGCTGTAATCCTGCACAATGGCCGCTTTGGCCACCGCCTCGGCCACGGCTCCTGCTGGGCCACCGCTGAGAGGGCCAGGCTGGTGCAGAGTGGTGAAGGCAAAGGGTTAATGTCGCCCGGCGTCAGCGTGTCACTTCTGCGCTTCAGTGAGCCCGGGATCTTGTGTCTGCACGCAAGAATGATTCATTTGACAAGAACGCAGGTATCAAAGTGCAGGCAGTTCTCCAGCTACACACAGACTATCTGTTTCTTGCTGATACAAATTTTCACACACTAGGGGGGAAAAGTGCTGGTTTCATGCATCACTTTGCACTGGATTGTGTCCAGTTGCTTTACTTATCATTATGCAACTTAACCCAGGGCAACTCAACACCCAAAGACAAAATTAGAAATACAGAAATACATTTGCACTGTTTCCTTGCTCTCCATAACAATATTTGTTTCTCTCCCCAACCCAAGATGAACTGTACAGCACAACATGTAGGATAGAAAAAAATACTAGTCATTTAATTTTTTCTGAATTGAGTATTTCGCTATTTGTTATTGTCTCATGTATCAGAGCAGACGGAACTATTTCAGTTTAAAAAAACAACTATCATCTTGATAACTGGGAAAATTCATACATGGACAAAATCCATCATAAATCAGCCCTAATTCAGGCAAAAGTTCAACTGACTTCCAGAAGAAGTTTGGTCAATAGACAGGGATAAGCAAGGACTTGGGACTAGGGACTAACGTAAGCGAAATTCTGATTTTACCAGAATAAAGAAATTACAGAAACCCTAACAATAAAAGGATTGGCCAGTACTTAAGTACAATTCTTCATCTCCAGAATAATTAATGGTAACTAGCAAGTTCACACAACACCTTTTAAAATCATTAAAGAGATTAGCCACGTTATACTTACAGGGAAACAGAATCTTAAATAACATATAGGAAACTTCTTTTGTTTTTCACAGACAGAGTCCACAAAGTAGGTTTCACTAATAATGATACCACAGTGGCTTTGACCACAAAGAGGTACACGATGAAAAATTGATAGAGCTTGGTAAAAACAAGGACATTATTTAATTTTAAATTAAAGTAGTAGAGAAACAAAGACTCAATTCATACTAATGATCCACAGCTTCTGTAGCTATCAGATCCACCTCATTAAGCAGCTTCCCAATGCTAATTATATCATAATTTTAATGGGAAACATTTATCTTACTGTGGTCCAGATTCTGTTGGTACTGAAGCCAATGGGAATTTTGCCATTGACTTCAGTGGAAACAGGAAGTATAGTAGGCATTTATAAATATCATATGTTTGTGCCTATAATTTATAAATGATTGCTCTGCTTGGGAGACTGACTCTTACTCCAGTCCCTGTACAAATCCATGGAATTTCCTTGCCTTGGACCCAGGGAGACTGTGCAGGCTGTGCACTGTATCGATCCCTGTAAGGGAAAGTTCATTTCATTCTGCAATCTCTTCTCTTCTCCAGCCAAGGCAGAAACACCAGCAGCAGCCTCTGGAAGAGCCATGTCCAGCTCTCCTCAGCCAAAGCCACTGTCACTGCCACATGGACCAGCAGGACACAGGGACAGGGCTGGCCTCGGGCAGAGCAGGGGAATATGCAGGGTGAGACATACTCAGATTTTAAATAGATTCATTCACCCAGAAAAACTGTTCCTCATCAGAGTGATTCCTTAACGCAGGATAAAACCACCTGGTTACTATGAGTTGCAATAAAGTGCAATTCTCTGAGCAGCCTCTTCTTATAAAGCTATAAATAAAAAAAATCATAAAGAAAAGCCTGACCTAGCTAAGACACACGTACAGAGCCTGTCCTTCTGTGCACAGGGGAAAATCCCTTCCAAGTGCTACTGACTTCAAAAGATCATTTCTTCATCAGTTGTTCAGTTGGGAGGATTTAAATACAAACACTAAGTCGAGGCCACAATCCCAATGCTGAGAAACTCAAAAGGTTTATCAGAATGAAAAGCAAAGAAAAATAATATAAGTAGGAGAAGGTAATAAATTTCAGTGTTGTCATACTTACTAATACAATACAAAACCTGTTGTATAGGCACTTTGCCCCAATCAAAACTAATTAAGAGATTGATTCCACAATCTCTATTCATTAAGTTCCCACTCACTCCTTTCCAGAGCTCTGTTTAGAAATTAGCCAAGACTCCTGTTTCCTATAACTTCACAGCTGTAGAATTTACAATCCAGCTCACTCCTGAGCAAACATCGCCCGCAGAAATGTCAGATGATGCAAACTCAGAAAGATCTGGAAAGTGCTCGGTGTCCCTCAGAACAGAAATAGCCGTCCGCACCAGGGAAAGATTCCTGCCACCTATGATTCAAAGAAGTGGACCTTAGAACATTAATTGCATGTATTTAAAAGTTGACACAATGCAGACAGTGCATTACAGTTGTTTGGGGAGTGGGCTTAATTTCCAATGTTAAGAAGAGTCACTTTGCCCAGGTTTTCCACTGTACCAGCAGCTTCTACTTATGTTATTTACAGACAGATTTTTAAACCTCAGTATTCAGAATGCAGCTCTTCAAAAACCTAACTCTAGTAGATGGTGTTATCAACTATGAGATAAAGAAAAAATAGGTGTTTTGTCCCCACTGAGCAGGAGACACTGCTAGCTCTGGTGCAAAGGTGTGCTCCAGGCATCCTCAGAAAATCCCTGCCCTCTCCCGTGCTTGTCAACACCGCGCTTTTTCACCCGCATGGAAAGAAAGGAAATACAATGCTGCATTTTTACCAACATTATGGAGAAAAGAGACCAAATCCTTGAGGGTTAAAAACTGGATGCATTTAAATGAAGTATCTTCCATGCATTTACCTCAAAGCCATACCTCTCCCCAAACAAGCACAATCTGACAAAATTTGAAACCAGTATGTGGGATGTGATCAACAGGGGAAGAGAGAATCTGGATTCCAGGGACTCTGTTGGGCACGGAGGCAGAGTGTATTACCCAAACACAGAACTCGGTGTTTTTGTTAAATATAGCCCTAAACTCTCGCTATGCCTGAAAGTATGTGTCAGCTTTATCTGCATTGACCAGTCTGTAACTTTACACCCTGCCAGGGATCCGTAAAAACAGCCTCAACACGAAGCGGGTCTGTCCAGTCGCCCAGAGCCTGGCCCTTCAGAGCACCCCGGGGCTGGAGCAGTGTCCACGGCCGTTCCCAAGGCTGTTCTGCTGCTTTGGCACCAGGAGCACCAGGAGCACGCCATCAGCAGCACAGGCCAGAGAGTTACTCAGCTTTGCCCAGTACAAGCCCAGTGGGAGTAAGAGACATGGTGCTTGGAGACCAGAGTTTTGAAAAAAACATTTAAGGGCCCTAGAAAGATTTCTATTTTTCGCTTACGGTTTTGGTGAAGAGAATTTCTCACCAACAAGAGGGATCCATTCAGCTTTTATTTTCTACTTAATTAATTGTTATTAATGAATTGCACTAAATAGCAGCAAAAAATAAGACTATTCAAGACATCATCCTTTAATTCTGTTTAACTCTGAGGTTTCTAATATTGATGCCGTTATCTTTTACAGTCAATTCTCTGCCGTGATCAGGTAAACACGTCTGTCAGTCACTAAGTCTGCATGGTTCTCTTAAGAATGGTGCTAAAGCCACCATGGGGATTTTGGGTCAGCTGAGACACAGGATATCTGATCCAGCAGACCCGAACTGGAATTTCCTTAGTAGCTGAAACAGTAGAGGACAAGCTGAATTACCAAATTCATCAGACAACTTAAAATGGTCCTAAATTAAGTGGTGGAGTTAAACAAACTGATTTGCTTGTGCTTTGCTTTTCCCCTAGAGTGCAGGGAAACAAAGATCGCTTTGAAAAGTACTGGTTGAGTCAAATTAATTTGATTCTAAATGGAGTTAACAATAGTTTTTGTATGTTAAGCCTTTTTCACCCTAACGCCCTTCAAAATAATCAGGAAAGAGACATACACAGAAATCTCCTGTTTGTCACTTTAATTGTGAACATTTCTCACCTATAATTCTATGGGTTTTTAATCTCTCCCATCTGCTCCGCATGTGTTCAGCATTCCCTGGACGCAGAGAGCTGAGGAACTGTATTAGCTCAGTCCTGAATGTCTCACCCCAAGCCCGTGGCAGCACAAGCAGGGAGGCGGGTGGTTCAGAGGGGAGCAGGGCTGTGGGATCACCGCAGCCTGCGCTGTGAAGTATGTGGCGAGAGCACTGCAGGGGAACCCACCGCTGCTCTGCCTCTATGGGGCTTACCCGGATTATTTCATAGAAACAAGGAAAAGCTCAAACTCTCCTCAGTTACATAGAATGAGGCAGTGTCTCAAATCAGAGTTCGCTCTTTTGAGAAAGCTGGATTTCAGGCTGTTTTCCTTCCTAGAGGCACACTGCAGAGCCGAACTGGGCTGTGTAGTGATGGCTTCGGTGCTCTCCACCAGCTGCAGTGGGCTCTAACTGGGATGCTGAGATAACGGGGACAAAGCCCCATGGCCTCATCCCAAAGCCAGCACTCTCCAGTCCCACCTCCCAGCCACTATCCCGACGCAGGGGACACTCCAGAGTGCAGTCTCCAGGAGGTCTGTGGATGTTTCCCTCAGTAGAATAGCATAAAAACAATTGTGGAAAGGGAGTTACAGCATTTTAACCTCTGAAGATTGCGCTTTATTCTCCATTTTACTGACCAGGTTTGTTTCTCTAATAGCTGTCTTGCTATTTTTGCCACTGTCGCTGTTTACACAGTTTTCCTTGGAAAACTCCAGGGGCTTGCCGAAGAACCGGCAGAATTAGGACACCACGATACTGTGAAAGTGATGCCTGATTATCAGATTGTGTTTTTCATACTTCTAGTTTAAAACTGGGTGAAATCCAATTCCACTCACCCAGAAATCCTCCTTATGGAAGGCGACCTGCTGGCTCCATCAGCAGAAGATGAGCTCCCATGTTTTCCTTTGTTTTGTTACCAACACTTTGCTCAATGCTGTCCATATTCCCGGGCGCTAAATAGCAGCGTGTTCTGCCCATGACGGTGATGACAGAAATGCCCCGGACCAGCAGGTCACCCCCCAGAGGAAGTCACTCTCCCCCAGGTCCACCAGAGTCCCCCCTCATCAGGAAGCTCCCAGACTGGCTCCATGAAACTGGAACAGATTGACAAAGATGAAGCTGATCGTTTCAGCCGCCTGCACCCATAAAGGCATGGACATAACTACTTACAGATATTTTAACTTAGGAGTGGTGGCCTTATATACTGACATCAGCAAGGCTTAGAACAACTTTCAAACATTATTCAGTACATACTTCTCTATCTGTTTGGAAATACTTACATATTTCACAGAAAGATGGGCTGGGTTACCTGAATATTCATGAACGTTAAACCATGTCTAACTTTGTACTTTTCTCCAAAGCACGACTTGAATTCTTCTACTAGTTCTAATAATGCATACACTTTAATTCCTATGCCAGAACATTCCATCATTCATAATCAGAAGCATTCATAATTTAAATGACTGTCTCTGCTGTTGATGACACCATCAATTATTAGGTTCTATGATGGAGAAGATCTGCACTGATTAGCACGCATTTTTCAACACCGCTGTTAAGTAGAGTTTTATAAAGCTGTAACTTTCAGGAAATGGCTGGGATTTGGTATTCTGAAATTACCCTGCCGTGGTGTTCTGAGATAACAGCTTTGGAGCACTGCTTAGTAAAGGATTCACATTTCACATGATAATCAAATTTCAGTAACAACACATTGTGCACATAAGTAATTAACATTCCAGCAAAAATTTTAAGTGCAAATTTTGCCCAGAACTACAGCTTGTCCAGCCCAGCTCAGCACTGTGTAGGACATAGAATACATTTGCAAAATGCTCTCACTTTTCGAATTCAGCAAAGTACTTCAGCACATACTCTGTTTAACACCTGCTTCCATCCACCTCTGCTCAGAGAAGGACAAGGCACGATGGAGAACTCAGGAATCAGCAGGATACCTTCTGCTCTCACCTTCTGGATTTTTAAATCTGGAGGTTGCTATACAGTATATCCAAATGCAAAAGGTAAAAAATAATGAGAAAAATCCTTTAAAAATTCTAAGATTGATCCAAGAATCCCAAGAGTTTTGTTCACCTACTTGTTGTCTCTGTATTTTACTGCCACTCTGCGAGTTGTCTCAGAGGACAGGAGATGTAGTCAGTGTCTCCCCTACTGCTGGCAGGACTCCGTGTGTGAGCAAGAGCTCATGGCCCACTTCTGAACAGTGTGAGGGCATTTTATGCTGTAGCAGCTAACCAGCCACAGCCAGACTCAAACTGCTGTTGGGAAGGAGACAGGCCTCCTGCCCTGGAGATTCTCTTAGCCTTTCCCTCCTGAAGTTTCCAGTTTAAAAAACCCCCTTTTTAAATGTGTGCTTTTAGCAAAGTGCAATCAGTGCTATACTCTAGTGAAGATGGAGGCCATTGCCGTTCAAGGAAAGACTGTTATGTGAATTTATCACTAGAATACAATACCTAACTGCAGCAATTTGCTGATAGGATCCATAGTGAATATGTCCATAAAAGAATAATAATAACAACTCACATTTCTGTCTGTGTTGTCCGACACCACAGAATAAAGCTTGAGATGCCTGGACTCTCTGACTCTGGTGTTACTCAGGAGCTACAGCACAAACACCGCTCTGTACAGGGAGAACAACGCCCACGTCTGTCCTTCATCCCACTGACCCTTTCAGTATCTGAACAGTGGCATCCCTTTAGTGGTGCACTCTTTGATTAAACCAGGCTTCGCTCTCAAATGCTCAATGAATTCTTGTTTGTAAAGACTTGATGCTTTCATATCTGATGCCATTATGTTTCTAGTTCTGATTTCCATATTAATTCAGCTTACTTTTCTATAGTCCTCACTCTAATTATTGTCAGTGTCTTTCTGTTTGTTGGCAATGTCTAACGAGGGCCTAAGGAAGGCTGCCGAGTTCCCAAGCTCCACATTTGGACAATACCCCAACACCCCTCAGCCCTGCATTACGCTCCTGTTTCCCTCAAAAAGAAGCCAAGCTGACTGGGCTCAGCACAGGCTGGAGCAGTCCCTGAGCTCAGAACATGGGCTGCACTGGGCTCAGCACAGGCTGGAGCAGTCCCTGAGCTCAGCACCCGGGGGAGTGGGGGGCTGTCACAACTCACTGGGCACCTATAAATGAGAGTGGGAATGGGCTTTGTGCACAGGAAAACATCTCTGACAGGCAACATTATGTCAGTCAGCATTTGGGGGTTTTGAAACCTATGTATCCTCGAAATATATATATCCTTACCAAGCAACTCTGCCAGGAAAACCAAAGGCACTGCTTTATTCAGCAGTATCAGTCCTAGATTAATGTACGCACAAATAACGACCCAACTCCTACTCCAGGCTCCTGCAATCACAGAGCCGCAGGGAGTTCTGTTTGTGGTGGGATACACTCTGCACAGGATATACAGACAGACTCAAAAACTCAGGAGTTCATTTCAAACGTGACTACATTCAAAAGCCTGCTGCAACTGCTGATCATTTACAGCAAGTGCTGATGATTTACAGTGCTGATGAACCCCAGTCCCGGCGCAGGACGGCACCAGCTCGGCGCTGAGAGCACAGACCGGGGTTACGGGGACCCTCTGCCAAGTCTCAGCAGAGGGAGTGGAGGAACGAGCTCCACAACAGGACGTAGTAGATCAAACATTGACTAGAACTTCTGTTTTCAGCACAAATCTTCGCTGCCAACATAGCCAGAGAAGGCTGCCTTGACAGAACTGATTTTATTTTCTACTCAAAAAATGTGATTATCTCACACATACCTTTTTATTGGCAAGTTTATTAGGATACTTCCAAAAATAGTAACCTTTTTGCTTCAAATTAAAGTAGGAAAATTATTTATTATATAGGCTTTCTGGCACTTGCTGCATCTCATTTTTAAACTATGGATAGAGTCATCCAGAGGTTCAAGTATTTTGTCCATTTATGAATGACTGCATAAGATTTAATAGACCCGGGAATCTATCAGTTCAGAAATCATCCTATGTTAATTTCTTTCTTCAAAAAAAAAGCCTTTTTCTTTCTGCATCAATGCATGAACACTTTCAGAAACAGAAATGGAAGTGAAGTAGAAAGTCTGAATTCAGAAACAAAAATCTCAAGCTACAGCTTGAGAAATCACATAGACTTTACATCTGGACCACACTCCTTTCAAATTTTGGAATCAGAAATTAAACTCTCTCTTGCAAATTCCAGCTATGCAGAACCAGAAATTGTCTGATTTATGTAAACAATACAATTGGCTTAAAATTATGCTTTACACATGTAAGAAAAACATGACTGAAGAAATTTTGTGAATTAGCACTTTAAAGGGCACTTGAAGTTGAAAAGGTACCTTGTAAATTCTTAGAATCTCTGCAAATCTACCTCAGAGGCTGAAGCCACTTGAGACTAGAATGACAGCTGGTGAAAAATAAATCACTGAATTATTGTGATTCATTCAAGTTTGCAAAAATAAAACAGATGTTATTTGCTATATTTCCCACGTACAGCTTCCTCACCCCATAGCAACTGTTCTGGTATTTTTCAGCATTTTTCTGGGGGGTACCTACAAGGTGTCTACAGATATTAGATTAAGTAATATAAACCCAAAATCATTCACAAATAGTTCCAGATCACTCCAAGAGTTACCTTCCTCAAATGACAGGCGCATGATGCATTAATACAGTTACACTAAATTACATCCGTACAATTCCTTTCATCTCAGATATTCCCAAAGCAAATTGCAAGTTGAATGAATATCCCACTCTTCCTGTTCCCGTGCCATTTAACAATAGGTTAAACACATTACATACGGTGGTTTCTGCTCCTTGGCTGGTGACTATGGATATCCCTGACATAAGCATTCAGGGAAAACGACTTCAGGCAGACACGAGCAAAGCACGCTTATTTAAATTAAAGTAGGCAGCCACAACCGGTTAGAGTAGTTTTGATATTCTGCTGCACACGATTCATGTCAGGACTGAAAGAAGAATGACAAGAATATATTCTAGAACAACCACAGAACTTATGATGACCTAAAATATAGCTTTTCGACCTGGTAGGTAACTCCAGGTGTTAGAAGAGTTAAGATCGAAACTGGGAGGAATAAAGCAAGAAGAGAGGAGCGTTCCATTACAGAGCCCTCTGAAGGCAGAGACTCCCGCAAAGAGAAAGGCTCAATCCCAGGGTTTAAAACTGCTGTTTGTGGTAACCTGGCAGCCTGAAAGAAAGGGGTACCTTCTCCCTGCCTTTTAATGCTTCCCCAGTTCCTCGCCCTGCCACGCTGGATAGCAGCTGGAAAGTTACTAACAGTATTTGATTTAAGAAAGTAAAAATGACCAGACAGATGTTTTTGCGATCTCTAAGGGCAGGCTTGAAAATAAAAAGGTTGTAAATAGAGTTACATGATCCTGGTGCATTTCACCCCTCCAGCCAGTGCATGTGCTCTGGATCTCTCTGCCTCCAACCTCACTGCAAAAGGGACTCCAAAATCTGCTGGAGTCTGAATGCAGCTCAACAGACTAGAGCCATAAACCATTTGATGTTCACGCTTTATCCTTAAAATTTCAGAGAACAAAAGGAATCATCTTGCTGAAGCCTCATAGAAAACCAAGCAGACTTTTAAAGGCTGCATCCTTGTGTGATTCACATACAAAAGTTCAAACTAATGGCAACAGTCCACAGGCATTAAGGGAAATAACAGCAATCAATGCTATTTTTAAAGGGAAGAGTGGGGGCGAGGGGTTAACATATGTGGAATTAGCTCTGGGCAAAATGAGAAGCCATTGCATCTAAAATCAAATGCATTCTCTGAAATAGACACCAGAACCCAAATTCCCATGTAGACTCCTGCAGTCCAAAAGTTTCAGCAGAATTTGGCCTTCCCCTTAACTTAGCTTCATTAGGTCATATCATGCCACCAGCTTTTATGCCGGACGCCCTACTTACTTCACATCAGTTGTTGGCACTATGTAGGCAATTTTCCGAATTGGAGGGGGAGAGAAGGCTGCTGTGTGCACAAGGGAGAGGAATTCTTTTCCCATGGAGAATAAAAGTCATTTCTTAGAAGAGTTTGAGGGGGGAAAGTGATATTTGTAACCCGTCTACCAGATGTCACCAGTGGCAACAAGAGGCGATATTAAATATCTATCCATCAAATTCTTCTTGAAATTTTTCAGCGTCAGCTGGCCAACAACCCATTCAGAAAACTGGGGACGCCGACACCTTCCACAGCCATTCTTAACCCACGGCTCTTCCCTCACGAGAATTATCTGTGTCTGAAACTTTCATGGAGAGCAGACATACAGAATTTGTAAAAAGAAAAAACCTTTGTAGCACTAATTTTTCTTATGTTTATCTGCAGTAAGCGAAACCCCACCCCTTCCACACAGTGTCCTTTGTTCCTCTGTCCCCAGCCGCTGTCGTGTTGGATGCACCGAGGTCTCATAGGTACTACCCGCCGCCCTCAGCTTGGCACTGGGGGTCACTGGCCCTTGGCTTCTGTGCCTGGCTGGGCTTGCCTTCTGTTTACAGGGAAATGCTTCTGAAGAAAGATGACATTCAGACAGCCCCTGCACTGTCACCTCAAGCGGTGATGCCAGTTGTACTGTCACCCCTCGCTATGCCCTGGCCACGATGCCATCCAAGTGACTTGTCTCTCGCTGTTCTCTGCCTCAAGCCACAAGTGAGGTCAAGGCTCCTCACCCACTCAGGCTATGACATTCGGGAAAGAAAACTGAGATCATCAAATTGTTTATATGCATCAATTTTTTTATATTAAAAAAAAGAGAAAAAAAGGTAAGTAGCACAAAGGAACCCTTGAAAACAGCGCTGCCAAAAAACCAAACCCCATAATGACTTATCTACAGGAGACCGGCAGGTCGTCTACAAAACTCCAAAGACACTCTTCGCACCACGCTCCCTGCCGTGATGCTGCCACCGAAATTTCTCTCTCTATTCTGAAAGCAAAGATCTCTTATGTGGGGCTCGGGGGCTTCTGTCTCAGAGACAGCTGGGTAGATCACAGCCCTCTGCTTCATACACACGCGACTAAACAGGATGTCAGAACCTTTCAGAATTCAAAGATTTTCTCTGGAAACATACCAGACGAAATGCCCTCCCCCAACCAACTGTTCCAGGGATTGACATAATATTATTTTACCTCCTGTAGCAACAAATTCACTGTGTGGTGCTTTTTTCAAAACAACAACAGACCAGACCTTCTGGGAGACAACAGGACTATTATTTTCCCTAAATGGTTTGCCACACAAACATTTGAAGAGGACATTTTTAATTTTTCTTTTTGTTCAGTGCTCTGATGATAAAAGTCTATCACATGTAGTGTCTACAGATAACAACTTATCACATTTAAACCTTCATCAAAGTCATCTCTTCAGAAGTTAGAAGTGCTTCATTTCATCTGACTCCTCGGATCAAGCACATCCGACAGTGGGGCGGGGGGGGATTTCTGCCCCGCATCATATGGAGAAGTTGGTATTTTCTGCTTAAATCAGAAGAAATTCGATATGAGACTGTCCTTTTCGCCTATCTAGCCACTTATCTTGTTTCGTTTGCAAATATCATATGTATTCTCTTGAGATAAAAATAGTGCAAGATGATTAGTTCGGCAAGTTCATTTGACACCATTCCCCCTCCGTGACGCTGAAATCTAAAATCTGTATATGGTATACAACTTAAAGTATATATATGCAAGCTCAGCTCTGGGGGGGACACACGGCAAGTACGTCTCTCCCAACCAGACTGCCTCCTTACCCAGCCGAGAAGACCACAAAGGTAAGCTCATTAGATCCTCTGCTTTCAGACACAGAAACACAAAAGAAAAGGCTCCCTAACCGGAAAGCGCCTTTGCAATTAAAGTATCTGTTCTTCTGTCAGCTTCCAGCATGTCTGGTCCTTTCCACAAGCTAACTTAGAATAGAATCAGCATTGAGATCATGGGATGGAAAAAGACAGGAACGATGCTCCTTGTAACAAATGAGACCATGCTGCAATTTTTAGGTTTTCCTTCAACTCTCCCCCATTTTTAATGCTGTCAGCAGTGAGAATGAGGCGAGTGGCAGAGCTCCGAACCACCTCACCTGGTGCTGACAGGGGGAAGTACTTTGCACAAGAAGGCACTGGGACAAACCAGAAGTAACTCCTCAGCCTTGGCTGGAGAAGTGCTCTGCCGCCGGCGGGAGTGTGTCCCCTTGTCAGGGGACCCTCAGAAAGGGAATGAAAGGACGGGCAGGTTCCTGGAGGCAGACGCTTCGTACTGGGGGCAGTTCCCACTTGCGTGGAGATCTCAGACCAGCACACGGGCTGGAAACGGGGATTCCTCCTCCTGGGCGCTGCTTTCCCTGCTCAGCCAGGAGGGGTGATGCGGCTGAAGAGCAGTCAGAGATTCATGAAAAGACATGTCTGTTCTCTTGTGGCTTTCAAGAATAGCTTTTCTATGCCTCAGTTCCCCTTCCTTCATTAACATGGCGCTGCTTTGCAGTATTGTCCCAAGGTTTAAAGTTCAGTTTATCAAACTGTAAAGGCATCGGTACAATGTCCACACTAAAAAATAGACTAGAAACTCAGGCCTTGCAGCATTTTCTTAAGTGATATGTATTACGTTGGGAAACTCTTGCAGCAGGCTGAAAGGGACAAAGAGCATCTTTTGTCAAATGCTGCTGTATCAGAAGAAAGTGCCTCCTCCACTCCACTAGGGAGGAGTACTAAGTCTGAATACCTCTGTTCTAAGCACATCAATATACTGAAATGCCAAAATTTGGAAAAAAATCTGGTTTATTATCACTTATATGGAATAAAAAAAGAAAGCAAAACAACCCCCCCCCAAAAAAAAACCCCAAAAAACCCCCCACAACAGACTTAAGAAAACCCTTCTATAAAGCTATCATATATGTAGTCTTTTAACGATGCAGCAGCCCAGCAAGCCAAATTTATTTTGTAGTTAATTTATTGTTGCAACCAAACAGGAGGAACTTACTCTCCGAAGTTAGATTTCCTTCCAACGAGTAAAATTACTATTACTTATTCTGCACTATTTTCATACTTGTATTCATACATGTATTGATAGTAATAGTAGATTTATTCCAGATATAGCTCCAGGGGACACACGGAGCCTTATCTTTTATGTGTGCTGTAAATATATGGGGATTTTAATTGAGTAATAATCCACCTCTGGGAAGCCATGAAGTTCTGCAGTGCCAGACACCTCCCCTGCAGCAGAGCATCAGTCCCTGCTGGACCCTGCGCCCCCCCGCAGAGCCCCCCCTCCTCACCCTGCTCCAGCGGGGACCTGCCCCCAACACCCCTCACTTGCCATGAGATCAGTAACGTCTCCCCTATCACACACTGTCACAGCAGCAACTCCAAACAGCCGTGAAAGAGGTAGAGGAGTCATTTTAATGACTAAGTAGCTCACATTTAATTTATGTTACAGCTCAACAATGGCCATCACTGACATCCTTTCTGCTAAAGATATCGAGTCTGCTCTCTCCAGCTGCCAGGGTAAGGAATGGTCTCTCTGCAGCCAGAAGATGCATATCATTTTTATGTCTTAAGACGACATGCCTATCATTTTCCCTTGGATTCCTTCCCCGTGAGATCTCTTTCGAGCTACATTACAGTACAGCCCCTCGAATTCACAGAGTCGCACAAGTGGTTATTCGGTGTAACATTCCCCGAAACACAGAGCAGCAATTAAAGGGCCACAGTTTTGGTTAGGGCTGGCTTCACACTAAACCTGTTAAAGACTTGTATTTAAATAGTTAGCCTTTTCTTGCAACATGTCAAGAAAAGCCTTGGCTTGCAGAATCACAGTGTCATTTCACAGAATCATAGAATGGTTGGAGTTGGAAGGGACCTTAAAGATCATCAAGTTCCAACCTCCCTGCCATTTGTGAAGCCATGACCAGTCTCAATTCTCTTAAGAGATCCTCAGCCAGACCAAGCCAATTTTCCAATTGCTCAAAGAGCTGGTTTAAGACTGCAAATTACTTACTTATCTACCAAATTCTCCACCACAGAAAGAACTAAGTGAAAAGAAAGTAAGAATTATAGGAGTTGGTCTGTAGCCACCGTAGCACCCTCTAAATATTTGTTATTAACTGCATGTGACACATTGCTTAAATCCTGGTTCAGCAGAATGTGCGCTGGAGCAGAAAACTTCCAACTGGCTGAGGGGATATACGAGCACAGGCACAGGGCGATTAAAAGGGGAAATTATCCACCCAGTCTACTGTTTTGCTACACCGGGGAACAAGAGATAGAGGAGCAAGCTGATGCTTAAGAAAAGGCACACGTGTTCCCAAGGAATACATGCAGTAGTAACAACTTCAAGGGAAAATATTTAAACAACTTCTGTTTCTTCCAGCTGATGATTCCTTCAACTACAAGTCTTTCTTCTCCATGGTTGGTTTATCCAGCAAAACTCCTGAGCAGATAAAGAAAGTTTTTGGAATCCTGGATCAGGACAAGAGTGGTTTCATCGAAGAAGAGGAGCTTCAGTAAGTATTTCTTTAAACAGAGTAAAACTTTGAACTCACTTGGTGTCCTAGAAGAAACTTGCAGTTATTTTAAAAATAAGACTCAATTCCTTGCCTTTCCTTGAATCTGTGTGGATTTCCTCAGGAGATCAGAGCAGGCATTACATTCTGGGTGTCAAGGGCACTTCAGAGAATACAACTCAAGTTTTATTCTCAGTTCTCTACCCTGTGCTCCTTCAGGCTGTTCCTGAAGAACTTCTCTTCGAGTGCCAGAGTCCTTACCTCTGCGGAGACCAAGGCTTTTCTGGCTGCAGGTGACACTGATGGTGATGGCAAAATTGGGGTGGAAGGTAAGGCTTTTGGAAACTTCATAAAATTTGTGTTTTAAAATGCATGCGTTTAAGGCTGCATTTCAACTGTGGCACGAAGAACACATCCAAGTACTTTGGGCTTGTACTTTCTGCCACAATTTCTATACTAGTGAGTAGTCCTTTATTTTCACAGCTTTACTCCCATTTGGTCTCTGTTGCAGCAACAGGACATTTAGGCCCAATGTAGATAGAGCCTGTTCCTGCAATCAGTAACAGCAGCCTTGGGGTTAACTCTGCTGTATGTCTGATCCACAGACTCAATGCACCAGATTTTTAAACCATCCTCAACACCTTTGCATTCTCTGAATTTCCATTTTGGCAATGGATGCTCTGCACTTCTGGCCATATGACACTTCCATTTTTAAACACGCTTCCACCTACATAAACTTGTTTCTTCATCTACCACTGTCGAAGGTTGGCAAATACTCCTGAGCGGTGAATTCAGTAATGTAGAATAAGGCTGGTGTTGTTTGTCAAGGCTAGAACTGCTCAGTGCAGCACAGAATTGTGCCCTGGAGAATTATCTGAAGGGCAAACGTCAGTGGGCAGTCCTTCTACGAGAAAGCAAATCAAATTCCTAAAGAAAGCCTCACAGGGGTGATGGGAATTGGCCAGGCTATTTCTTTCAGAAACTGCAGCAAGGGAAAATAGGCCATTATGCATCATATATATTAGAGCTGAAGTCAGTGAAGAGGGGCTGTCTCGGCCGACCAGGGACAGGTGGCAATAACTCCAACAGACACAGGGGCTAATCTTAGCCCGGCCCCGGAGGAGGGAGATGCACTGCTGGAGGAATTTGCTTCAGCAGCAGCTTCTGCAGCTTCGGTTTGTGAGCCCCAAATAGGGCATTATATTATGCGGATCTCAGCCCTCAACCATTGGATCTCCCAGGCGGAAATTACATCACCACTGGTATTTCTTCTTTGGAACAACAAAACCAGAAAATCCCTCATATTGAACCTACAGACTCAACCGAATTCGCTCTCTGCATCCTTGGCTATAATCAGAGTTTGTAACGGGTTAAAGATAGTTTACCTTTAACTCAGGATTTCCCACAAATCTGAATTTACAGACGCATTCCTCCTCTCTGCACTTATTTTTTTTAAGGAGTGAAAAATCTGTTACGCCCCCAGAATCTCAGTTTAGCAGTAGCTTGTGCAGTGTTATAATAACTTTGGGAGCCCTCCATGACTAGGAGTTTAAGTCATTTTTATCTATTTTTTCTAAAGATGTTTAAAATCACTTTCATCTAGATTTATTCCCTGCCTTTCTCATTTTCTTCCTTGACAGAATTCCAATCTCTGGTGAAGGCATAGACAGCGTTAGACCAAAGGCAACCTTGGACTGACTCTTCCAATTACCTCGTCCAACAAGCACTTCGCACTCAGCGCGTGTTTGTACATTTTTATATTGTTTAAGGCATTAACAATTCCCCCTACATTGAGCCCACAGGCCGGACTGCTGAGAAATCTTGCAATGTACAGCTGTTTTGGTCACATGGCATTGTTACATTTCCATTGTAAAGAAGGCACTTTGTGATTTTCAACCACTCATAATGTTGAAATTGTGGCTGGAAGGGGGGAGGAAAAAAATTAAAAAAAAAACAAACAAAAGCAACTTGGGGGAAAAACTGCTTTTTAAATTTTGTTTAGGTTTTCCATCCTCACACTTGATCATGCTGACTCACCAGACACAGTTTTTGTCATCTTAAACAACATTACATCTTTTAAGGCTTAATTGTACTGATTTCATTGAGTTTTATTTCTCCTTCATTCTCTGATCCTTGAGGAAAAGCAATGCTAACAAGATAGCTAAAAATAATTTATATTAAGTCACAACCCGGAGAATATGAGCAAAAAAATTCAGAGGAGTTGACACATAACTCAAAGCATGGAGTAAGTTTGTGGATAATTTTGCAAACTGAAGCACTAGGCTACAGCACGTATCATCAGAAAGTGTTTATGGCCTAAAATGTAACTCTCCCTTAAGAAGATTTATCTTCCATGAAATCTAAGGCAGCTGTGAGATAGAGGAGAAGGGTCTAATCCCAACTGACACTGCCACAAGTCACAGTCCCCTGACAACGTGGGCCACAGGCCTGCAGGTTTTGCTGTGAATAATGAACATGTTGCTTATTATCTCTTAATATGTACAAAACAATAATATTTTGCCACATCTGTGAATTTCTGTTTCCTACAGATGAAACAACAGCCAGTCTTGCTGTTTGATTACCTGAAAGCTCTGTTATGTTGCTAAATAATGGCCATTACCCAGTTCTTTCATTTATTATACAAATAATCATCTATATAATATTAGCAATTTTCTTAAGTCCGAAAACAACTAAGAACTAGTCTTTCCTTTGATAAGTGTCTTACAGGAGTTGGAGCTAGTTATAGCCTTGTCTTCATTCACGGACAAAGTAAATCATGTCCATGGTTAAATGCACAGACCGAGGAGATGCCGGGGGTTCTGGCTGAGTGGGTTGGCAGTTTCCCCACCGACACTTAGGTGTCTCCGTTCCACCATGCCGTGGTTCCAGCTCACAAGCAGACCGTCACTTTAACACTCCCTGCTGAAACTACATGATAATTCTAACATAACTTGGCAGCTGTTTCTCAGAGGAGCAGAAACAAAGCCTTCTGGAACTTCCATGCAAGGTTCAGCGTTGGCATTTTCATGATGACTGTGTGAGGCAGGAGCCACTCACTCGCACCAGGCGCGTCGGAGAGCTGGGGCAGAGCTCAGGCGGCTAACGCAACCGAGGAACTCTGGCAATCAGACTCACTGAAGCCTTGGCAGAGTTACAGTGAATATAAACCCTAATTCTATCCCCACCGCCTTTGATGTTAAATCTGGGCTTAAATTATAGCTGCTGTTAATTGCAGCACTGAAATATTTTGCATAATGATGAGACTCTGTTGGTTCCTTTTACCTCATTCATTTTTCTGTCTGCTGAAGAAAAAGATGCAGAGCAATCCAGATCTGCAGCAACAGAGAGAGGTAACACATGCATTAGCTCCTCGCGCTGCTAATCACTGGCATATCCTGGCACTAGCTGAAAAGCAGCTGGCGCACACAATACCCTAAGTGACAGACCCGCATTCCGGGCACATCTGAAGCTCATGTGGAATGCAAGAAATGCAGGACTACATAGTGGCCCATCCTGTGTTCCAGGGATGCTGAACAACTGCACATCACCGCCTTCTGCTGCCACGGGGAACCAGGCCCTTCAGAGGGTCAGGCAACTCTGGGCTGTGCTGCAACTTTACGTAAAACTTTAGAGAATTTTGTTTATGAGAAAATCTTTTCTTCTTAGACAGCAAATCCTGGCAAGAAGATGAGTTTTAAATCTTATTAAAACCATCCAGCCACTTCATTAGAAGGAATTACAATAATTTCAAAAAAAGCCCATAGACGGTTCAGCAAAACCAACGCCTAGTCCCTACTAAGTCTTCTGTTGGCACCAGGATCCACATTTTTACAGCTAAACCCAAGCTAAACTCCTCCAAGTAGAGGAGAATATTTTCTGCCCAGAAGAAACAAATTCCAAAAATGTGAAGTTTTCTTGGAAGGTTCATTTCAAAGAATTTAAGTTCAACCAGTGGGAGCCTTCAATTTTCTTAGGGAATAGCCAGGAGTGTTCTCTGAACTCGACAGTGTCGCTGAGCTAGAGAAAACCCTTGATTGCAGGATGTCCATGTGGATCTGAAGTACTAACAAGACAAACGTGATATGAGAATGAGACCACAATCACAGAGTAATTCGTGCTGGGAGGGATCTCTGGAGGTCTCTCCCCAGCCGCCTCCTCAGAGGGCCAGCTTAGGGCATGCTGCTCTCCACTGAGTTTGAGTGTCTTCAAGGATGGAGGCTCTCTAACCTCTCTGGGCAACCTAGTAAGTGAGGATTAAATCCTCTGCATCAAGCTTTTATGAACCAAGTACACAAATAAAACACTGCTGAGTACACAGATAAAACCAAAATTCTGTTAGAAATTGTTTATGCTACATCAAATCAGAAAAGATCTAACAACACCCTGTATTATTCCACTGATAACCTGTTCTCAGGTTTAGAGACCATCCTAGTCAGTATAGTACTGCTGCGTAATTCCCAGGATAAAGGAAATGTCGTTTATATGTTTTACCTTCACTTAAGACAAAGAGCAACACAAAAAGTTAGCGGCAGATCTGAGTTTCACTGGGCCCAAAATCAGTCTTCTCAGACACATCTTAGTCCCCTCATTTCCCTGTAGGAGCAGTTTAATCTCTAATCCTCCCATACTACTTGTGAAATAAAGACATACTATGATCTCTTTAAGCAGGAAGTCAACGCATAGAAACTGATTGTCCTACACAAGCTCTTAGAAAAAGAGGGCCAGGGTGTTGAACCCAATACTCCAAGCCCACCCTAGTGCTAGCCACTGAACCCACCATTGCTCTTAAACTGAATTTTGGGTTGTCCTGATAAAGGAGCAGAATGATGCATAACATAAAATCTCCTGGTGTTTAGTTGGATGCCTCTTTACCTCATGTTCCTTTGGAAATCCCAACCTAGAGCCATTTGTAAACTTGAGATTCAATTTCAGCTCCCCAACTGTTCAAGATCTCACAGTCATCTTCTAACAAGTGAGAGAGCACAGAAAGGGCAAGGGGATGTCAGAACACTCATCGCACACACACACTGGTAAAGTTTCTTCTTTGAGTTAGCAGCCAGCCCATGTGGAAAATCTTTGCTGCTGCACCATCAGAGGTGCCTGGAGCTCTTCACACAGTGTGGGCAGAGGGGGCCAAGGCTGGATTCATTTCCTGGAACGGGTTACTGAAATAGATGCAACTTGATTAAATCCCTCAACAGATGTCTACCTAACATTTTCATGCTTAATTGTTCAAATATTTTAAACCTTTTTAGTAAGTGGGTGCTGTGGAATACAAATTAGTTTAAAGTGTTCACACTGTATGAAGATTAATTTCCACATTGTTTTTGCTTGCAAGCCCAGACAGACACCATGACGTTGGTACGGACTTTGTGGGACACTGTCTGCACCAGGGGCCTACAGAGCAAGTGATCCAGCAGCTGGGATACGGCTGCTCCGTAACTTTTGATTTGCTCATCAGTACGTCTTACATTCATGAAAACAAGAAAATCAGAGCTTTTGTATATCAAGCTCCAGAAAAGAAAACCGATCACCACCCAGGTTACAACATGAAAGACGGTACCCCTAGACAATGCCTTCCTCTGCGGTTACAAAGATACCATTGACCCCAAGTTCAAAGGGGAACTATGTCAAAGTAGAATATGCAAATACGTATCAGCTTCATTCCAACTAGATACTAATCAGCTGGTATTTCCCAGGTACTAACTTTCTGCTCCAACTCCCAGGCTTCCAGGACAAACTGATCCTACATTTGCAATGATGTCCCTGACAGACTGTAACACCTGGGTTTGTTAGACAGACAAAAAACCTGTTCTTCTGAATCATCACTAAAGGAAAGCCCCCCGGAATTATTTCTGAGTTTTCAATTTAGTCTGTTTATATTCCAGTCTTTCCAGTCGTTTGGTAAACCGGAGTTTTTTTCTTTTAAATATCTATTCCTTGCTCTCCTCTCCCTTGCCAGAGAACCGTTAACCACCCCTAACCCGTTCTGATGCTCAGCCCCTGGGCTCTCTCTCACCCCAAGCAGAGATTTCCCGGCTGGACTCCACTGTCTTTGGTGCCATCTATGGGCAAGCTCTGGTTTGCCACAGAAACACTCAAAAACTGTTACCATTGGTAAACGCTTTGCAAGCTCAATGTGGTCTTCTCACAAGGATTATTTCCTGAATGCTCAGTAATTCCAACACAGTTACCAGATCCTCTGTGATACCAGGCCATACTCTCAGTTATTTCCCTGGGAATCTGAAACAAATGCATAGCTAGATTCCAAGATGGAAAGATTGCATCGTTTTGTTTATATATCCACCAGTTTGGGATAAAATGCCTTTAAAAGTAACTTGCTCAGTTGATCTTATACAGTCCAGAAAACTTTGCTTTCACAATGCTCAATGTACCCCACAGCATGGCTTTACAACAGTACAGTTAGTGCTTCTCCTAAGCGTTCTTCTCTTGGAAATGATCAAGGGAAACTAAGATGTGCGAGATGAGATGTTTGTATTTTCATGTATATAATTTTTGAAAGAAAAGATGGCAGCTTTCTGTTATAATGACCAAGTGTTAGGCTTTATTTTAAATGTAATGGCATTACTCAAATATTACTGAAATCTACAATGCATACACTGAAATCCCAGTGCACGTTTATGTATGGGTGGGTGTGAAATTTTCTCCCAAAGGCTTTTTACACCATCGGCCAATTGCAGCCATGCTCAAAGCAATTAAGTTCCACCAGATTTTATGAGATAGCCAAGGATCCTACGAACAACCAGTGTGAGAAAAGCTCCAACCTGAGCTTAGCTTCTGTTTGAATCCTTACAGGAGTTTATTTTCTCAGTACAGCAAGAAAGAACTACATATCACGGATCTACCACTCCTGTGTGCTGCTGAACAACTGACAACCTTCATTCTCTAAATGAACACACTTTCTTACGGTGATTTAAAATGTGCACCATGCAATGAACTAAACTGAGCAAATGTCTTCAATATAGAGACTTTTATAGTCTAAAGTACATATTTCAGTAATCAGGTAACCAAAGCTTATATACCAGCTTATTAAAAATACTTTGGGCTGATTAAAAATTGAAAGTTTTATCTGTGAGATTCTACTTGCATGTCAGATATATCTATTACAAATGCATCAGCATTAGTATTATTTGAAAAGAATTAGGGCAATTACAGGAGTAATGTTTCATGGGTAATTCCTATCAGGATCGGGCCCTTAAAAGTCAAAGTCTACCACGAAGATGTCCATTTGTAGCTATCATTAAGCAACAAAACCAATTTATATTTTTTCATTCACAGATCAAAAATCATTCCCTAGCCTAAAAATAGGTGCAAGCTGAGAGGATTTACTCTGTATGGCATAAACCTTATATATTGTCTAAAACACCATGCACATTCCTTTGGGATGTAAATATCAATCTGATTAGCTAGCAGGTCTTGTCAGCCGCAGTAATTTATCCCCTGGGGTATCAGAGCCATCACGTGGCTTTAGGACTTCTGTAAAAGGTCAGAGGACTTAACTAAGGTCTATGTAAGTCATTATCTCCGTCATTTGAAAAATAATTAAGTCAAGAAGACTCTGCAGATCTTTTTTCGGTTCTTGGCTTGGGGGAAACTAAGTGGCAAGGTGAGTTCAATCTTTCCTCTGGAGCTTTGGAAGACATCACGATAATCCACACAAAAATGCATGGATATAACCAAAGATCCCCAAATGCCATGCAGTTGTATAAATATGTCTGGTTTTGTCCTCAGCTTGTGCACCTGAAGACTTAACTAGAGATAAGAGCGAGGCAGATGCACCACGTGTATCACTCGGCTCCCCTGGTTCCCAGGGGCTCAGGCTGCCACTGCCCCAGGGCTCAACCGGGGCTGTCCCTGGGGCAGCACCACGGGCTGGCAGGGCAGGATCAGCATCAACCCTACTCAGTACTGTTTTTCATTTTACAGCAGCTTTGAGATGGCTCTTGCTGGTATCCTGACAGAAGCTGAAATTGCTGCTGGCCTACGGAGCTGTCAAGGTAACATTTAGGTTTTAAGTTTGGCTTTGCAGTTTATCTGTCAAATTCCTTTGTCCTCACTACCCCAATGTCCCAATTCCACTGGGAACAGAATCATGTTGATTTCCTCTCCAGGGTACATGGTAAGATGTTCTCGTTATGTCTGTTTGCTAATTACAGCTTTAATGGTTTTACCAAAAAGAGAAAAAGGAGGCAAGGTAATGAAACAGATGCAAGTTTTAATCTTTGCCAGCCCAGTACAGGCGCCCATCAACACCTGTGCATTGCAGCAATTTTAAGCATGAAAATATCCAGAGACTGAAATCCTGTTTTTTTCACAGAATAATAAAACTCCCGTTGATTTCAATACGAGTGCAATTTTTATCATCAAGTTCTGTGAATTTACGTCTGAGTGAAGTACCTGTTTACAAATGTATGTTCTTGCATGATGAAGACCACAGTCAATGTTTACCTTCCTTGGTTTGAGAGATCATTGATGGAAAAATCTCATTAATCTGAAACAAACTCAGGAAAATCAAAGATTTGTAATGACCCTCACTGTATTGCAAAACAGTTTGCTGCCTTCTGACCAAAAAGCTAATTTTTTTTCGTTCTAGATGTTTTACTACTTTTCTTCATCTCTTCCTGCTTATTTCAGCTGCCGATTCGTTCTATTACAAAACCTTTTTTGTCAAAGTGGGTCTCAACTCCAAGTCCAAAGACCAGCTCACCCAAGTCTTCGGAATTCTCGACCAGGACAGGAGCGGCTTTATTGAGGAAGATGAACTGAAGTAAGTAAATTAAAAAATGAGTTACCAACAGGCTTGTGTTTTATTGTCTCAAGATGCAGGATAAGATCAGCAATACTCCCTTTCCTTCTGTCTCTTTGAATGAGAGACAATGGTGTGTGTCTGCATGTGTGTGTGCTTGTGCTGAAGGAGCTGCAAGACAAATAATGAAGGAAAGGCTGGATGACAAGGAGAAAACACTCTGATAGCACTGAAATGACTTGTTTCATGTAGGGATAACTGACGGACTGTGAAGATAAAAATAGCAGTTCTGCTTGAGTTGGCTTCTTATTATTCCAAGATCTTTTACTAGACTGAATTCAAAGCACTATTTTTCTCTCATCTTTATTTGGATCACATGAAGATCATATTCATCTGACTTTGAAGTTACAGTAAGGTTAGAAAAATTCCCGCCACTCTTTAAGAGTCTACATCTTAGGAGAAAAGAAGGAAGATAACACGAGGCAAGATGAATCCTTTCACTACAGAGTCAGTTTTAATTTTGCCTTTTTTAATCCAATGAAATCAAAACATGATGAAGGATTTTCACACTGTGATGAAACATCCTCTTCCTTTCTCACCCTTATTCTCACCGAAGTTAGAGGAAGGTTTGCCATTGAATTAAAAATCATTGAAAAAAGCTTTTGATACAGTCTCAAGAATTGAATCACGCTTGAAATTTTACAGCTGTTACCACTAACAAACTCTAAATGCTGCCAGTACTGAGCGCATCTCACTTGTTTGTCCTCTTCCCTTTAACAGGCTTTTCCTGCAGAATTTCTCAGCCAGTGCCAGAGTGTTGACCGATGCTGAGACCAAGGCCTTCCTGGCAGCAGGTGACAGCGATGGAGATGGTAAAATTGGAGTGGATGGTGAGAGTGACTGCATTAAACCCAGTAATACCTGCTGCTGGGCCTTTGCAACGGCCGCTCTAGGCAGCTGCCCCGCTCCACATGCGGGATGCTGTGGATCTGACTCTGAGGTGCTCTCGTCTGCTGTACTGTAGAGA
Source organism: Numenius arquata (assembly GCF_964106895.1). NCBI lineage: Eukaryota > Metazoa > Chordata > Aves > Charadriiformes > Scolopacidae > Numenius > Numenius arquata. The sequence continues at coordinate 509,246 of NC_133589.1, read as the reverse complement.
GGATTTAACACAGGAGCTGCTCCATATTCTGCCCTTACCTACAGGTGGTCAGTCTTTTTTCACCTTTTTCATCTACAGAGATTTTTTCAGGATTGAAACCTAAATCGTATATTTGTAAAATTTCAGTATATAATTTCACTGCTTTTTACTATTGAACCACTGTACAACGTGACACTTAAATGCAACACTTTCTTTGCCTTAAGTATCTACTATTATGAGTATACAATGATTATCAGATGAAATATCATTAGTCTCCCATTTTAACTCTAAAAATTAAACACATTTTTGACCGTGCTATTACAAAATGTGGTCCCATCTTACTATTCTTTTATTTCTTTTTCAGAGTTTCAAGCTCTGGTCAAATCTTAACAAGCAGCCAAGATAAAGACCTGAGACATCTGTGCCATAAACAGTATTTCCTACTGCAAGCCTACTATTTATTTACACATTTTGTACCCTGGGAGAACAATTGCTGGCAAGTGATTTCATATTGCTGGAAAACATCTGAAGTAGTGCAAGCACTACTTAAACCACCTTCCCCAATGTTTTAAGCAGAAGGTCCTTGTACCACTGGGAGACTGAACTGGAATCCGCTCTGCTCACCTGAATTTTGGGCACTAAAGATTCTAGTAAAAAATATCAAGAGAAGGAGGAATTAAAAGCATCTCTGTGGGCCATTTAATTGTCAATATTTGCATAAATAGCTAGTACCCGTTGTAAAAGCATAGAATTAATAAAATGCCTTGGTGTAAAACCTGGTTACGGTAACTGGTAGCAGTGGTATTTAATGAAGAGGTGTATTTAATGCTCCATGCATTTTTATGTCATTCTTTATGCAACTGATTATGTTTCATACGCTAATTAAATGGCAGGACCTAGCGTTAATTAAGCTGCCAATTTTAATATAAGATCAAGTGGATGCAAGATGTGTCTGGATTGCTGAAACAGCAATACATTCAAAATTCTCCAAGGAATCACTCACCTTCCTGCCCACCTGATGGCACTATTGTTCCACTGACAAGAAGTTACACCAGTGCTCCGTCAGCATCAATTAATTCCCATCGGAACACTCCCAGTACCCACTTCTCCACTTCTATTGATGACTCACTTTTGCCAGATTAAATCATTTTGTTTTCCAAAGTAGGGGACCCTGTGTCTCAGATCTTGGGGCAGGATGGAGGTCTCAGGAAGGTCTGGAAGGAAAGGTCTGTGGTGGCAGTTTGCAGCTGGGGAATAAATACCTTCTGGTGTGTCCCCTGGCACACTGAATGCCTGTAGTGCCAAGCCCCAGGGCCTGTCCCCGAGCCAGCGGATCACACAGCCAGTGGTACCTGGCAAGCTGCACACCCCGGCACAGAGACACGAGACGTGGGTGACCCTGCACCGCGCAGGAGTCGGGGGCCCAGAGCTCCCCTCTGTCCCTGGGCCACCCGAGGGGCTGCACACAGAGCCAGAACAGAGACTCTTCAGTCAGATCAACTCCAGTTGTGCCAAAACGAGCTCTCACAACATCAATGTGAAGAGTACTAACTGTTATCACAATTCTAGGTTGTTTATTTTGCATGGCACTCTAATTAGAGAAGATGTGTTTTTACAGTCCTCACAAATGCAACTGAAGGCAAAGGCAGCGGTGTTTTGGACACAAATAGGTGAAAAGCACTTTGAAAAATCAAGTCCCTGGTGATCCATCGTGGCAAATTGGGGCTTGTTGCCCCAAACTAATCCAAGCTTTGCTGCTTTTCTCCGCCTCAAAATTGAGGATAACATACTGCCCACATCTCACAGGGTTGTAAAAATAAACACATAAATGTTTGTTGAGGAAAGTATAATTAAAAAATTGCTTGGAAATTAATCTTTTCTTTACAGACAGACTGAATTAGCAAGCCAGAAGTAAGGAATGAGAAGAATGCAAAGTTCCTCCAGGTTGCGCACTAAGTTAGGGTTCTGGTTGAAAAGCAAGAGTTTGATGTCATTGCCATTTTATCATAATGCAAACATACACAGCAATCAAATTAAGTTATAAAAAACGAACTAATTGCGAACAGTACCTAACTAGACACTATGATGTATGGGATTTTTAGGCTTACAGATGTGACGAAAATAAAGAGATAACCAAACAGCCTTCTAAAATGTCTATATGGCTTTAACCATCCTGAACACTAGACTTCCCACAACAGCTGCTCTTAGGTACTCTTTTAGAAAAATTTGGAACTCTTGAAAAGTCTGTTCTTGGGCATTAAAAAACTGTATGACTGTCTCATACCGTATTTGCTGGAGCTGTTTAAGAAGATTGTTTCAGTATTTGCAGATGAAAAATCTTCCTTTCAAAATGACCTGCTAATGTTGTAGCGGTTCTGATGCAGAACACATTTATGATAAGATGTTACAGAGAAGGAAGGAAACTTCAATACGATGTTGGGGAAATCATCATATTACACAAAATTTAAGCAATCTACAGGACTTTAATGAATACTCAATAACGTGTTCATGCCTTATACATCAGCCAAAAATATGTTTCCATTAACTCTAATGAATTAACCAGGCCCTAATACTGTAGAATTTTCCTTAATAGTGAAAAAAGAATTATCCATCAAACTCACATTTATGATTTCAATGACATCTCAGGAGAGCAATAAACAAAGGAAATTCTGTGGAATGAATAATGCGGTCTGACTGCAGGGCTAAAAGCTATCATTATTGTCAGAAAATGCTATGTACCTCAGCTGATACCATGTTTTATATTTTCACCATGTAATATGGGTCACCCGAAGATCTTCAAGCATCGTACCAATACTAATGGCTACCTGAGAGAGAGAGGCACAGCCAGCTCAGATAACTCCTGAGTTAACAGGCAGCTCCTTCATTTAACCACACTTACTTCCACACTGATTAGCTTGCTAGGTCTACAAATCTAAGACAATTTCACCACTTACCATTCCATTAAGAACAGTAAAAAATTAACGACAAGTTAAGTCTGATATCAGCTTCAGTGATCACTCCAGAAAGTTAAGAAGAGCCTGTGACTAGAGATGTTTTCAGACCTCTCCTTATTCCAGTATTGCCACAAAGCAGACTGGTGAAGAAAATGCCGTTTTCTATCTACAAGAACACCCTTCCTCCCTTTCCTCTCTGTCTCTCACTGACACAGGCTGTCGGGTACTGTAACATTTCTGTAACCATTTATTATGTGCTTTAAGAAAGCTCTTCAAACTGTGCCTGTAAGGCCACACCTGGAAAGACTGCTGCATGACCACAAACATACATTCCCACAGCCCCCCCGAAAGTGAAGAGCGCTCTTCTGGAATCAGAAATTTGGAGGTGTAAGACCATGGCCTGTATTGTGCAAATGTTTCCATCCAGCCCTTTCCACCAGAGTCCCTAAATATGTGGCTGCCTTTTGTCAACACAATTTTGTCACATGCTTTATGTGCGTGTTTTAAGCCTGTGCTTAAATGCTTTAATGCTGACAGCAGACAGAAACATCTTAGACAATTACATTTAGGGTCAGAGTCAGAAAATTGTGTTACTGAGTCACAGAAGCACTTGCAAGTGCATTTAAAGACAATGACACAGGATCTCAAATGCTAGGAGCAGTATCCCAAGACAGCTTTTTAAGTGAAAAAGTATCCTGATCAGAACAATCTCTGTGAATCAGTTTCACTATTAATCAGTTTATGTTAGTCTATTCTGCTATCATTTTCAAAGAGAACTCAATCTCATTTACACAGAACAATAAGGGCATAACCTAAACTGGGGAGAGTACACAAGACATTTCTCCTAACACGAGAGAAGTACCTGTCTTCGTTTAGCTCCAGACCCACAGTGCTGCAGGACGTATCCTGTATCCTGGGTTCCACCGTCCAGCGCTCTGCTCGGTGCTCGGGATAGTAGTCTCTGTGTGCTGCGGGGAAAGAAAGCTTTGTCACTGAGCCTTCCAAGGCCTGGATTTCATCCTTTGTTATAGTAATGCCCTGTACCAAATTAGTCAAATACTAAACCATATTCTTAAACCTCTTTGTTAAATAGGGTAAAATTAAGGGTTAAATGGGTGGGGTGGGGTTGTGGGCGTTTGGTTTGGTTTGGTTTTGGTGTTGGTGTTCTTGGATTTTTTGGGTGTTTTTGTTTTGGTTTGGTTTTTGTTTGGTTTTTTTTTTTTTTTTTGTTGGTTGGACTCGATGATCTCAAAGGTCCCATCCAACCAAAAATATTCTGTGATTCTGTAAAAGACTATGTCCCAAGCAACCACTCAAAACAGATTCTGTAATTATTTCTATATGATTAAGGCATGTGCCTTAAGAGACAACTCAAAGTGGCACAATAGAACTCATTTTGTTGCAATGTCCCGTTTCAATGATTGTAACTACGCTCACACTAAGATTGTCTGCCATCACCATTGAGACACCAACGCTAATGCCAACCACACAGGTCACTGAGTATCTATTTTAGTTACTTCCCAACTCGTGCCAAAGGCAGAACCCGCTACCCAGGCCCACGATACCATTGTCTGGCCCTACGGCCGTACGGTCCCGCATCTCCTGACACCACTGCAGCTGGTCTCAGGTTAACACCTCGCCTCTGATCTCACCCCACACAACTGCTGATGTTCCTTCTGCATTGCCTCGAAGCCATGGCTTTGGTTGATTGCCACTGCTAATTAACTCTGTACTTTATAGCAAACAGAACACAAAGAGTACAAGACTAGTCCACAACCTGCCAATGAGTTAGCAAAACAACTTTCCGCTGCTCATTAGAGAAGTCAATGTTACTTGATTTGAAAACAGTTGTTTATACGTTTAGATTCCTAGCAAGAACTAATCAATGTTTACTGACAACTAACTGGTAATTGATAATTATTGATAATTATTGATAATTATTATGTTCTGTATTTCTCAGAACTACACCTTCAAGTTTAATTCTGGAAGTCCGGAACCAAAAAAAAAGGCTTTAATATTCCTTTATATACTGTGCGTAAAGACACCGCGGGGGCAAACAACAGAAATAAAGTTATACAAGTACATATATCTTCAGATGAACAACTCATAGCACTTTCAGATGTCCCCAGTAGGACAAAACACCAAAAACAAGTAAACAAACAAAAAATATATTAATAATTTTTCTTGAACTTCATAGGAACAAGTGCTAAACGTTCCTGGAAACTATGCGACAGTCCGACTCTGTACCAGATTCTGCTCTACTGTTAACTGCCCGTTACCTACCAGCTGCTGTTCTGGTTGGATTATTAGGTGTTTCCTTTATAGCATTACATTGCTTGCATAGTATCTTTTAGAAAATCTCTTTTGTAGATCTCAGTTTTTGAAGCCCTAAAGTGATTATAATCACCAAAGTTACCACATACCCCAGAAGTAAGGAAAACAGGCAGAAAATTTAGCTATGAAATAGATTACCTAATTAAAACATCCCTTTATATAATATACTCATCCCTGATTATTTCATTCTAATTGTAGTGGAGGGAAACCTGTACTTCAGATGAAGTGTCGTTAATAAATAAATAAAACCCAGTAACCTTAGATTCCCACCAGTATCAATATACAGTGACATCAACTTGATTCTGAAATTCAGCTCTTTTAGGCTTTTGTAAACCATCTTTCAGCCAGGATTAGCATCACTTTTGTTGTCAGTGTTGAATTTCAAACATTAAAAGATCCCTTCGTAAGCAATAATAGTGAACTTATTGTAGCAATCAGCTCACTTTTATTTGAAATCTTATTTTAATATGATACTAATTCTGGGTACTTTACTACTGTTGAATACACGTAAAAACAGTTCAGCACCCTGTGCCACGGCAGGGAGTATGAGGTAACCAGATGCAGTTCTTGGAGCATTTGGTGCTTGTATTTTAATACAACGCCTGAATTAGTCACAGACGTATTTTGAGCTCATCATTTACTTCTACTTCATTTCAATTTCCTCATTCTTATTAGCTTTTAATAATTAGTGTCGTATGGCAAGTCCAAAATGTAAACAAAGCCGGCAGTTGGGTGAGCAGCGTGTAGCAGCAAGCAGAAATAAAGGAAGCCTACTACAAAGTCACACCGATGGCACTATCACACAGGTCTAAAAAAACACCTTGCTCTACAAACATCTTGGCAGTAAAAATGTCAAGTGGAATCAGTAAAAAAAACCTTCTGTTAAAACTCAAAACTTGAAAAGATTGTAAAGGAGAAAATTCACAACCGAGTGCAGAAAGGTACCCACAAGGATGGAAGCTGTTTCGGGACAGCCCGTGCTTCATCCCCTGCCCTGTCCGACTGACCACAACGTCACGCACACCTCAGACAGGAAGCGGTATGAACATATAGTGCTGAGCAAAGAAGATAAACGGCAATAACATCAAAGTACCTGAAATCAGATCTTCAACTCGTACAAATCAGCTTTTCGTGTTAATTATACCTTGTATTTCTCTCTCCAAACCCAGGCAAACAGGGGCTATGGAACAACTGGCTGCGCTTGATGCTCTTCTCACTGCCGTTAAACCAACCAGGACTAAATGCACGGTAGTCCATTCACTTACACCAAAGCTTAGATTTATTAATTACTCCTCTACTCCACAGCATCATTTATAACTTTTGCTACTACAAAAAATATTACTTGTTCAGCACACCATGCTATTTCCACTCATTAAAAAATAAAACAATGCTCATGTATCAGAAGAACATTACTTTGGATACCATAACAGACTTACACAGTAAACTCTAACCAAAATACATGTGGTTTTTATTGGTCTTCATCCTAGAATTTTGTCCACATAAACCCCCCTAAAGATGGAAATAGACTTTTGTCTGAGAAGGTAAACCTCATATCTGCTGTTCCAAATTTTCTTAAGGTTTTTTTTCCAAAATGAATGTTCTTGAAATATACAATAAACCCCCAGTTATATATACCTACAATTTTAATTTCATATTAAGGAAATAGAATGTAAGAGTGTGTATTGTGAAACATATATAAATCTATCTCTACACAAACGACGTCTGATTCCTACAACTTTAAGTAAGTCTATTATTGATTTCATGTAATTTAAAATATTCAAAATAGATTATTAAATTGGCCACCTGATTATACATAATCCCCCAAGGAATACAGACAGCAGGATCAGCTCATTCAGCGTTACCTCGTTTCACAGTTTCACTGAAGGCACTGGTCTGTGCCCTGCCCCTGACTGGGGACAGCACTTGTTTAGAAAACGGTGAGGAAACAGGCAATCAAGCTCACTGCAGAAAGCTCACCCCAAATTACAGCATGCTTTCCTCTACCCTAGTGACAAGTTATCTTTGTCAGAGCGACACACTGTCACCTCTGATCTTTCATCTCCAACTTCCTCTATGCATTCCAAAGGATCAACAGACTTAGGGAAACCAAACTAGCTCCTTTCCATAAGGATTTCCCGGCTGCAGTCACCTTCCCAGGAGCAACTCCAGGGCCAGAGGTTACCTGGAAATCTTTAGCACACTTGGAGATTGAAAGGCTGTGTTTTGATGGCAGAGTTGTACTTAATTAAGCACAAGTAGATTTATTAAAAAAAGCGTTCTTCTTGTCCATATTATCTTAGGATATAAATAGAAAGAAAAGTTTAATTAGTTAAGGAAGAAATTTGAGCTAGGTCTCAAATCAAACATTTGATCCATGAAACAGTAACCCAAGTCGTGGTTATTGTCACCTTTTGAATCCTTTATAAGGCAGCGTGGCCAGCCAGAGCCAGCGTTACCACTGTGCCTGCTGCCTCCTCAGCTATTTCACCTTTACCTAGGGAGAAAGCTATAAAGGTGAGCAGCTGACTTGAGATTAATGACATTAAATTACTGTGCTGAGCTGCACCAGTAGTAAGTACAATAACCACTGTTCTAAGATTTTTATTTTAATTGCTGGAATTACATATGGAAGGACCTTATCTAGATAAGTATCAGCTTTCTTTTCCTTTTTATTCTTCAGAGCTGTTGGGAGAGAAAACAGAAGCAAACCTTCTTGTCTTTTTGTCCACTGCATGTACTGTTACTTGTATTGCCAGATGCCGTGCATTCCAGTAAGACTAATTATCAGATTAACAGCTACACAGAGTTTAAAAATGTACTGTACTTAAACAGGATGCAGGTAAATGAAAAAAAAAATTGATCATCAGCTTGCAACATCATTTATGTAATCCATCTAATGAAAAAGTATTATTTCAGCACTGCTATTTTTAAGTAAGTAATGTATTAAGTCTTTTAATTTGTTTAGGAACAGCAGCAACATTGGTTTGATCAGATTCATTTATCTTTAGAAACCTTGTTAGCCATATAGTATTCTTCGAAACACAGAAAAGCCAATTTGTTGTAAGATGCATTTGCACTTCATGAATCTCTTTGCAATATACTATTTTGCACAGGTTTAAAATGAGCCTTACAGACATTCTAAGCCCTTCTGATATTGCTGCTGCTCTGCGGGACTGCCAAGGTAAGAAAACAATTAATACTCTAAAAATCTATTACTATGTGTAACACATGGCAAGTTTAATTAGGTCCCAAAGGAATACTGAACAAGCACATACTGTAAACAGATTCTGTAATCTCTTTACTCAGCTGCCACAGCGTATTTGTTCATGGCGGGTTTATATTGTAGGTTTGTAACCTATCCCCACGGGGGTTTTTTTGATGTTTAGGAGGGCATGGTGCAGAATGGCAAAATTCATTCTTCGACAGGCTTTATCTATCATTCATGTTTAGAACAATTTAAATGTAACAAAGCAGCACCCTCGGACCATTTAGGAACAGTGAACGCAGTGGTCTGGAGTTAATTTATTTATTAATTTATTTTCAGCTCCAGATTCCTTTAGTCCCAAAAAATTCTTTCAGATCAGTGGGATGTCTAAAAAGAGTAGCAGCCAGCTCAAGGAGATCTTCCGGATTCTCGACAATGATCAAAGTGGCTTTATTGAGGAAGATGAGCTCAAGTAAGGATTTTCTGTGTTAACTATTTAGAGGCTATCAAAAAATCAGCACTTTTTACTTTACAGAACTGTCCTGTAAATGTGAGCACAAGTTATGCTAAACGTTGATAAAACCTTTGGCAGATTCTGGAAGGTGTATTTAAGTAGATAATCCCTACAGAGAAAATCAAATTAGTAAGTGCTTGCCTTTAACGCTCAGTATAGAAAACGGCAACTCCCTGGGGCTGGATGTTGGTAGCGGGCAGAAATTGTATCAGGGCTGGACTTACAAAGCAGAAATGTTATGTGACTAAGATTTAGCTTGTCAAAAAAAAGCAGTGTTGGGAGGACTTGCCTGTTGTGGTGATTAATTTATTTACTGATAGCTATCAGTTTGATTATACACCCAGCATAAAAGAATAATATTCTGTCAAAATCATAATCAAAGTTGTTTTCTTCCCAGGTATTTCCTTCAGAGGTTTGAGTGTGGAGCCAGAGTGTTGACTGCCTCAGAAACCAAGACCTTCTTGGCAACTGCAGACCATGATGGGGATGGTAAAATTGGGGCTGAAGGTATTAAGTTATATACATATATACACACATAATAAGGCTCCCCAGGATGTGTTGTAAATGAGATGCGATTCTCTTTTATGTTGACAGTACATTAATGCACCTCCAGTGATTTTACCGAAACCCTTGCAGCAGCAACCTGTTTAAGGGCTGAAACGGTCCTTGATCTTACAGGTTCATCTCTGCAACTCCTTCTGCACGAGCACGTCAAAAACCCCACTGAGGCTGCCCTGAGGGGTCTTCCCATTGCTGCTCACTCTCTAACTTCCAGTTGTTTTGAAAGGAACCACCCCTTATTTCTCCTCCCGCGTACTCTGATATAAAGCAGTACAAGGATCACTTGTAATACACACATGTGAAATCAAGGGCAAAAGAACCAGCTCTGCACAGGAGAACCGACAGCACATACATGGCCTCGTTTGCAGCAGTTATCTCCCAGCAGAACTCCACGCGTCAGTGAGATCATTCACAATACGCAAGAGCTTGCAGCAGGTAGTTCAGTATTTGTTGTCCATACTAAGGAGAACAGAGTGACCAAGTGTCACTGCCGCGAGGGGAGATCCCAGCACGGGCTCTGTGCGTGGGCATGGATGCTGCTCATCTTCAGCGGCAGGTTAAGGACCAGAGGGGAAGGGGCAGCTGTTTTAGGAAGCAGCGTATTGCACTCACCCAGGGAAATGCCAGTGTGAGTTAATGGAGCTCAGTGCAGAAACCTCCGATCTCCTCATTCCATATTTCTGTGCCCATTTTGAACAGGAAGCACACTCTCACCAAAGGCTGGCAGCAATGGCACCCTGCCCCAGGAGAGAAACAAGCTGCCTCGGGAGCATGAAAGGGGCTTAGGGACTGGCACGCCGGGAATGTGCTGCTGTGCAGATTCCCCAGCTCTCCGCGCCAGAGGACAGAACCCTTCTGTTTCTGTCTTTGGAAGGAATTAAACCCAGTTCCTTAGGAAATGTGCCAGAATAAACACACATGATTTACGAAGCAACCTACATTCTAATATAGTCATTCCGAGACAGGACAGATCAGATACTCTAACTCACAGAACCCAACCGTTTAAAAGATCTTCCAAATACCCGTATCTCACCGTACAACACAATACCTCAGCATCACACCACACCAACCTGCACGATGGTTCTGGCTTTAGACTGTGCTCTAAATCAACACTTCTCAACTGCCGATGCGCTACAAACAGCTAATAAGACACTCAGACTCACTTTTCATTCTTTTTCTTCAGCTCTTAACTGCTTCTTACTCACATTCCGTATTAGCCATTCCTTTGGTTTTGGCCAAGATCAGTACTATGCAGAGAGGCTAAAACTACCTTGAACATCTCATTATTCCTTATGAATGTCAGCAAACACTGCCTTTCCACTGTCTAGAAGAGGAAGTTTAGACAATGTCTCTCTTCCATATGCGTTTCTTCTTCCCTGGTCATCTCTCAGGTAATTGTTTTCTCTTCATTCCTACTCTAAATCTCTTGATAAGCCACTAATCTTTTACTTCTATTCCTTTCATTTTAATAGTTCTACTGTAAATATTCTCTTATCTTCCACAGAATTCCAGGAAATGGTGCAGTCTTAGAGGTTCAAAAGGATCAAACAAGATAGAATTGGGATGAATCTGCACAAGACACTCCAAAACCTTGAAAATCAGGAGTCCCCTATTTACCTTGACAGTGTCTGTTATTTGTTCATTGCCTTAGCAACATAATGAAACACTGATTAATGATTTTTTTTTCATTGTGTGGACCACTTACCATGCTCTAAACTCTACTTTAGCAGACACTTCCCTTAAAAATATACAATAAAAACTAATCATATACAGTAGCTTGTGTCTGTTTTTCTGATTACTAAACTGAAACGTGAATTCATAAACTGGAAGTGTTAATCCCTCCAATATCTTATCAGAACTTCATATATGGAACATCTTCTGAAATTAGAGGGAGTTCTGTTTACAACAGACCTTTTGGGTTAAGCTTGAAGTTCTCAAAACACTCAGATCATAGAATCATAGAATGGTTGGGGTTGGAAGGGACCTTAAAGATCATCAAGTTCCAACCCCCTGCCCTGGGCAGGGAAACCTCCCACTAGACCAGTAATTGAAAAACCCCAGTTGGCCTCAAGCATGTTCATCATTGAAGCAAGAGCGGTTAAATAAATTAAATTTCTCATTTACTCAGCATGAAAAAAAGTTCAGGGGGTGCTATCCTGCAACACACCGCAGACAGCTGCACTAGTACAAATTCTATAGTGATTCGTCCCTGAGCACTCACTTCTGCATCTTCTCTGCAGCCATTTACCCTTTGAGGAGCCAAGGACTGGAGAGCCAGCCAAGAAAGACCTACTGCTTTTTAAAAAACAACACGTATATATTAATCTGCAATTCTTAACAGTTGATGGCTGAAAATAGAATTTTTGTCCCATTTCAAAATGTTTTTAAGCAGCTTTATTTGGCATACAAGTTGTTATGTAACACATAAGAATTTAGTATGGTCATCAAATTTTCCCTTTTATTGTGCAAAAATAATACAAACTGATAAAAAATGAACATTGACTCTTAATAATATTTCTTAACATTATGAAATATGCTCGCCTGGCATAAATCACTAGAGTATCAATGACTTCAACAGAGCTACTCAGATTTACTCAAGCCGAGGACCTGACCCATGGAGATTCTCACAGCATAAGATTCATGTCACAGGATATTCACAAGAAATAAAGTGTGTTCTTGGCACTGAAACCAGTCTGATGACAGAAGGGTTTTGGACTAGTTCACATATAAGTAACAAACAAATTGCTCTCCATCTCACTTACAATTAAATGTCCTGACCTTGATGAATCGTATTACATCAGGCTGAAAAATGCATGTAAAATACAGAATTTTGCAGTTGCTGTCACACTCTGAACTCCAGCTCCTCTCAGTGTCTCAGCCTTTGTGCCACAGGCCCAGACAAAGAAACCCAGAGGCAAAGCACAAACTCTGTTAGTCTCCGCTAAGATGGCACCCAATGCTGGAGCAGGCCCCTGGACTGAAGATTCCTGCAGTGCCCTGGCCCACAACAAATTTGTGAGTGAAATTAGAACTTCATTTCCCAGACAGAAAAATATAGCACAGCTGTCTGCATCTGAAGTTCCTGTAAAACATCTGAACTATGACATGTACTTAGGTCCACTCAAGAGGCAAGAAATAAAAAGACTAGGGAAGCACCTCTTGGCCTGACACGGATCCTTTTAACTGGTTTGTATGTAAGGGCCTTAGAAACATCATGTTCATCATTACTAATTCAAAACATGTCTCAATTGCTTGTTTATATTATTGTATACAAGTTGTGCACTACAGCACCAAACAGAAAAAAATACTACCCACTTACTCTACTTGAGATATTTTGAGATCTAACATCCAAAGTATTGCAGTTAAAGGAACGTTTTCATGCATTTCCATCAGGAAAAAAAGTACCTTAAAAAACAACTTATCACTTTCCTGGGATCCTTGAAACGCTGAATCATACTGTTGAATGCTGCTGTAAAACACATGATAGTGATAACTCAAACCGGATTTACTCACTGACAGATACCTGTCTGCTCCACAGCCCAAACCAAAATGCTATCGGTAAGCCTCCTTCTAGAGACACGGTATGCAGAATTCCAGCTGTCTCACGCAGGGACTGGTAATTGAGGACACTCCTGGGCAGGGCTTTATGGACTGACAAGCAAGGGTGGAAATAAGGACTGCATTAATAAACTGCATTCACTACAAAGACTTGACAGGAGAGGCAGTGTTCGGACATCAGCTACTACTGACCATCATGCTCACAGATTGCCACAGAAGTTGCAACTAGTTATGTAGTTGTATACTAAAACCACTTGTACCTTGTATACTAAAATTATTCACTAGACACAATAACTATAAAAATATACTTCTGATTCCATTAAAACACAGGTCTCCAGAGTTCCATTTCATGTTCACATTATTTACCCCATAATACCTTGTGCCATGTTACCCTGTCTGTGAACAGTTAAAATAAAAAAGAATAAACAGCGGCTTTATTGAACCTCTAAGCATAAAAACCACCATGCCTTATACATTTCAAACTATGATATAATTCTTCATGTAATTCTCTCTCTCGTTTCTTGCGGTGATCAGCAGGGACATAATTAACATATTATTATAATTCATTTTCAGAACTGAAATCCTTCTAACTTTCTAGCCCCTTCCTCATCCTCTCTTCACAGCTTTTCTTTCACATGTACTAGAGATCCAGGCCAGTAACAGTACCTAGACATGCCTGTTCAACACATTAAACAAATCAAAACATGTAAGTATCTCCAGTGTGGCACAAAAGCAGCTTTTTATTGTTATTCAGTGACTTTGTATCCTTAATCATAACCAAAGGTAGTGTAAAGTTACTGCCTGCCTTTATGAAATCTCTGACCCTGCAGAGCAAATGCGTCCATTATTAACCCGTCTCCACTCACCATGGCACCCAGCTGCTCACATTCCTGGAGATCAGAGGGACAAGCAATCGGGGTGGGATGACGGATCCCCAGCAGGACCCCGCTCCTCACGGCCGTGCTGGGAAGGCCCGTGACAGTGCTAACAAAGCCTGCAGACCAGGGGAACACAGCCATTGTGCTTTTTGCTGGATCACAGCCCTGTTTTGTAATTTATTTGCTAAACTAATCCCAAACTGCTGAGTGTACACATTTGTTAACACATTTAGACCGCATACTGTCAATGGAAGAGCTATTTGAGCTGTCAGCTGTATTTATTTACAGCTGTCAGCTCTAACACCCGAAGTGATTTATAGTACACCTTTTTGTTAAGTCTGCTGCTATGCAACTGACGGAAATGCTCAAAATAGTACCTTGAAATAGGCTCAACAAACCAAAAAATATGGCTATACAATGCTGAAGATACTATTTCTTACTCCTATGTAATTTTTTTAATAAATTGGAAATCAGTCATAAAGTTGTTAATTATTTGTCTCGTGATGCAGGACCTGTCCTGTCAAATTCCCAATGTACTTATGCAGCAGTTTAATTTTACATAATCATGGGCTAGGAATCACATTTCAAACTCAGGGTGATCTGATGCCGCTTTGCAAATGTCAAGGTGTGGTGTTACTGCACATACAATTAAGAAGATGGGATGAAATTGGAACCACAATCGAAGTTCCTTCCTGCCCTGCTAATTTGTACATTAGGAATGTAATAATTTAAGTTAATTGAATCTGTTATCACTTACTTGTTGTAGATCCTCACAAATACTTCCACCAAAAGCAATGTCAAGTTGCAGATGAGGTTGCACTGAGCAGAATTATATTTTTGCAATCACTACACATACATTAATTCCCTTCCTAGGGAAAGTTTGGCACGGAAGCATCTTCCTTAGCAGTCACCAACTACAGCAAGTATCCACTGCCCAACCATACATGCCAACACAATATATCCCTTGCAACAGAATCTGTATTACAGCAGCAAACAGGTACCCCAGTCACAGACCAGGATCTCCATTGTGTTAAGTCCTGAACAAACACACACCTACAGGTTTAATACAACACAAGCCAGAATTCACAGTCACTGCAGTTTCATAATTTCTTTGGTAAGAAATTAACTAATTTTACTATCAGCAACACTAATTTAAGAATGTCCATGTTTAGCATTAAGCGAGTAGTATAAAGAAATTAACTTCCCCTCTGGCCTGCAGCCCTGATCGCACCCCACAGGACAGCACAAGTCAGGGGGGGACTTTGCTGTTTTCATGTGATATATTCAATCCAGACTGGATGCTCCCAGAAATTGTCTCGTCTGTGTTGCAGCCTTCAAACAGACAGACTGTAACTCTGAAGGGCTGACCTACACACACTGCTGAATTTTAACTCACAGCTGTAGGAAGCGAGAATTACTGTATTTGGATGCCTCATCCCAACACATTTGGCTTGATCCTCACTCAGCCCCTGCTCAGGGAGACCCTGCGGAGCTCAGCACAGCAGGACCTTCCTCCATGCTGCTTTCTTCTACTGGCGAGAGGCAGGAGTCACTTTCGCCCTGGCCTCTCTGAAAACACACCCATTATATTATAAATCAAATTCTCTCTGCAGCTTTGGAAAGGTTTCCTACAGCTGCCAGAGACCTGGCTGGCACTGACTGGAACCGCTCTGTCTGCTGCGATGGCTCAGCCTGTTGTGTCGCTCCTGCCTGTCCAGCCCACGCGACACGAGGCGCTGCTCAGCTCTTGAGAGGTTTGGGTTAAACGCCACACATGCAGGTAGGAAAGGCGACACCCAAGGTGGCGATGAGCTCTACCTCCACGGAAAGGGATTCTGCACACATACTACATTCACAGGAATTCATATATACGAACTTCATGCTGAACCAGCCTAAGAGGGCCTCAGCAAGGCTGCTCACCAGGCCTCACAGACAGCACCTCCATTTTGTGCCTCACAGGAAGCAGCTCCCTCCATTTTGTGCATCCCCTCCCTCACAAGCAGCAGCTCCCCCCAGTCTTGTGCATCCTCTCCCTCAAAAGAAGCTGTTCTCTCCATTTTGTGCCTCCCCTCCCTCACAGGAGGCAGCTGCCTCCCTCAGGCCAGGTACCAAGGGTGTGCGGCCGTGGCACGGCAGAGGGGATGTGAGGCAGGGCTGCACGCCGACTCCACCAGCCCAGGGGGGAACAGCGGTCATCTCTCTTGCTTACACCTCTCATTTTTGGAGTGCAGACATTAAATATTAAATTGCTGCAGTCTTACACCAGCTTGATTGCATACAGTGCTCCTATGGCACTGAACTGGGTTCTCAAGTCAGCCATCGACTGCGGAGGCTCGTGGGGGCTATCCGGAACGGCACTACAGCACTGAAAGGAATATAAACTGAGAGTGACGACAGGAACTGAAATAATAATAAAAGTGAACAATTAAAAACTCGGGAAAAGTTGTTTTCTTTCAGATTTAATCTGGCACAACTTTAAGAAAGCTTACTGGAACATTTTTCTAAATGACCTGGTGGAATGCGATGTTCAATTGCGTACTTTACGCCTGACTTTGGTGTTTATTCAAGCAATTATGTAACTTTAGTTTATTCAGATTCCTAAAAGTCATACTCCTATAGAGAAGCAAAGGGATACATCTCTTACCATGTCGCTGGTTTTACTTACAATTTAGTCCACACTGAATTTTGACTAAAATTGGAATTGAAAAGTAACAGAAACACTGAGCACTTTAATAGTTAAATGCCACTATCTTAAATGTGCCAGAAAAAACCCCCACCGAAAAATAATGAGAGTAAATGTAACGTATCTATTTATGGAGAAAGGATTACCTCCACTAAGTGATGCCGGATGACATTTCCTTCAACATACTCAAACTGGTGGATCTCATCTTTGGAATCTCGGGCTTTACCTCTAACGCGTTTCTACCCTTTTCCAGCTGCCGGGCAGCTCTGACTGAGCCGCGCCGTGTCTGCCCTTCCCAAACGGGCTGCGGCGGGTCAGCCAGCCCGCCCGCCCGGGCACAGCCTCCCGCCGCGGGGAGGCCAGGGCTGCCCAGCCTGCTGCCAGCCCCGCCATCACCGCCCCGGCCGCTGCCGTTCCTCCCCCGCCACGGCGGGGAGCGCTGCCGAGCGCGGCCCCGGCCCCGCCGAGCTCTTCCGGGGCGGGGGGGGGGGGGAGGCGGAAGCGCTGCGGTGCCGGTGCCGGCGGAGGGCCGGGGCGGCTCCCGATGGTGTGTGGCGGCGGCCGGCCCCAGGCGCGCTCGCTTCAGGCTCGGTATGGCGGCGGCGGGGGCAGCCGGCCAGGAGAAACAGCTCGCTCCGACCCTGCTCAGTTTCTTCATCTACAATCCCAAGCTGGGACCCAAAGAGGGAGAGGTACCGGCGGGAGCTGCGGGGCGGGGAGCGCTCCGTGCCGGCCTGGGGTGCCGCGGGGCCCGGGGCGGCTGTGCGGGCCCTGCCGCCCCTCCCCGGGCCCGGGCCGCGGGATTCGCCCGGGCGGGAGTGGGGCCGGGCCGGAGCGGGGCGGGCGGCAGCGGCGGCGCCGCGGCGGGAATGGGCCGGTACCGTCCGTCTGCGGCGGGGCCGCCCGCAGCCACAGCCGCTGCCGCGGAACGGCCCCCAGGGCGCCGGGCGGGGGCCTGAGGCACCGTCGGGGGGAGCCGGTCTGTTACCGACGCGGTAACTTCTGAAAATAATTTTCTGCGCGTAGATACAACGTGCTAGAAAGCTTAACGCTTAACTTAGTTCAATCTGAGTTATCGCTAGTATTTTCTTGCTGTTGTGATCTTTGCTAAGTAAAATCAAGACGCTATAGCCTCTGTTTTGAGGTCAGAGCACGCGGTACGGTTCCCGTCATAATCTTTGGTGTTACCGGTTTTGCAGAGGGCGGTTGTACTTAGGTGCTTGGCAGTGACCGGGGTGATGAGCCTGAGCGCCCCCTCCTCCAGCCGTGGCTGACCCCGGCACCGGGGAGGCTGTGACAGGAGCAGGGCTGCTGTTCGGGGGGACCCCGGGAGCTGGGGACGGGCCCCCAGAGACCTCATGGAGCCCAGCGGAGGCGAACGCCCCGTCCTGTGCACCCTGAGGAGCCGGGGGCTGGTTAGGCAGCAGCTGGGCCAAACGGGCCCGGGGAGCCCTCGTGCCCAGCGGGTCACTGGTGAATCGGCACGTGCCCTCGTGGCAGTGGAATCAAGAGCGTTCGGATCCGTGTGCCGGGGCACGTGAGCCGGCCCGGGGAAGGGATTGCTCCCCTCTGTCAGCACTGGTGAGACTGGCACCGCGTCCTTCTGGGCTCCCCAGGGCAGGAGAAATACCAACAAACTGCAGCAACTCTGGAGTGGGTCGGTGGGTCGGTCGGGGGCCACAGCCCGTGGTGGACCCAGAGAGCCTCAGGTAGCTGGATTTGTGCATCCTGAAGGAGAGGCAATGTGGAAGGGGATCAAGGGCTGTCTTCATGGTGGCTGTAGAGGATGGAGTCAGGTTCTTCTAGAAGTAAAAGGGTGAGAGATAACGGAAGAAGCTCCAGCAAAGGAAATTCTGATGAGATAGAAGAAAAAAAAATGTTTACAGTGAAGTGGTCAAACAGCAGAACAGGGCCCAGAAAGGTTGTGGAATCTCCATCTTTGGAGATACTCAAAACTTGACTGGACAAGTCCTTGAGCAATGTGAGCTATTGACTCTAGCCATGCTTTGGTCTGGCTTTGCAGCTCGCCTTGCTTTGAACCAGCTGCCGAGGGACATGGGTCTGTGATGTCAGTAGCCTTCACTTCGTAAAGCTTTTTGAGAGATCTTGGGATGACTGACTGCTCAAGTGTGCTTAAATATGCCTTTTATCTGTTCTTACAGAAGCCCATGTAGGTACAAGATAAAATTCTGCTTAGGAAATTAAGTGATTAAAGTTAAGAAACAAGCAGACCATGAACTCAGTATTCTTTAACTCTGATTCTGTATACAATGCATTTGCTTTGATTCTTTTTTCAAATCTTAGGAAGAAAAGAAGATTCTCTTCTATCACCCAAATGAAGTAGAAAAGAATGAAAAAATTAGAAACGTGGGACTATGTGAAGCTATAGTACAGTTCACAAGGTATGGACTCTGATTGCACGGCTCATTGCGTTAGCGCAAGCACCGTATTTTAAATTCCCAATCACGTGTTTTCTTCTTGTGTGTATAGATATCTGTGTCTACATATATGTTTTCTTTCCAGGACCTTTAGTCCAACAAAACCTGCAAAATCCCTACATACACAGAAGAATAGACAGTTTTTCCATGAACCTGAAGAAAACTTCTGGATGGTCATGGTACTTATGCATGTGATGTGCATATTTCTAAAGCATCGTATCTCAGTGTCCTCAATGCATTCTGCATTGTCTAATACCAGCCTCTTCCACTTTCTAGGTTGTACGGAATCCCATAATAGAAAAACACAAAGATGGAAAGCCAGTCTACGAATATCAGGAAGAAGAATTACTGGTAATACTGAACTTTTTCCTTTTCTTTCTTTTTTTTTTTTTTTAATGGGTTACATTTGTATTTTAAGAGTAGCTCCAGAAATATCTTAGTTTGATTCTTCTTGAACTGCTGCCAAATTGATTTTTATATATGTACATCTCCATAAATTGAAAAAGGGCAAAGTAGTTTTCAATAAAATTTAAAGAGAGCAAGATAGAGAATTACCCAGATAGCAGTTCAAGATCACCTGATAAACATCAGTGAAATGTACAGCTGTGAGATTTTAGCTTGGAATAGGTGAATATTTCTTAGGATCTGTTTGTTTAATAGAGTTCTTGCAAGATTTGAAATCTTATGATGTATTTTTATAAGGTTTAAGTATACATGTATACTTGCTTAAGACTGCTAGTAATCTTTACTAATAATCTGGGGAAACAAACAGCCCCTAACTGTCGTGGGATGTCTTGTCCAAACTGCAGTGTGATCGGTAGGTTCAGTCGCACACAGGAAGAGTCTGTGGCCGGGTGGGATAACATCTGAGAAGCCGGTTGCTTCTGCTGTCTCCTTCGTTATAGTGTGCACTAGTTCCGTTCATTGGGATCTAAGAAAGGGATTGGTATAATAGGCATGCTATTTTGCCACACAAACAATAAAATAGTCTTTTTTTCATTTGGGTTAAGATTCTAGCCCAAGAGAAACCTGCTGGTTTTTAGGAGGTGTCCCACCTCCTTTAGCCTTTGACCTGGATGAAGAGAAAACCAGTCCGAAATAAGCTCATTTTTGACAGTTGCCCTGGGGAAGGGCACTATTTGTAACTGGCATCTTGTTTGTGAGTTAATGAGGCACTTTTGGTAAGGGAGGGGGACTGCCTTTATCGAAAAACTACTTTTTAAGTACAAAGATGTTTCCAGATGCTGACTGAAAATGCTGTTGAACTTTGCAGAGATTGATTTTTCTAATCTGTGTGTTTGCTGACTCTTCAAAAACATATGTTATGTGTAGCTCAGCCAAAATATTTGAAATTCTGCCTCTGCCTATACTGATATCCTGCCCTCTTTTCTGCAGGACAAGGTTTACAGTT
This sequence comes from Numenius arquata, assembly GCF_964106895.1. Taxonomy (NCBI): domain Eukaryota; kingdom Metazoa; phylum Chordata; class Aves; order Charadriiformes; family Scolopacidae; genus Numenius; species Numenius arquata. The sequence goes on along the minus strand of NC_133589.1, from coordinate 488,731 downwards.
CGGTGCTTCAGCAGTGCTACAGCATGTACAAGGTAGAGTTAACACCTGTGGGCAGAGGATGAGATCCTCACGGTACCTCTGGATGGGCAAGCTCATCAGGGCTTTGATGTTCTCGTCTCTACTATTGTCTGCTCTTCCTGAAGCTCTAATGGTGTTGACGGAAGAGAAAAATCCACCTTTTGCAGTTACCTGTGCTGGTTCATTGGCTTACTATGAAAATAAGAGCCTTCTAAGTTCTGTGAAGTCCACATTTCTTCTTTCATGGGCAGTTCCACTGCTAAACATTTGATTTTGACGGTGCTAGATATTATCTGTTGGAGAAACAATACTGGATAAAGGCCATCAATCTGGCTTTTAGAAAGCGAAAGCGTAAGATACTTAAGCGACACAGATAAATAATTTCTCTACCATTAAAGAGTTTAGTTTCCTTTTCTATCTAATTCTGCCACTGTTGCCGTAGATACTCTGCAAATTTGAGAGGTGTTTTCAATAAAAAGGGGGTACGTTTGGATCTATGTGGAGCCCAAATACTAAGAAACAGGAGCTGTGTTGTAATCTAGTTACATTCATGGCCGAGTTAGAAGAAATCGTTGTAAATGAATACCCAACTGACTGATTCTCTTTTAACCATTAGCTTTTCAATGGCACATTCCTGAAAGCCATGGAAGATGGAGGTGTGAAAGTTCTAAAGGAGAGACTAGAGAAATTCTTCCATCGGGTAAGACCTTATTTTTCAGGCACATACAGTTGGCTTTAAAAGATGTGCTTTAAAAGTGTCTGTCTGCCCCATTTTTCTCGCTTGCACAGAAGGAAACAGGGCTGCTGTCAGCAGCTAGTTCTCTTGTGGGAGAGATGAGAATATAGATATCTGATAACCATGGAGTGTAGACACTGTATGCTCGTGTTTAAAATCTTGTTCTCTTAGCAGGCTTTTAAAATAACACAATATTGTGACAGTGTAAGCAAAAGCATAGTTCAGTTTGATTTTGGGACAGCCTTTGCTTGTTGGGTGTTGGTGGTTTTTTTGCTTGTTTTTTGTAAGACTATCAGGCTCTAGAATGACCACTGTAGACATAAGGAGTGCCTGTTTGATTAGCTGATATATACTTCTGTCTAGACTAAATTAAAAAATAGAGCATGGCAAAAAAAGGAAATAATGGAATTTTATTTTTAAAATGTTGTTTTACTTTGAAGTTCCTACTGAAGATAAAATAGTAATTGCTATAGATTTGTATAACAGAAAGAGATACAATAAAAAGTTGTTTCTCTCTTTCACTGGGGAATTAGAAACACTTGAAAAGTTTGGTCGCGCAAGTTGCCCCATTAAAACCCTACTGAACGAATTGGCTGCATGTTGCTGGCAGGCTTGGGCTGCACTGAAACTCTGAAAGGAAATGAGACCTAGATTATAAGTGTGACAGATCTGCTGTACTGCTCGGCTGTGTTGTACTTGTTGGGGTTTGTGGTAAGGTGAAATGGCTGTAGAGGGAGCTGTCGGGTAACTCGTCCTTCACACAGCAGAGCGTTTGGTGGGGCATTGGAAATCTCTTGCTAAAGGTTACAGTCTATTAAGAAAGAGAATAATAGAAATTATCTTTTCCTTTGCACATTGAAAACTAATGAATTTATCTGCTCATACTTCTATGGAGTTAGTTCTGAAATTAAATATTAGCGAGACAGGCTGTGCTTTCTTATCCCCTCAGAAGATTTTAACTGTTATTATTCTCGTAGTACTTGCAGACGCTGCATTTACAGTCTTGTGATCTGCTGGATGTGTTCTGTGGAATTAGCTTCTTTCCACTGGATAAAATGACTTACTTGAAAATTCAGTCATTTATTAATAGGATGGAAGAAAGCCTGAGCATAGTCAAGTATACTGCATTTCTCTACAACGACCAGCTGATCTGGTAGGTACTTCAATAATTCTCTTGTGTCTTCCTACAAGAGTCTTCTCAGTCTACAAATAAGTGCCATAACAGCTAAGCTTCTGCAACAGTGAGAGAGTTGCATGAAAATGAGCAAACTGAATGGAAAGAGGAGTCATATAAGAAAGGCATTAGTCTTTGGCTTTAAAATCTCTAACCTGTACCAAATGGTGACTTCCAAGTTGGCCTGAGGAGCAGCTGGAGACATGTCCTTGTCGTTGCCATCACACAGAGCCTCTGCTTGTACACAAGTTCCTCGGTAGGACCTTTTAGTAGAGAAGGTTCATTAAAGGATTGCTCTTTGTGTGGTTCTGGACCAGGGAGTTGCAGTGGTTGTGAGGAGTTCTACTTAGAAACGGATGTAAGAATAGCAAACTTCACCTTTGTTTAGACCTTGTTTCTGTTTCTCTTCTGGTTTACAGCTAATTTAGATGTGTTTTGTATTTAGCAAATAAACTAACATTTTATTAAAAATGAGTGTTCTTGGAATGAATCTACTGAGACACCGAAACGTTGCTGCCCGTGTTTGGAATGTGCTTTGCCTGAGTTTTGGTTGGAGAAAATGCGTGATCTGAACTGCAGCACAAACACACCTCGCGGTGCTTTTTCTCCCTGTTGTAGGAGTGGACTGGAGCAAGACGACATGAGAATTTTGTACAAATATCTGACGACATCTCTGTTTCCAAGGCACATGGAGCCTGAGGTACGGGAGTTGGGGTTTTGGGGCTCGGAGGGTGCAGGTTGTGGTTGGGTTTGGTTGGGCTTTTTTCTTCCTTTCTTTTCATTTATCTGGTACCACTAAGGGCTAAAATGCCAAAGAGGAGCATTTCTCCTCCCCTCTTAAATTTTACTTTAGGAATTCTGAGATTTATTGCTTTCAGGGCACTTTACTAAACTCAGTTTATTTGGTAGGTATTTGCCCCTGACACACACAATGTGAACTGTGCTGGCAATTTGAACGTGGGATGGTGAGAGGGAGTTCACTGATGCCATACCCGATGAGTGCTCAGTGCTGCGAATGAATCGCTTCAGTTCATGGCTAAACCCGTAAGGCCACGTGGAGTTAGTTATCCCTCCCCACATCAAAAAGCTCCATAAGCTAAGTTTTAAAATTAATAAACGCAAAATCAGAATTCCCTGTTCTGTCGGCATCTCCTACACTTTAGCTTTACCTCCTCCATGTTACACAAAGAGTGTACATCTTCGAGTGGTAACTTCTGCAAATGCTTTGCTTTGATTTGATTTAAAGACAGCCCACAAAAAGTAACAGAAAATACATCTAAGTTGTTTTTTCTCGTGTGTGTTCTTTTCCACTTCAGCTAGCGGGCAGAGATTCTCCAATACGTGCTGAAATGCCAGGGAATCTACAACACTATGGAAGGTAGATCTTACTTGCTGTCTCCCTCTGCTGCTGCCTCCCTCAAGGGCAGAATGTTTGGGAGGAGAACACGTTTTGAGGACATATTCCACCCAGGGTTCATTCTGGATGGTCGCACTGTAGTTGGTGCAGTGTAAAACTTGACCTCTGTGGAAAAAAAAAAAAAAGAGAAAAGGCTTCATTAACATTACTGCATATTTATTTTTCTTCCCCACTGCTCTTAATGCACTGCATGAAAAATTTCGGAAGAGCTCCTGTCATTTCTTTTCAGTCAGGCACTGCGGACAAAGGTGCAGATTTATTCTAGGGATTTATCTATTTATTTTTCCTCTGTGCTTAGCACGTCAGAGCGGGCAATTCTGTACTTAAGCAGCTGAGCAACATTATTTTGAGTAATTGTGGGTTTGGACATATTTCGTTAATCATGATAATTGCTCTTGCCTGATTTATGGTATTTTGGGATCAGGGCGCTGGTGCACGCTCCCTGTCCCGTCCCTCCCCCTGCCCCAAGTTTAGGTGCTTCTGATACGCCGCTGTTCTACATAAAACTAGTTCAAGTGTGCTGCTGGAAAGCAGAAGAAAAGTGTTTTCCCATTAGCAACAAAAAAAGGGGTTTTAGAGGGAGTCACAGCTTGAATGCGGAAAGAGTTTTGCTGCTGTTTCTTTGATCTGTGCGGTTTATTTCCTTGCCGTTGCTCTGGCTTCCTCGTCCTGGTTCTGTAACGCTCTGGAGCTCCAGATGCAAATAATACTTTGTAAATGTAAAAGTGCTGAGATAATGTATCAAGGGCTCCCTGCCCATCTGGATGGCTGAAAAGGTGTTGTATTCAGATACAGTCACACACGCAGGTCATTGCTAGTTTCAAAAAACATCTGTTAAATAGGAAAAACTGAAATATAAGAATTCATCACATCTGACCTATGGAATTAATTTCTAGGTTTCTTACTGGACCTTTAAATCTCAATGATCCAGAAGCGAAATGCCGTTTCCCCAAAATATTTGTTAACACTGATGACACTTACGAAGAGCTTCATTTAATTGTTTATAAGGTACTACATTTTTCTTTGCAATTACTCCACAGAATTAGGAATCTGTATACAGTGGAGACAACAATGATGTGAAGTACTAACGAATTGTATAAACGATGCGTTGATATGAGCAGGTTAAAGCAAAGAGACAGAAAACTCTCTGGTGTTTCCGGGAAGGAGCTGTAACACCTGAATCCCCTTTCCCCCCTCCTGTGCTCTCCCCAAAACACACAGTTGTTTATGAAGACAAAATACCACCCTTCAGGTGGTTTCATACCTGGCTTTACGTGGCATTCGTCAATAAAACAAAAAACTATTTTTTTTTTAATGAAATGCAAGTTTCTTGCAGACACATATCCTTCCATTAAATGCCTTTTTAGTAAATTTTACCTACAACTTAAAACCTGGTAACGGGGCTGAATGTTAAAATCACAACTGTCCTGCATTGTACAGGATTGCAGAGGGATTATCCTGGTGAAGGGTTACCTTTAAACTGGGTTGTTTTCTTGTTTTTGATTGAACTGGTTCACCTCTGTGTGCCCTCGCTGAAGTATTGTCATTTATTTGAGGAAGTTGGGGTAACCTGTTATAAATGGTTTTTTTGCTTTAACTTTTTTGTCGCAGGCCATGAGTGCAGCTGTCTGCTTTATGATTGATGGTAAGTACCTGTTAGCATCGCTTAATTAGCACAAAATGCTATGACATGCAACTTGTTTGACTCTTGAAAAATACGTTAATTTGTTATTTGAGCCTGTTCTTCATGAGTGCTCTTGTGTCAGTCTTTGGATTTTTGTTCAGTGTAGAAGTAACTCAGTTTGCACAATGAAATGACCTAATGCTGTTTCAGTTGCCACGCGCCTTGGCAATCGTCTGTAAGGGTATAATTGAGAGAGAAATGTGTCCCAGGACTGATGTTTGATGAAAACAGCTACAGGAACTGTTCCCTGGAGGAGAATCTCACCTCTCCCTTTCTCTGCCCCCCAGCTTCCATCCCGCCCACGCTGGAGTTCTGCCGCAAACTGGACAGCATTGTCGGGCCCCAGCTCACAGTGCTGGCCTCAGACATCTGTGAGCAGTACAACATCAACAGGAGGATCTCCGGGTCTGTACCTCCCTGCTCCCCTCGCCCTCCCTCATTGGCCACCTAAAAAGGAGGTTTAACGAACTGCTTAAATAATGGTAACGTGAGCCCAAACGTTGAAAGCGTTGGGTTAACGGGGTACTTCAGACGATGGTTATCTGTCTTTCCGCATCTTAAGCATTTATAAAGTGCCTGTTGTTGCATATTTAGTGCTCCTTGAAGTAACAATACATGGTACTAATTTAGGAACGAATGTTTATTGTGTGGCTGCTGAAACCTTCCTGTTTGTGCATTATCCTTGCACAAAAAATAATGCCAACATTAAGGTAGATTTCACTAGTTTCGGTTGCGATCTGCCAGCTGCAGATCAGGCAGGTACAAGAGGTGGGACATGGAGGTTTTGCTTCTTTCATGCGTGAAAGGAAACTGGGGGCCCCGTGGAGATGGGCTCCCTGGGGTGCAGAAACGCAGAGCGGTGGCAAACCCCCCAGCTGGGGCGGTCGCCTTCTGGCACCGTCCCCGAGTCGTGGAGAAGCGGCAGTTCCTGTAAAACCTGAACTTCAGTTTGTACTTCCTGACTTCTCTTGAGCAAAACAGAATCTCGTAACGTCCACAAATAGCCCTTGGGGTAATAGAACGTTTGAGTTTAAATATCACTGTCTTTGTGCCCACATCCTGCTTTGGGCTGATTTCCTTTGACTTGCTGCTATTTGGTATGTTAAAAAAGCTGTATTTTTCACATCAAAGTGACACTGAGGGCACCGGCTCTGTCCCTGCCTTGGACACAGGGACTTGGACGGGTATGGAACTCTTCACTCCTGCCAATCCAAAAGGAAAGGGAAGGTCTGGATACGACAACTACTTTTGTTTAACAGTTTGAGCTGGGGATTTCAGTAAGTGTGGTCTTTGGCTCCAGTCCAAGCTGGAAAGTTGGGTACTTTTTCCAGAATTGCTGCTGCTTTAAGTGTTGCCGCGTGTAGCAGGCTGTTCTGGTTTGCAGGACTAGGACTACTGGAGGGGGGAAAAGTCAAATGAAAAAGGATGTTAATGCTTCGGGAAATATACCTCACTTAGAACTATGGCTGGCTGTCCATCCAGTTGTGTCCATTTGTAGACAGATCTGTTTGCTGGGGGAGCAAGAACAGCATCACCTGCGACAGCAAAAGAGGAATTAAACCAACGATGGGAGTGAATGAACTTACTGAGTGGTAGCTTTGGCAAATCGGCAGAATTGCAGGGCATAGAACGGGGTGTGCTTGAAATTGTGCCAATCTACTAAATCATTAAACTCGGGGGGTTTTAATGTCAGCTGGGACTGGCCTCGGCAGCGTTAACCCTTTTAAAGTTTAATGCCATGGTGTCCTGCGAGCGATGCGGTTCCTTGGCTCCGAGGGCGGTGGTGGGAGCGGGGGGTCCGGCTGCGTGTGGAGGCACCTGGTGGCATCATCTCCCCGACTGAATGATGCAGGGACAGAGGCACCAGCTCTGCCCCCAGTTCGTGCCGCTCTGAGTCTGCGGTGGCTTTCACCCAAACCACAGCTCTAGGTGAGGGGTTTTGTGCCGGCTCGGTTGCAGAGGAGGTGGGGTTTGACAAGAGTCTCTTGGTCGGCCCACACCAGTGGGGGGAGAGTTCTCTCTCGTGGTTGTAACAAAGAAAGATGCGAGTGGGGGGGTCACTCATTAATCGAGTTACAGAGCCAGCATCTCCTCAAACCAGACTGGACGGGCACAGGAGAGCGCGGAAACCAACTGGGGACAGAGAAAAACCTGCTCATTAGAAAAACACAAGTACCTCTGGGAAGTGGGACAAGGCCTTCAGCCTCCCCAGGCTGTTCACCAGCAGCAGAGGGGAAAAATGGTTCCTTTATTTTTTTTAAAAAAAAAGTGTTAAAATTATGTTTGCTTATTCCACAAGTCTTAATGAACTTGGTCTCTTCGGTGGGCAGGTCACTCCAGGATGTCTGCGGTACCCTTCTCTGTGGTTTATAGAACACATCAGTGCTCACAAGTCACTCTTTTTCTTTCAAATCCCCCAGGGCTGAGAAGGAGCCTCAGTTTAAGTTCATCTATTTCAATCACATGAACCTGGCAGAGAAAAGCACCATCCACATGAGGAAAACACCCAGCGTGTCGCTTGCATCTGTTCACCCTGACCTCATGAAGATTCTCGGTGACATCAACAGTGACTTCTCCAGGTAACGCTTAACTGGTCAAAAAAACAATTAAAAAAAATAATTTAAAGAAGGGCCAGGGCCTCTATCCAAGAAAATACCTGATCTCCTTGGAGGCTCAGAGTAGCCATAGCAAACATGGAAGGGAGGTGGAGCCTCATGCTTTTCCCCACGGGTCTGTCTCGCCTCCGGATGAGCACAGCCCTGCCCGTCACACCCCCTCGGGGACACCTGGAACACAAACCTTCAGTTCCTACAACACTGACAGAGAAGGCAACCGCCACCTTGTCACCGCGTGTTGTGCTCTGAGGTGGGGAGACCCTCTCTCACTATAAAAACTAATGAAGAACAAGAAAATGCTGAATGATTGTGATGTCTGTAACTCTGACTAGAGAGCAGCAATCATCTTCCCACTCTGGCCAAGGACACGGCTTTAATTCCTCTATATGTGACCAAAGACTATTCCCTCATATTGTGGGAGGACTGGGATAGTGACAGTTTAGCTCTGGGTCCAGCTGCGAGACAGAGAAAGCCGTGTGTCACCAGACCAGCTCCGGCTGCCATTACTGGGTCACTGTGTGGCAAACCCGAATTCTGTGAAGTGTCCCCAGACCCGAGTGGAGGGGGGGGTTCTGCAGAGCACGGAGAGCTTGGCTGAGGGACACAACTCGGGGCTACTCCCCTGGGGCTGTCCCTGTGCACAGCCACAGCCATCCAGCACACCCTAATGATTACAGATAAACCTGCTGACAATGAACGTGCTGCCACTGTCTTCACTCTCTAAAACTTCTTTCAGAGTTGATGAAGACGAGGAAATTATTGTGAAGGCAATGAGTGATTACTGGGTAGTTGGGAAAAAGTCTGACCAGCGAGAACTGTATGTCATTTTGAATCAAAAAAATGCAAATCTGATTGAAGTTAATGGTAAGGATTGTTTTTTATTACCTTTAAATGCAGTTACTACTAAAATGTATGTCCCTGGAGAAGTAACAAAATCCATCTCACAAGAAATCTAGAGAGGGATTGAGCTATGACAGATGAGGTAAGGTTTCAGTCTGCCTCCCGCCAGCTGTGCAAGAACAGCAGCAATACTCAGCAGAGATTCTTAATTATTAATTAGCCATTCTTCCTCCTTCAAATAACGAGGAGAGCTCTGAGTTTAGTTTAGGAGTAAGGAATGGAGTGCGTTACAGGCGAGAGATGAAGGTGTGTCCCTGTGAGCGGGGCTGTGCCTGTCTGTCAGTGATCCAGGGGAGGTCACTCACAGGACGTCTGTCCCATCAGCGCTCCTCGCTCCGGGGCCCTCTCTTCCCTAACGCTGCTCTTAACCAGACGAGAGAAACGGCAGTTGGAGTCCCACTTGCAGCTATTTTAGGGCTGTTTTAATAGGAGGCAACGCGCTCACATTCATACTTCTCCAAGCAGCAAACTCAACACCTCGCTTACACTTCAGCCACCCAGAAAACAACTCCTCTTCCAGGCAGCCGGAAAGGTCAGAGGTGACTCACCTTTCTCATACTGAAGCCAGAACAAAGTGTATTTCTACATTAGAAACTCCTAGGTTTTCTTCTGTTTGGATTTAACTATATTCTTACTGATGATCCCCAGGGTTCCTGTAAAATACCATACTGACAGATCTTATTTTTGCTTTTTTACAGAAGAAGTGAAGAAGCTTTGTGCAACACAGTTCAATAATATTTTCTTCTTGGATTGATCTGCCAAGGGCTGATTTATTGAAGATGTCAATGTCAGACACTTGTTCAACATGAGAAGTTATTAGTCATATTATTGACTGGAATAATGACAATAGTAAAGCAATACTTGCTTTGTAAGAATCAAAATTTCTACTAAAATCTGTAAACTGATCATAAAATTTTTAGATTTTAAAAATGTTTATGTGCAAACTAATTGAAAACCAGTCTGAATTCATCTGTACCATTCCATTCTGATATCGTTATGTGAATATTTTACGGCAAAATAAAACTAATAATTGTTACACTTTCAAGGGCATCTTTTTGTTTTCCTGTGGTCATTTGCATCATCCTCACTTTCTGCTGATTTTCTAAGGGTGAAACTGGGCAGTTACAAAGGGCCCCTGGAGAAAGCCCCCTCTGGGCTGAGCCCTTCCTGCAGCTCCTGCCTCAGCCCATTACAGCCTTTGTCCACCTCTTACATGCCTGTTTATGTGCAGTATTTCAGTCAAATAAACCATGTTTTGAGCAGAAACCATTTCATTGGGACTTAGGTCATGACAAGATGCCACTTCTTGTACGGGCACTGAGGGAATTTTTAGGTACAAGTCAAATACTGACCTGAACAGTTTTGTGTAAGGGGTTACACTCACGCAAACACTCCCTTCTTCCCGAGAGCAGACAGGTTCCCTCAAAAGCATATGCACGAGCCTGGCTGGGTTAATCGCACTTGTATTTTAGACCTTACTGCACACGAAACTTCAGAACATTTATTTCTTCTTTCTCTTTTTGCCAGCAGGCGCCTTGGTGACGACCGGGGGTGCTACAGTGGGTGCCTCTTCCTGCACGACGGGCTCCTCCGACTCCTTAGAATCCCCACTCTTGGAGTCAAGTGGTTTTTCTGCTGCAGCCGCTTCTTGCCTCTTCGCCTCTTCCGCTGCTCTTTCAGCAATAACTCTGCGTGAACAAAGTTTAGAATTTACTGCAGTGCGCGAGGGGCAGATTGATAGTGGCCGAGCACTGAGGCTGTAGTCACAGGACGGGCAGCAGGAACTGTCCCAGGGTAGGGAAGCACAAGATCTGCCCCGTCACCACTTCAACTCACGAGTATGTAAAACAATGTCTTAACTGCCTTTGCACAGAGCAGGGCTCAGGTGCCAGGAACCGTCAGAGCCGAGCTCTAACCTGAAGGCAGCCTGTAGCTGTTACTCCTGATAGTGACACAGGTCACAAGTTACATTCCGTTATTACACCTGGGTGAGTCTGATTTCCCAGTTACAATATGCTGCGCGACTTCACTAAAGCACACGTCTCATTTTCAGTAGTTTTGTTAGTAGAAGAGAAGAGAGAACAGCACTTCAAGAGAAGATACAACACCCACTTTGCCAGCTCCTCATCCTTAATCCTTCTCAGCTCAGCCAATTCCGCATCCCGTATTCGATTGTCTTTTATTTTTTCCCTCAGCGCTTTTTCATGCTGGTAGGCAGGAAAGAACTTTGCCGTGAAAAAGATTTGCACCTGATGCATCCACAGACTAAACTCCTCATCTTGTTCAGTTTTGGCTTCTTTTGGTTCATCTGCAACATGTAAGTGAAATACATTTATTTATCAGGGCACTCCAGTTTCACTGCAGTGTTTGAGATGTGACACTCGGCAGCGTCTGGTGACTGCACGGCTCGGGAGGTGGCAACTGAGAACCTCTGATGATCGTGTGAATGGGGACAGCCCTTCCCTGGGAACTGCATGGAAAGAACACCAACTCCCCCCTTTAGCCCTATGATAAATGTCTGCTGCGGTGACCTGGTGACAGCTCAGTATCCAGGCTCCTGTGCCCAGGGGAAGGAACGTGGCCACCAAGAGAAGGGTACTGCAGGCCCCTGTGGCAACTGCCCAGCAACAGGCCAGGCCCATCTGCCGCTTCGTTCACAACCAACCTTGTTTCAGATCCCTAACTCTTCAGCCATCAGGTTTCTGTGAAAGAGCTGATGCCTACATGGAGATCCCTGTCTGCAGAAAGCACTCCCCAGCCACAACCCCCCCGGCCGAGACCCGCTCATCATCCGGGGGACGGTGGCACCAGCCGCAGCACAGGAAAATGCTCTTCCCCATTTCTCTCTGCTGGCCTGTCCTAACATCGGGCATCTCATCCCAGCTCGTGGTGCCACACCATTCATAATAATTCTTATATTAAATAACAGAAGCAAGAAATAGCAGTTAGATCTTTTGTTTGTCTAAGACATTAAAAAAAAAAAAGAAGGGGCAGGCTTGTGGATTGAGCTTCCCACAGTAAACACAAATTACAGCACACAGATGTCCGACAAGTGAAATGTGGCATTTTAAAATTGGGGAAACTATTTAAGTCAGTACTTAAATGTTTCATTTAATTTTTTTTATTTAAAAAAAAAAAATTAAAAATATTGTTTAAAAACCTTCCTCCAGAATTAATGTTCACTTACTGCCCTCTTGTGACAAGCTGAAATCTGCACAAACAATTACAATTTCACCATTCAAAAGCTACAAGGCATTTTTTTGCATTAGTCTTAAAACAGCAGGACGGCTTTACCTGTCAGTTCCTTTGCTGGAGAGAAAGCTTGTGCTTTTTGTGCATCCCAGACGAACAATGACGGAACGTCTTTGATACCTCCATGAGTTGTGTGAAATGAGAGAACAGTATCTGATATTGCAAAGAGAGAAAATTAGAATTACTCAGTCTGTAATTCTGTGCATTAAATATCAGGTCTGACCTTCAGCACAAACAAATATAAACTGTCACCTGAATTACAGCTAGCCCTGTGGCTGAAATACTGCTCTGCTGAGAAGTTTGTTTATAATGAAGGCAGAGTTCAGTCTCCTGTTTCCACGCCCGTATGAGTGGGAGAAGAATTTCAGGAACAGGAAGAATTTACAATTTAAAAGCCTTTGAGTTATTTTTAAGGAAAATGTGATTGCTTCTAATTAAGAAGCACAAGAAGTTCAGGGATTCAGACTTGCCCAGCTATGTACAAGCGGGTGTGGAAAGCTAAACCTAAACCTTTGGGAACTGCCCGAGTGACGGCAGCTGCCCTCGGTAACAGCAAGACGTCCAGCTGCTGTTTAACCCCCTCGGCAGCTGCAGGAGGAGCGACTGTCCTCTAGCCCCGCTGCTTACAGATGCTTCCTGTAGCTGCAGTACTCACCCAGGAGAAATTCTTGATGAGAAAGCTCTCTGTCCTCACAGGGTCTCAGTGCCTGGCAAGAGGTTTTAAATTCAGTTATGAAACACCTGGACTTGTGTTCTAATTAAAAAGTGAAATCACACGTCCGTTGGAGTCACACAAATTCCCATCTCCAAAGCGTTCTGCCAACCAAATGCTTCTGCTATTATGCCTATTTTAAAACACTTAAATGGCAATAGTGTTTCACACTTTCAAGTATTAGCAAATTGGTGATAACACTTCACTTTGCCACCAGCCAGGGAAGGAGGGTTACCCTGTTTCCGAGCTCGGGAAAGACAAGTGCAGAGAATGAAAGCTCCTGTTTCCTGTCTTCAGACACGTCCCTCTGTTCTTACATGTTGGTCTACACACTACGATTTAACTGCTCCTGAGGAAACAATAATGAATTTCTATCCCTAACTATAGAAACATACTCCAGGAATTACACTGAGTGAAAAGGAGAGAACAATATTCAAGAGTACATCCGAGAAGGATGCTCTGAGATCTCTCCAACTGTCATCCCAAGCATCTTCTGCAGCCTCATGACGCCGTTCTTTTCAGATGACTGACAATAAAAGTCTCACAAAAACTCAGGTCAAACAGCTGGTGTTGGTATGTTTTCTAAAAGTTGAGAAGTTTCCAAATTCTGTCTGATTTCCATGATTCCAGTGCAAACCAATAATCCTTACTATCTTACCCTGAGATGACAGGGGTAAGACAATCCATTTTTGTTCTTGGAATATGAAGAACCTCATTACAGTCACACACTGGGTACAAAACTGTAAAGGCGGTGAAGGTGAAAAGTTTGCTGGAAGAATTCTGAAAAATGTGTTAGGAATTATATTGCAGTTGCCTTCCCCACTGCTTCTATATCTCTCTGCCCACTTCTCTGCCTCTCACTCCCCAACTTGCAAATAAAGAGAAAACTGCAGCTTTATTCCCCACTGTTTTAGTTAATGTAGAAGATACCACCCCATAGTCGAAGTAACAACAGCTGAGGGTATACGGGGGAGCAAACGCTTTGTTAGCCATGGAAATGCACCACTGCTGGGCTCATACATGGATCCAGGAACACACTGTATTTAGAATTAGATGAAATTCCAGTCCCTTTCAAAACTTAAAGCTACCTGAATTGCAAACCCTCTCCTCCATCTTTCAGCGTGGGCTTTTTACATACCTCGTATTTATTTATTTTGTCTTGTGAGACGACAATTTTGCTTGAAGACAACCCCGAACGAGTATAGAGCTCAGCTGCCTCAGAAACATCATCAGTTATGTCTGTATCAATCATACTTCTGCTGTAAGTGTACTAATAAAAAGCAGAAGAATTTTACATTCAATAAATTTTTAAATTAAGACTTTCTGTTAGTCTTGGAAAATCTGATTATTTTAACTGGACCATTTCACTGCGCACCTGCATGAACGCTGGCAGTGATGCAAGGGAATGGGAACTGCCCAGAGAATGGGAATTGGTGGTGTTCCCTGGCACTACTGGCTTAGACACTGTGAAACTACCTGTTTGTGAATGCTCTTTGAATCAATACTTCCATCTTGTGCATAATTCCAAATAATAACATTTCTAAGTCATGCCTTCAACTGCCCTGTGTATCTAAATTATACCAGCGTCACAGACGGCATCTTACAACCTACAAAATCTTTATTCTGAAGTTCAGCAAGAAGAGAGCACAGCTGAACTGCTGGGAAACTGCAGGTCTTGCTACACACGACGATTGCCATTTCCACAGGGTCATTTCAGACACTCAACTTAAAGCAGAGGCGTCTCTTCCACCAGTCTGCCAACCTGCCAATTCCCCTTTGGGCACCAAAGACCTGCAAGTACTTTCTGTGTATTTAGAGTTATCTAGGAAAATGTGCACGTGTGTTCAAACTGCCTGTACTGATGTTACAATCTAAGGTAGCCACAAACAGAAAAAGCAGAAGGACCCCATCAAATGACTGTTCATGCGAAAGGAGGAAATTGGTTTCTATGTTCAGGAAACACAGAACATACGCAGGTCCCGGCTTCCCCCTCTAAGAGGACATATAATAATATTTAACAGGTCTGCATCTACTTTACCTGGGACAGAGAATATTGTGGGTACAGCGACACATTTGTGGTTCCCTTGGAGAGATTCTTGATTCTAAAGCTGCTTATTTTCTGATAATCACCGTCTACTTGCTCCTTAATCATATCACGGGTAACATACACCAACGCACAATCCAGAAGAGCTTCAACAAATTCAAGAAAAACCAACTAGAGTAAAACAAACACAGTGATTAATTCATTCATTTTTGCAAAATCCCTTCATTAACAGGCATATGTACCACAGCAAGCAAAGAACTCAGAAGGGATGGTTTGTGAAGCCTCACTGGGCTCATTTATCTATTCAAACATCCTTGCGTCTGAAGAAAAACTGAAAACAGTCAAAGCTCAAAAAATTCAGCAGGTGATATACTGTGTTACGCCTTAGATAAGTCATATTGAAATAAAACACTGCACAGTTTTTGCTGTATCTGGAGCTACGAGAAATTTTTCTAACAAATAACACACAACTATTGCTATTACCTAAAATCTTTAATCACATATGATGCTTCTAGACACCCTCAAAACGGGTATATAATGAATTCCTTAGTAAGACTTACACTGTGTGTTCAGTTTATCAGATCCTGTTTAGAACAATAAATTCCATTATGTCATTCACAACAGACGCTCAGAGTATGAGCTAACTCCTGAAGGGTGAAGGCCTCTACAGCAGGCCGGACGCCAGGTAGCACGAGAGGCTTCTGCCCTCGCTACTCAACCTCACCCAAGGGGCAGCACTTGCACGTCACTGAGCAGGTTTCTTGGATGGCCAGATTTTCAGGATCAGTGGGTTCACATCTTAATTACTGACCCATCTTAACATTTCCAGCGCACGCCTCGGCAGCTGGAGCACTGAGACTCACACACACACCGTCAGGAAACTGCCCCACGGACAGAGCCATCACCTGCAGCAGCCTCCCCAAAACGCAGCGTCACCCTTCAGGATGAGCTGCTCGGTCAGGTGTGCCCAGAGGGTACTCAAAGGGTAAGGCAATAAGCAAAACACCCAAGTACATCAGCTAAACTAGAAGGTAGAATGGAGGAAGGCAAAAATAGATACTCAAGTCTGTACTCTATTTTTTTTTAATAAATTAATTAATTTGCCTCCTGTTCTAGCAGATAGGGCAGTATTTGCAGCATTTTAAAAAAGTAATTTGAATTGTTCCTGCAGCAATGAGCTGTGATATGTTCTTTCGATACACACCTCCTGCTCCAGGTTGGCACTACTGCTGTCACGTAGAGAAGGACCATCCTTGACAAGTATTTCCACAAGTCTTGAAGCAGTTAATTCTTTGCTGAGAAGTTTAAAATCCTGGGTAAGAGTAAATGTTACATGTTACCAGCATTTAAGGAGTTCCCACATGGGCCTAATCTAACTCCCTTTAAAGCCTGTGTCAAAATTTCGAGTGCAATCTTGATCTGTCCCTGAATTACTGAATTTTAGTATAGAAGCTCATGTTCATCTTGCAGTATATTAAATTAATACATTATTAAAATGGTTTACCATGTTATTTCAAAAGCTGCCAGTCTTTGATTTCTATCAATAAGACATTTTTGGATATATATTTTACATGATTGGAGCGGGCAGAGGGAGAAACAGCAAAAATACTTATAGTCCCTTAAAACACATCTGTCAAAGATTTGATTAGTTGAAATGACCAAGCACGAAATCAGAATTCAACTCTGCAGAAGAATTGTCCTGGCTTCAGCTGGGACAGAGTTAATTTTCTTTCTAGTGGTTGCTAGTTTCAGGTTTGGTAGGAAAGGAATAATATGGAAAGTCAGTAATGTATATTGTTTTGGTTACTGCCAGGTGATGTTTGTATTTTTCAAGGACCCTTTTCGGCTTCCCATAGAAGATGAGAAGGAGCATAAAGAGAACGCTGGAACAGCCAATGGAATATTCCATACCATAGACTTTGTGCTCGGTAAATGAATGGGGGTTGGCTGGGGGGCCGGAATCCGTGATCACCACTTGGAATCAATTCACCAGGTGGTGAGAGTGACTTGTGTCATTATTGTTATTGTATTTTCCTTTCCTGTTACTGTTTCTATTGAACTGTCTTTATCTCTACCCACCAGGTTTTTTCCTTTCCCTTCCCCTCCTCTTCTCCCTGCCCTTCTGCAGGAACGGGGAGACCTGTGCCAGCGGACGGTGGTCCCTGCTGCCAGCTGGGTTAAACCACACCAAGTACATAAATAAATTCTGTAGAACTGTCCCTTTAACATTTGTTGGACAGTTTGTACAAATAACATCACTCCTACCTTTTTAACCATGCAGAAGCCACAGGGAATATTTTAAAATGCTCATATAAACTGAACAAATAAAGCACATCTAATCACACACACAAAATGAAATAATTTAGATTATTACATTCAACATCCAAAGGAAGTGCCTCATATTCATTGTGGGTTCGAATGGAGGTCTGGTACTTGGCCTACAAAAATCTCTGTAAATTTCCCAGCATTTGTCGACATAGCTCATGGCAAAAACTGTACATCGTTCTTCTGAAAATAAGACACCTTTAAAAATTAATCGGGAAAAAAATACAGTTACAATAAAGCTGTGATGTATGTGGTACTAATTGGTGAATTCTGCCCGGCACAGAAGAAATATCATTACTTACCTTGGATATGACAGGCAGCGGGAATAACATTCCTGGACATCATTTCTAAGAAACACTTCTGCAGATAAGGACCTTTCTCTCTACAGTTGAAACAAAAACACTCTTGTCTGGGAAGCCTCAAACTGATTACACTGAAATAAATGTCACTAAAAGATGAAACTTACTTGTGCTCTTCATAATAGATACGAAATGCTAGCCAGACAAGGTAAGATAGAAATGTTCTGAACAGTAAAGTCTCATGTGGACAATGGATCTCCTCAAGTGGTGTTTTATCACCTAGAAATTTTGAAAAAGTATCTCTATTGTTATCATGCAAATTAAAATGCTTATAAGCATATTGACTCATCCTTTCTTATCCTCTCCGTCTCTACTCACCACAGAGTAACAACACCCCTGGCAGAGCCAAGCCAGACTCAGTATCACCTCCAAACAGGCAGGTGAAGGGAGAACTGCTCCCCTAGAGCCGAATCTCAGCAAATTCTCTCTTTCTAGAAATGCATCCACTCAGCATACAGAATGAAAGCGGAAGCCAAGTTGTGATTTTAATTTTGGATTTTCTCACTTAAGCATCTGAAGTGCCTGGAGACGTGTTAATGCATCCACTGAGAACTCGGGCACAGAGGTCCTCACTCAGGGCACTTAGCTGCCAGAGCTGAGGTAGTGGTAGAACTTGCCACTCCAAATCTCCACAGTTCACTATTAAAACTCCTAGAGTCCAGCCCCCATCGACAGAAATACAAACCGCTCAGTATCCGATCCATTTCAGCAAGAGTTATGTTGGAGTGATGAAACCGACAGTCCTTCAGAAATCTCCAAAACTGGAGCTTTGTCATGAGGAAGGTGTTGTCAAGAGAATGATCACAGCCTAAGCTGCTGTAGAATGTGTAAATTCTTCTCAGTTCTGTAACATGCCTCAACACAGCAAATTCTACCTAAATAAAGCAGGATATGTTTTCAGCATCGTCTCATAGCAAGCAGGGATCAGCCTTTACCGATCCTGTAACTGGGCACAGAATGCTTTTGATCTTGTAACTTCGAAGAGCATATCCCTGGTTAAACGTTCATGAGAACATTACTCAAATGTAGTTATAAGACATATTTTTTGGTGACTGATAAAATTAAGTTAGTCTCTGTCTGCAGACAAACCTCACAGTAGCTACAGGCAGCTGATGAATGCCCTTCCAGATATGTTAACGTATTTTTTTATTGTCTTCTAGTGGAAGCTCAGAAAGAGGTAATACTGCCCATTCATTCTTTTTGCTTTTCTGTTTTCACAGCCTTCAGACTTTCGAATAGTTAATGAAAAGAGTTACTTTACTACAAATAAACCAGAAATAAAAATAATATGAAACACACTACAGGGGAAAACTGAAAATATCAAACAGTAGACTCTTACTTGTTTTGCTTCTTCATGTCTCTCTTCCCCTGGAAACAAGTCAAGCAGTGAAGATATATCCAACTCAATATTTGATCCCAGAACAGAAGGATTATCTGAGCTGTTCATGACTGTGAAGTTTTCTACCATGCAAATAAAATAGATTAGAACAAACTAAAATGAAGTTAAAAATATACACGCACACACAGGGAAAATAAACCATATATTATTCCTTCTTTTCTTACTGACTCCAAACTGAAAATAATAGACTTCTTTATAGCAAGGAGTAGAGATTTCATAATCAACAGCGTAACAATTGAAGAGTAATTCTGTTCAATCCAACCCCTAGCCAAAAGGAAATGCAGATACTGTGTAAGTTAGGAAGCTTTCAGACACCAGTGTTCCAAAAGCATGACGAGGTGTAGTGTGGATGTGTCACTCACCTCACTGTCACACACAGGCAACAAGAAGCATGGGAGCAAAAATCATTAATCGTTAAGGTAACTCCCATCTTCATCAAAGTTCTTTGAAGAAACATGTCTGGCTCTTGAGAAAGTACAAACAGCTTCACATTACAGTAAAAAGGAATAACAAAATGTGAACAGAGTAGAATTTGTTTTTTTAAGCTGCTTACCAGTGCCAAAATTACCTCCTGTGCAAATGGCATTCAGCTCCTCTGCATCCATTGCATCCACTCGAAAAGCAGGATATTCTACTATACAATCATCTACGAACTCTCCTTCATAAACATGACCGTTCTTGAAGACAAACTTGCCCTACAGACAGATTTCAATTTAAATATAAATCAAAGATCAGAAAAAATAACACTAATGCTCTCAATCAAATTTCCTTTTAAGAATCTTACCTAAAATACAATATATGAGACAAAATAAAGTGAAATTATTTTTCCTACCCTCTTTTATAAAATACTTTGTCATCTGTTAATTAAAGTACACTGTTGGAATGAAGAACTGCCTATGTATCTGTTTGATTTTGAAAAGTATTTTGAGGAAAAAAGCATTCCCTCTCCTTATAGAAAGACTTATTTGCAATCTTTAGTTTGCAAACTTGGCACTCTGCTCACAGCCCATTAACATGAGAACACCTCTGTGCGAGGATAGCTTGAGATCCAGCAGCTCGTAGTGTAAGAGTGAAAGTACTGACCAGCCACTGCAAAAATCAATATGCACCTACTGCACGGAAAACATCCACAGTAAATCATATTTCTTTCTTTATACACACAAGACACATCTAACCCCAGAGCCAAATCTTGAGCCCAGCAAGGTCCTTGGAAGGACTCCTACTGCTTTTGGTGGACTCTGCCCTTTATGTTGGGATTCCATCCACAATGCAAATGGCATGTAGTTCTCCATACAGAAATCTAGAGATTCACTATACAGAGCAGAACAGTCTCCTCTGGCGCTGTCTGCAGTTTTGTCTTACTGCTTGTCAGTACTCACCTTGCCGTGCTTCTTATTACAAACCCATTCACCATCATACACGGCTCCACTGGCATATATGAACTTCCCACGTCCGTGCCGTTCCCCTTTTACAAAATCACCTATGTATTCATTCCTCAAAGCGTACTGAGATGCAGGCATTCTCTTCAAAAACCATATGTGGGTCCCATATCCATGCTGGAAAAAAAATCATGTGTTAAAAAAAAACCCAAAACATCTCAAGAAGAGCTACAATTTACACAAGTCCAGACTTTTAAAAAAGAGAAACCTCTAGGCATCTCTAAGAACCACTGTTGGCAAATCTCTCAAATAAAAGCACCCAGCTGGCAGCTGCAGTACTTCAAACCATCCACAGAACTATACCCTACAAAGGTGCATGGGAGAAGCGCTCAGAGGATACGACGAACCAACACACACTTGAGCAAGCTCTGCAAGAGACTCCTGAAGACACCCTGCCTGCCTGACTCCTTTGGCCTGTAACACTGAGTGGCCGGGTGAGGGACACCATGCCAGACACAGCCACGCTGCTCACAAGCTGGACTCCTCGACAATGTTATGCAGAGGGAAAAGACAGAACAAGTAGCTCACATTCTTTTCCAACAGAATCATAAATGGAAGGAAAATAAAATGACAGAAGTCGTCTCCTTCCACCATAAAACTTTTACAAGAGGGAAGAGTATGTTACAGGTGACACGGAAGCAAATTGCCACATATACTCACTGCTGAAGTCATATCTCAAGTTAAGTAGTCACAAACATTTAACTTTTCAAACTTTTATTTTTATGAAAAAGGTTTCTATTTTACATTAGAGAATTAAATTATCATTTTGTAAGACTAAGTCAAAAGCCTTTTAAGAATTTGAATACTGCTAACATGAGAATCAACTTACAATAAACAGCATTATTTCCACTACCTCAACTGGCAAAAATCATACAAAGCTCTCTTGATCCTGCACAAAACTCCCCGCCTAGTTTTACTGCGGTAGAGGACAGATGCTGAACTACAGAGGTTATGGGGCAGACATTAATACCTGCACGCCGTACATCCACTGTCCCATGTACTCCTGATTAGCTGTCAACCACCGCATTCTTCCTTTTCCATGACGTACGTTTTTCTCCCACTGACCTTCATAGATATTTCCAGACTTATAGCTGCAAGAAAACAGTAACAGTTAATGACTCATTCGCAGTAAATTCTAAGTGGGTCTTATGAAAGCAAGGTTTAGGCAAAATGTCATTGATAACAAATTTAGCATTTATTAATGCTAAATATAAGCATTAATTTGGAAGATGGTTCACTGCAACATGGAGACAGAGGTTTGATTGTACCCACTGTTTACCTCCTAACTTACAAATCACTGCAAAAATATTAACCAATTCTTTTTTTCCAGAGTCATCACCATAGCTAATCAAAATATTCTTTTATATATAATTCCACAAATAATTAATTTATTCATGAAAGCAGCTCCATCAATCAATCAAGTTTAAAGCAATCGAGTTTATTTGTTTTTAAATGTTGATTCGTGGTTCACCAAGGCTGATTTTGGATTTTGTCTTTAGACATTCTTTTGTGGGAATGATCAGCAGAAATATACCACATAAAAATGTAAGCTATAGAGAAGGTCTGTTTCATTATTATAAAACACTTTGTACAATTATTTATTCCCCTGTAGAATGTACACGCTACTACGAAATGGTAGAATTTGTATTCATTTTCAACAATGGGAGAAACTGTATAATACATATAAAATCAAAAATATGAAGATAAGAACAAGTGTTGTCATATTTACCATCTCATTCCCCATCCTTCTTTGACGTTATTTACCCAGTCGCCTGAATACCAAGAGGTACATTGCTGATCATAATAAATGGTACCCTGAAACAAACAGTATAGTTAATTTAAATACCTAAATATTCATCTGCAGTAATAAAAGATCACACACAAATCATAAGACGCATGTAATCAGTTTTACATACAGTCACTTTGAGACATTGTATTGAAAGCAACAAAAGCAAAAGCTTTTCAAGCTTTGGGTCACAACAACCCCAGGCAGCGCTACAGGCTTGGGGAAGAGTGGCTGGAGAGCTGCCTGGCAGAAAAGGACCTGGGGGTTTTGGTCGACTGTTGGCTGAACATGAGCCAGCAGTGTGCCCAGGTGGCCAAAACGGCCAACAGCATCCTGGCCTGTATCAAGAACAGTGTGGTGAGTAGGACCCGAGAGGTGATCGTCCCCCTGTACTCAGCACTGGTGAGACCCCACCTCGAGTACTGTGTCCAGTTTTGGGCCCCCTACCACAGGAAAGACATTGAGGTGCTGGAGCAGGTCCAGACAAGGGCAACGAAGCTGGTGAGGGGTCTGGAGCACAAGTCTTACGAGGAGAGGCTGAGGGAGCTGGGGCTGTTCAGCCTGGGGAAGAGGAGGCTGAGGGGACACCTTATTGCTCTCTACAAGTACCTGAAAGGAGGCTGTAGAGAGGCGGGGGTCGGTCTCTTCTCCCAAGTTACAGATGATAGGACAAGGGGTAATGGCCTCAAGTTACGCCAGGGGAAGTTCAGGTTAGATATTAGGAAATATTTCTTTACTGAAAGGGTTATCAGGCATTGGAATGGGCTGCCCAGGGAGGTGGTTGAGGCACCATCCCTGGAGGTATTCAAGAGAGGAGCTGACATAGTGCTCGGGGATATGGATTAGTGTTGGGTGGTGTGGTGGTGTGTGTGTGGGTTGTGTGTGGTGTGTTGTGTGTGTGGTTTTTTTGTTTGTTTTTTGTTTTTTGTTTTTTTTTTTCATTGGTTGGACTAGATGATCTTAAAGGGCCCCTTCCAACCTAGGTGGTTCTGTGAAGCGATAAAATGAAATAAAAAAATCGAACTCTTTAGATGAATATTACTTAAGACCTTAAAAAATCCCAAGCGTTCAAAAAAAATAATCATTTTGCACCAAGTCAAAGTTTACTATGTTTCTCAAACCACTTGGAAATACTTTAAGTTGCCAAAGTCAGCTCTCTGAATCACAGCAGTCACCCTGAGGTAGACCAGTTTTCTGACTCATTCAGAACTCAACTTCCAACAGCAGGTCTACAGTGTTAATTGTTCTTCATCCAATAGCTTCCTCTCAGAACACACTGGTGACCACCCACAGCAGACTGAGTGATTTTGGTGTCTCATCAGCAACACAGAACAAAACCCCATGTTATTAGGGTAGATTTTCCTCACATGCTGAGCATCAGCCTTCAAAATGTCAGGCCCAGAAGAGTGTCTCAATCTGGATGCACAAAATGGAGACAGATAAAAGTACCTGCCTTTAAAGTTGGAACTAGATGTTACTTGCACTAGATAAAGCAGTCTTAATTGTAATTATCTTACTTGGTCTGCTTAACACATGTTGGAGGCGGGATCACTTTGCCATTCCTACTGACACAGCCGTCAGTTTTGACTTTGTCACCATCTACTTGGAGCAACGTAAAGGACAAATCACATAGTACTCCAATTACTCTTTTAGGATACCCTTCATCTCTTCCACTACAAACGAGATCCCTTCCCAATTGTTTTAATTAGCATTCACAACTTTAGAGAAGATCCTTGGGAAAAATGATCTCTACATAGCACAAGACCATGCAATGGCACACGAAAGAGTCCTTGCCGTTCTAGAAGGTAGTCACCCAGGACCATGCTCCCATTTGTTGTTCTCACCCACCTTTCCATGCCTTTTGCCTTCGCACCAATAGCCTATGTAAGAAACAGGACGAGTACCACTCCTGAAAAATCCGAATCCATGCCTAACTCCATTCTTGACTGATCCTTCATAAACGCTGCCATCATTCCATGTGTAACGGCCATTAAACATCTGCACATTCTTAACAAATGTTCCCTAAAAGATTAAATTACAACATTTAAAAAAACTAAGACTTGCTGTTCCCCAACTATCTGGGAGAAGTCAGGCTTGTGACTGAAATCACTCCCATAGGTTTGCAGTTGCCACCCATACTATACCAATTACTACAACTTATCCACTTTCCTTGAATTTGCACATTTAATTGTCTGTAATTGTGTTGTTATAAATTAAATTGCACTTTACCTCATACTTCACTCCATCAGCCCATGTGTAAGTTCCGTATCCATGCATGAGCCCTTCAGAAAACATACCCTTTAAAATGAAAAGAGCATCATTTGCAAATTTATTCTTACCACAACTGAAGCCTACAGTGACTGTAAGATTTCAAAATAATGACATAGGAATTCCCTTCTAACTACTAGTTTCAAATGAAGTTTTAAGGCCAAAAATCATCAGAGTTTTCAATGCTTACACATTCTAAGTGCTCAACCTCCATGTACATTAAAAGAAATAGCCTGCCAGTCCCAGAAAAAGAACTTGCTCCACTACTACTTTATTTTTTAATTTATACACTCACCTTATATGTATTTCCGCCCTCAAAATATGCAAATCCTTCACCCTCATACAATCCGTCGACTTTTTCACCTTCATAGCTACAAAGAGAACAAACTAAAATGAAGATTTCAAATCACTGCCAGTAGACCTAAATCACAACAGACATGTAATAATGACTTTTGATTTACCACGGTCTATACACAGGCCAGATGTTGCATCTTGTGTAGAAAAAGGAGCTACAACAAAATTTCCAATTTTTTGCACCTTCCTTTTAATATTTCACATAATTGTTGCATTGCCTCAGACCCATATTTCTTCCAGTTAAGAAAACAAAGCACACTGGTAGCATTTACTAGCTTACAATCAGGCAACCTGGCCAGTATGTGAAACATGACGTATAGTCCCCTTGAACTACCAAAGGATTTAGTTAATGCTGCCATTCGCCTGTATCCTCAGTTTAGGATATTCTGAAGGGATATGAACAGCCCTAATAAAAGGCAGCAGCGACTGAACATTACATGACAGACCTACACTTTCTCCACTGTCTGTATACTTAGACAAAACTTCACCGTAGATGAACAAGCAAAACAAATGAAGCTTTTGGCAAGCAGAGAGCACCAGCAATACGCGAGGGCGCAGGAAGGCAGCAGAATCCCATGGGCTTCAGTCTCATAAGGTGTCATGACTACTGGGTCTGAATAACCTGATTCATTGCCTCCAATTGAGAGTCAAATCCATGACACTGGGTACGCCAGAGATACTTAAATGAGAATCCTTGACCTCACGGATGTATTTGTAACAAGCATACCTTTTTACAATAACTTCAGTAAGAACAGGCTCCTTGTAGTATTGAGGAATATCTGGGACTGGAGGTTCCTCTACCTCCTCTGGTTCTTTATCCGGTATCACTGGATTTGCCTGCGTTTCTTCCCCTTCATTCACTAAGGTCTGCAAATCTGTCAGCTTTGTTGAACTACTCCGAGCTGTAGTACTTTGCATGGGAATAGGAGAACGTGCAGATTTTTCTGTCTTCTTGCCGTCTTTCTTTTTGTCCTTTGCCATGGCTACCGAACTGTCTCAATGTGTATTTTCCTTCTGAATATTTACTGGCTTACGCAAAGATTGTTTCCCCTATAATCTATCTGATAAAAAGAAAGAACAACAAAACAGCTAACTACATGACAAATTATCAATCTTTTCGTCGTGATTACACATGCATGTATTTTGGGTTCTCTCTGCAGTGGCAGATCCCCAAGGCAGTGGTCTCGGCTTGTGCCGGGTTAACGGGCAGCGGTGCCGGTGAAGGACCTCCACGAAGTCCATCCCAACCCCCACCACACAGACGTTGTCCACAGACTCGCTTCTGCCACGCACGCGGGGTTCTCCATCTTCACTAGGATGGTTTTAGGCATCTAGAGTTAATTGTGTGGAAAAGTTGAAAACCATTTCTCAGAAACATGAGTTTGGCGAGTTTCTTGAAAGTTACAGCGGCATTAGTATTATTGATTTAACCTGCTTTCAAAGTTATGAGCTGCAGATTGAACCACAACCACCGTAGCTTATAAAAATGAAGTCATTTTGCCAGGTAAGAGCTGCTTGAAGGCTACCCGACTGCTTGAGCCGCTGTAACCCCAACTCCCACTCATTTCACGGATGATCACCGCTTCGTACTACAAGACCCGGACCCGCCCGCCGCAGGGCTGACAGGGGCAGCCCCGGGCACCCGCCATGTTCTCACCACCGCTCGCTGCCGGCCAGCGCCTGGCTCCGCTCGGCAACCACAGCATCGCACCCGCGGGCAGGGCCCGGGCGGGCGATGGCGTCCGGCTGCCGGCGGCCCTTCCCGCCCCGATGGCGGCCGTCACCACACCAACGGGCCCGCCCTCCCGCCGCTCGGCGGGGACACCGCGCCGGGCCCGCCCCGAGGAGAGCCCGCCCCTGCCCGCGTCCAAGCGGCATTACCTCCGCCTGCCACGGGAGCGGCGGGGCGGCCGGCTCCGGTCCGCCTTCACAGAGTGAGGGGCGGGACGCGCCGGTTACCGGGGGCCGCGTGATCCACAGGGACCGTTTCCGGACGGCACCGGGCCCGCTCGCCCCCTCAGGCGGGGCAGGCCCAAGCCCACCTCACGGGCCCGGGCCCCAGCCCAGGCCCCGGCCCATCGCAGGGGCCTCTCACGCCCGCAGGAGGGCCGGGGCCCGGGCGCGCCCCCCGGGGTAAAGGGAAGGAGGGGCGACAACGAACACGGATCTCTTGGGTCAGACCTCGGTCCGACGGGGATGGGGGAGCCTAGATATTTGTTGGAATGGGTCTGTGACTCAAAAGGACGATTTTCTAGCTATTTTGATTCTACTGAGACAGAACTTAGACTCACCTGATGGGCAGTGCCTGGTGAGGCAGCTTTTATCCATTCATTCGCAGAGATTCTTGAAAAAAATGTTTGGAATATGGGTGGGAACAACATTAATTAAACATATCAGATGAATTATTCTATTCAAGCATTAAACACGGATGTCAGCGGGTTAATCATTAAACGCAATATTAATGCTTGAAGTAATTATCTAATGAAGCCCACCTTTAGTGAAAGTAAAAAAAAAGAAGTATTTTCACTTGTATATAATTTACATTTTCTTTAAAATTATCATACACAGGATGTAAAAACAGAAAGTGAATGTTCTATGGCACTACTAAAGACTTACATTCACATTCCACTTAAGAGTCAGTGTAGTTACAAAAATGAGGTTCACCTACTCTTCACCTTTACGTATAAACATTTATATTTATTTTTTAAAAGTCTTGATTGCAAAAATAAGTAATACAGCACACTGCAATAAAAGAAATGTTATTTACACATGAATTCCAGTATGTTGATATTGTTGACTTGATAGGAACAACGATGAAACCTTGCTGTTTGCTACTGTCTCCACATTTTAAGACTGGCTAAAATATTTTTTACTCAAAAGAGTCATGATAAAAGCTCAAAATATTGCCAAGAATTAAAACTGAAAACAGCAATAACAGAAACTGACTTATTCTGGTGAAATGATGTCTAAACTGACTATGTGCCTCATGGTGGGCCTCCCGTGGGGGCAGTTCCAGGGGTGCTCAATCTCACCCATGTGGGTGATCAGTTTCCTCATTTCCTGCACATTCAGCGCAGTTCCAATCATCACCTGCAAGTAAAGGCAAAAAACCACAATTATTATTTTCTTTCTCCATATTGTCAACTGGCACAGGTAAGAGAGCACTTCAGCTGCGACAGTAAATAAATACTGTGCCAGGCATTAGGAGCAGAAAGATGATCCTAGGTGATGATCAAAATGCAGCTAAGTATGTTCGTAAGTGCACTCTTTTGAAACAAAATCTACCAGAATTTTTTCCCAAGTCACACTAGACAAAACCACAAGGAACAAAATGAAGAGTATTAGCTGTTGACACTCAGTAGTAAATAAACTTCCCCTGCACTATATATATATATATGCAGGCACCCAGTATAAACTGCCCCTGCACTATATATTTTATTTTTTTATATATATATATATGTATATATATAATACCACCCAGAAAAGGTGGTATTTATCAACAGCAACCACCAGGCACGGTACTCACAGACTTCCTGCAGGCTCGGGAAGCGAACATCTGCCTGACCCTGGAGGGCCTGCACATGACACCAGGGCAGTCGCTCAGCATGAAGATCAGCTCGTCTATGTCTTGGGGACCAAAAGTCCAGTTTTTGCTTGTTGGCAATGATACTAATTTAACTCTTTGCGTTACAGGAGCTGGAAGATTTGCAATAATTAATAACAAAACAGAGCACTTGAGAGAAAAATCGAGAAACTACTTTGATACATTAATATGATGTGATCTGCGTACATGCTAGGGTTTAAATTTAGTCTTTTGATGGATGTTATTGACTAACCATGGTGGTAACTATGGCAGATGTCCTTTTTACATTAACAAAAAAATTGCTTGCAAACTTAAAGCAGATAGATCTACCTTCTGACAAATCCTTCCACTTCAAAGTACAAATGGTTTACGAAGCTATTTTGAGGTTACGTGACTACAAAATAATTAAAATTTTTTGTTGGTAAGAGATTGATAATTAAAAGCATTTTAGACAAAAAAAATGGGGACTCTGGAATGAAGAATACAGAAAAAATCTGTAGTGACTTCCCAAATAGCAAAGCGCTTTCATTATCCTCGCTGTACAAGGAAAAGAAGGAGCTTGCAGGTTAGACAATTTGCTGCAAAGTACAGAGCAAGTCAATGCTAAAGCCATAAGGAAAACCAAAGAACATCATTTACCAGTGGTATCTATTAATTTAAAATTACTAGGTGTATCATTTGCCTGCATCTAGCCCTGCTGGGACGAGCAAGTGTACTAGTGAAACACCAGAATTTTAACGTAACACACCCAGAAAATACACATCCAGTCACAGAGGCAGTGACCCCAAAGTCTTTGGAAACTTCTGCAAAAAGCTGGCGAGATGAATATCTACAATGTTCTATTAAAAAGTGCAAACAGACCACAGAATCACAAGTCTTAAAAAACCAAACCACCCACATACCATAATGCATATTATGTCAAAGTTTCTGATAACTTCCAAAAGGTTTTTTGCATAATGAAATGAAACCATTGAACTTCTTTTACTTCCAGCAATCCTGGCCCAAACTCACCATTTTCATTTATGACAAAATCAAACCCGTTTTTTCTGAATATTTCCAGGTTTTCAATCAATACAGTTTCATTTACAGCTGTTAAGTTGAGATTTTGAGGCCTGAAAGAGAGAGGGGAACATGGTACTGCACAGGTACGTAGAGCAGACCCTTTCAGAAGCAATCCAGAGATACTCACACAGAGCTCTAGTAAAACATTTCACTTCTCTGTGTTAAAAAAAAAATATCTCACTACTGAGCTGATCACTTCCACAGAATACAAAAACAACTGTCTTAAGTGTTCTGAAAGTGTGAAATACTACATAAATATAATCATAGATATCCTTCCGAAACATTGAATTAAACTTCAAAATGATTATTGTTAAGACACTGAAAATACTTACGCTATCAGCTTCTGACCTTGAAGAACGGTGTGTTGTTGTAACATCTCAAAGTTGTATTTCTCATCAGTAGCATGTTGGTCAATTATGAAGAGATCAGAATTCAACTTTGCTATTATAAACCCTAAATTGAACTGGCCAATGATTTCCATTTTTGCAAACATTTCTTTACTGTATATAGAAAATACAGATTATGAATTACACATAATCAGTTATCATGTTAGACTGTAAAACTTCACATCTTTCTCCCCTGCAGAACATACTTTACATTTAGAAACAAAATCATAAAAAAAAAAAAAAAATCTCATTTAAGCAGGAAATGGATGTGAAAAAGCCGAGTTATCTGGAACCCACCAGTGACTGATGAGGCCATTTCTGGCAGAACGCAGTCCATCATTAAGACAGGACTCGTTCCGGATTCTCCCATGTTACATCCAGGTGATAATGCCATTAGATTATCCAGGTGATACTGCTACCCCTGGTGACAATGCCATAGAAACAGGCAGTACGGCGACAGCCCAAGTGACTAACACTGAAGGCACGGTGCCAAATCTATGATGTTTGTGACCTTCTGTTTAGTGTCTTTTTCCACATTCTGTTTGCACTTAGTTCAAACAGGTGCTGTCAGGCAAAATAACTTGTCAAACGGACATTTTAATGGCATAAGTTAAATAAAAGATATATCCAAAACTAAGTGGTAGATCTAAGTCTCCTGCCCACACCCCCAAGACAGGTCTATTTTTAATTGATGAACACAATATGTTAAGAAGGTGAAAATACCTGATTTCTTTTCTTAATTCATCTTCTGCTACTTTATTTTCTCCAGGACTAATTTTTGCTTTAAATCTTCTGTAATTTTGTGTTTCTGTTCTTTTCTGTTGTTGCTGTATTACCTTTTTTACCTTTTCTGCTAAAACCTTCATAGAGAATTCAAGTGGCACAGTTTTCTTTTTAACTTCCACCAGTACATCAACACTGGGCATATTGTTCCTGGCATTCTTCTCTTTGGGACATTCACCTGCCTTGAACTCATCTGCTTCACTTCGAGAGCTTCTGCTTTTAAAAAATTTTACTCTTGAGGAAGAGCTATTGGCTTCTTGAGACAACTTATTTTGATTAGTCCAGTCATTCACTTGATTTAGCTTCTGTTCAGTGCCCAAGACCTGAACATCACATTCCAATGATTTCTCACTACATCCAGCGGTTTCAAGACGTTCATTGTGAAGTTGTTCTTGGGAGCTACAGAATTCTTCTTCAGGAAGACTAATTACACGTTCACTACTGACGCAGCTCCCAGCTTCTGGTGTACAACATCCGGCATCTGACTCAGAAGTGCTGCAGAATCCAGAATCTGCATTTTCTTCTAATTTTCTCAAATGTCTGCTTGGAATTGACCTCTTTGAGTCCATCTTATGACATCTCTGGGACTCCTTAGTCAAGGCAGCCTTTTGAGTCCTTACAGTACATAGAGTGCTATCAAGTGACATTTGCTTAGGGGAGCTGTGCTGCTGTTTCACCCTTTTAGGGCTTTGAAAATTGCTCTCTGTCGTTTGATGGAGGGAGAACGACTCCCTTAATCTGGCAAGAGTCATTGTTGTTTTTCCTTCACCACTTGGATTTTCAGTCTCAGAGTCAGGCAGTATTTCTACCTGAGGCTTTTCTGTCTCTTCAGGAGGCGTCTTCTTCAAGTTACCTAACAAAACCAGAATAAGGAATATTTCAAGATTCAAAGTTAGATGGAAACATGAATTAAATTATGTGCTTTAGTAAAGGGAATGAAAAGAGAGGTAGAAAAATAGAAAACTCCTCAGAGGAGGCCTAAAGCTTCACACAGTGACAGATGGGGTTGAAATGCATTAATATCCAACAGACAAGCAGTGACATCTTTAAGAAACTTAATGGTACTTGTGTGAGTGAATTTGTAATCTCTTTTTAAACTGGAACAGCAATCAGTCCAATCAGCATGTTTATTTATATTATCAGAAAAGTTTAATGACTGAGTGACAATGCAAAGTGAACTGCTCTTACACTTTGATGGTCACTGTAAAAGCCCATTGGCAAGGTGTTAGGGAGCTGGCACAACAGATACTCGTAGTATATGTGATTTGTAGATCAATAGAGGACTTCAGCCTCACAAGTCGTCAGCTTGACATGTATTTTACTGATGATTAATTTAAAATAACAGTAAGAATCAGGCTATAATTGAGTCTATGTCAGTAAAAAAGGAAATTAGAAGAGGTTCTGTTGAAAGAAATGAGGAGCATGAGGTGGTGTTAAGACAGAAATGGAATTGTGAAAGACTATACAGTCACAAGACACTCAGCAGTTTCTGTACTTTACATAAAAATGAAAGTTCAAAATCCAATGAACTCAAATTTCAGATTTTATATATGAGACCTTGACCATTCTCTCTCACGGACATTTACATACAAGATCTCTTCCACTATCTTGGGAGAAATACTTTTCAAGCGTTACCAATTAATTTTGTGTTAATTTTTTCCCCATAAAGTTGACTGTAAATCATGTTGTGCTGGCATGTGTAATTTCGAAAACAATCACTTCATAACTTGGGGTCCTTCTTTATTATTTGATGTCAATAACAATCTTTCAATGTAAGCAATACATGAAAAATCTGCCCTGAATGGTATACCAATTAACAGCCAGACATTCTTTTCCATTTCTTCTTCGGGTTTTTGAAGACACATTTTCCCATTTTCAATTCTCTATCATATATCATACAGAGAACTGTCACATTTTGTATCCTACCTGCCATGTCCAGAACTTTCTGATTGACATTCAGTTTGTTAACATCGCTACCAAACATTTCCATCAGAGAAGTTTTTAAAATTGCTAATAAAAGTTTTTCCTCCTGAAGTAAAATTTGCCTTTTGTCTGGAGTTACGTTGATGTCAACACACTCTAAAGAAGAAAGAAAAACAACCACATTATAAATGAAATACAGTAAGAAGAATTCCACCCTTGGATCAGTTTTCTGCCCTTTCACCCTCCATGTTTATTCCACAGGATTAAAGCCAGAGCCACAGTTAACATTCACCGTGTGTCTGCAAATCACACTTTTAACCTTCTCAACATTCCAGCAAACAAAACAGAAGCTAATTCTGTGCAATAACATGATACAAGCTTTCTTGTATTTAAGCTAAGCATAAGGTTGCCTTTTCCTCATTCCTTGGTAAGAAGTTGCTTTTGAGTACAGAAAAGGTAGAGGGGGGAAAAAAGTGGAACCACAGCTAAAGCCAGCCTCTGCCTCACCAACCGTAGATCCAAAAATCGCCACAGTGCAAGAAGTCATACAGATGAAAGTTAACAACATTCTCTAAATAAATACAACTTACTCTTCAATGAGGTTTATAGACTTTACTGAAGTTACTGAAAATTACTCCTAACTTACCAGAATCTACGCAAATGCTAAGGACAACAAATGGATACTGGTGTTTATTGTATAAGTGATAAACTTCATTCACCAGCTTGACAACCTGCAGAGAAGGTGAAGAAACAACAAATGTCAATACTATTCTATTTCCCAGCAGTATGTTATTTAATCCCCTTCAAAACAATTAATGTACTAAATCATACGTCATATGATTAGCTTTTGTTCACAGAAATAGACACAATGAAGACAAAAACCTGAGACAGAGAGACTTGCAGCATCAAGCCACAAACACGTATCAACTACTAATCCAGTGGTTTTGGGAGAGCATCAAACAAGTTAGCGCTGCTGGTGTTAGAAATATGAAAATCTCACCTTTGCTGGGTCACATGGACGTTGGTTGATGAAGAAAAACTGTCTGTCTGTTGCACTCCTTCCAACACCATGGTCACAACGAGAAATGAAGCCCGTAATGCTGTTGGATAAGAATACAGTAAAGTACAATGGAGGAGCAAAGGAAAAGAAATTTTTCTGACTGAGCATATTTAATGGAAGAATATTTTATAAGGGGCTAAAAGAACCACTACTTTTGGGTTAAATTTTGGGTTATGGCAAAATGCCACTGGCAACAGTGGTTTGTACTCTTCTAATTACCTATAAAGATTTTGGGGCATGTCAGTAGCATTGAGTCCATATTCTTCACAGACAGCTTCGTTAGGAGGCAGCTGAACAAAAGGGATAAGGCTCTGCAACTGAAAAAAAAACCAAATAAGAGTGAAACATTGAGCATGTATAGATGTTTTCCTTCTATTCTATTGCTATTTGTTAGCCTTAAAATCTATTTGATAAAATGCTGGGCTTTTTCCAGTTGACTGACCAAGTCAAATACTGAAAATACCCAAACCTACCAGAAGACAGTAGCTGTGCTTACTGAGAAAGAGAAACAATGCCATAATGAATTATTTTTACAGCTATGATTTAGAAACCATTCCAGTCCAACCCCTCTGCAGGCGTTGACTGCAATCCCATTTAGAGATTAACCACATCATTAATGAAACTTAGTTTCACAGGAAGAGGGTGCAAAAGCTAGAAACACCTCAGTTTTCTGCTCTCCAATTAAGACTTTCACATCACACCATTTTTAGGATTTTTTAAATTGCTTGTTCTCGTGACTGGCAGACCTTGGTGCCAATGCTGTTTTTCAAAAGCACAACCCTTCAGAGGCTGGCTCGCACAGCAGCTCATACAACTGGCCTCAGAGATATCGCGCAGTGACCCTGTCTCCTAAATCCCTTCTCTTCCATCAGAGCTAGAACGTCAAGGCAATCCAGGGAGGCTGCACGGCTCCTCCTTCCCCAGCCTGCAGGGTGTGCTACACCTCAACACATGCTCCATCCCTTTGCGGTTTTTAAGGGCTTCTTATATCCCCTCTAGTTACTAGGTATTAAAAATCTCTCTATACGGCTCTATTATCTCTTTTCTCGATAATAAAAGCAATACCTGTTTTTGCCCAAACACTGCTCCAATGTTCTCCTTTAAACTAGCACTTCCAGTAGTGGACACCACTGAGCTTTTTTTCCCCTGGCCAACTTGGTTAGTACAGTTAATCCGCACTCCTTTTGAAACAATACAGTATGCCTGCAACAGCTGGACCATTTTTGCATATTCCTATTAAAGGAAAAAAGAAAGTTCACATTTATAAGAAATGTCTCTTTTTAAAACAAAAATGTAGGAACAAAACATTCAATATTTGTAGGTAACAGAAAAAGGGGATGAGGGAGCAGGTTTAATATTTTTTAAAAATCTTTACAACCCATATGCAAAAAAAAAAAAATGTGAAAAATAGTGCTTTAAAAACAAACAGCATGTTTACAAGATTGATATTTAGCCCTAACACGGCAGTCCCTGATTTTAAAACACACAAAAGTGACTATGATATTGGTTCTTCTTAAAATTTGAGAATGTCCCTCTAAAACCAATCACTGCAGAACAGATGAGGAAAGCATGCAGGAAAGCTGTTTTCTTATTTGATGAAGATATAAGACAGGCACAAAATAGTCTGACATAATCAATGTCTTCTACAGGGAACTGAATATCATTCAGCAGTGAATAAATTCTGAGTTAGGAACGCTCATTTGAATTAATAATTTCTGATCTAACATACCTTTTTAATATTTCTTTGAAATTCCTTATGCCGCACTGGCAAAGTATAAAATAACTGCTGTATGTTAACAGTTGTTCCTTGTTGTCGTGGAAAAGGAGTTTTCTGAGTAATTTTACCATTGTGATCAAACACCAAACGAGTCCCAACCTTTGCAGACTTATGGCAGGTAAAAATGGTAACATCACTAATGGGAGGAAAGAGGTAGCAGAATTACTCACTGAGCACTCTACTTTCTTACCCATTCCTCACAACCTAATCAGGTACAGAAACTACATCAATACTAGTCATTTAATTAAAACTAACTCTTCACCACAAACGACTAAAACCATACCCAAAGAGTAGTGTCACATTTCCCTAGCTGCAGCACAAACATTGTTATGCTTTTCCTATAAAATGCAACATTAAAGTCTGGTTTTGTCGGACACTATGTTCCCCATACGAATCTCTAACAGCAGAATATTCCTCATGCACAGAACCGTGTACAAAAGCTGTGCTATTTTGAATGTGTGGTTGGTCTGGGAGGAGTTTAAACACAGTTTTAATGAGTTACAGCCTAGCAAACAGCACTTAGGTATTACTGTGCTTTGCATCAGAGGATCAAACACTTATGCGTGTACACAGTTCCATACTGTAAGATTTGAATACTTAAGTAACGCTAAAATTTCATACATAAAAGGACCAATCAGATGCTTAGAATCATAGAATAATTTTGGTTGGAAAGCACTTGGAGTGTAATGCGACCTACTGCTCAAAACTGACCAGGAACTGGAAGTCTCCAAAGCCTCATTTTATCAATAACAATAAACCAAAAAGTTGGCTTCAGTTATTTTTGTGCATGTAAAAACTTTCTACTAATAAGAAGTTTAATATTAATACCTTAATGCACACAGAGAACTCAGAGCTTCACCTCGAAACCCAAATGTTTCAACACGTATTAGATCAGAAAAGTCTTGTATCTTTGATGTATAATGTTTCAGAGCTGGAAAAAGATATTTAAAATACGTATTTCACTTCAAAGTGACACTGGTGTAGATTTTGCATGCATATTAGGAAGCAAAAAAACTCCTGTATTATTCATTGTATTTTACATAATTATTAGAGACAAAATAGTTAAATATTTAATGTTTCATTTCCCCTTTTCTTATAAGCAAGATCTCTTTAAAATCCTCAGATACACCCGTTATTCCATACTTACACCCCAAATTCACCCAGCATTATCTGTATATGTGTTATAAGACGCCTCGGAGCAGCACACAGTACCTGCCTCTGCTACTGATGTACCCAGCACCGATTCTGCCCTGCAAGAAAGCCACTGCAGTGCTGCGCTGTGCATCAGGACCGGTGTGAGCCATGTCAGTTCGCTTCCAGCAATTATTCAAGTTTGTAATTCACCTCTCAAAAGCAGTCACTTTCACAAAGCTTGACTCCTTCAACAATAGCTGATGACTCAACATGAATGAATCTAAACAAACATTTATAGGACTTTTCGTCTATGATTATTTCTATTCTTTGTTCCACTTAAGCAAGCAGTCAAATAAAAGATTATTTCTGAGCTACAAGAACTACAACCACAATAGTGCTACACAAGTCTCGACTAGTTTTGCCCAAGTCTTGCAGGTCATGCAGGCATTATGTAAAAGCCAAGCATTCATTAAAAATTAATAGGAAACACAGGAAATTTGTTGGTTTGTTTGTTTTTTAAAGTAGCTTTCTCACTGAAAATATGCCTTCAAAATGTCCAAATATAAATTATGAAAAAGGTTCAACTTACTCAAGCCTTCAAAGTTTTCTTCTTCCACTCCACCTCCATTGTCTGAAACCTCTATCAGTTCTGCTCCATGATCTTTAAGTTTTATATCTACAAAATTGATTAACAGTCTTTTAATTCTTTATGTTCATACACAGTACTCGGTATTAATTTTGTACTTGAAGTAACTTTAGCAAATAATGGAATGGTTTTCCATATGAGGTTTTAACAACAAAAAAATCCTCATAGCTGTCAGAAGTCAGGGCAATCTAATGCAAACCAGCCTGTACGTGCAAGAAGTTCAGCTTCATTGCACTTTTGCCTGAACAGAAGTTTTCCCAATTATAATAGTTATAATCCTGGCAGCTCTGGAAACTGCAACCCTGCCTGAACTTCCTGCTAGCTTGATGCCGGCAGCTGGCAGAGCCTCATCAGCTCTGTTGTACCGGTGCATACCTTATTTAGTGGCAGAAAGGGCTACAAATAAAATAACACAGACAAAATCCCATGCTTCTAGCAGCCCAGCTGGAGCCTCAAAATGTTTTATTTATCTGAGGTGTAAAATCACTGCAAACGTGCTGCCATGGATTTGTTAATATGCACACTGTTTTGAGGAAAAAGAAGTACTTTAGAGGTGTATGACACTGCGATGAAAAGCAGGTTACCGATGTTGGTAGCTCCAGCGTCCAGGCTGTTTTCCACCAGCTCCTTCACGGCAGTGCCGAGGTTCAGCACGACCTGTCCCGAGCAGATCCGATGGACGGACTTGCGGTCGATGGGCTTGATGGCTGCGGCAGGCTGCGGGCTGAGGAGAGAGCGCGGCGGGAACGTCACGGAGGGGAGAGCAGCGGAAGGGCTCGCCCCGCTCGCCCGCTCCTCCAGGGAGGGCAGCCGACACCCGAGGGCGAGAAGCACCGATACCCCGGGGGGCGCATCCAGAGGCCATGCCGCCCCACAGGCCTCCCCGGGAGGGGAGGCGGGAACCGAGAGGCCAGCGGCGGCCGAAGAGGCCGCAACTACGCCGGGGCCAGGGCACGGCTCGCCGCGGGACAGCGAAGCCCCGAGGCGCCCGTGAGGGGAGTGGCCCCGCCCGCCAGGCCCCGCTCCAGCCCGCCCCGGCCTCACCCGCCCGACGAGCCCGCTCCCGCCTCACCCCGGCGCCGCCGCCTCCATCGGGACCGGGCGGCCCGCGCCGCTCTCGCCTCAGGACGACTCTCCCGCAGGCTCCACCCCCAGGCGGTCATTGGCCGCGGGATAAAAGAGCCCGCCAGTCCGAAACCAATTTTCAACTCCGTTGACACTGATTAGCCAAGAGGGCTGTCCAATCAGAGCCGGCAGCTTCACTTTTTGCCCTATGGAGGCTCGCCTCACGAATCAATGGCTTGAGCTAGCCAATAGGAAGAAGCTGAGGAGGCGGTGCGGCAGCTGCCGATTCCCATTGGCCCGCGGCTGAGTCAGTCAAGGCGCCGTGCACCCGCCCTGCCCAATGGGCGCGGGGGGGGCGGGCCCGGCGCACCGTGCGGGTGCCGCCATGCCCATGTACAAGGTGCGGCCCTTCCACGGGCCCGGCGCGGCGGCCGAGCAGCTGCCGACCTGTATGTACCGCCTGCCCAGCCTGCACCGCACCGCCGCGCCGCAGGTACGAGCCAGGGGCCGGCGGGGGCGCCTACGCACGGGGACGGACCGCGGCGCTCACCCCGGCGGCCTGGGCCGCGCTGGCGGGGGGCCGGGCCGGGCGCCGGTTGGGTCCGGCCGCGCTGGGCCGGTGCTGGCTCCGGACGGGGCCCGGGAGCTGGCGGGGGGCGGGTCGCCGCGAACCCGTCCGAGCCCGCGGGAGGCGCTGGCCCTCCCTCGCTCGGGGGTTACACGGGCCCGGCCTTTCCCGGAACGCCCTGCGGTATTTTTAGCGCCTCGGGCAGTTCCCGGCTTGGCTTCCCCGGGTCTGGCGGGGCCCCTTCCCGGTTCGCGTTTTAAAAGCCGAAGCCGGTGGCTGTCCCGGCGGGCCCGGGCCCGGTCTGTTCCCGCCCCGCTCTCAGCCCCGCCGCCTGCCCTCGGGCCGAGCTGCAGGAGGCTGCGAGTGGGTCTGGCCGGTCCCGGCGCCAGGAGCGCTGCAGCGGCTGCCAGGCGGCTCCCGGCCGCTGTCAGCTTGATGGCCTCAAGGAGTGACTTTGTATGATCCATCTCAACCTGCGGGGGTTCTGTTAACTGCAGGAGTTGCCAGGAGGTTCCTTTGTTTGGCAGCCTGGACGCACTCTGTCAGTCGGCTCTTCTGGGCGGGAGGGAGGGAATCCTGACGAGCTGACTTTGGGTTTTCACTGCCAACTTGAAGTTTCCGTGGTTGGGGTCTGATTTTCACTACGTTATGGAGATTCCTGTAGCTAGTGGTTTAAAAAAAAGATATTAAGCAGGAAGATTTCAGAGATTTGGTTAAATAACCCATTTCTCACCACATTCATCCAGACTAAAGGGACGACTAATAGGCACAAGTCGGTGACATTTCATGACATTCCGGTTCTTTGAATGTGTTTAAGGTCTTTCAAAACTTGCTGTCAAGTGAGCCGTGGGCTGTTCTGACGTTGAGCTGACTGAACATCTCTGTGACCTTTTTGCCTCTGCTGTAGGAAGAGATTGACCCGTCACTTCAAGCACTTGAATCCCGCCAGGAAGAGATCCTGAAACGCTTGTACGAACTGAAGAGTGCAGTCGATGGTCTCTCGAAGATGATACAAACCCCAGATGCTGATGTAGATGTAACTAATATCATTCAAACTGGTGACTGTTCTCCTTTGACAGCCAACGGAGCAGACTTAGATCTGATGCTTGGAAAGGTGAGTTAGTTGAGCATATAGAGGGACAGGTACCTCCTGTGCCCTCGATTCTCGGGGCTGGAAGGGTGGCATTAAAACCTGGGACACAATATACACGTCTTACAGCCTCACAAGTAACTTACAACTGCCGTTTCGTTTTGGGCATCCAGGTTATACATACAAACATTTTAAAAATACTAATCCTGTATGTTCTCATTTGGATATCAATTCAAGCTAGAATGGTTAATTGTGAAATTATGACGGTTTCTTCTTTGTTACTAACTGGAGCTTTTAACTTTGGCTTCAGATTGGACTAGAATTCCCCTCAGTCACATTCTTGAGTTATGTCATTGTTGAAGAAGGAAGATGTTTAGATGTTTAAACAAGTTTTAAATGTCCCAACTTGAATTACTTGACTGTCCTTAGCATTTCAGATACACACACGCGTGGCTATGTACATTTCGGTGTCAAATGAAAACTCCACTGCTTCAAAGTCTGATCTGGAATGTGTCTTATCTGCCAAGTTTCTTACTTTCCATGCAGGATTACGGAGCCCTGAAAGATATTGTGATCAATGCAAACCCTTCTCTGCCTCCGCTGTCACTGTTGGTACTACACAGCCTGCTTTGTGAACACTATAAAATACTATCGGCTGTTCACACACACTCCTCGGTGAAAAGCGTGCCAGAAAACCTCCTGAAGTGCTTTGGAGAGCAGACCAAGAAGCAGCCCCGTCACGAGTATCAGCTGGGCTTCACTCTAATTTGGAAGGATGGTAAGAATGAAGTTACCTTGTAGCTCGGTATTTTACAATAAGTGAGAAAATGAAACTTGTGCTATAAACCCTTGGCAACAGCTCCTTGGCGTGGTTGTGCTGACACATGATGGACAGGTACCACTCTCTACAGCTGTGAACAACGAAGGCGACAGAGGAAGAAGATTCTTGTTCATGGTAACTGCAGTTAAAATACATGTGGCATTCACATGGGTGGTTGTACCCACAGGATTATTTTTATAGAAGCGTTTTTCAGTTTCTACAAATAAGTTTGCTAGAATAGAAATTAGGTGGGAGATTGGGCTGGTGTGCAAAACGTGATCGCTTTATCCCAGGTTCCTGCCTTAGTCTAAGTACTTACACTAAGAAAACTGAGAATTGTTCATCAGGCTAACGACGTTTAACAGTGTTGCTGGCATCACAAGTCAAATACATCACAGATTACTGTTATATTAACTTCTCTACCGTGTGGTATTCACTTTTTTCTTCTCTTAATTTCAGTTCCCAAACCCCAGATGAAGTTTAGCATCCAGACCATGTGCCCTATCGAAGGAGAGGGGAACATCGCTAGGTTCCTCTTTTCCTTGTTTGGCCAGAAGTACAGTGCAGTTACCTCTACGCTGATGGACAGCTGGGTGGACACAGCTCTCTTCCAGCTGAAGGAGGGCAGCAGCAAGGAGAGAGGAGCCGTCCTGCGCGCCATGAACGCTGCCCTGGGCAAGACGGCGTGGCTGGTGGGGAACGAACTCAGCGTGGCAGATGTGGTCGCCTGGTGCGCGCTTCAGCAGACGGGGAGCGCCAACACTGCCCCAGCCAACGTGCAGAAATGGATGAAGTCATGCGAGAACTTGGCACCTTTCAGCTCCGTGATGAAGCTGCTGAAATGAGTGTGTGTTCCTCGTAACAGGGTCATGGTGATCTCATACCTCCCGAGGTTCTTCGAGTCCCTTCTGAGATGTGTTCAAGTAGTACAGTTGGGCAGAGTGCGAAAGTCAATAAAAACATTACAGCTCCCTTTGGGTGTGACCTTCCTTTTTGTGACTGATGCATAACATGCATGTTTGTTTAATGATTCTAAGGTATCTAAAGAAGTCCTATGGACAAAAGGCACTTTTAATTTTTCCTTGTATTTTTCCCTGTAATCCAAATGCTTATTTACACAAGTTAAACTGTGCCCAGGCCAAGTGCAACAGGAATCCTTTCTGGCGACTGAGATTTTTGAACTTAGACAGAGAGATGAATACCTTTAAAGGACAGGGAAATCAAAATGCACTGAAATGTTTTTATGTAAAAAAAGAAATGTTTTATATAAGTTAGCACACATAGAGGTGAGTTCTTCCTGTACTTAAACAGGAGAACCTAGTCTCATACGTTCATCTTGTTCTTCAGAAAGCAGTCTTATCCTCTCTCTCAGCTTCTCTATTTCTTCCTCTTGCTGCCTCACCTTCTGTTGTAGGTTAGAAATAACCTGAAAGTGAGAGTCAGTTTAGTTCATTTATAGAGAGACAAGGAAAAGCCTTATTAACCTATTTGAATTGTGTTCCCAGTCCACTACAGACACGTTCTGCAGCACCACTGCTCTTCTGCGTATTTGTACTACAGCTGCACCTGAGAAGTGTGGCAAAGAAAGAACACAATAAAAAGATTCTGCAGAGCTGATGAAAATTTTCAAAAGCTTTTCTGAACTATAAAAATAGCTCCAGCTGTATGTAAATCAACTGACCGGGCTTCATAAAGTTACCTTATCCTTCACAACCATTTATCTCGTATTTCTAGAAACATTAATATAGTGGGCTAAATACTGCAATCAGAAAAAACAGTCTCAATCACACAATTCTCTTAAGTTAAAAACAAAACATAAAAACCCATAATACAGGCAGGGAAACAAAGGGCATTTGCTTTTTATATCTCTTTACCCTGTGAAGGCTGAGGTTATTGGCAAAACTTACATGTTCTGTGGTGTGGAACAGTTCACTCTCACGAAGCTGAGCAGCAGTTGGTCTTTCTGTAGATCTCGGACTGGTGAGGAGTTTAACGTACTTGGCTTGAACAGGCCATTTTTTGTAGAAAGTATGAGGAATTTGGCCATTCCTTAATTGTATAAGAACTTCTGTTCTCTCCATTTCTGTTCCAAATGGCTGGAAGAGTTCTAGCAGGATAACACCCATGCTGTACATGTCTGACTGGTAACAGGGGGAAGAGAAAGTTCTGGCATAACTGGTAATTTTAATTACTTACTATATTTCTTTTTCTCATTAAAAATTCACAATATGAAAAAGCTTCATGACAAGTTTCAAGATAACCAAGGAATACAAATTCAAATCTATGTAGATTCTTCAAGGTGATCTTAGAAATACAAATAATTTTTGCATTAGTGGCAAACTAGCAGGCCAAGTTGAAATCAACAAAAACATTACGAGTAACAGTAGGAAGAGTATGTATTTACCTACTGAAAGGCTTGTTTTAGTCTTACTATCTATCATCATGTGTTAATAGAAAAAAAAAAATACTCCCTACCTTGAAATCGTAGCGAGAGCCCTGCAGTTGTTCTGGGGAGGCATAGAGGCAAGTCCCCACGCCCGAAGTATGCGTCAGTCCTTTAAAAAGGCAATTTAGACTTACTCAGGTAGTGTTCACATAAGAATTTAATATTTAATGGTTTTAATATCATAGAAACCCCACTAAGCTTTTTATTCTCTTACCATTTATCCTTTCTGTCTTAAACCACTGGTCTGCATCATCCCAAAGAAGGTCTTTGCAGGCTAATCCAAAGTCTCCTATTTTTACATGATGATCTGACCCATACAGAAAGATATTTCTGGGCTACAAAAAAAGATAGTATAAAATCTAAAATACATCTATATAAATAATTACGAAATTTCACCTGTTTCAATATCTATAAAATCCAGTATTTCAGAGGTGTAAGACAATTATTTAACATGTTCATTAGTGAGAGAGAAAAAAAGTCATAGCTGATACCAAATTATGTGTTAGCAACATTTGGGCAGAAAGACCATGTATGAAAGATCTAGAGAACGGGAAGAAATGTAAAACAGGGAAAAAAAAGATTTAGTGGAAAAATAAAGTACTTTTTTTTTCCAGCAGAAAATGGGAGGTTTGCAGAACAGTAACACTAACGGGAACAGGGAAGAGCAGACAGCAAATCAGACCAACTGATGCAGCAGGAAGGAGGACTGAGTATCATTGGGCTAGACATAATGTAAAGCAAAATATGCTTTTCTGTGCGATAAGCACAG
Organism: Numenius arquata; assembly: GCF_964106895.1. Taxonomy (NCBI): domain Eukaryota; kingdom Metazoa; phylum Chordata; class Aves; order Charadriiformes; family Scolopacidae; genus Numenius; species Numenius arquata. The sequence goes on along the minus strand of NC_133589.1, from coordinate 445,137 downwards.
CTGCAACATGCTGCTTGTTCTGGGAAGTTACTATGAAAAAACAAGTGATGAGAGACTTGAGTAGAGAGCACTGACTTGAGAAACTGAAATAGTTTTATCCATATATTTTGGGTTTAGGACCATTAAGGAGGAGAAATCCGAGCATTATGTTCACCCTCAGCAAGTTTGCCGATGACACCGAGTGGAGTGGTGTGGTGACACACCTGAGGGACGGGATGCCATCCAGAAGGACGTGGATGGGCTGGAGAAGTGGGTCCGTGTGAACCTCACGGGGTTCAACAAGGCCCAGTGCAGGGTCCTGCCCCTGGGTCAGGGCAATCCCAGGCAAAAATCCAGGCTGAGGGGAGAAAGGCCTGAGAGCAGCCCTATAGCTTCTAAAAATATGTTCAAGTTAACTGATACGCTGTTAGCAAACTGAGGTGTGGTCACAGGGCTTTGCTTATTTTTATAATTACCTAAAATAGGTTTTTTTAGGTAATTGGCTAATTTAGGTCCTACCTTCATTAAGGAAAGACCAAGACAAAACAAAACCAATCTGACCATCCCTGTTTAGGACAAGAAAATGCCTTCACAAAGGAGAAGAAGTTTCCAGAGCTTAATCATAATTCACTTGTAAGTCAATTAAGTCAATGTCATTGAGTACTATGCTTATAGTAAAGAAAGTGGCACTGGCATAAAGGACGCAATGCATTTTTTCAGATGTAACAGCTAAATTCCTAAGAGCTTAAGCCATCTCAAATTTAACTACGAAGTTCCTTTCTTTCTCCCATAATGTAAGTTAACTTTGTTTTCCTTAACTTCAAGTAATAATTCAATTAACTTACTTTAATGTCGCGATGCATCACTCCCATGCTGTGGATATAGCACACTCCTTCTAGTAACTCTTGAAAAATTTTCATCGTCCAATGGACATCCACAAGATGGTATGGACCTGAAAACAATTTAGAATCTAAATTATTTCAGCTAATTTTACTGAGTGATTTAAGCTTATGGCGGTATGTCTTGTTGAATCCTGTTAATTTATGATGTGGAGGAATTTTTTAACAGAATAAGCATAGTTTAAAAATGGAATTTCCCATGCTTCTCCCAAGATAGTTTTTTCTGAAACAGCAAAGAGTCACTAACCTCAAAATTCTAAAAAGGAAAGTTCAGGGGACACGAACATATGTCTGCCTGAAAACACTGCTCCCAGCCCCACCAGATAGCTATTTGATTATGAAGTTAACAAACTCTTTACTTCCACATAAGTGCTGAATTGGAATGAAAAATACAGTTCCAGGTAAAATCATACTAATTTACATAATGACATGTTTTCTGTATCGATTCGCACCCTTCCTTTTCGGATGCTAATCCTCTGCTGTTGCGCTACCCTCTGAAATCCCCAAGGCTTCTCTGGCTGTAGCTGTCCTAAAGGAACCTACCAGCTCATTGTTTTTACCATTTCCTACTTTATTATTTTACTAAACTACACTATCTTCCTACTCTTAATGACCCATATCTAACATGTCTGTTGCCCCTTTGGACACTCGCCATTTACTCCTACATGGTTTCTGTTTCTTACTCTCTAACCCATGATCGCATTCCCCTTTCATCCCCTGTGGAAATGTGAGAAAAGGGCGTTTTGCAAGGTCCAATGCCTGACCAGGAATGTCATTTTCCAGCTTATGAAAACTAAAAAGACTATGATTAGAGGAGACATTAGTGGAAGTCAGCTGATAGTTAGCTGGTAAACCTTACTCCATGACTGAAGAGAACAGATTTATCTTAATAGTGATTAAAACTAAGACTAAACATTAATCATACAGTTTATGTCTTACAATCTGTTAAGCATATGCTTTTTTTATACAACCACTCCAGAGAAAGCAACACGTCTCTAATGCTTTAAGAGCATTACAATTAAACTTGTACTTCCAAACATCAACCATTTTTGCAGATGGCTTGGTATGGGTGTGAGAACTCCTCGGCCACTCAGGCAAAGCGAAAGTTAGATTCTTCAGGCCAACAACAAATTAGCCTCTAGGAGTTTTGGTTCTTAAGAACAAAGTTACAAAGTACTTAAAAGCTTTTAAGTTATCTGGAACAAAGGATGTATTTATATTTGCCACAGCAGATAAATTAGCCTGCAAATACTGTGTTTTGTAGCAGCAAGACTACTACTACAGCAGAATTTCAATTATTTAAACAGCTTGCTGAGAAAAAGCAGATTCTGTCAATAAAAACCTCTACTCCAAATAAGTAGCGTCGCCCAGGCACAGATCTCTCCAGGTAACAGCTCTGCCTCAGGCACACATTCATTCTTTTTTGAAGAGTTGTCTAAAACACATGAACTTGAATCTCTTTTACCAACATTACCAACATCTTACCAACAGATTCAATACCTAGCCGCTATTTGAGTAAGTGAATAAAGAATCTAACAAAGAAGATCCATCCTATAACTTGCTGAAGTAAAACATAAATTCAGGCAAGTTGACTTCCAATTAGGAAAAAAGAAACCCTTGCTTTATAACGAATATGAAAATTTTTAAGACAGTGATGAATCTTACTGGAAGTTTCCTCTGTTCTCTCGTTGCATCTTTTATTACGGTCAACAATCCAATCCCACAGGGATATTTCACACAGTTGCATTTGTATATGAAGCATCAAGCGATACTCCACCTAACAGAAAAACAACGGTCCATGATTTTGCCACTGTAATATGAACAGTATTTTCTTAGCTATTTTCTTTAAAGTTAATAAAAGAATTGTTTTCTAACCTAAAAAAAAAACAGTTAGATACCAAAATGACATCAAATATAGTATTACTAATCTACTGCATTCAAGAAGCAGATGCAACAACACTGTCTAGTTTTGGGGACTTTTTTTGCTTGTTCCTAAAATTTTAACAATTGTTATATGATAAAAATATATAAACATATAAGTCATATGATAAAAACATACCTTAATATTCAAATTACAGTTCAAAAGCTTCTAGACCTACTGAACAGAGGATCATTCTGGCTTAAGAAAATAGTGTAAATTAATATAAAATAGTAAAAAAATTCAATCTCTTGATATGTAATTTGATCATTTATTAACATGAATATGTCACTTTCTGATAATGTACTAGTTCACTTGCTAACCTGGGCAACTCAAGCAAACACCTCTAAAATCTTGCGTTTCTTGCAAGAGGGAACTGCGAACAGCAGCCAAAGCGGCAAGCTCTCCAGAGCAGGCTGTGCCATGCCCAGCGGTTTGGAACGTCACAGGCAGAGCGGGGACTGCCTGCCCAAATCCTGCCCTGCAGAGACAGCACCTAGACACTTTCATCAGTAGTACCTGAATCAGCCATCATTAACGAATACTGAACATCTTCCAGTTTGATGGGTTTATATTCATTCACTTTGAGAGGACCTAAGATGACTAACACATGGAAGCTTTTTTGCTTGTTTTGCCAGCTCCTCTGCTCAGCGTCCTTGTAATGGTGTTACCCCTTCAGTAAAAATTATCTAGTTTTGGTTTTAACTGCAGTAATTTATTTATTTTTTTTTAAATTTAATACTATAAATCATTCCTCTGCCTACCAAACTCAACTTTACAAACATCATTAAGTTAGACAGCAGTTAAGTATATCTAAAGATAACTGTATTTACCTCAAACTCTCCACAGACAGCTACATCATTCCCGGAGCATCCTTCAGTGCAGGACTTACTTCCAGTGCCTGCATCTTGAGCCGGACTAGAATGAGGTCCCTGTGCCGAATGAGTTTTCACATCAGTCGATGTACTGCTAACACTACTTACAGAGTCTTCTTGTAATTCTATGGATAATTCACATTGGTTTGGTTTCATATGCTCTTTACTATTGCTGTTTGTAAAATCATCCCTTACATCCATATTCTGCGCTAATTCACTATCCAGACTTCTAAGGCTGGTACTGTCACAGGACTTCTTTTCTTGCGAAGTAAGGTCAGCAAAGATAATTGAACTGTCACTTTCCACACTCTGAATGTGACAGCGATCACTGAAAATAATAAAATACGGGAGAGAAGTCAAAACATGTACACAGTTTTATACTATCTATTTGTGACACACCATTCTGAAACCTTTTTTTTTTTTCCCCTCCAATTGCAAACTGCATTCCAGAGTAAGAGTTCAGCTGCTTCCCCACAGAAAACTTGAGGATGATGCAATTGGCAGCGTAGGCTCTGGCCTTTTTAACGCCCTCCCCCGGCAGGGACTTGTGAGGGCTCAGACACACAGTGCCAGGGCACAGCCCTCACGGGACAGAGGAACGGTGCATCCCCATCCCTTTAAACTTCAGCAGTGACATCGCATTTCTCACAGGGCCCTCACTGGAAGGGCCAATCGACACTCTGAGACAGAGGGCCCCATCGCCCCAACAGGACTCCAGCAGAAACCAGAGATCCAAAGAAGGCAGAAGTATCCAGTAATATTCTTCAGCTTATGCAACCAGAAGAGAAGCAACAACCAGAAGAGAAACAACAAGGATGATTAAGGCTTTCTTTTTCGTTATCATTTGGAAGCAAAAAAGCACTTGTGCAATATATGCTGAATTCTGTACTCTTTTAATGATGCTTTAAAAAAAAAAAACACACTTATTAAAGCCAAGTAAGTGTTATCATTGAGACTTATAATACTTACTTGCCGCTCTCTTGCTCCAAAGATAATGGCTGCCACTCCATTCTTGTTTTATCTATTGGATGAAAAGATAAATACGGTATTTTACAAAACCAAGCATGCATGTATTTACTATAAATTAACATTTAGGCTACAGCTTCTTACTGAATTTAACTTCATTACCTGTAGATAGCTTTTTCTCTATTTCTGCTCCTGCCAAAGGTGTTTCTGAGTCTACTAAGAAGCAACCCTAATATGTTTTTCATTTTTCTTTAATTGAAAAGAAAATACATGTTGTACAAGGTCACTGAAAGGGTTGTACTGGGCTCTCTTACATATTCACCCAGATTTCACCTTTAAGAAGTTAGCCTGTTCAAAATTAGGGCTTATAATGTATACGATAATACACCGTAAAAGAAGCACCTCCACAAGGCACCGTCCTTCACATCACCCTGCTGCTGTTTTGAAGACACCTGATATTTCGGAAATGGTTTTCATTAAAATTGTATATTTATGTGAAAAAGCAGTTTGTTTTATGTGGTGTACTTTCCTTTTGGGTGGACTGTTTGAACCTGTTCCATCCAAGCAGTGTGGTAGCCCACGATATTAGGGTGCTGCAGCCCAGCCAGCACTTTAACTTCTCGTAGCACCTAAAAATATGAAAAGGAAACAGTATGACTGTCCTTTTCTGAGTGCAAAAGATAACAAAACCCCACAATTTCTGACAAAGAAAGAACAGATAAAATTACTACAGCAATGGAGAAAATTGGGAAGCTTTAAAACAAACTACGATTTTCACAGTTGCAGAGATTACCAAATTCAAGTTAATAATATGTTCCTTTTAATGAACTTAAGTACCTCTCGTAACTTTTTTTTTTCTAGGTATTGAGACGATCAAATCTTAGAAACTCAGAATGTGGAAAAAAATTTATTAATGTGTTTGATATTTTGGGAAACAGCTGCATTACTAAATTAAATCAGAATCAGCTAGAGCAGACAGGGAGTTAAAACAGAGATGAAACACAGGAAAAAGAGTACCTTCATGCAATCTCTTCTTGTAGCCTTCTTAATGCTAATTTTTTTAATAGCATAGAATTGACCATCTAACTTGTTTCTGACCTGAAAAGAATTGTAATAGGACAAAATCAGTTGTTAATGTGCTTAGGTTAATGAATTATTAAATCCTTTAGAATCAACTATTTTCTAAAAATTAATTTCTGCACTCCATTCTGATAACCTTTCACCTGTATGAGAGAATAAAACTGGGATCAGGCCCCAGCTGTCTAAGATAAAGATACTCCACTTTTGCCTCCTTTCAGGACTGCGAACATCTAACCCAATCTTTGTGAAACACATAGCTTTATAGTTATCTTTCCATCAATAAAAAATGCTGCTAGGTCCTGGTAACTGCTTAAACAGGTTCTCAATAAATCTGTGAGAACACAACTGTCATTTACATATGGCACGTACCACGCGGGGAACCTCAGTCTGGCCATACGGGCCAAGGATTTAATACAATTCAACACCGGGTTGGATAGTTTATATTCATATTAAGGCTACTTTTTTCCAAGCAGCCACGACTGGAACATCGCAGTGTGCAGACTCAGCTCCTGTGGTGTTTTAAGTCAATATATCACAATACTTCACACAAGAAATAAGGAGGTTTTTGTTCACTTTAGAAAGGTCAGAATACACCAAGTAAAACATTTGATATATCCTGCCTCCGACAAACAGAAAACAGAAACCGCAACTGAGCACCTTTTGAAATGAAATGCCAACACCCTTCACGTGTGCGGATCTGCTCCTGTTCTATTGGAAAATTAGTGGTTTTGTTTTTATATTAGAAAAATAAACAAAGCAGCCAAACCAGCAACTCTAATTTTCAAAGGAAAACCAGATATAAATTGATCAGTTATAAATGGAAGGTAAAGAATACCTTGTACACTTTTCCATATCCTCCTTTTCCTAGCCTTGCAATCTCATCAAATTCATTCAAGTACCGTGAAGTCTGTGCTTCAAAGAGAACTTCTTTTTCCCTAATCAAAAAAAGTTAGGCTGCATTAAACAAAATTACAATTTATAAGACAGGTATTATATAGGCTGCAGGTGTACATAATCTAGAAATACTATTTACATTATGAAAAGAAGACAAGACTTTGACATTACCACAGTGAATACTGAAAACCAGCAGACTGCAGCAGCATGCACGTGTGCTACAAAGCCACACTCTGCGTTAGCAGAAATACTAAGTTTATTTCTTTAAATTTATGCCCGATAAAAAGTTGGGTTTTGAATGATGGCACTAACCGTGAGAACTGTACTGAAGAAGGAATTTTTCCCAGATCATTTTGAGAATTTGGAGGAATTTTCACTTTTTTTTCTACATTTCAGAGCCAAAATATGAAATGCAGTATTAATTAAATTCAGAGTGGAGCAAGGGACTTTAGGGAGGGAGTTGTTTAATATTTCTAAATGCTTTGAATACATACCCAATTGCATGAGAATCTCCATTATCAAGTTCCTACGAAACAACAAAATCCAACATAAAAACATGCCGTATGGAGTAACAGGTCTACTGTGCCATCGGCACAGACAGCTACAGCAAAACAGAAACCACAACTATGTTCTTAGAAGCAAACGAGGTTACTGATAGCCCTTCATTCTGCAGAGAGCTTCACAAAATTAAAGTATTATTATCCTGCCAGTAATCTGCTAACATCTCTCTGCTGGAGAGATTACTGCCCTTTAGAGTTCTGCTGGCAAACAGGATAAAACGAGGGCTTTAAAATGTGCTTAAGACAAAATTAACTAGCTTAGCTCAACCAGCAAGATAAGCAAACAGGTCTGGTTGGGTCTGAAGCACGTTACGCAGTATACACATCATGCCCTCCACTAACATAACTAGGAGGGTGTTAACATAATCAACCAACTTGATTATGGTAACTGTTCATTAAAAGTTGAAAATGGATGTCCCTGTTGTCTAAAAAAGGTGTAGCAATACTGAAAACACCTTGCCTGTGTTTATAAGTATTTTAACATTGGGGGTTTATTATTTAATAAGGAACAAAACACTGCTGGCTTCAAAAGCTTTGCTTTGCACCTGCAAAGCCAGAACATGCTGTCTGTGACAGCTAAGGTAGAATGGGAATAGCATTTTGTATAATTATTAAAAAGATCCAATCCAATATTAAAAGACACTCCCCCTCTCCCCCTAACAAAAGCTTCTTTGGATGCAATCATGTGTTAATTCCCCAATGCAGAGGTTGCCGAAGAAATTTAACAAAGCTTACCCCATTAAGTATTTGTCGATTAGCTGCTTTCATTAGTTCAGTAATGGCTCTATTATGTTGCAGTCTTACAGTACTAAATTCATCGCAGAAGGCAAAGGGGGAGAGCAGCCCTGTTCTCGTGAAAGCCTGACGAAGTACTGTGCAAAGGAACAGAGAAAGGTCACGTTAAATAAATCCTGCCTATAAGATCATGTAAACAGTTGTTTTTTAAACCTGATTTGAAAGAAAGCACATCTGAAAAACTGAACAGTCACTCCTACTCTAGTGCTGTTGCCCATACTCTAAGCAATAAAAACTAATTAAATCCAAACTAGAGCCGCTCTGTGGGAATCCCTTTGCATAATACAGTTATTTGCCATGCCCTTCCTGGTCACAACTGCATCTCCTCTTCTCCGTATCTCAGCAGATGAGTTATACAAACATCCACCCGTTCACTTACTTGTTACCCTTGGACTAATTTTGATCGGTGAAAAGAGAAATTGAAAGCATGTCACAGCTACGAGGGCGTGTTTATAATAAAAACTGGTAATGTCAAGACTTCCTAATTTACATACAAACTCACGCATTTCTACACATACTCATAGTAAGGAATGAAGTCACCCCCTTCCATCCTCCCCAAAGCACCACATCTTCCTCAGCTGGAGTAAAACAATGCTGTGGCAGATAAAAAAATAACAAATACTGGAGATGGGCACAACTGGGAAGACGCTACAAAAACGTACTTAGAAGTTTTAGGAGTTCCAAGGTCTTAAACTAAACTTGCTTGCAAGAGGGTAGGGTTTTTTTGGTACCAGCATGTCAAATATCAGCCTATTACTTATCTTTTAAAGCAGATAAAATTTATTGAAAGTGAACCTGTAAGAAATCAGGAATTTTGCTACACAAGCCTTATGGACACAGTTACACACACCAGAAAAGGGGGAAAACCCCAGCCTTGCCAACATGAATATATCAGCCAAAACCACAAAACAGATATGATTACTGCAATATGTTTTTCTGTTATTCATCAGGTTTATTCCACTTGGGAAACTGGTTTAAGCTGTACCAATGGAGGAACATCAACTTTCCATAGAAGTACACTGGGAAGCCAAGCAGCTACATACTTTGGAAAAGGCCCAGGTTGGGTTTTGGGGTTTTTTTTTTTCCTCTCCCAAAAGGAGGAAATGTGGTTGGGTTTTTTCCCCCCAGTATTTTGGGGTTTGATAGAGAGAATAGTAAGAGCCAGGGTCAAACACCTATATCAGATTTTGAGAACAAAAAAAAATGACAGTTGTCTGCACTGTTGTTACTGGATGCTATAAATGGCTTCAATTTTAAGCAAAAGCAATGTTTTAGATTTTATTTTCTACAATCACATATAGTAAGGAGAAAAACCTTAGAGATTGTTTCTCAAATGCATTAAGTACATGCCTAAATGAACAAAATACCTAAGATAATTCACACATCAGACAGATTTCAAAGGAAACATTTCACACCTAAAAATGTGAGCTCCCTGAATTATATCAAAAGACTTTACGAGAAAATAAAGGACTTAAAGGTATTGACTCTGATCTTCACAGACCATAGTTTTGAAAGATTTAGCGAAGACCGTGCTACAGCTATTTCTTGATAAGTAATTTTATTAAATTTCTCTTCTATCCATGTTTTTAGATCAGATTTAACAGTGAGATAATCTACCCTGCTACCCCTCACGTGATTTAGCTGGAACAGAGCTGTCCGATCCTTGCATCCACAACAATATTCTGTTACTGTTTTAAAAAATAAGACAGGTCCTCGTTCCCAATTGAGTTGATTCAGGGTACTCATCCTCTTCTCAGAATTACTCTTGTCCCAGTGGGATCAGACCTACAGCTTTGTACTGACGCTATGCTGCAACCCTGCACAGCAGAATCCGGTGTATATTGCGGTGAGGCAGTTTAAGAGAGAGGAAAGAGCCACTCGTACTAACTTCGGAAGAGACACCTGGAGTGAAGGGGGTTGTGGGTGTACATGTGGCAGAGATGCTCCAGCAGCGACACCAGCAGCAGCTGGTTTTGGATGGTGGAAGTGAAGTTCACAAACTTCTGCGACCCGTTGGCAACGCGCAGCTCGGCCGGCACGTCCGACTCTGGAAGGGACAGCCAGGAGGATGAGTTCAGGTCTCACCATGCGCCTATTTACCACAACACCAAAACCACACACGAACCCGCACAGCTTCAACACGCCCTGGCTCACAAACAGGCACCACACGAGCTGCCACGGAACACCTTAAGGCACTAATTAGGAAAGTAACTATAATTAATTTTTCTAAGCGCACACGGAAAGCGGCTAGCCGGAGGGCCGAGGCTGGCCCCGAGGGAGGGGGCTCTCCGCGGTCGCCGGGGCCCGCCGGCTCCAGCCGCCCCCGCCGCCGGGCGAGGGGAAGCCGGGAGGGAACGGCAGCCGCTCTGCCCCCCGTCCCGTCCCGCCGCCCGGGAAGGGGAGCCCCGCCCGCCCCTCTCACCGTCAAAGCGAGGCTCCGGGCTCTCCTCAGGAAACTCGATGGCGGGCCGCGGGGCCGCGTCCCTCGGCGGGAACCCGCCCCGCCACATGCCGGGCGCCGGCCTTCGCCCCGGCCGGCGGGGCCTGCCCGCCTCCCTGTGGGCGGCCCCAGGGCCGGGCCGGCGCTTATGGCCGCTCTTTGGGCGCGGAGAGATAAAACGTTAACCGGAGAGGGGCGGACAGGGCCCGGAAGGCCGAGCCGGGCGGGAAGGCTACGGCCGGGGCGGCCCCTCAGGCAGCAGGGCCGGCGGAAAGCCCTCACCGCCGGGCCGCGGCTTCGCGCATCGCCCCACGGGAGCCCCTCGGCCCCTCGCCCGGACCGGGGGTCGCCGAGCCCCCTCTAGCGGCTCCCGGCAGCGGCACAGGGGCGGTGCCGGTCCCCGTGTGACCCGGAGGAGCTCGCTTCTCCCCCCGCCGCCGCCGCCGCCTCCTTCCCTCCCCCCGCCCGCTCGCCCGGCCGGCGCCGGGCCCCGGATGCAAGAGGCCGGCGGAGGGACGTCATTGTTCCCCGACGGGCTGTAACAGGAGGCGGAGCGGGCCGGGCTGAGGCGGGGGCTGCGGCGAGGGGGACCCGGCAGCGCCGAGTCAAGCGGGGCCGAGCCAGGTAACGGGGCCGGGGGGAGAGCGTCGGGCCTGGGGCGGGCGGGCCGGGCCCGGCGGCGCCGCGTGCGCCTCCCCGCCTGGAAATCAATGGGCCGGGGGAGGGGAGGGGCCGGCCCGGAAGGGACGGGAGGGACGGCAGGGGAGGGGAGGGGAGGGCGGCCGGCGGGAGCGGCCGGCGCAGCCCAGCCCGGCCCGGCCCGCGGGCGCTCGGCCGCTGCCCGCCCGGCTGGCGGCAGCCGGAGGGGGTGGGACCCCGGGCGGGGCGGGGCGCCGGCCCCAGCACGCGGCGGAGGGACCCAGCCCCGCCGCCGCCGCCACCACCCCCTGGGCCGGCGGGACCGGCCCCTCCCGGCGCGGCGCCTCCGCTCCGTGCCCGCCTCCTCCGTCAGGGGTCCCGCCGCCGCCCGCCTCTCCCTCCTCCTCCTCCCGCTGCCGGCGCGGGGACTCGGCGCGGCTTCCCCGCGTCCCGCCGCCGGCGGAGGGCGGCCGGGACCGCCCCGCCCCGGGCCCCGCGGCGTGGTTCCGCGCTCGGTGGGTCGGCGGCTCCCCGCGGGGCCTGCCGCCTCCCGCTCGCGGGGTCCGGGCTCGATTCGTCTCCCCTTGTGTGTTCCCCCCCCCCCCCCCGGCGCCGGCTCCCCGCCCCCCCGCCGCGTTGCCATGGGCACAGAGTCGCCACTGGGCGCTGCCTGCTGCGGTCCTGCCTCCGGACGCTCTGTGAGGCGGGGGCCGCGGGCACGGTCGGGGCGGGCAGGAGAGGGCGGGCACGGCGGGGCAGGGCGCGGGGAGGGCGGGCAGGGCGCGGGGCAGGGCGCGGGGCCGGCCCCCAGCCGGCCGGGGCTCCCGCCGCTCCCCAGCGCGGACATGTCCCCGCCGGCTCCCGGTGCCTCGGGAACCAAAACCCCTCGGGAGGGCGGATGGGGGGCGGCCGAGCCGTTGCCGCGGGCTCAGCGCCGGGGCCGAGGGGCCGGAGGCGGCGGGGCCGCGATGAGGGGCCGAGGCGGCAGCGGGCGGTCCGTCCCGCCGGCGGGCACCGGACCCTGCGGTCCTCCGGGGCCCCGCCGGCGTAATTTCCTCCCAATTAAGGGTAAAGCGTTTCCCGGCTTGGTGGCTGGACTGTTTTTGGGGCGTGCCTGCGTTTGGGGTGTTTCTCCGTCCCCTCGATGTGTTTGCCCCCGGCAGCGCTGGGCTGGGGGGGGGGGGTGCGCTGGGCTGGGGGGGTGCGCTGGGCTGGGGGTGCAGATGTGCCCGCTCCTCACGTCTGTGCAGAGTAGCTTTGCTTGGCTCCTTACTTCCACCGAGGTGTTTGTGTCTGCGTCTGCCGGTTTTTTACAATCACTGCTGAAAGTGTTTGTTTTGTAATGAGATAAATGTGTAATCACTGCTCCCCAGTTAGACACAGTTTTGTGAATGGGATCTGGTATAAAGTCTTCCTCAGCTGTGATTTATTGTACACAAAGTGGAGACCAAATTTAAATATTTAGATGGAAGGCATAACTGATGTGTTTTGTGATGAGACTGCTGAAAAAATCTAAACAGCGCTGGCGCAAAACTCCCCACGGGAAGCAAGAAACTGTCTTACCTGTCTTACTTTTCAATACCATACTGGGAAACGTCTGTTATGACATCACCGCAGGGTAGCAACGCTCGGCGCACGTGACAGCGCACACTTGCGCTCAGCGCGGCACAGGAGCAGGGTCTGTACGTCTGCTGAGAAGCCGGAGAGGAAAATTATCAGTGTTGATAGTTTTTGTACTTCTCTGTCAAACAGATCTTTTGTGCAAATTAAGAATTGTATTGACGTTTTGAAAAAGCGGTGGATCTGATTAGTCTCGCTGGCATTGGTACTTGCTGCTGCAAAGTGCTTGACACCTGGTAATGTATCACTCAGTCAAAAATAGGTTAAAAAATACTTAAGGTTTACCTCGGTCAATATAACACTCAGGCTTTTTTGAGATAATACTTGTCTGTTTGCCTTTCGCTGCAGTCTTGGTTCTGTTTCAGTTGGAAAAAGGAGATGCCACTGGTATCTGCAATTTGAAGACTGGATCTTATGTGAAAATCACTGAGCCCAGGAACTGTCATCTTAGTCTTCCAGATGGACAAAGATGTCTTAATTTCTTAGTAAAATGAGAGGGAATTTTCCAGTTTTGTGCATTATCTTCTCAGAAATGGAAAATGTGTATAGAGCGGATTTAAATTGAAAATTTTAAAGGAGGAAAGATCTAATTAAAGGCTTTGCACATAATTTGTCTTTCGTGGGGCTAGAAGTTCTCTAATTCACTGTGCTTTATTTAATCTACCTTAAGTTTTATCAAGAGCACAAAGTTGTGCCATGAACAACAACACCAAGTTGTACCATAAATCTGAAACCGCTCTACACTTTGTTCCCTCAGTTACTTCAGTATAACACAGCAGCTTATGCTTTAAACACTCGGTTTATAGTTTCCCTAAAGTTAAAAAGGACCTACGTGCTATAGTAAGATAGTAGCAAAAATTTACATATAGAAATTGATAGTTGATCACATAAGTATTCAGCAGCTTACTGTGCACACACAATTACATGTATTTCAAGAGGTGTCATCTTGAAACCCAATCAGCATTTTAAAAAGGACTTAATATCAATTGCCTCTGTCCTTGAGGGCTGTGGGTTTGTTTTGCTTTCTTTTATGTTCAGCATTTCCTTTTTATAGCTTACATTCCTCTCTTGTTTTGCTGGGGAAAAACGTGTAACTTCACATAAGTAGAACTGAAAAAGATGCTTTTTGGTTCAACTTTTTGGTTGATAGTAAGAGTTGTAAATGCGGCAGGTGCAAAATACCACAAGTACTGCTGCCAAAATTGTATCCAAACAAATATTTCTTTGAGGGGGAGGAGAAACCTAGACGGAAATAAACGTACAAGTGTTTTCTTGCTTTCCCTTCCCAAGATTTCTCAGAGGTGTGTGGTTCCCAGGAGCGAGATGGGCCAAACAGCTCCTCCTGCATCTCAACAGGCAGCATGCGAATGGGCCACTGCTCGCAGCTCCTCTTATAAAAAAGGTCTTTGTAACTGTAATGGATTAAAATCCCATGAAAGTGTAAGAAACGTCACCAGCTCTGCAGAAGTTAGAAATAATACTGATACGGGTTTGATGGAAAATTCTGCTTTGTGTGTTTAGTTATGGCTTGGTTTGGGGTTTTGTTTTTTGATATTTTTTGTTGTTGTTGGTTTTGTTTGGTTTTTTTTTTCTAATTGTTCTTATCAGCTACTTAGTTGCTTCAAGTTATTTCTTTGAGACTAAGTGACAGGATTTCTCATATTCTTTTCTTTCTGGAATGCTTTTGATGTTCTTCTGTCAACCAGAACTTTTGCCTCTGTTACAGATATGAACAATGACCATAGTTAACAAGCCAAAATCTTCAAAATCTAAAAAGTCATCATCACGGCGGTCTGACAAATCTAAGAAACCCCGTACTAAAAAAATGACGTCACGCACTGCAAATTTGAGCCGAGTACCATCTGCAGAAGATCCAAACAAAGTCTCTGTGGACAAAGGACCTGGAGGTGCTATTTACTGTAGATCATCTCAAAAACCTAAGCCTTTTGCCCAAAGAGATCTAAGTAAGTGTAGCTTTTGTCCTCCCCCTGTTTTCTTCAAAACCAAAGCAGAAAATGCAATTCTTAGGTGTTGCACTGCTATAAAATGGGACTATGATGAGTAAAGACTTCAACAGTAGACTTCAATTTTGTGAATCCCCTAAGACAACTGAAGTGACTGGTGTTGCAAAAGTTAGTTTTGATCTATTTACAGTCAATTATAGGGAGCTTTTTATAATACACAGACTTATCCAGGTCTTTTCTGTTATGAAGAGAAAAGTACATTTTTCCCATTGCTATTCATGTTTATAATAATATATATATATTATAATAATGCTATTCCCATTGCTATTGCTACATTAAAGACTGTAGACAGAAAGAAACCTGGCAAAAGTTACTAAAATCAGAGTGGTGGTTTGTCTTGCATTACAAGAATTAAAACAGATGAATAAACTATTGCCCAAAACAGCGTACTGACCAGGAAGTTTGAGTGGCAATGTTAAAGCTGCATGTCATATATTTTTATGATTTGCTTATAGCTGGTTCCTCTGGGTGCTCCTGCGGAATGCTACTTTTTAAATACCCTTTTGAAACAAAACCAGTACATCTCTCTTAAAATACCATTTTCTTGCAGTTATTAATGACGGAATTGCCCCGCCACAAAGGATTCTTTTTCCACCTGAGAAAATCTGTATGGATTGGCAACAAACACAAAGTGTTGGAGTTGGGCTTCAGAATCTCGGCAACACATGTTTCCTTAATTCTACCCTTCAGTGCTTGACCTACACGCCTCCTCTCGCCAACTACATGCTTTCTCTTGAGCACACCCAGTCATGTGAGTACTTGTAACCTTACTGTAAATCTGTTGGACAGCTCTAGAGGTGAAAGAACAACAGTGATTCTGTGCAGAAAACTCTCAGTTGTCCTATTTTATCTGTAGAAGCTGACTTTGAATGCTGTATTAGCACGAGGCTTAGCATAGCATTTGAAGTACATTTGTTCATTTGATGCACCATGGTAAAACTTCAAAAAACGATCATTTCTTCCTTTGTGTGGGTAATTAAGTGCTTTGTAAAGTAAGGCATTTGATGAACATTTGGCATTTGGGTTTCCTGCTGGTAGAAAGGTGATAAAATTTAGGATGTTGGCATCATAGATTCTTAATCTTCACAGCCTAGATACTGTAATACGCTAGTGCTGTGATAAATTATTTGTTCAGTGTTCACCCATTAAAAAAAAAAAAAAGTACCCCAGAAAGCGTTACGAGGTAATCTCTTAAGAACTCAAAAACTCAAATAGAAATTTTGGGGGGGCTAAATTAAAATTTAGACTTATTTCAGTCTAAATTTTTTTTTTTTTTTGTATTTTTAAACCCTTGAATTTGTATTCTTTGGATTTCATTTTTATTCTTGACTTTATTTAAGCCTAGAAGCCTCTTTTCATATCCATATATGTATATTTTTAGAAAGGCACCTGTACGCTTTCTAGTCTGGTAACTTAGTATTTATTCCTAAAAATTTAACTGTATTTTCTTACCATATGAAAAAAAATTATTTCAGTTAAGAATCCTGTTGAAAAAAGGAGGGCAGAAATACTACTACATACATTACTCCAATCTTCCCTTTCTCCCAGAGGATTCTTAGCTCTGTGTCATGTAGCTCACCTAACAGCACTATGTTGAAAATAACACACGTTCTCTTACTGCTGCATCATCGGTGTCAATATTGTTTCCTTATACATTCTGCAGTTGACATTTCTGTCAGCCTGCAAAAAAAAAAAAGGCATTGCAATAGTTACTTAGATTTCTCATCAGCAAATGCACTTTAATATAGACTTAATCGACTAACCTATGCAGTTCTGCATAATAAAATTCCACAAAACTGTTGGGATATTGACACCTTAGGAGAAGAGAATGTAGCATGGAGAGTGGGCATTGTACCTATAACTTAAAGATTATTATTTTTTTTAGGCTTTTTTTGTAGCAATATACATTTGACTAGACTGGAATGCTTTCTTCTTTCACTCTTCAGGTCATGAAGAAGGCTTCTGTATGATGTGCACGATGGAAACGCACATTAACCAGGTCCTGTGTTGCTCTAACAATGCCATCAAACCTACATCTGTTATCAATGGCCTTAAACGTAAGTCGTTTCAGATAATTCTTTGAAAAATTAAAAAAAATCTCAACAAATAAAACTATTTGATGCATATAAATGATTTTGATACTTCAAAGAAGAGAGATGTTAGAAATATGAGTTTTCTTTCATTTTCTATGAGATAAATATAATAACCTTCTTATTTATTAGGAATAGGAAAACATTTCCATTTTGGCAGTCAAGAGGACGCACATGAATTCTTATGCTTCACTGTTGATGCTTTGCAGAAAGCTTGCTTGAATGGAAGCACCAAGTAAGCATAAACAACTTAACTTCTAAATGTTCTCTAGCCCCTCTTACTCCTTTATTTACTATCATAAATTAAAATCTATGTCCTTGGCTTTCATAAAAAGAAAAACTCTTTGAAGAGTTAACTCTGTACTTTTAAATCTGAGGTCTGACTGTAATTTATTTCCAGATTGGACAGATCCTCTCAAGCCACCACACTTATTTATCAAATATTTGGAGGATATCTCAGATCCCGAGGTACTTTTGAAAAAATCTTACTTTCCTTCAAACTGGTCTGTGACTTTTTGTCTATAGTAAAGGAGTTTGTTGTTTGACTAAAGGAATGTGTATAAATTTAAATTTGCACAGTTAGTCTCCTCCACATATTCTTAAGCATTTGTATTTTGATTCCAGTGAAGTGCTTGAACTGCAAAGCAGTTTCAGATACGTACGAGCCATTCCTCGATATTACTTTGGATATAAAGGTAAGATGTTTTTTGACTATGGGTCAAGATGTGTAAAGACTTGTAGAGCTTTCTAAAATAAACTCATTTTACTTAAAGACATACTGTTAAAACAAAAGGGCTTAGTGGTGGCTGGGGGTGGATTGGACTTAGTTCTTCTGTGGAAGCCATGTAAATGGTCTCCATGTTTGCATTGGATTTAAGCTGGAAAAATAATAATTGTATCTACACAAACAATGATACTATCATACTTCTCAATTATTCTACTTCAATATATGTCTATTGTTAGACTGATGGGTTTGATTGTTCTCATTATTGATGCCAAAGCATACCACAGATGCTGTCTACAGTACTGCAAAATTAATTTATTTTGGAGTAGAATCATTTTCGAATGTGGTAAAAGCTCATCATACTTTGTTTCTGCCTCCTCCTTCTTGTGTTTGCTGGTTCACAGCAGGTCACTTAAGTATGAACTACCAAGGTTCTCTCGTAAACTACTAGTAAGTGTTTGAAATTTTGCATTTCCAGTGACTTAGTGCTCTACTTTCTTATTCATCCAGGCAGTTACATCTGTCACCAGAGCTCTGGAACAATTTGTGAAACCAGAACAACTGGACGGTGAAAATAGCTATAAGTGTAGCAAGTAAGATTATTACTAATTGCATCTTAATACAAGATATGCATTTAATGTATCGCACGACTTGGAGCATAAGTTATCTTTTGACTTCGTTTAGAAATAAGATAACGAGACACGACGTTCTGTTGTTCTTTCATTTAGTTTTGTTTATACAACTAATACACTGAAATCATTCAAAGCTTGGAAAATAATACATTTGTTTCTAAGTGAGTAGTTTTTGTGTTTCTGTTTGAGTATTTGGAAATATATTATAAGAATTGTGGCCATTAGCTCACATGAGACTTTTATTCCTCATACTGTCTACACAGGGGCTTGTCAGCCTTCCTCAGTGTGGGTTTGCACACTGAAATGTTCTCTCTACTAACAAACCTGAAATGCAGTGTATGGTTTTACGAAAAGAAAAAACATATTATGCAAGTAAATATCATTCAAATGGCATAAGCAGGTGTGAGAGATGAAAACTTGTTTGACTTTTTTTGCGGGGGGAAGAATATGCTGTTAAACATCTGTCTGTGCTTGTTTTTAAGGTGCAAAAAGATGGTTCCTGCTTCAAAGAGGTACACGATACACCGTTCTTCCAACGTTCTCACAATATCACTGAAAAGATTTGCAAATTTTACAGGTGGAAAGATCAACAAGGTATATTTACAGCTGTAATGCAACTTTATCTTCTTGGAACGGAAGATTTCCCAAAGATGAATACTTATTTAAAAGTTGTTCAAGTTTGCAGGCAATAACTATAGACTAATAACTATAGTCTAACGAAAATGTCGATATAGCAACTATGGCTTTTTCTTTCTTTTTCAATAACGATAAAATTCCTGTATGACCATAAGATTATACCTTACTCTTAAAGAGCTAATTCTGTAGAAAACAGTTCTCTGCAACTTAAAACTAATGTGTTGTTTATGACAATAGGTATTTTTAAATGAATCAAAAATATATAATCCTAGTCTGTGTTTTTCTCATGCTATTTCATGAAGTATTCCAAGATAACTTTTGAATCTTCTTGGTCTGTGTTTAGGATGTAAAATATCCTGAATATTTGGATCTTCGAGCATATATGTCCCAGTCAATGGGAGAACCCCTCATCTATGCTTTATATGCAGTTCTTGTACATAGTGGCTTCAACTGTAACGCAGGACACTATCTCTGCTTCATAAAGGTAGATACCTGCTTGATTTCTAACTTGAGTACAGTCTGTGCTAACAAAGAAATTAAATTGCTACTGGTAACCATTGTTTTTAAGGGAAAAGGTTACATTACATGTTTTGTTTGATTTGTTTTGGTATGTTTTATTCTGTAGCGTTCTGTGATGTCATTTGGAAAACATGCGGTTTATCTAAAGATATCCTTGTCTTTATTTGTAGGCTGGTAACGGACTTTGGTATCGAATGAATGATGCCTCAGTAGAGCTTTCTGATATCAAAACAGTTCTCAATCAGCAAGCTTATGTACTTTTTTATATCAGGTAATAAGAAGTACTAAATGTGTTCAGAACGTATTTACTCTCCTGTTATTGATATTTTTCTTCTTTTCAAGTGTTTTTCTTTCTGTCCTAGGAAAAGATTACTATTTGTATAATGCAGTTCTGTCTGACCTAGAACTCCCCATGTCATTTATTATCTTTCATTGCTTGGCCTTAAACTGTTGCACTTGTGTACATTGCTATATACATGCTCTCTGTAGCTGGCTAATCTAGAAAAGAGGGGAAATTAAGTCCATAGATGGTGTAAGGATGAGTTATTGCTCTGAAAAGGACAGTCATTGTATGAAGACTGATATCTAATTTTCACTTTGTAGTCTTGGTTAAGTCTTTGTGTATGTCTTCTGTGTCATATAAACTGTTCCTGTAAAATTTATAGGATGGGCTTTAATCCAAGAATAGGTTGAAAAGTCTAAACTAAGATCCCTCTTCTTTTCCCAAGGCGCTATGATTTGACGCTGGGAGAACGTGCTTTTTACTTACCAGCTCCGTCTTACCCCCGCTCGTTCCTTGGTCAGCGGGGGGCTAATAGTAAACAGGCCGGATTTATGGGACCACGACTCCCTCCTCACATGATTAAGGTAATTTGAGGGGGGCAGGTAACGGCACCAAATTGAGAGTGGATTTGGGTTTTGGTATGGGGTTTGTTGTTGGTTTTTAGCATTTGAGCTTCATTTTCCCCTCCCACCCTGCAGCTTTCTTCACAGCCCTCCTGCTGCAGCCAGAATTATTCACAGTGGCTAATCCTAAATTGTGCAGCCATGCTACTTCATTACTTTATACTTCCAGCTCAGCTTTCTAAAGCACCGAGAGTTACGCTCTTGGGACAGTTTAAGTAGTCTATTAATGCTTAAATAATTAAAAAAAAAAATTAAAAAAGATTCCCCCCACCATCGGTGTCACTTTAGCTGACACAGAGAAAATGTCTTGTTCCTGAGTACCAGAACAGTTATTCCAATGTTTTCAGGGAATGTTTGAAGGCGAAAATAAATATATGTGGGAATAGCTTTAGTTCATATTAAGTTGTTTGGGTGGGTTTCAAAAATGATGGGTCATTTGATATCAATATGCAGTAAACCAAAAGCAAGAATTAAACACATTTGTATTTGAAGGTGGGTGTTTTTTCTTCTTAGGTGTTGAGGCAATTTGTAGAAATATTTAGTAGGAGAATTTCATGTTTTAAAACTTTAAATGCTATGTGTTTGCACATGCCCATCTTGCAATCTCTTATTTTAAATACAGAATTCAAATCGTTTAAATGGAAATGGACCCCTGAAAGAGGATCCAAATGCCGTTGGTATCACCCTAAAAAGACCATCTTCAGCTCCGCCAACGGCTTGTGTTCAAAACTGGGCAATTGCCAGGCCTTCAAATATGGATCCATCGAAAAACCAGAAGATCACGATCAGTATTCATAACAAATTGCCTGCACGCCAGACTGTGTCACAACCTGACTGTCTGAGCAGCGCTGTGGAGGATGAGGATGTGAGCAAGCCTGTTCCTTCATCCACAATTACACATTCCTCTGCAGCAGAGTCTACCTCAAACGCATCTATGATGGCAGTGGCTACTAACTTTTCCAAACAAGAAGTTCCTGATGAAATTTTCGCTGAGCCAGCAGTGAATGGAAACCCTAAGCTCGGCCCTGATAACGCAGCCCATTACGTTCCAGAAACTTCAGGAAAACCTGAGGACTCGAAGGGCTTGTTTAAAAGGAATTGCAACATTATCTCTTCGAATGGAATACCGATTGGAAAGGTGGTCTGTACCTTGCAGAGTTCCCATTCTTCCTGTCAGACTGCTGAAGAAGAAAGAGCCCAGCATGAGCTGCCAAAAAATGATTCACTAAATGGTGCTATTAGTTTAGATAATGAATCTAA
This sequence comes from Numenius arquata, assembly GCF_964106895.1. Lineage (NCBI taxonomy): Eukaryota > Metazoa > Chordata > Aves > Charadriiformes > Scolopacidae > Numenius > Numenius arquata. The sequence goes on along the minus strand of NC_133589.1, from coordinate 423,681 downwards.
AGAAAATGGACTGAAACTTGATGATTCCACTTGCCAAGTCCAACCCGTTAAACCTTCTGAGATTTTCTTTTCTAAAACAAATGGATTGCTTGAAACAGTGAGTTATGTTTGTTCCATCTAGAATCTCTCACCCGTGATGTATTCGGTATTCAGGAGCATTATAATGTTCCTAATCAGGTGAAATACCCAGAAAACACACAGCACAAATTTCATCGTAGCACTTTGTGCTGTTATCCCATGAGAAGCTGAGCTGACATAGCAGAACGTGTCAAATTAAGAGAAGTTCACCTGAGATAATGCTTCCTAAATTTCATAACCGTGTTTGGCGGGGTGATGCGTAAAACGGGGATAGCGCATATAACTCAAAGCGATCTTGTTTAACATCTAATGTAGAAATTTTGCAAACTGTAATTTTCTACCAAAGATAGTATTTTTTTCTGTCTATTAACTTCTGCTTTTCAATTGTAGATACCTATAGCTTTGTCACCGGTTCCTCAAGAAGTAATCTTAGAATCTCTCACGTACAGCCAGTTGAACAGCTTGTCAGAGGAAATAAGGTAAAATGAGTACACTCTTGATTAAAACAAGATTTCATACAAGTTTATCATTGTTTTACCTGTCTACTAATACTATTTAATAGAAAGATTTAAATCAGTACAGAGAATTCCACACTGTACATCTAGTGTTGCAAACATGAGCACTGAGCATATATTATTCTGACATTAAATACAGATGATGCCTCTTGGAAAACTTTCATTTCTTCACAGAATGTTTCTCCATTTTTTTCCCATTGTCTGGAATACTTTTTCTATTCCTCTTTCCATTTTTTTCCATCCTAGGATGTGTGAATGTAAATTCCCACCATCCGCTCTTCCATTTGGGGGAGAGAGGGAAATCCACGTGTTTACTTTTTTTCTGGTTGGGGGTAGAGCAAATACAGTGGTTTTGGCTATTGATGGGATTCAGAGCAGCTGGTGGAGGGAGACATGTGCTGGGTGGGGTTTTTTTTAATGCAATACTTGAAGAATCACGAGGGGAAGCTGGGAGCTGAGGAAGGTGTAAGAATGGGTTTCTAAAGAGAATGTCTCAGAGCTTTCCAGTAGTCACCAATTTTTTTACCTAAGGGGATTTTACTCTTAACATTCATCTTTTAGATGGACTTTTTCAAGTGAAAAATGTGTTTTTATTTTGTGCAGTGCCCCTGGACCTCAGAAATCTTCTGAGAACGATGCTCTTATGGAAACTGTAGTGATGGAAGCACTATTTGCCTATGAGGAATCCAGGAAGGTTCCTTCCAACTTTAGCTGTGAGGTTGAGAATCTTTTTGCTCAATCAGATTCTGAAACCATTTCTACCAAAGAAGCTGTTGCTGAAAGTATTATAACAAAAGCTGATAACGCGCATCCCAATATCAATGGCCAGCACAAGGTCAGGAAAAAATCCTTGGATGCTGAAGATGAATTCTTTGGGCAGTGTGAGTCTGAAGACAGTAGAGACAAAGACAAACCAAGAAGATCAAAAGAACCTGAACTCATTTCAAAAGAAAATCCTTTGTACATCAAAGGATCTCCTGAGAGAGAAGAGAAATTAGGGCAAACTTCCTCTGTGAGGTCTGACGTTGAATGTAGTTCTAAAAAACTTGCATCTCTAGATATTACAGATAAATGCCAAGATACAAAGGACATTTCTAATAACTACGTAGAGGTACCACCTGTTAATGACTCTTCTATTACGAAGCTGGATAAAGTTTTGGAGAGTCAATTTTCTAGGGAAAATGAGGGACTGAGTAATAAAAAATGTGAAGAAGATAAGCATAGGAAAAAATACAAGAGAAAAATATATGACTCTAAAAAAACCGACAAAGAGCACTACCGAAGGAAGAGAGAACACTCGGACACTGAGGAGAGGGAGAAGGAGAAGCAAAGCAGGAGCAAACCAGATGATCATCCCCACAAGAGGAGGAGGTGCTCTCGCAGTGTGGAAACGAATAAGCAAAATCGTCATAAGCAGGAGTATTGCAGCGAAAGCAAGTACAGATCTTCCCATAATGAAAGAAACACTCCAAATAACGGCAAAAGCTCAGGAAAATATTCTCGTTATAGATCCCGAAGCAGGGAAAGAACAGAACAAGACAGGAATAGGTATTATCATTCCAAGGGAGAGAGAACTTGGAGCAGAGAAAGATACTATCAAGATGAACCTCGGAGATGGGAAAAATGCAGATACTACAATGATTATTATTCCTCTCATGGAACAAGAGATGGCAGAGAGAGAAGGTCCTCTTATTGTGATAAAGACTATGACAAATCGAGCCAAGCTTACAACCGGTCACACAAGGACTATCATTGCAAAGGCAGGTGGCCTCACACCGCCCCCTCCAGAGAGGAGGACGGTCACCACTTCAGCAGCCACAGAGCAAACCCACACCACTGTCCAGTACCTCAGCAATCCGACAGATACTCCCGGGAGAGGCATGCACTCCCGCCCCCGCCAGCTCATGCAAGTTTTGAAGACTCTTCCCGGGAAAATGAAAAAGAAAAACTGAGAAATGGCAAAAGAAAATACACCCACACAGAAGAAAGTGGAAGCGAAGTAGAAAAGAAATGCCGAAAGATAGATGACCAAAGAATGAAAAAATACAAGAAGGTCAAGAAGAAAAAGAAGTCCAAAGATAAACATCGAGAGAAGGATTACAAGTAAGCAAGGATTCCAGCATAATCAGCAATTTTTCCTAATTTTTTTTCTGGGTGTTTCTCATGTCTGCCTTTTTTCCACTGTCACTAAGTTATTTATCTAGCATAATCTGGCTGGGGATCGTGTCGTTAGGTTGGTCAAGTGAAGATAGGAACAATATTGCTGAATTGTGTTAGAACACTAGATCTGGACCACATTGTTAGAATCACATCTGCACACCGTTCTTGATTAGGTTTCAACAGTTACTATTTTTTTTAAATTCCACATATTCCACAAGTAGCCCCTGTTAATGATTTGTGTACAAACCGGGACCTATAGTCCTTCAAACTGAGGGCTTAAGTTTGCTGCATCTAAAGTAAGTTAGATGTGCAGAAATTACCACAGAATGGCTGAGGCGCTGCAAGTCATCACCTGTGGTAAAATAAATAACAGTTCATATATGCATCAAGTGCCACATCTGTTTTCTATCTTTAACTTGCATGTTTCCTTCAGACTTTATGATTCGGATTTCTCTGTGCTCCGCTTTGACAATGACAATCGCAAACATAAGAAAAAGAAGAAAAAGAAGAAACATATCAGGAAACTGAAAGGCTTCTTGGAATATTTAGATCCTCGTTTCCAGAAGAAAACACGGGAGAAGAAGGAAGAATCCAGTCCCCCAGGCGGCTATTTATGTGAGCAATACAGAACCCAGGGCAGCAAGCAGCCCTACAAGGAAGAGAAGCCTCCTGGTGCTGGTGAGAGCAAGAAACGCAGCTCCATCATGCCCAAGGAGTACGTGAAAGGTAAGGGATGTTTGCAGGGCTCCTCGGTACTCACAGAGACACTATCGTGTACAACAATCTTTAAATGCTTGTGTGATGAAATCTCTGCTTTACATCACGGCTTCCCAACAGTCTGCATTAATATTTAAAAAAAAAAAAAGTTGATAGGCTTTTTTTCTTTCCATTTTTAAATGACTGCTAAGAAAGTCTGAAATAAAGCTGCGGAGGCGTTGAGCGGCAAGTAATTTTAATGTGATCTGATGGTTGTGGGAGAGAAGCGAGATGCCGTATTAAATTCAGTCCAACTAACTAGGAAATAAAACCTTGGGCAGCTGTATCTTAAAAAAGACACTGGTAGGTGGACATGAGCCTCAGTAGTCAAGAAGGAAGATGATGACATGAGCCTTCCAGGCTCGTAATGTCGCAGTGAAACACCGTCTTCCTAAAAGACTGACAGAGAATCGATTTCAATAGGTGCTATGTCCGGCTAGTTGGTGACATAGTGCTGATGCTTATTCAGAGTAACGTAACTTGGTGATAACACTGAAATATTGTTGTTTCAGATGTAGACCTGCCTTCTGCTAAACACACTGAGTTGACAGTCGTTAACCCTCCAGAGGACGCTTCGCAATTTAACACCCGGAGAGTATGTTAAATTCCTGCTATTGTTTTATTTCCTAGCTTTGGTTTTTCTGTTCGTATAGGCTTAAAAATGCAGAGAAGTGGGCTGGTATTAAAGTCAGTTTCCTGACTTCTACAGTGCGGCGTCTTACACTGAACAGTTTGCTAAAGCAAAAAGCATTTGTGGAAAAACAACTGTATTTTAGGACACAGACGACCAAAAGTTTTATTCTGAAAATACAGCATGGAGGAAATTCTTCTTGTTAAATTTAATACGGTATTTATCTCTTTAGCAAGGAAAATTTAAGGAGGACTGAATTGAGGTCTTTCAAATACTAATGTTGTAAAAATGATATTAATAGCAAAATAGTCCTTATTGCACTAAAAGCCTCTGTTCCAGCTGATAAATTGGGAACCAAACAGAACAAACCGCCTCTGCGCCAACACCGGCTTGGCTTCAGTGAATTCTCTGGCCGGCAGGTGGCAAACTCGTCTCTTTTTCTAAACCAGTCGGAAATACAGTAAGAAAGTCACTGTCTGGGCTCTGGTCTCGGGTCGGGGCACTGGAGCCTGGGGCTTCGTGGGAGCTGCTGGGGACAGACACCAGGGCTGTTGGTGACAGGGGGATGCTGCCCCCCTCCCGCTTCCCCATCCCACTGCGGCACGAAGGATGGGAAAGGCTTTTTAACTCTTTGACGATTTTAGCATTTCATCGAGTCCGTGGATGTTAGTTGGCTTCATCTTGTGGAAGGTCAGTCTGTTTTTGAAAACTGGGTCTGAAATAGGATTTTGGGAGTGATGGCCTCTGACCTCAGCAGCGTGCCAGAGAGCACGGAGCCTCTCAAACGCGCTCAGGACAGACATGGGGAATGGACTGGTCGGCTGAGCCTCCTCACCAGGACTTGTGTTACTTTGAGTCAATCAATAAGGCTGAAAATGGCTGTTCTTAAATCTTGTGCTTTAAGACCAATCCAGCTGGGATGGGAGAAGGAGCAGCTTTGACGCAGTCAATCTCCCCCGTGTTCTCTCCAGCAAGTTTCTGATGGCTTCTGGTCGGTCAGCTCGACCCCAAGGTGGTTGGTGAGACGAGGATGCAGCCACGTGCAGTTTAGCTGAGGTCTGCCCTTCTCCTCCGAGCAGGGGCTGGAGGAGGCCACAGGAGCCACCGCGGGGCCAAGGCGCCGCTCAGAAAGCCCTGTTTGATGTGACGGTCACTCGGTCACGGCAGGGAGTGACGTTGCCTCCTTTTGTTTTTCAGATGCTGAGCTCCCTGACAGACACCTTCACTACTCAAACTAAACCTACCGTCACAACCAACAACGTCTCGTCATCAAAACCAACACCTTCTTACCACCAAACCCGACATTACCAATATTGACCATCAAAACTTAGAATTTATTATCAAACCAATTACCATCAAGACAAAAATCCAGTCATAAGTGGTGCTTAACATTTCTGTACAGAATTTTACCATGAAAGAACTTTTTTTTAGTTTTTAACTTGAGACTTTCTTTTTTAAAATATACTTCTAATCCAAAAGGGTGGAAACTTTTTACAACTGCTGAACATTGTAAATTACCACGTAACTATCTCACTGGTGTGAGATAATGCCCTGGAATAGACCATCTCAAATGCTGCTTAATTACAGACTCAGGTTGACTTTGTGTTATTCATGTGACGTTACTCCCAGTTAGACATCTGGTGCAAGAGCGACCAGGAATTATAAAAATTGCAACTGACAGTCTGTATATTTAATTTAAAGACTTATTTAAAATTTCACAGGCTCTCAAATAACTAGAGTTTTGCAAGAGCTTCATCTTTTTTCTGTGATGTCTGACACTAGAAACTAATTTACTTCACATTTGAGTTACAGTCAAGATCTGAAGAAAAATCTTCTGGTTTTCAACATCGTGAAACAACAAATATGCAGTTCTGAATGTATCTCTCAAGACTATTTGTATACTCTTCCATATGTTTTTATTACATTTTCTTAATATACTGTCACTTGTCTTAAGTCTCAGTTGTCTGTTTTGTCTCTCTAAAGTGTCTAGTTATGGACAAATTCATACTGTGATTTTTATTTTTATTATTAAATGCTATCAAACTGTGATGCACTTATTATTCACTGGTCCTGCATCAGGAGATGAGTGGGGAACCTGTATTAAATACAGTTCATCTGAATAATCTGTCTGGTTTATACAAGCTGTGTTGTTCAGAGATGTCTAAAGTTTGATCTTTGTTTTTTTAAAGATAAAAAGCACTTGCCCCACTGTAAATATATAGCATGTAAAATTTATATAGTATATAAATACAGCAAAGTTAAAATGGATTTTTACTTGAGTTTTACTTGAGTTATTTAACATGCAATATGTCATGTGAAGTGGCAGCCTCCGGAGCGCGTGTGATACTGGAGAAATCAGATCTTCCTTCCAGGGGTAGGTGAGAAGATGCTGTCGGTGCGAGGAGAGGATGAGTCGCTGGGGACGCCGGCGCCGGGACGAGGATGCGGACGGCTCTCTCCTTCCCATTAAACGCTTCCAAAGCCAGGCCACAGGGCAGAAGCCCCGCAGTAGCCTTTTACTGTGCGTGACACTAAAACGCAGAGGAGCGAGGTTAATGTCTTACTAAATACTCGGAGTAATACTTTGGTACATGGAGAATGCCGTCAAGCCAAACCATAAGTGTACCCTGCGTAATGTTCCTATGGCAACGGTTATGTGACGTTACATAAAGTAACATGACAAAGAAACCACCTACCTCTCCTGTATCTGGCTTTTTTTTCCTCTTGTCCGCTGGCTCCAAGGTTTGGTGTCTGGGGAATAACCCTGGTGTGAAGGTACAGAAGGAGCGTAAACACCCGGATCGAGTGCTCCAGAGGCAACATCCCCCTGAACTGCCCCCCGAGCTAGTTCTAATTGGGGGGGTGGGGGTGTCTAATTAATTACCTGGGGAGCAGAGATGCTGTTGCCCCTTCCCTACATTCAACGAAGTCATGGAAGGGGACTGACAGAAAACACCTCCTTAATTAGGGCGGCTCAGGGGAAAGCAGCTCGTCAGGGGCTGATGCCCAGACTTTACCGAAACCATCCATTTTGCAGTTGAAGGTTTTTCTCTCTGAAAACGTAAACCTGGTTATTTAAATCCGTGCCGAAAGGTAGGGAAGAGCGGCCTTTGACTGACAAGAGCAGCTCCAACACGTGCTGCGGAACCGAACCTCGGGCTCTAACAGAAATACCCACACAAACCAACCCCCCAAAAGTATCAGCAATTGCCTCCCACCTGTTCTTGGTAAATGAGGAGCTACACAATAGTATAGTTTCACACTTTATTTTTGATAAAATCTCCTGATTTAAGCAACAGGTCTTAATGATAAATGAAAACATTAATATTGCAGTGGATTTACACAGAACATCACATTTTTAACAATGATTGATACAGAGCATGTCATGCAAATCACTTGTGTACACCAAGGAATACTTATACCAATACATATCTGTACAGTATTTACATTTTATATTTAAACTCTAGCTAGAAACATTTTCCAAGAAAATATAGAAATGAAACTGGGAAGCCACAAGTCTTAATTTGTAGCATTTGGTCTACACCAGACCCAGCTTTTCCAGCAAGCATATCTACAGAGATATGTAATAAATCTTAAAAATAGGCATTGTTTTTATATAGGAAGCATTATAAATGCTGCTTGGTTTACAAAGGTTTGGTTTTGTACCAGTTCAAAACGGTTCAAAATGTGAAGTGACGTAGAGCTTATTTTGTCAGAACATTGTAAAATTTAAGTCAGTCCAGCTGAGCTTAAGCGTTAGCGCAGTTCCCCCTGGCTGCGCTGGCCCGGGGCCGCTGGCAGCAGCCAAAGGGCTCGTGGCTCCCGCGGCCGGTGAAGAGCTGAGGAGTGGGGCGAGGGCCAGCCCAGGGGAGGGAGCCCCCGTGGCCCCCGGGACTCCCCAGCGTGGCCGAGCCCCGCAGACTGCGCCAGGCCACCGAGGGGCCGCCCGAGCAGCCACCCCTGGACTCAGAGCCCAATAAGAAAGGGAAAGGTTGAGAGGGATTTTTCGCCCTCGTGGATAGTACCTGATTTGGCCAAAATTTTCACAAGCCACTTCGTTTTACTGGCCTCGTGGCCAGTGGAAATTTTGGGCCGGTTTCACTCCCTGTTAATACTGTTACAAAGAACATTTGAAATCAAATATTATCATACACAAGAACGCTATTCTATTAGCTTTGGTAAATTAAATAGATATATTGAGCACCACAAATAGCTGTTTAAGATGTTGCATTTTAATGCTAAGAAATAATATATTTCCTGCTATAATATCCTCAGTTACATGTTACTCTAAATAATTATTTCTGCCGGATATAAGAACTTCAAACTAAATACAGCAAATGAACTCTCCAGGCATTTCCTTCATGCTTATGGGCAGACACCCGCACCCGACTAAATAAATAGACTTTCTTGAAGGTGATATTTCAGGAGATAAGAATTAAACAAAAGTGCTTCACGGCTTCTTAATGCTTTTGTAATCTCACATTTCTCCAGAAATACTTTATTTGCTGCTTTTCACCTTGACACTCATTAGTACCACTGGTTCTGGCTGATCACTATTTGCGCTACAGATCTCCTGGGGAAAGCAACACCCCATGAGCTGCCTGGGAAGAGCCTGGAGCTGGGGAACAGGAGACCCCGGCCAGGCGACGGCAGCGCCGCCATCGCGCTGCTTCGCAAACACGGGACATACAGCTCAATTCCTTTCTATAAAGAGTTTAAATGTGTTCCATTGAGCAAACACGTCCCCACACTGGTACTCGTTCAGGGACTTTACTCCTTTGGCTGAGTTTTACCCCCTTGGACACCCGTCCGAGCAGAAGCGATTCCACACACTCCGGGGAAAATCCACGCTGCGAGAAAGTTTACTGTGTTCTTTTCCTCCCAGCCTTTTCTGCAAACGTGCAATAACAAAGCGGAGCATTCGCGGGCTGACACCCCGTGCACAGCAAGGCAAAGCAGCGAGACAGGAACAACCCAACAGACTCTCCCTCACAGTTCAAGGGGATCTGGAACAGAATAACTTGGTACGTCTGCGTTTTCCAGAGCAGCACGTTTCCCACAGCGCATCGATGCTTCGGGACGCAACCAGCAGAACTGCTTTGACAGCGTGTTGGGTCTCCTCAGCCCTCACGGCTCGGGTTCAACGAGTTTGTGAAAAACTGAGTACTAACAGAAGCAGCAGGGTCCAAAAAACCCCACTTTTTGCCCCCCATGTGGAATTCGGGGCTCTTCCCCCAGAGCCGCGTGTGCGCTATCAATAGGAAAGCGCTGCAGTAACTGCCAGAGCAGGTCAGGTGCTACTGGAAGACTCTCAGCAGGACAGAAAGATCTTCCACAAACTACAAGAAGAGAGACATGTGCTTGTGGGGGTGTTTGGTTGCACTAGGGATCCACGTGTAAGATCTGGATTTTTTAAGTAAAAATAAGGATGTCTATTCATTTCTTCAATTTCAACTGCTGAAGCACAGATCTGAAAAATCGCCTTTAAGAACGCAATAAAAACACTGAACTTGTCTGTATGTCCGAAGTTTGTTATCAAGCACAGGACTGAATCCTGCTTGCTTTAGCCCAGGGCTGCGTCTTACAGAAAGATTCCACCTTCCTGACTTTTCCCTTTAAAAACATTAAATGCATGTGAAACTATTTGGGGGTGTTTTCACAGGCAAAGCCTGAACTCGTGCAAGCCCCGTCACCTTCCTCCTTCAGTAGCAATTTAGTGTTAACTAAACTACAACACATTAAAACATAAGAAGGATGTTACTCTATAAAAAGCAGATTAATGCAGTAACTAAACATCACCGCCTGTTGCGAGCGCGGGAGCCGGCAGAACGAGCCTCGGCCTCTCTGGCTAAAACCAGCAAACGCCACCCCGGGTCTGTACCTGGTGCCACGGCCCGACGGGAGCCTCTGCTGCTGGTTCCCACCCTGTGTTTGGGGGTACCCCGGCCAAACCCTCTGGCACCGCCACAGCTGCCGCCGAGCTGCTTTCCGAGAGGAAGAAAAGCTATTTCTGTACAGGCAGGAGAGCGAATCCTAAAGGAAGCCGCGCTCGGCTGTTCCGTTTCCTGCAAAACACACAGGACGTGAAAACTGATACTGAGATTGTGGGGTTTCTGCTCACAGAAAAATTAAGTGCTGTTCTCCACTTCTGGTGCTGCGTTTTATTGAGAGGTGAGTGTCTTACAGACTCCTCCTTTTCTGGGAAAGGCGCTCAGGTAACAGATACCGGACATTCCAACAGCCCAGGAAACTGGAGCTGGAACTAACTGAAGTGAAAACAAGGCTTCCGTGTTTTCAGTTGCATTAAGTTCCAATATAACCATCCTCTGGGATTTGAAGCTCAGTTCAAATTATACGTCAATAACTATTTACCCTGAAAGGTCTTGCCAAGTTTTTATGTCATAGCAAAGTGTATATATATAACATTTACAGTTGCTGTCTTCATTTAGTTTATCCAATTTTTACATTATCACCCAACTGTATGCTCATTTACAGGCCGATGCAGGTAGGCAAGTTCTGATCATGTCTATTTCTTATTTGCAATTCTTCGTTTCCTTGTTGCCAGCATATCATAAAAGGGGTCCCTGCTGATACTCGCTCTAGAAAAGAAAAAAGGAATCATCAGTTTTGTGACAAATATCTGGTTTTGAAAACTAAAACTATTTTGTTCTCTCTTCTCTGTGGATGACCCCACACTCTTCATAAGATAACAGATGGCTGACTTCTAAACATCACAAATATTTCTTCAGAAAAAGATGTTATTCACCTGTGATTTGTTAAGAGTTCATACCTTCATCTTGACCATTATTTATTTCTTTAAGCGTGGGTCCGCTTTATAAACCTTCCAAGATAAAGTCAAGCTGTGAAAGTTTAAAGCTGCACATGAACATGCTTAAGACGCATGTCACAAAAGTTAATTATTTATGTGAAGTAAGAATCTAATGAAGTTAGAGTTAAAGACGATTCACACAAGTCTTTACATTTGCTTAGGGAAAAAAAAGGGGTAAAATCCCCATTTTCCTCCTTTGAGTGAGCAGCACTATTTCCTCAGGACCAAACAGTAACGGGAGACTCGTGTCTTGATCCGTCACCCCCAAGTACCTTGTCATTAATCCTGGAGGATATTGCCGCATCAGAATGCTTCAAACAAGTCAGAATAACAATTCTCTTAGTATCTTACTCCAAAAAGAGCTTACACTTCTCTTCTGGAAGAAATTTAAGACTTTAAACTCACTTGATGGATTTAATCCACTCTTCCTTTTCCTCCGGGGTGGGAGCAGATATTCTGTACACCACGTGGTTGCCTTCCACCACCCGACCATCAGCTTCGGTTTTACAGGCTTTAATCACTTGACCTTTATGACTGGGGTTATAGAGCTCAAAGCAGTTCTGGAGGGTAGAAATGAAGAAACAAATTTAAAAAACAAACCAAAACTAATAAACATCTTCATTTAGCACTACCTCTGAGTTCTACATGGTTTACTTATTTTGTTTAAAAAAAAAATATATAAATATCTTACTGGTTTTCTAGGGTCTTCCACTTCTCTTATGCTAAGATTTTCTAACGGAATAATTCCTCTAGGTTCTTTGTCCTAAAAAATTAGGAAAATATCACATCATTAACCACTTAAATACCTTGATTACCAATGAAGTTCACTGTAACATATACTCACCGTTGTGTATTCAAAGTAATAGAGGCAATTATCAGTCAGAATAAACCATCTCCGCTTCCACGTTTTCACTCTTCCCCCTACAATAAAGGCACAGCTGCGTTACACCGGTGCTGCTGCCACCGCTTCAGCAAGGGATAACAAAGTCATCTCGTTTTGCTTGGTTTTCAAAATACAGCTTAATTAATCATAAATGGATGATGCACAGATGAGCTGAGGGTAAAGGAACACCTTCCTGTGACTCCTGCACTGAGACCAAACTCCCGAGGAGCACTAATTGTGCCACAGAACAGCCACGAGAGCGTGAAGCTGGAAACGCCTCCTCTCCCACAGAGAAGGCAGCAGTTCACCAGCCAGAGCTCCCCCCGCCCAGGCCACCGCCTTCACCGCACCAGGAATGTCACACACAGCCCTCAGAAACGCACTCGGTGCTGCCCCGGCTCCAGAAACCACCAGCAAAACCAGCAACGGGGCTCCTCTCCACAGCCTGGCTCCCCAGGGGATCACACGAAGGGCGTCTTATCCCCTTCCTTCCACCCCACTCCCAGGCACACGCGTCTTTCAGAACCTCTACTTCCAGATTTAGCATCAAGTGCGTTAAGATGCTTATAGACATTATTAGCAGAACAAACACGATGTCATCAATAAGGAGCAAATGACATGCCAAAACGTGCCATTCTTAGTCACTTTTCATCATTCAGTATTTTAAGAACTTCATGGGTCAATCTATCCCTGAGGACACCCGACAGAACAAATGGCTACTGCTTCAAAAATGCCAGTTTTTCCTGGATTAAGAGTTCAGACGACAGCAACCCCAAAGCTCCTCTGCCTTACACCCGCCGACGTCACACCGCAGGAACAGCTCCTTTTAGAAAAAGCCCAACATTGTCTCAGCTCCTTCAGCTGGTTTTCTGCAATCGGCCATTTCGGAACACGCCTAGCACTCCACAACTGCATTATTTGTAAAACTAATTTCCAGGCCAGGCAGCTGTAGATAAAGCAGTCAGGTGTCATTAGTCCACAGGCTCAGTTCCACCGCAGTTATCCGAGTTGGGGACTGTGTCACCACCTGTGTGTCCATCACCCGCTCAGCAGCCGCTTCACCTCATTAACCCAACATGTCAAAGCAGTTGCGTAAGAAGGTACCATTAATACACACAAGACCCCCAATTTAATCCATCATATAACTAAATCTAAGACATAAGCATAATTTCTTAATCGTTTTGTTCTACTTGAGATTGCTGGGTTTTGTTTTAATACAGAAATCCAAATCATATTAAAGGGCGACTCCAGGAATATTATGAAATCCTTGACGCCAGCCCGTTCGCTGCACGCCATACCCCCTTGCGCCCGGTTCCGTGACCCACACCAGACCCCAGCCTGACACTGCAGCACCCAGTGCTCCCAGCAAACTTCGTGTTCCCACTACATGCACACGGATCTTAAGAACAACTCCATCTGCAAGCAGGTGCGGTGAAATCAGGCGGAAGAGTGCGGGATGCAGGAGCCGTGACAGAATGAATGGCTGAGTGAGCCGGAGACAGTGAAGGGAGAACTGTGGTACGTAGTGCGACCGTGTGACAGACCTCCAACACAGCGCTCCAGAAACATTCCAACTGGCACGTAATCACCAGAAAAATTCCCGGCACCTTGACTAAGGGCTGGCGCAGGAATGAGGAAGTGTTTGGGCTGAGAACAGAAAGCTGGAGAACTTTATCCTGAGTCACCCTGAGAGCGACGCCTGAGCAGCGCCCAGTCACCGCTGCCGCCCAGGGCAGGGACCTCTTGCCACGTAACCCGGTGGCCACTGCCACGACTAAGTCACGTTCTGCTCTCCGAGGTGAGACCAGTTAACATTTTTACTGCACAAAAACATCACCAGGCTTTCAGGTAACACCAGCTGCCGTCAAAGGGCAGGGCTTGCCCAGACACAGCAGGAACCCCGTTCAGCAGGAGAGAGGGCGAAGGGTGAAGGCAGCAGGCAAAGAGGTCACTGTCACACAGACAGCATTTGGGTTTGGGGAGAAGAGACCTCCTCCCGAGGACAGAGCCACTGGAATAAGCACCACCAGCTGGACGGGCCCGGACATGGAGCTCCTGGACAGTCTCCAAATCCCAGTCTGACTGGGAGAAGAAATTAACACAATCGTGTGTCTGGCTTGAATCATTTCCTCTCCCGTTTGGTGGAATAATGTCACAGTTTCCCCCTAACTAGATGAAAATATTATGCAAACCAAGCTATTTGCCAAGAGAAGCTGTTTTCGGCAAGGAAACGCCTCCCTGAGCAAAGGGACTGCAACGCGGGCGTTAGGACAGAGGGCCCAGACAACAATTTCGGAACACCTTAAAGTGGATGGTAGAAAATTCCCTGGTCCCAACACCACTAACGACTCTGATGCAGAATATCCAAAAGCTCATAACGTCTCAGGCTGCTCTGAGCCAGGACTCAGCCTCAGCAGCTTTCGGATTCTGGCTCGTAGCATTCATTGCCATTACACCAGGCTTCAAACGACGTGGAACTGAACGATAGTTTAGGTTTACCAAGATAAGGATGTATATAGATAGGCAGCAGCCCAGTCTAGACAGCTAAAACCAGCGCTGCTCTCTGGCTCCAGGTTTGGCTCTGGGACTCACACAAAGTCCCCTCTGAACAACCCGGAGCAGCGCACACCCCACCAGCGCTCCGCACCCTCCGGAGCCCGGAGCCCGGCTGCAGGGCTGGCTGCTCCTCAGGACAGATGGATTTTACATTACATGAAAGTTTCAGGAGGTCCATCTCCTGCCCAGAGGACAATCAAGACGGTGAGCTGGAACACTGAAGAGAGGGGCACAAGCAGATAAGGGGGAAGAGCTGACTATAAGAAACACCAAATACAAAATACTGCCTTGACAGACTCAGGGTCTGTGAGTTGCTTACTCATATCTATAGTTTTATATAAAACTTTCTATTGCAACTTTTAAGTATTATCACAACCGAGCACTCAAACTCTCACGCAGGAACAGAGTCTCCTTTGCATTTCAACAATACTGAAACTTTTAATATCAGCGTCTTCCAGAACTGAAGGAAACCCTACCCATTTCACTAGAGTTTCCCAACAGAAAGGGATGTAAAAATGCAAACAGTGTGGATCGAGACAGCACTCTCAACATACAGCTTAAGCCTCTTGGCAAATAGCAAACTCAAGGGAGAGAAAAGAGAAAAAGAACAACAACAAAAAAAACCACATTGCTGGGTTTACTTCTGGTCAGTGCATCCAAACCAGCAAAGTGTGTTTGCCTGTGCCAGCCCGCGTCTGCCGAAAAACACCCAGTCTTTCACGGCAGCTTCACTCTTTCACGGGCTGATTCACCAGAGGCCTCTGGACACCCTTCATTTCCCTATGCAAATAACCCTCATGCCATGGGAGTGTTACGTGCAACACCCCCCCTCTCCCACACACTTTTACTGCTGGGTTTCCTGCGCACCGTCTCCATCCACACTGACACAAGGGACCCGTGCCAGAGCCGCACTGTGCGGGAGTACCTGGCAGCTCTCACTCACCTTCAGTCACCTTTTTGCTTCAATTTCCTTGTTCCTCTATTTTTTATTAGATCTCTTTTATGTCTTTTATTGACAGGTGCTTCCACAAGGGATGCTGTCACTGCCCTGCACACGCTCAGGCTCCTGCCTGCACTCTCAGTTCATGCACAAGTCAAGGGGAGCACCGGGCACAGGAGACACACACAGCTTGTACCCAACCTCTTCTCCGGGAAACACATTTTATCTACATCACCTCAAAAGCCTTTTCTGTTGAGACAGCTATCGCCTCGTGCTACAAAATGGAGAGAAGCTGCAAAGTCATCTTTGACATTGTGCCGGCTGAGCCAACGCACATCAAAAAGCGATTTTTGCAGTTAGACAGACAGAGAGCTGTCAGAGCCGAACAGCTTCTGCAGCGCAGAGGTCGAAATAAGACATGGGAGAGCACGTGAATGAAATCCAAATGCCCTCTTCTCACATCTATTTCCTTCCAGCACCAGCTCAACCACCGATCTCCAGGTGCAATCAGTAGATGGGCCCAAGGCTCTAACAGGCTCCGCTTTCACCACGCTCACCCTCACGTGCACCCCAGCACACCTCCCCTTCCAACTTCAGCCACCATCCTCAAGTGCAAAGGTCCTTCTACTGGAACAAGCAGTTATACACTGAAGTGGCCAACAACTGGGCCTACTGGAGTGCGTACTGGTGTTTTATATAAAGAGGTTTGTTTCATTAAAAAAAAGTTAAAATAAAATTTCAGTCTCCTTTATATAGGAAAAAAATAATCCCTAGGCCCAAGTGAAAAAGTGAATCCCATCAATTTTAAAGAGTCTGTAAGTGAGGCCACCTTGCAGTGCCAGGAGACTGCAAAGGTTTCTGCAACCCTAAATTTGGTGCTCATTTAAGATTCTGTTAAGTAAGCTAAATATGTCATTTTAAAAGGAAAATAATCAGGGAAAAGAACAACTTTTATAAATGCATAGTTCAAATGTAATCAATCTTTCAATAATCTAATCTAATTGATGTACAAGTTACAAAATCAATCTGGAATTTCGTTACAAGAGTGGTGACGTGTTGTTTTCTCTCAGTAGAAATCATTCTTCCCTCGTTATGTTCTTCAGTGAACGAGAAAGGTATGCTGAATAGTCATCTTTATTTTTCTGCAGTAGATGTAAACACTTTCTTCTTTAGGAGAACACTCATGTGTGAGCCAGACCCCGAGGTGCCAGCCTTTAGAGTACCACTGATGACATTGTTAGTGACACCGAGTGTAAAAGCAAAATGCTACAATAAATTTGATTTGAAAAAAAAAAAAAAGAAATAAAAACAATCAGGAGGAAGGATTAAGAAAACAAAAGAATGAGCAACTGAAGCGGAGGGGGCTGGAAAGCAATGAGATACGTACCTCCTAACGCAGAATAAGCAGAGACAGCCAGTCACAGAACAGAAAGGTGATAGGTCATAGGCCATAAGGAAAACAAGAAGGCACATTTAAACCACTCATTAAAAAATCATAGCCAAAACCAAACCAAGAGAAACTCACAAATAATATGGAAAAATAAAGACATACAAAAATAACTATTTGAAGAGAAATCCTTTTTTTGTACACAGAAAACTGAGTTGAAGTATCACAGAGTTTTCTGAGATGACCTTATGGAGACTGAGGATATTTATCAGCCACAGCACGTGGTAAATACCATAGGGCTTTCCTTTTTGTGGATGAGTTTTTATTTCTCATGTATCAGAAATAAAACTCCGAAGTTTGAAACAAGATTGCTAATTTGGACACACAAAATAAGAATTAACAGCCTTCACATGTAAAGGCGTTACTTCCTTCGGTTGGTACATTTTCCCATACTAATGGCATCGTTAATCCCGTGACCTTCAGGAGGGGCGGGCGGACAGGGAGGCAGCAAACACACCAACAACCCCCACACACACAGCAGCAGAACAACTGCCCTCAGAACTAACCTAATTTCAGCAGCCAACCTTCTCTGTCCGGATTAAAAAATGTATGCGTTAGATCATTTCCATCATCCTCTGGAATTTTAAATGGCTCATTCTTAATACTTTCATATAAATTCTGGAAGAATAAAAAAAAAAGAAGAGGAGAAAGAGCTCGTTAATAAATGTCTAACAGAAAATGCAACCAGGACACCTTACTGCTTCTCAGACTATCTGTATAAAAGGCACAAGAAATACTGTCCACACCATTCTGGACCATCCCATCTCAGTTTACTGTTTTGCTGTTTAATACTTTGATTAAGTTTGATTTTAAACCACTTCATCTATAAACAAGTGTCTCTTTTTACAGACTTTATAAGCACTCCTAGCAAAGACATTTTTTCTTTAACTTCAGCATTCAGTATTTCAAAGGTTTGAGGCTCAGGTCTCATTTGGTACAAGTTTTGCCAAATGAATCTGTTTTTAGAAAACGGTTTAGGCTATCACACTGTCTTAAAGAAATAAGTATTTTTATTGGTATCTGAAGGGACAGGAGGAGGTTCCACAAGACACATGGAAAGAAATGAGAGGCAGTAACAAAACAACAATTTTTACTATTTTTTTTCTGGCTTATCCAGAAATACTACTTTTTTTTCATAAGCCAATTTCACAAGAATTTTGCCATCAGCAAACTACTGAGAAAAATACAGAGTATTTTCTCTGGAATCTCCTCTCCTCAACGAAAGACTGAACATGGGGAGAACTAGCCCCAAGCAACTGTGATTATCAGAAACCGCTTCGTTTGGCTGCTCAGACGGTTATGAGTGCTAGAAAATGTTCTTCTTCCTTTCCCTTGACAAATTTGCCTGAGAACTGTTGTACACGCTTCTAAGTTTCCTGTTAAAACCCCAAAGCAATGCCTGGTCTCACCCAGTCTAACTTACCCGCAGCAATTCTTCTGGAAGGTCTCCACCTTCATTAATTCCACGATTCATAGAAATAAATCTCTCTACTGTCGGTTTATCTCTTACATTGTGGTTGTGCAGACTGGTATTTAACATAATGATGGCAAATGAAAGCACATAGCATGTATCTGAAATAAGATTTGAAATAAGATTTATCTTTCTCTGTGCGGTGACACAAACCTGTAAAATGAACATACAGCTCATCCTGACTGATAAAGACACAGAAACGGGTAGTCAAAAAATCCTAAACACTGTACACAAGAGCAAAGTCTCAAATCTTTCTTTAAACTGTTGAAATAAGCCTAAGAAGAAAAAATATGTAACAATTCCAATTAAAAGCCAGCATGAGAAAGACAGTACAAAAGAATACGAATTATTTTTTAAACTCTTTGAAATCATTGCTATTACACTAAATTAACATTTTGCTTGAAACACTGCAATGCTGTTGGGCAAAGTGTTCTCTGCATGCAGACTTTACCCAGCTCATATTGGTAGATCTTATAAGAGACTTGATCCTACATAAAGTACTTCCAAAGCTTTTCTCCAAAGAGGAAGAACAGTCTGTTCAAAATAACCCTGGAACTGCAGTTAAACAGACTGAAAATGACATCGACCCCACTTCTTGGCATACGCGAGGTGGCTAGTACCACTGAATAATATCAAACGATGACAAAGGAGATCTTATCATGCCTCTTGACATGGTTATGATTATAGTAAATTCTCCCAGAATTCAAGTGCAAGATCCTGTGTAAGAAAAAGCAGGATGGAAACCTCTCTGCTACACAGAGGAAAAACGTGTTGCATTTTCTCAGTTCTCAGAAATTTCTCATTTCACACATTATTTTATCCTGAACTTCCAAACTGGCCATTGTCTCCTTGCATCAGATGTAGAAGAACATATATGATCCAAAAATAAATAAATATATACATACACACACTTAAGAACTCCTATTGTTTGCCGTGACTAACCTGTAGACTGGAAGACGCCTGGGTTACAAAGGCAATAGCGTGAAGCAAAAGCTTCCATCATACGATCAATTTTTTGAGCCTCTCCTGGGAGTCGGAAGCTCCACAGAAACTGCCTAGAGAAGGGAAGAATAGTTAGTTGTTAGACTCACTCCAATATTTATATATTAAGCATATATTACTAATAACCAGAAAAAAACAAAAAAAATCTGCAACGTCTATATAAAGTATCCTTGAAATATGTTCTCAGTCTCTGAACACACAAGTCAGGAGCTACTATAAAAGCAACATGCACAGATGGCTAGCCCAGTAATTCAGCCAGCAACACTGCATGCTATCAGGCAAGATAATATGGCAGTTCATATTCTGAGACTCTCTTTTCCAGACTAGTAAACAATTTTCTGTATGCATCCCATTTTTGCCATGAGAATGCTATGGGGAAACAGTTTACTCCTCCCTGGGTGTTCTGGCTACTAACAGCAATAAAGACTCAGCTGGACTTTACCTACAATGTAAAAAGACATTACATAAAATATTTCTAGTAGGGGAGAGAAGCAAGGAAGACAAAAACACTTAACATCTTTACTTGAACTCCTCAAGCATTTTAAAAATAGTATCAAGAACAAGAAAAACCCCAGTGCCTTGAGAGGTGCTGCCCGTCTAGTGTAAGCTCACCCTACAAGAATCAGATCCAGATCTTAAAAATATAGACTCAGGCCGTCACCTCAGTAATTTTGTAATATATGCAGGAGATCTGTGCTCCTCTTTAGCAGCATGAACTGAAATACAGTTTTTACTCTCCTAACTTACTATTTGTACCTGTAGGTACGCTGGAATGCATACAGGACAGAAGTCTTCACAAATATACCTTTGGCACACCACGGCACTAAAAAGCTCCAATGAGTTTAATCACTTGTTCTTTTATTTCTTAGAAAAAGAATTATCTAAACCAGCGAAGTTACATGCTCTGCCATGCAAAACAAGTTCTCGATATTCCCTGTACGCTGGGTGCCAACATAATAACCATTTATTCCTGTCTTCATCAGTGTTCAGTTCAGGACATTACAGTGTCGCAGGCCACCTTTAGTTTGTCAGCTCTATGTACTGTCTTTTACTCACCTCGGGCAAGGTTCCAACCCAGATCACGAATTTTGTAAGCTACCAAAATACAAACATTTAATAGTAGCAGCTGCCAAGAAAGAGTAAAGTCAAACCTAATGTTAAATTGGGTAAGAGAGACAGGAATGTGAAGCCTCCCAGACAAGCTTCAGCAGCCAGAGGACAGGCTTCCTTAGCTCCGGTTACCAGCACCACATCACTCAACCCCAGCAGAGCTGCTCTGACCCCGCAGCACGCGGCACCGTGCCAGGACAGAGATCGCACGGACATTTCAATTTATCTGAGGTCAGGAGGAGTCACATGTGGCAACGAAACTGGCAGAACAGTCTAAATCAACTTGATTTAGATTAGAAAATAGATTTGCTAAATCTATTACGGATTTCCACCACGATGAGAAGGGACTTTGCAAGGTCACTGTATGCTCGTATCCCAGAGAAACCAAGTAAACTGCTCACTCGGCGAGAGAAAGAAGTATATGAGGATAGTACTCTTTCTTTTACGTGACAAGTGGGAAACTCTTAGGAAAGGAGGAGGAAATTACTTGATTCCAAGTTTACCTCTTTGCAATTGAACATAATCACTGATTATGGTCAGTGGGATTCCTCCCTCCCCATCCAGCGGAACAAGTTGAGGTGGAAGGGAAGGACAAAGCCGACAGCAGCAACGAAAATGATTTATTTGCTCGGGTTAGGGGTTTGCTTGTTTTTTACCTATCTCTTCAGATAACACAGATCCCAATGTCCAGATATGGCAGGCACACCGAAGAGTTATGGCTATGTTTTAATAGTTTGTATTTGAAATAATTGAAAGTTTTCACCTTCTAAGGCAGCGCAGGCACAGGCAACGGGATGGGGTAAGACAGAGCTGTCTCTGCCAGCTCCCCCAGTAACGCCTACAACGAGCTGCAGAGCAGCTCTGAGGAACAAATCACAGCGACTCGTATGAACGTGCAACTCCATAAAGGAAGCTCAGGTCAAAAAAAAGAAAGAATTTACTCACCTTAAGGCTTGTACAAGATTGAGATCAGCGAACTCATGGAGTTCAACAAAAGCCTGAAGAACTTTAATATTAAATTCATCTCTATGAAAGACAAAAATGGAAACAGTTACAATTCTGACCTTTAAAGACTTGTCAGTTATCTCTATGTGCTGTGTACTCTTTGAGCCAGTACGCTTGGACTGACTTTAGCACTGCTTGTGTAAATGACCCCAAAATGGCCTGGCCTTCTTTGCTTCACATTTATCGTTACTGCACCTGCCTTGGTACGGGAAGATACCTGACAAATTTATCCAGGAAAACGTCTTTCCCAGAAATTGCATCATGAACTCTTAAAGCAATGGTTAACGTAAGATTAATTTCTTCAGCCAAACACCACATGAAAAACAAACTAACCTGCGTGTGAGTGACGGAGCAGCTCTGGTGGGCACCGGGCAACCAGCCAGGGTCAACCCACCACAGCTAATGAACACAGAACTAATTGGATGCACAAAGTATTGAGTCTGCACCATCACTGAGCTCACACACCAGAAGCGTAAAGGTTTATAATCCACAGGGTGTGCTTTAAATACATCACCAAGACAGAATGCTGCACATCAGCCTCCACCCCAGAACAGAGGTGTGTCCCCACCAGGAGCTACCCGCTGCTGACTAATGGCAGAGTCACACTGACCTGCGACACTCACCACAAAGGCCTTACAACCAACTATTCATTCATGAGGGTGTCCCCATATTGTTTACAGAAAAACAATCACCTCTGCCAAGCAAAACAATTCTCCCAAAATTTAGTAAAGCACAACTGCGTGACTGCTCCTCAGTGCAGTGAAATAAAGTGGCATAACAATATAATAAAAGACAGCGCTCAACAGAGGGACTTTGTTACTCTAAGCCAAATATTGATTTTGCTTGCATGTACAAAAACCAGCAGTAATTCAGAACAAATATTAGCCCTCTACTGAATTTTTGCTCTTCTGGGTTTTAATGTAGGCTGGATTAACAGTGATACTTGTGCTGAGTACAGCTCCAAAGACACAAGCTAAATATCATGTAAGATCTAGGAAGCCACTTAAAAAAATAACTGAAGACTTACTCGCATACAAAAAAATCTTAAATCTTTTATAGAATGTAATTCATCCCTTATTTATTGTATATTTTTAGGTATTATCTCATTCCATTTTACCATTCACTTATTTTCAGTTTGCTGAGTGCTGTAACACTGTAGAAGTCAAAAATTTAAAATATATCTCTTTATGGCAGAATGTTATACAGCTATTTCATTCTGCTGACTATCCTGGTCTCATCTTCAGCTATATTTAGCTAGAATGCAGAAGTAATTCCCGATGGGCCCCTGAGAGGGAGTGGCAAAGTAGAAGAGAATGTCCTCAGACTCCAAATGCCTTGATAAAAGATAGCACATAACTCAATAAGAACTCGTCTACAATCTGCACTGCCACTTGCACAGCACGAGTCACTTAATGGCCTGTGTCTGAGGTAGTCAAAAAAGCAAAACTAGCATCTTAGGACCACCTCAATTGTCACATTTTATCTTATCCCAGGGTATTTATTTTAACCTAAAGGCCTAATACATTGTTTTCAGATAACATGAATAAAAATTATTAGGATTCTAGGAAATTAATGTTGCAGTTCAGGGAGTATGATGAACCAATTCCCCATTCCAGACCTGACTACCTTGAAACATCCATACACATTCCTGAAAATCAGATTGTCATCTCTTCACCTCCACCCCTCCCTACCAATTCATGTAAGTGGAGGAAAAAAAATAGAAATACCATTTTCTTTCCCATTACCATATTAATTATAACCTTCACAGAAATGAAGAAACATGCAAAAAACAATTGAAGTAGACTGACTGGATACACTAAGTAAAAGCTCTTTTTAAAGCAAAAAGTAATTTTAAATTTCTTTTTTACTCCAACTGCTCCTTAAAACGGATAGGTTTCTTCTGCCTTGTGGTAGAATAGTTAGTTCTATGTATGTTACTTCTTTTCACGTCTCTTAAGATTTTATTATCCAGTTGATAGATTTATACAAAATTTCTTGATCAAATTTGCTATTCAGTATGACCACTACATTTGTCTGAATTTAAATCTTGAAAAATGCAGAAGATATAATTGAATTTCATATTTATCTGTGTACATGCTCAGTATTAAGGAAGGTTACCCTCTCTTTTCAGATTAGACCACAGTGCTGCCCAGCAGCATCCCTCCCAGGGATGCAAAAGAATGAGCCATAAATTTTTTAATTGTAAATGTGAACCGATAAATAGCCACACGAATATGACAGATGGCTCCAGTGAGCCTGGACATATTGGCAAGACCTTTCTGCATGAGTTCAGGGGTTTGGGAACAGGGCAAGAAAAACTGGAAGTATTTCAGAAGACAATCCCAAGGCAGAATGCAGCTCTCAAAAACACACACAGACTCCTTTATACAAGCTTTGTGACGGTTTTGCAGTTACGGACATTAGCATCTA
This sequence comes from Numenius arquata, assembly GCF_964106895.1. NCBI lineage: Eukaryota > Metazoa > Chordata > Aves > Charadriiformes > Scolopacidae > Numenius > Numenius arquata. The sequence continues at coordinate 399,868 of NC_133589.1, read as the reverse complement.
AGTAATTTTATAATACCAATTGCCCAAATATTCAAGAGAAACAACATAACGTTGTTGCATAAGAAAAACTGTTGAAGTGTCTACATATACTGTACAGAAATTTCATCGTGCAGATCTATTTTCAAAATATACATATTACAGTGAAAACTTTCATTAAGCCTCCTGAAGTCAGGAGGACACTGCTGAGCACAAACTAAGCCGTTGATGCTGTGCACACATTATGGGATCTGCCAGAACATATCACTACAGAAGCATATCCTAAATGAGTCAATTTTTAAACCTTCGTAACTGGCATCTGAACCAGAACATGTGCGAGCACGTAGGAACACCTAATTCTGCCTGTTCTTCACTTCTGCCTTTTTGGAAATGAATTCCTGGGTTGCACAGCAATGGAAGTAATTTGCATTTTGACTCTGTTTTGCAATAGTATGCATAAATATGCATGTTGCATGTTTACTGTACTAGGACTGACAAAGGTCCGGTGTGGCTGCCCTTACTAACGCTAAGTCTGCGTGCAGGGAGAAAAAACTAAAACCTGCTTATAACTATTGTCCCAGGAACTATCCATTTTAGTAAGTAATGTCTTTACTATGGAGTGATTAGTGACTGTAAATCACTCCTTGTCCGGGCACAGTATCAAGAGTTACCGGAACTGATGCAATACAACTCTCAGACATTCCAAAAGCTTATGGTATTAAATTCTGCACTACACCCAAATTTAAGGGTATTTTCTCAAAATAGTACATTACAATGAATTAAATATCATTCCACAATGTACCCATTTAAAAAACACAATAAACTAACAGAAAAAACCCTGTCACAACACCGTAGTAGTTTCACGTCCCACTGCAGCTTTCACAGGTGTCAGAGCAGAGCCACGCTCTCACGCAGCCTGTGAAAGGGAAGGGAACTACCAAAACCCATAAACACACTTTGGAAACTTGAGAACAAAGTTGCAATAGTTTCTTTTTACCTTTCACCGAGGTAATCTCCAATTACCGTTTTATTTAATCCTTCTCCTTTATAAAGGAACTGTGCAATGTCTTCTGCAGTGTTCTGCAGGAGGTCATTTTCTATCAGAAACTGTATTCCCTAGGAAAAGCAATTCCAGAGGAAAAGGAATGTTATGTTTTCTTCCACAAGCATTTATGTAAGTACCAGTCATAACATTTGATATTAATATACTGACACAGACATATACACAGCACATCAAGAATCACATTAGCCTACAGATTTATTTTTTTAATGAAATGGTAAACAAATGGTTTTTAGTTAGATAGCAATATTTAGTACTGGTATAAAGATTAAAATGAGAACATATTTTTAAGGCTAGAAGTACTAGGTGGCAGTTTGAATCCCTCAACAACAGAAATATCAAATATTAATTGAATAATGATTCCAAGTTGCTCTTTGGAGTTAATGTGAGAGTTGGCCTGTTCACAATATTGCATAATTGTCTGCAGAGACATTATCTGCAAAATCATATAAAGAGGTACATGGGAATAACTTAATTACCATCGTGACACAAAGTAAAGCATCTGTTATAACCTACAAACTGCAACCCAGTACATGAAGCCACTACTCGCAGCAGAAGTCACGGCTGAAGACACTGGAACCCGTTTAAAGAGTTTATGCCGACACTGGGTTATCGGTGACTTGTGGTCGTGCTGGAACTAAACTATGCGCGAGGGCTCGAGCTGGACTATCCGCAAAGGGCTGTTCCCCAACAAGTCCCGCTTCTACCACGGAGCGTCTACCAGAGCCCGAGAGCCTTACCCCGTCCCTCAGGGGCACCGGAGCAGCCCTGGACTCCCACTTACTGGCCCTACATCGGGCAGGCTCTGGGGGTGCCCAGAGAGCCTTCTGCACACTGAGGACGAAAGGAGACCGAGAGTTACGGAGGAGTTCCGCAGGGGATGGAAGGGGCTGTACTCCAGTAGGTCAGGAGGAGACAGCGCTCGTTGTTCCCACCGCACGCCCCAAAGACGTCGCTATTCCCACAGGTCCGATAAGGCTGTCAGCAGCACGACAGTGAAAAGCAGGAATGACAGCTGTGTGTAACCTTAACATCTTGGATTCCAAATATGTACATAGGAGCTTAAGAAATTATTCAAAATCTTTCCTACTAGAGTATTTCACGATTTCAGAAATATTAGAAGCTTTCCAATTTTTGCAACTAGAATATAGTTCTTTATTTCATGACAGCTGGGAAAACTTCCATTATTTTTTGACATAGCATAGGAGGCCCTGCAGTAACATTCAAAAAAGTAATCATCCTTCTGTTTGGTTGATTCTGGGTTTTTTTATACTGAAATTATTACCTGCCTGACAAAAAGAGTCAATTTTCTGATCTAACTTAACAAAGAAAATGAACTGTGATGTTGTAAGGCATGAAGCTTTAAAAAAAAAAAAAAAGGTCCAGAGTGCAATTCTCTCAAAACAATTTTATCATCATCTGAAAACTTAATTTCAACAACAGGCTGGTATTCTGACTCTGATAACTTAGTCTTTTTATAAGTCATTTCAGAACAGAGCTGATTTCACTGCAAAGAGTACATCTGTTTTATCTTGAAGGAGAAATAGCTGAGCTTTCCTCAAAAATGATCCCTACAAAACTTATTTGATAACTATCTGTACAAGAAATTCATTTGACTGTGAAACAGAATGTTTTTTTCCCCCCACACCAAGTTATTCAAAAAGCTTTCTCAGCCTCCGTCAGCCAGAGAACCTTCCTTCCCACAAACACCACGAGCAGCGGTTGCAGATTCTCTTGGCCGACCCCTGGGCCGGATTATTCACTCGGTGTCATCAGGCTGACCAGGGTGGTTTTTTAAAAGTTGTACAAGTTACTGAAAAGGATAATGGACATGACTAGAAGCATGGAAAACAAATTTCTGTGTGCAGAAGCAGATACTTTAACATACTACAAAAATCAATTTAGTTTTCCTTTTTCTGGATTTCCCCCCCCCCCTTTTTTTTTTTTTTATTCTTAAGATGTTAAAGAACCAGAAGTCAAACAGACAGGAAAAGGAGTTTGTCTGGGACAACAACTCCAGCGTCTGGAATAAAGGGTAAAATAGGTCAGCCAAATCCCCATCAGCTCCTACGCTGCCTTTTGTCCCGATGCAAATCTCTGCAGAGTGAGGGGAGACAGAGACAGCTGGACTCACCTGACCACCCCCCCCCAAATAGTCAATATTCACTACAAATATCGCATTGAGTATTTTTTTTTCAAGTTAGCGCAATGAAATCTGCTTTGAATTCCACAGATTTTACAGTAACTTCATTACAAACTTTGCAATCATTTAAACCCTGCCTTTGTCACTGCAAATCCATTTCTGGGCCCAATGCAGGCAGTGCGACCCCCGCCGTGCTGTGGAATTCGAGCTGTGTCCCCTTGGCACAGGGCTTCCTGATGCACAAACTCTGCGTTCCAGCCCTTCCCACAGCAGCCCAGCAGAGCCAGGCCATACTGTTTATTACAGCACGGAACTGCACTAAACACAGCTATTCTGGATGAGGATTTCCTGGGTGGGGGCAGGAGAACTGCTCTACAGATAGGCGACACACTAGAAAATGCAAAGGTCTTCAAACAAAACTGGTAGAAGAAAGTTACCCCACTGTTTTCCTGCTAATATAAAAACGTTGAAACTCTGTTACTTGGTTTTAAAGAAGAAAACTTGGGGGATTCAGCACATGTATTACCACCCCAACTCCTAACTCCAGAGACCATCTTCCCTCCCACTGGTGAACGACAAACACCCTTTTCGCAATGACCCCAAGTTAACTCTCACAACATCAGAAATAAATGTATTTTAGCTGCCTGTAATTTAAAGTAGCGGCTGTGAACAAGAAGCTGGTCAGGCTCCAGAGCAGCCAGCTACTGCAGGCCACCACCGACTCAGTATTAAGAAATCACTACTGTAAGTCTGTTTACCACATTTAAATTATGGTACAGTAGCAATGCGGCTACAGCATCTATTTATAGAAATAATTTCATCCAAGAACAGTAACAAGAAATAGTTAACATTGGAATGAGAGCATCTGACATCACGCTGTGACTTTGCCGCAGACTTCTAGGATGTGAGAGAGCTGGAGGACAACAGCAAACTACCAGGATATTGGGGGTACTCTGCCTGCAACAGAACCGAGGTTAGGCAGCCACCACAACGGGAATTAAAAATGAAAGCTATGGTCGGTAGCTCAAAAAGGGTTCTGTCTCAAAGCACTTGAGTGTTTCTGCAGACTGAAACCAGCCTGGAGAAGAGCAGCCGTCACTGTACTTGGAACATCACAGAAAAGCCACCAAAACGTAACTGAATTCAATACAAGAAAAGAAAACATCTCAACAACTAACACAGAAAAACAAGTGCTAAACAATTTCCAAAAAGACCTTAAAGACGACTCTCCACAAATTCAAAATGGAATCTCAATTACAAACAACAGATGGCAGTAAAATAAGGCAAGGAAGACGTAGAAAGAGAAGTAAAGGCTAAACATCAAATATGCCAAAGCAGCTCTTTTAAATAAAACGGGGGGGTGGTGGTGGGGGGGGGTGTGTGTGTCCCCGTAAGAGCACGTGCAGGTCCCTGAATTCTCCAGAAAGGTAACAATTATTTAAGGTAAGTAGAGGCACTGCAGAGAAATGAGCTACTTCCCTTCTTGGCTAAATGCAGGGTAGACTTCTTGAAACAGGTAACAGAGTTTCTACCTGCAGGTGTTTGTGCAAGTTATACAGGTACAGATATATATGTATACAAACATACAAATGTTCATACATGCCTTTTTCACAAACAGAATTTATATATGCAAATATCAAAGTCTGTATAAGAACAAACTGAAAAAAAAAAAGATGTCAAAGGTATTTTCGAAGAAACAAAAATAGGAGGGCATAAAAAAAATGGCCTCACTAATAACCAAACATCAAAACATTTTTAGAGTTATATTTGACGTATCACCATAGAACACCTCTATCGGGTACAAATAACCTTTCTGCAAGCCAGCTCAACCAATACCTGGCATATTTGATTGTTGATAAATAATCTCCATTATCAAAAAAGGTTCGCTGAAGTGAAGAGAGCACACAACTGGCACACGATAGACGACTGCTGCTAATTTAACCCTCTGCTCGGTGTGCTACAGGATGTGCTGTAAGTTCACAGGCCTTATTTGTAATAGGAGTATTTTCTTAAGAAAACACAACTATATTTGTCATAGAGCACATTATAAGCAGGAACTCGATTCCTGACAAGTGGGGAAAAAATATTCTCTACCTTCTTAGGGTCCATATTGAATTTCTTCCTTCCCATGGCTATTTGCTTGTTTCTTTGTGTAGTTTTGCTACACATGGAGAAAAAGAAGAAACAACAAGCAGTTATCGGTTGCTCTTGTACAAAACCAACAAATTCTGCATGAGCATCTTTTAATTTGTATTTTGGTTACTTTGTATTTTGTATTACATGAACAAGACATTCACCTTTTATAAGGGGGAAAATTACGTTACTGTTTTCAATTCTTTCAATGACACAGCCTCAGAGAACTGTATTATTACCAATTGGACAGTCTAAATTACATCTATCCAACATATTCTCCATCCAAAGGAATGACACACCTGAATTTATCCAGTCAGGCTTTAGAGACTTTGTAACAGACTGAGTAAGTCTGATCCAATGTTTGTTTAGCACAAAGCTATTTTTATTTGCTATTCCTGGGAGGCCTGTTCCAAGGTCTCTCTGAATCACGTCCATATGTTCACGTTACTTACCTTTCTTCTACACTCGTCAGATTATCAATCTCTGTCATAACCTCGGCAATTTCAAATTTTAATCTCTGCCAAAAGAAGGAAGGACAATATGTTAACCTACATTATTAGAACACTTTTTGAAATCATCTGTCATATATTAATACAACCAATTAGGTTTTATTTTCTAGTATTTGCCACTCACCTGCAGAAAAGTGATGAACATTATGGCTTCCTTCAATATTTATCTTAAAGGTTCTACCACAACTGAGTAACTGTTAAACACACGGATCCGAATCCCCAGCGCGTGCTCCCGTCAGAGCACCATTACCAATTCCAGTATAAGGTTTCTTTACCCAGATTTCTCACTCACTCTGCATGCAAACCTGCTGTTTGATGAGTTCTTGATTACACAAATCAAGTGTGTACACGAGCATGTTGCATTACATCAATACAGAAGTTGGCATGGTTAAAAGCACACAAGTGATGCACAAATCCTATTCATTATTAGCACAATTTATCTTATGCCATTTATATGCTTTTAAGAACACTACCTGGAATTCACACCTAGGTGTGCAGTTTACTGTAACTTTATCTACTGATGGAGTCTTCTAAGCATCTTTACTGATAAATCAATTACCTCAATATCATCAATCAGTTCTTTTTTCCTGCGACGAATATTTAAAAGCTCTTCTCTTTCTTCTATGGAGAGGTCATCAGGCACTGAAATAGAGCACAACGTACAGTCTTTTAGCATTGGCAAACATACCTCATCACAGAAAACTGAATAAACCTGATTATGAAAAGTAAGTTTACATGAAACACAATGGAATTCTTTTTTTCGCTGAGCTAATTTTCAGGAAAAAAAAAAACCCAAAAAACAAAAAACAAACCCCAAACCTCATTTATTGGTATTCTACTTTATAAAATCATAAAAGTAATCAAAACAGAATGGATGGAAGAATATGGACAGAAACTATCTTTCAAAAGAAAGCTAGAGAATCAAATGGAACTTGTTATTATATAATATGCAGTAAAATTTGGCTCTACAGCTTAATTGCCAAATTCAAGTCTGGTATCACTGCAATTATTTCAGTAACAGACACAGTTCTTCCTGCAAATGAATAACGATTTACAAGACACCTGAACCATTCTATGACTGCCTTTCAGGGAAGGAAGCCAAGGCTCTGCACAGCTCATTACCAAGGTGTGTCTCCTGGCGCTGATGTCAGGCACCAGCAGAGCCCCTTCAGCCGGTGGCTTTGCAGAGCAGAGGCGCAGGGACACACAACACCAACATCCTTAGCAGCAAGTGCCGTCCAGCAGCGGGACACGCAAACACACACACAGTCACAATCAGCAATTTAACGCAGCGTACCACAAACTTACGCTTCTGTATAACACCATTTAAGTGAGCCTGAGGTATTTAAGTCAATTTGAGGTGTCCCCGAGGCTGTGCTGACACAAGCAGGAATCACTCGCTGGTGCAGAAGCCCAGGTGTCCCTGCCAGGGCCATCGCTGTGGCTCCCGCAGCCCCTTCCCTGGAGCATCCGCCCAGCAAACGGGAAAAGCCACTCACACACACTCTGCTTCTCTGGGGCAACCAGAGTCTCCTAGCGGGGAACTGCTTCGGACAGAGAGCACTCTCGCTCGCCTAGCACAGCACTCACAAGCATTCACCTCCTTTGCAATGATCCTACAGTAACGGCTCCAACCCTACCCACTTTAGATAGCTCCCTAATTAGGTAACAGCTTTTCCTTCCAGCCCAGTAAAATGGAACAACAAAAATAATTATTAAGATACTGAAATGTTTCTGTCCCAACAGCAGCACACAACACACGCTGTTCCCGTGTCACACACACCTGTAACAGGCTGCGGCAACAGCATCACAAGCAGAAGCTTTGAACAGGAGATTTTTAAAGACACATTTGAAACACAGCCTCTGTTCAAATACCAATAATGAAATATATTGATTATTTTCAACATCCAGTGGTTAAGCTCCTTTCTTTTTAGGATTCAAATCATAAAATCCAAACGGCAAGAGACCTTGTTAGACATGAAGTAATTATGGCAAATGATGTCACTTAACTACTCCAGATACAAACATGATTAAATTACTTTCAGTTTAGGAAATGGCAGTCTTCTGTTGAACAAACACCAGACTTCAGTATGTTTACCTGCTTTTTCCCTTCATCTCATCAGAAACTCACCCACTTTTAAAAACTCCCTCCATGCAAATGCCCATAAGAGTCTTTTCACATCAAACCTTATAAATACATGTGCCTACATCACATCTTTGTCTTACAGGTACACTCTAAGATCTTAAACCATCCAAACTCAAGAGATTTTATGACTATATGCACACTATATATATATACACACACAACTGAAACATTCCTACTAGTTAACTGAAGACTGACAATTAAAAAAAGACTGTTACCCAATGTTGATTATTAAAAAGGCAAACTGTGTATCACCAATCACTCTCTTAGCTAGGAAGTACACTCAAGTATCCTTAAAGCATTTTTGCAGTATTACATCAGTAGATGAAATTAGATTAAAATTCTGCAGTACCAGTATTAGTAAGAGTTCTTAGTTTTTTAACCTTTTGCCACAGCAGATATTTTTGTAACTCTCACCTTTGTTGGCAACTGGAAATACTAATCAGAACCCAAATAGAAAATAATCTTTAAGTGTTAAATATGTAGAATTCACAGATGGTGCTTGATTTTTGTTCAAGTCAAAAAAATCTCTGGACTAGGTGCTATCACTAACCCTTCCCACAGCAGAGAGTGAGTGGTACTGCAGTTCCTTCTCCCTTACGCTACCACACAGTGAAAGCTCCTTGGGACAGGTCTGGGGCATCTAGAACAAGGGAAATTGCTATTTGGAATCAATGCAGATTTTGACAGTTTTCTATGCTCAAGCAACCCACCAAAGAAAAGAAACGAGACCCCTCAAATCCTTCTCCTACAGCACCCAAAGGCTGTCTGCTGTGTTCTTCTCTTTCCTCTGATCACAGCCGCAGCAGAGACAACCCTCACAGTACAATTAATGATGCTGTTAGACAAAAAGGAAACGCACTAAATGGAGTCAGACTGCCTTCTGCATTAGGAAACAACAGCCAGTGTCTATCTGCCAGACGCAAACCAAGAAAAGTCTGCTGGAGAAGAAGATTCTGCACTTGGAGAGCACACAGAACACAGCACTTAAAGAAAACTGTACATTAATGCAACATCTTTAAATAACAGTATTGATATCAGAGCCAAAAAGATTCCAGTATAGAGACTATATGTGGCATTTCAGCCTGCAGCCCCAGGGGCTGAAGGTGCCCGCTCCAGGAGGCTACATCACTTTATGCCTACTGTCCCTGTTGTTTCGATTCTCTGTCTTAAAGCAAAATTTAACAATATTTCTGTATTTCAATGAAGGCTTTTGAAATATTAACATTGAAGGGAATGAACCTGAAAGGAAAGAAAGAGTGGAAGATAAACAACTGCAGCTAAAAAAAACCAACCCAAAACCAAAACAACCACCCCCTCAAAAACACCCCAAAACCCCAAAAACCAGACCCACTAAAACAAAAGGGCACTCACCATTAGTCAAACCTTTTCCTTTACAAGTAAGGATCTACTCTGCATTTTTCACGTCAGTTACTTTTCTCTTTTCATTGATCCTCAATGATTCAAAACCACCTAGAAAACATTAAACCTCTACATCCTACTTCTAAACTGACGTGCCGTTTCCTCAGCGGCAGACTCCAGTGGCAATCAGTCCTTCTAATCGAGCAGGAGGTGCCTCACACAACCACAGCGAGAGCCTGAAAATAATTTTCTTTAGAAAGCAAACCTGCAGAGCTGTGGTGCCCAGGTGTTCTTAGAAAATGGAATAAGCACTTTGAAAAGAAGAAGATATTCATTTTATTTATTCAAAAGATTTGAAAACCACAGTTGAAATGTCTGGCATCAAGGCTGACGTTAGACTCATGGCAAGCAGGGAGATCAAAACCAGCCAAAAACCAACAACACTGCGTTAAAACATCTTTCCAGTAATGAGCAAATATTGCAGATAGGTGACGAGTGAGGATCTGCCCTCACGAGACCCCTGCCATACACCACCTTTTTTGACTTCAGCAGTTAGAATACTTCTGCTGTTTCTAACCTGGTGCTCACATAATCCTCCACACCAAAGCTCATGGAGCACGGACGTGCTCTGCAAGACCAAATTTCTAGCTGTCCTCTCTGAGCCACTTCCAAGTTTTTTTTGTCTTTCACCAATTCTAAACACAAAGCAGACAGGATGGGAGGAGTTCGCGTGAACATTTAAATATTAAAAAAGAACAAAAGCATTTCAGAGTAGTGAACAAGCTGCACTTGCAGCATGCTTTCATGCCACCTCCTAATCTTGAGATAAAGACCATGTACTAATATAAGTCATTTGTGTGAAAACCTTTTAGCTTACAGGGAGATCATTTCCTTTTTCTGAAACTTCAGAGTTTCGACTACTGCTAAATAGAAAGTCAATACACCTACTGATTTTTAATTAAGAGGAACAAATTGTTAAAATTACCAATTATACTCTTGGACAAGCAGTAAGAGACAAAACCACACCACCGTATAGGAGTAATATTAGTAGCAACATATTACCAACAGAAAGAAAAAAAAAAAAAAATTCCTATTCCAACTGGCCTATCTCTGTTCAATTACTGTAACTGACCTGAATGTACTTAAATGAATTTCCTGTAAACAAGCACTTACTGGAATACACACTTTTAATACAGGTAATAAACGTGTTAGAAAAACAAACAAAACCCAACTGTAGCTTGCCACAGAAGTCAGTGATGTCACTTTGTGAAATCATTTTCCACTACTGACAACACACATACAGTATCCAAACAAGAGCATTAGCCCAGAACTCTGACATTTATGAAGATGTAAGAAGCATTTGTGAGCAAGGAGGCATCAAAAAAAAAAAGGAAAGTCTTTTCCAGATTGAGAAAGAACTGCACCAGATCCACGTGCAACGAAAGCCCTCCAGGTTAGCAGTAATTATGAGCAAATCCCATATGAGCAGACAGAAATCTAGTACTTTCCAAGTCAATACCTCCAATACTCCAATCTTTTACAGCAGCAAAAATTAAATCCTTTCCAGCTCTCCAACGGTATTATATGAACCAAAACTCCTGTGTTTAAATTCATTTTTACTTATGAGCCTTTCCATCAGCAGCCACCAGCCAAGGCGTAAAGCAGTCCCACCCCACCACCCCAACGCACTGCAGAGCTGGGTCTCTCACAGTGAGACAACCCACAGGCAGGGGAGAGCAGGCATCTCACAAGAGCTAACGACAGATAAAGCACTAATTCTGCAACCCCGCTTATGGAGCAACACAACGCCCTGACTCTCATTGCTCAACTAACTTTGTTGGTTTCATAAAGATAAATATTTTCCTTCTTCCGTGTCAGCCCCAAATTGGTGGTCTTAAGTATTTCCATTCCAAGCAAAGAACAATTACATGGAATTTAATTTTGCTGCAATTGAAACATCTTGCAAGCGTAAAGATATTTACACAACGCAGGGCTTAAAAGTAAACAAAGTGATCCTCCCCCATACACCGAATGGGGAGACGTGTTTCTTCTGGCCTTTAAAATAATACACATTCATCTCTGAGAACAAATCTGATTGTCTCAGGACATTTGCCTTAACGGATATTCTCAGGCTATTCTCTCTGCCTTCCCCCTACACGCTCCCTTTTTTTAAACTTAATTATAGGAACGTTTTCCAGCTTTCAGACGACATGGATAAACAAAGCTGTGACCACTTGTGGCTATTAAAAATTCCATAGAGGTTTTTGTAGGAGGACATCCTCCTGAACAGATTTATCTCACAGTGCAAAACCAAACTATACCTGCATCCAATTCGGTCCCTAAAACCAGCTGGATTTGGTTCCTTCCTTAACTACCTCACTGCATTACCCACCGCTGAACAGCTCTAGCGCCAGTGACCAACACTGCCCATTGAGAGGGAAAACAATCCCGCACAGAATATCCTTTCACACACTAAAATCACCAGTCCGGGGTGTGAGGAATTTAGGACCGAGTCTACGGCTCAGAGTTATTTTGAGAGTTTTCAGTCACGAGTGACACTGTGGACAGCAAGCGCATTAGTGGCCAAACCCAGAAGAGAACCTCAGACTCGCATCCGTCATCCCCATTGTTCAGCTGCCGCAAATAACGCCCCCACAAGATGCTCTTGAAAACACTTTTCCCTCTGGGATAAGGAGATACTCTACAGGCAAGTTACAGTTAAGATATTGTCCTTTTGGGCTTCTAACAATATGTAGAGGAAAAAAGTCTAATAATATTAATCCTATTACCACATAAAAATATGTTTTTAGGAATTTAGAGGAAACAGTTTCCCTCTGATATGACCCACTAAATCTTTAAGATTTCTTTTTTTTTTTACTTCCACTGCAAGGTAGGTTTAATTATTCTAGTGATTCACATTTACCATATTTTTTTTTTAAAGAACAAAAGCATAAAAAAATGGAAATATGAAATACATTTTATTCTGTACAGAAAAGAAACAGCAAGGTAACTACATGGCCAAGTGTGAAATAATTACTTGTAAAAAACAAACAATATTTATTATAAATCACAATAATTACTTGAAAAAAGGCAAGATTATGTTTTTTTGTCCTGGTCCAAAATACCCATGCTTAATTTAGTTAGCATTAACATCTCTAAGTCAGGCACGAAATAAGCAGCTCCAAAATTGCGCAAACTCAAGGTCCGGCTAACAGGGGTTCGGAGGGGAAGAAGAAAACCCCTCTGGTTTCAGCGGTGAGCACGGAGCGTGGCCCCCCAGCACCCACAAACGTGCTTCTGCCCATAAACCACCCCAAACGCCTCTCATGAGCCCGAGGGAAGAGGGGCTGCAGCAGCGACGGCAGCGTGTGTTCCCGGGCCGTGGGAGCGGCGGAGCGGAAGCCGCAGGGGCTCCCCAGGGCTGGGGACGCGCTCTGAGCCCGCTGCCACGGGGCGCCCTCCTGCCGGCACCGAGGCACCAAGGGGCACCCCACAGCCCTCACGTCTGCACCTCCGTGCGGAGACACCACGGAAAGAACCCGAGACACACCTGCCTTGCTTTTTAGTTCCTAATTACGCCATTGACACAGATATTTGCCATCTGAAAGCAGTTATGTGTTTAAGTTGATGAGTATTCCAACGTCCACGCTCTCTTATTTCTATGAACAAGCAGTGCTGAAGGCCACGATTACCTTTTATTTACCTCCTTTACATCTTATACTCAATAATGTATCTTATTTCATCAGTTTGATGTATTTCCATTAGGAAGCCAAGTGTTTTGCAACAACAAAATAAAAGAACCACCTTCCAGCAAATAAAGGAGCATCATTTGGGGAGAAAGAAGAGAAGCCAGGCGGGGACCGGCTCTGAGCGAGATCTCACAGGTAACGGGCTGGTCTCTGCATGGCTTTGCCACTTGCTGCCCCCGGATAGGCCATCTCCCTGCATCCTGCTTTTTCTGGGTTGGTTTTTGCCAGTTTAGCAGGCCAAATGGTTTCACCGAGGGACCACGGAATCACCCGAGCCGACACGACAGGCGCCGCAGAAACCCCTGGAGCAGGGAGGGACAGGGGCAGCACCCCCTGGACGACAGCCAGCCCTAAAACCAGCTTCGCTCGGCCCAAAACCCCACCCTTATGGGCTACATTCTCCAAATCCTAAAAGTAGTTCAACCTGATATTAAAAATAGATAAGCGTGGATTTCCTTTTAGAAGCATTTTTCTTTTGAAGTCACCCTACTCTTGCTTCAAGATCAGACGATGCTTCTAGGCCAACTTTTCTCTCTAAAACATGTAAATACAAATTACTGAATATGAAAAGAAAGCCGAGTTTAACTTAACGTTCTAAGTCTCTTACCCAAACACATTAATACTTGCATTAATAATATAAAGTGTTAAAATATGCATGGCCATGCATAATTAAGGAGCACAGAAAAATTATGCTAGCTAATGTGGAAATTATAAAGGGGGATGTTGGTCACACTGCAGTGGTATGTGTTTTGGGGAGGGTTATGAACAGATCAGCACAGGCACAGGAAACACTATCCGAGATAATATGTGCCTTCATTAGCATCAATTACCAATTACTGTTCAAGAAATCTGGTGAATCACCATTCTGATTACAGTGTTCTAGCTATATGCTGTCACTTGTATCATCATCTTAGCATTAGAGTCCTCCTCCAACAGGGAAACAGTAACATCCAAGTAATGTGGGACAAACGCAACACTTCGCAGTGCCAAGCACCGTAAGCAAAAATGCACAATCTTGCATTGTGCTGCTGGTTTAGGAACAGTGCTGCATTTATATCGCCTTTTCTTACTTGGCTTTCAGCTTTTTAACAGAACAACTGCATCTGATTTCTTTTCCCCACAGCAAGTAATAGGGAGGGGTGATCAGAATCAGCTTTGTGTAGTAACACCACCACTATAAATACAGACACTACCCTTCCAAAAATAAGAAGCCTGAAGCTTTTTTTTTTTTTTTTTTTTTTTTTTTTTTTACACTGCATCAGATCAACAAAACACTGTCAAGCAGAATTTTTTCCCCCTTCAATATGTATGCTGCAAGGCAGAGTCTCACAGATAAACAATTTTGGGAGAACTCAGTAATAATTTTCTCCCTATGGAGCACTCATACATACAAAACCAGAGAAACAAATAGGTAGGTTACTTAGTGCTACAGCTGAAATCAAATACATTTTCTCTGATGTTTGCATTTGAAAGCCTTTGCTTATAGTATATTATACTAAGCATTAAAACAAAATTTAGGCTAAAGTAAAAGTCTGCAAATCCTGAACTCTTTTGTTGACTTTCATGCCAAGATCCAGGTCACAAGAAGTGTTAGCACCCCCGAGTGAGAGAATGATGCAGCAGTGACACCAGGAGAGACGGTGGGTAAGAGCGAGTGACAGATCCACTGGGAATGCAGAGCAGCACCCACTGCCCGTGGGAGTCCTGGGAAGGAAATCGGGATCCCCTGGGCATTATCTAGGAGTGAAGGAAACAGCTCACCCTGCCCAGTACACACAGCACAGCTAAGGGACACATTACTGATATCACGTGTTTAATTGAAACCCTTTACTCATGCCAGTGCAAAGAAAGGGCAGCAGAAGAGCAGAGGACTCTGATTCCCTGCAGCAGAAGGGAAAATTCTGAAGTTAAAAAGCATAGATAGAATAGCCTTCCAAGAGTAAGATCTTTTAAGCCGTAGAATACAAGCAGCATGCACCTTTTTACTTGGGGCATTTATGAATTTGCCCAATAAAAGTGTAGTGTATTACTACAGAGAATTACACAAAGAATGGGATGGAAAGGGACTGGATGGTCCCATGACTGATTTCTACAGCAGCGCAGTTCACTTCTGGTTGAGCCAAGCATACAGGCAATTCTGACAAATTAAAACAACACTGTAGTTCTGAACAACTGCAAGATGACAAAACTTCAGGCAAGCAAGCTTTAACAGATTTCCACTAAGTCTTCAGCAGACTGACATCATGCTATATCATATGAAAACATTATCTAGTTCAAATCCAGATCAGAAAATTGGCAAAGAATATCCACCTTTGTGAGTTGTACTACGTTCCCTTTTCATGTAAAATGGGAAATGGTTAGCACCGGGCTGCCTCCAGTCTGTCAGCCAGCACCAGAGTCGCCCCCCTTGAGGGAGCAGCAGTGGTCCCGTAGGTGACCAGCACGGACTGCTGATGGCACACCGGTCGGGTGAATGGAAGCCCACACAGACTGGGATGCTGGACTGCTTGATCTACTGCTGCCGCTGACCAGGATCTGGCTCCGTGTCGACTTTGGAGGGTTTGGGACGATTCCTAGCAACTCTGCAGAGTATGAGGCAAATTTTAAACTGTCGACAGAAGAGCAAATCCCCTCTGCCAACTCCTTTTCCTTGTCAAGCAGGACAGGACTCTCTCCCAACAATCCCAAGGAGTATGTGTGGATGGAAAGGAAAGCAGGGACACTCCATCTCCCGCAGGCACGCACCTCCCAGTAGTCCCTGTGAACGACTGGGCCAACCACAGCGTCTTGTGCCGAGCCAGACTGCTTCCAGCTCCGGGATCCAAGCATCCCAGACCAAGGATGGGACAACTTCTGAAAGCAAAGAACATTTCATCATCTCTTGGGTGCGGAAGAGGCAAACGAGAACACGCTGATCCTTTCAGCGTTTGAAATAATGTTATGAGAAGGAAAAAAAGTAAAATTGTAGCCATGTGTTTGAGCTTTGCCCTAACAGAACAGCACTGCTTCCCACAGCACCCCGGTTCCCAGGGAGGGGACACACTGGCTGGTGCGCACCTACATTTTTCCCTAGGATAGACCCTGGAAAACACACTCGAGAAATCAAACACACCAGGGCAGTAGCAGACATTCCTGTCAGATCCATTTTGAGCAGCAGCATGGAAAATCGAGAGGAATGTCACTGAGCAGCTGCAGGGGGGTCCCGGAGCCCAGCCCCTGCAGCCGCCACCCCCAACACCCTCAAATCCTGCTCGAGACCCAGGCACAGCTCATCACACCTACCGTGCTCCCGGCACAACATCTGGGGCTCAGTCTCTGTCTCCAGTAACATCTACTCTTGGCAATAAGGGAGCTGCTCACTGTGCTTCACTCATTAGTGGAGAGCATTAGCCAACTACTTAGGATTGCTGGCTGTTTCTAAAGCTCACAAATCCAATTTTCAGAAAAAGCAAGGCAAAGTTCATCTTCCCCTTCCCCCATCCCTGCCTGCCACGGCTCTGGGGTTAGATTTCAGAAGCAGTATTTATTGCAGAAGCTTTCTATTCATTCATTTTCCAAGATCAGTTGCCCACTGGAGGAGGTGGAGCAGCTGCGGGATGCGAGAACAGCCTTGGTTCTCCGCAGAATGCCTCCAAAAGGCACTACAGAGCACCCTGCAGGATGCTCACCTGCCAAATAACTGCCCGAGCAGCATTCGCCTTCCCCAGAGCAAACCAATTCCAGGACACACAACGCTGTGCGCGAGGTGGTGCCTGATGCTGTGGGAGCTATCAAAGCCCCTGTGGTCTCCGCCAAAAAACCAACCCCAGTACCTGCTGTAGGAACCGCTGAGTGGCAGCACTAGGGGAGAAAGGCACAACAGGTAATGTGGTACGGTACTGCAGGGCTGGAACTGCTCCAGCTTCTGGCCATCGCACCCACGGGCCCATTTGCCAGGTGCCCTGCACCTGAGAGGACACTGTGAGAGGTCAGGGATTTACTCCCAGATTTGTCAGTGAAGGAATTGTAAGGCTTAGTTTAAGACTGTAAAGTATTTTCAGATTCCTCAGACTCAGATTTAGCTTTTGTGAATTGTTGGTTGCCATCACACCATGAAACAATTAGCTTGACAGGTCACTAATCCAGGTATAAAAGAGCTTTTCATCTGGCGCACTGGTAAGAAGTTTGCTGATGGATCCACCTACCGTAAGGTCCAGCCCCTGGTCGCCTGTTCCTTGCCCAGAAGGCAGAAAACCACAGGCAGTTCACACCAGATCCGTCTCACTGCACCTCCGAACACAGCACCCTCAGCGTATGCCTGAGTCCTTGCAAATGCAGACAGAAGTTCTATGCTACAAAAAGAAAGATTTTTCATACTCCAAGCAGACCTTCTGGCATTCTGATCAAAACCTCGTTTGAATAAATACATTCCTCCTATTTAAACTTTCCCTAAGTTTCAGCCAGACCTGCTAAAATATTACATTGCCCTTTCTAAGCTGTTTTTTTTCTGCCTGATATTGGCAAAAATCACTGCATTCCTTCCAGAGATCAGTGAAAAATAATCTGAACATATAATCTTTTGTACTTTATTTTCAAATAATTTAATCATTTTTCTCCAGTTAAATACTTAACAAGAAAAAAAGTCATAGTCCTACAACTTCAAAGATCTAAGCAATTTAGTTTTATTACTCTGTCTCATAATTATGACATACAAAATACAGCATTTTCCCTGAAAATGAACAGAGATTTAAAAACTTTAAGCAACTAACTGGCACTCAACCCTCAACCTCTTTTTAAATCCACCAGCTCCTGCTGCTCCTATTAATAAACATTCTTTCTCAGATTTCCACTTCATCCTGCCGTGCTCAGATAGGAAACATTTTTGTTGACTGGAAAACAACTGAGTGGTAGTTCTGCTACCCCTCAACATGACACAAAAGGTAACAATAAAAGCTCTCTCTTCCTAAATGAGTAAAACCTACAGCAAAGCATGATTTTTTTACCTGCAGACCCCAGCCCCACAGAGATGGTGGGAGTACAGGCTCTGCGAAGCACACTCCCAAAGAGGCAGTCAGCCTCTTCCTCAGAGCTGCTCTACCTGGTGCAAGCCTTCACTAAACAAAGACAAACTTTGTATAAGGCGGAAAAAAACCCTGGCTCATATTAACATGCTTGAAATCATCCTAGATTTGCCTTAGGGCAACCAGAAATACCAAGCTGTAACTTCTGCTAAGCAGGAGTCTGTGGCAACAGCACCCGCAGCTCTGCCGACACAGGGCGTGCAGCACGTGGGGAGAAGACTTCTCGCCGTTCAGAGATTCTTCCATATTTCACAAACACGGACAATGCAGCAGTGAGCACAACGCACCCGGGGAACGCCAGTCACAGATAAACTCCTCATTGTTTTAAGTATTTCTTGACCACTGAGAAAAGTGGTCGGTAGCAGAAGTGGTGGCACTATCAAGCACAGATTTGTGTCACTAACAATCACCTAATCCTGACAACATACACCTAGAAAGGCTGTTGTCTACAGACAACTTCAAAATTATACACAAACTAGTTCTAAGTTATTCTTCAGTTACAGCATCTGTCCTACCAGCTCTTCAATGTCTGAATAAACTGGACCTTATCATTGAAGCACTTGAAGCTCAACCAGAACGCTCGAGTGCCATGCCCAGCTGGAGCCTCTCTCTAAACGTGCAGAAGCTAGTTCTGAAAAATTACATTTTGATCCTTCAAATAAAAAGTCAACAAAAATCAGTTAGACAAGTTTTTAATCAGGCTGTTAAATTCCATTAGATCTGGCTGCAAGTATTTTATCATGAAAATTTACAACTGTTAGAAAAATTAGATGCTTCCATTCATCTTTTCTCCTCAATTCTTCCACAGCTGTACCTTAAAAAAATGTCTTATCATACACCAAAAAGCCTCAAAGCATAATTACGAACTGTCACCTGTACGATGCTAGCTAAGAATTTATGAAAATAAGATTTTATCATAAGTTTTCCATTTTCAATGCCAGATTGGTCACTAATGAAATGTACAAGTATTTTCTACCAATTTAATGATGGTGTACATGCTTTCACTAAACACTGCAGCATGCAGCTTTGCATGGCACACATAATGTGCTCATACTAAATAGATGACATAGTTTCCATAAGAATTAGTAGCAATGGAAAATGACAACTTATACAGACCCACAGAACATAATCAGGACATTGTTCGTTAATGCCTGCCACCACTGTTAACTCTATCCCAGAAAGCCTCAAGAGGAAGCTAGATATAGTAGCAGGAGCTGATGAACTTCCAGCTGCAGGGGAGTGGGAGGGAAAGGAAGCAGACCGATTAGTTGAATAGATTTATTGTATGCACATATTCTATGTTAAAACCCTGTATCTACTATAACATAAATTTTTTTGAGTCATTTGACTGTTCACAATTCAAATACAGGAAAATGCTATCAGGCTAACATGTGTTTGTTCAGCAGGAAACCCTTCCTTCAGAATGTAAAACGAAGTAGTGAAAAGCCAAAACTTTGCTAGAACTGTCATACTATTATTTCTCAAATATGAGAAGGACCTTTTGATGTTCTCCCGTCACATTAGAAAATCATCTCTTAAGTCCATGTGAGCTCCAGAGAAAAATACAAAGCAGTAAGGGCTGAAATGCAGTGTTCTCTCTCTCAAATACGTAAGACATTATCATACTACTTTACATACTGTTTAGCTGTCAAGAGTTTATTCTCAAGCCATGAATATTTTCTGATTTTCCTTACAATATATCATGAATACAACCAAAGCATCTTAAATCAAATCTGTAAGCGAAGTTTCTTTCTCTAGTTGCTCTATATAATGGTCTTCGACACCGGCAGAGCCTACATACCGCCAATTTTGCAAAATGCACTGAGTTGACCTGCACTTCAAGAAGACAATTAAGCTGAAAGAGATTCCTTTAGGCTCTTCACAATTCAAATGAAGATCATAACCCTTAAAAATTGAGAGAAAAGAACTCCAACTACCATTCTTGTAAAAGAAGGATAAAATGACGTGGCACTGCTCATTTAATCACTGCAGTGTCAAAAAAAAAAAACTAGGAAAGCAAATTATTTGTCTTTTATTCACTTATAATATTGTATTAAAAAGGAAGATAAAATAAAAAGAAGATAAAACACAGGAATGTTTGGAAGACGATACAATCTGACCAAAGCCCAAACCCAATGCAGTAATAGAGCAAAATGAGTGTCATCATCTGCTTAATTAGAAGAAGAAACACATGCCAATTAAAAAAATAAGAAAATTGGTTGTGGGTTTACAAACCACATTGACAGTGAATTAATTCAGTCACTGTGCAATAGGATTGACTGTTACTGTCACAAATCACAGCAGTGCTGCCACCGAAACAAGCTCCTGCACTCTTATGATTGGCATCGGTGATGACGCTCAAGAACTCCAAAAGTTATTACATTTTACAATGCTACATGGACATCATTGTACTTGATTTGTGTCAGAAGCATTTTGCCTTCAAAGCAGATTGTTTTGTCCACATTCCACTTCCTCTCTGAGGTCACAGACAAGCTCCTACTACCTTAGGAAGGAAAATAAATTGTTGTTGCTGTTGTGTTCCAGCACCGCGGGGCCAAACGCCAGGCTGTCCCGTCGGGCAGCCGCACACCCAACACAGTCCTCCTCCTTTCTCCCCACCATTTTTCTTTTTTTTTTTTTCCACCCCAGTAAAAGAATTAATACCAACAACCAATTAAGTCACCTGGAAAGGAATGCACTAATACTGACCAGGATTATGTTTGAGACAGTAGTTGCATCTTAAAATTCCTTTCACTGTCACTAGCAATGGAAATAACTTACAGCATTTCAAGCCAGCTCTTCCAGTCAATTAGGACTTATAATTTGTATGCTATTGTTATTAAACTTATTAAATTAGACTAGCATAATGACAAACCTATTGAGCAACAGCGTTCAAAATTAAAGACTTGGAGTAATAGTAAAAGAATTCTGAAATTGAGGTAGGCGTTTGATGGATTCCATCGGCAAGTTCTGTTTGGAGGGAAGGTTTGGAAAGGAAGCGGATACCTGAAGGGCAGTGCATTTTTCTACACCAGCACCACTGCTCCCAAGTAACTGAGAAACACGATGACTGGCTACAATAATAAAGAAACATGAGAAATATGACCCTTTTAACAAGGAAAAAAACTGTTTTGAAAGAAAAAAGGATGCATTATTTTGATCATTATCAAGTATTCTCACCATTCCATGTATCTGCTGTATCGCTCACTTTTTCTGTTTGTCCGTCCAAGGCACCATCTACAGAGTCACAAGCACCAAATATACCAAAGGCAAACCAAACCGTACAGAAAAATACTAGGCTTCTCCCCTCCTCAAAGACTTAGGCTCTGTAAAACAAAGACTAGCGAAACACAGCATACGCCAAATTAGTAAAATAAAAAGCGTTCAATATACTCCATGCCGTAGCATTACCCATGGTACCAATACTTTAAAGTGAGTAAAGAATATTGCTTTAACTAAAACCTTGTACTATGAGTGAGAAACTGGTATCTTATTCTGTAAGTAATCTAAAAGAAGGACCACCTTCCCACCCCAATCAGCTAACTTCATTTCTGTTTAAAAAATAAACCCAGAACTCTTAGATGACTTAAAGCCTACAGCAAAATCCGAAGGCGTTTAAGTATTTCAGGATGGGATTTATGGCAGAGTTCTGAAATGGATACTCCTAGTTCCTGTTGCTTTTACTGGAATATTTTTATAGAGAGTCACTTTTTTTCCCACCCTACCCTTTTCCTTTGCTGAATTTCCACACAATAACTTAGGTTTGACCATCACCGGACATCTGAACAACAATAAAAAAAACTTACAGCTGGATCCTGTATTAGCCCCAGCTGCACAGGATCTTTGCCTGCCTTCAGAAGGCAAGAGAGCCAATAGCAAAACAGTAGGAGAGCTTCTTTTAGCAGCTTACCTCTGAATAAATTCTTTTTCCATATGCTACTACAACAAACTATTTTACTACTCAATGCAAACTGAAGTTATTCTTCCTACTTTTCATCTCTTTTCTAAAAAAAAACCAAAAATATTACAAAAATTCCTTCTTCAAAAACCTTTACTACAACATGCCAGAAAATAATTATCTCCAGATGGTCTTTCAAGTCTAACATACATACAATGGATCAATCTGCCAAGTCCACCCACCCACAGGCTCCATAAACTTCAGAGTATTATTTGTATTTGATTTGGATTACCAATTTCACCTGACCTTTCCCCTTCATAACACGTTACTTTTTCAGGCTTAGAACACAGGTAGAAAATACAAAAGAAAAGTAAGTTTTCAGCAAAATACGAATGATAACATGACGTATACTCTCTTTACTTTGGATATCAATGAATTTACAGCGGAAGGACTAAACTGGTCTTCTTTTTATGTTCGCTCTTATAAAATATCACCTAATCTTTTAAAACATTCATGTGATAGTATGTCATTTTTGGTACAAGACCAAGACTAAACATTGCAGCCTTTCCAACTTACATTGCACAAAATGAGAGTGAACAGTTACATGTATTTTGATTTTTTTTTTTTTTTTTTTAAATCATTGGGGGTGGGGAAATTTCCTCTCAGAAATTTAAAGAAGAAAGTTACTATATTTAACCCATAAAAATCCACTTCCTATAGCCAAAAAAATAATCAACTCCATATGCTCCATTTATCTGTCCTTGCTAAAACATGTAGAGCAAACTGAAACCTTACAAGCTGCCTAGAAAGGCTGACCTCACGTAATGCACAGCAGAGATTCCCAGATTACAGAATTAATCAGCAACACCTACACCAAGAACAGCCCAGTCACACCCCTGAAACCTCTCCATCTCTGCCTTCTGCGCCTGCAGACGACACCACTCATTTCTCCAAACTTTGCCTCTGACTAACCTTGGCCACCAGTTTCAACTTCCACTGAGGAAACAGCTTCCATACAAACTGCAATCCAGGAACAGCAGCACAAATTATGAGAGATAGTGGGAGGGAAAACAAGCACAGATCCTCTCCTTGTTCCCAGATGAATGTTGGACACTGCTTAAACATGTTGCAAGTATGTGGTATGATAATTTTAATAATTAAAAGGGTGGTACAGTAGGTCAAAACTGACTTGCAGAAGAGCAAAATAAAGGTCTATAAAATAAAAGTTACTTTTGAGACTATAAATCTACACTTTCATAATAAGACCACCCATTTAGGCATTTACGTGATGGATAGCATATGCAAAATGAGTTTTCCCTAATTTGTATATGCTGGGGTTACAAAAAACAAGACTAAACCAATTATTACTTCAGACTGATAGAGGCTGTTGCAGGTATACTCCTATAAATATTAGGTGTGTGTTTTGGGTGGGTTGCAAGCAAACCCCTTTCAGTTGAAAAAAAAAAAATAAGAAAAAAAAGAAATTTAAAAAAATTAGAACCAAAAATAAGAAAAAAGTAAAGGGAGGACCCCAAAGCAATATACAGAAACGCGTTCGGCTGCCCCACGCAGTCAGGTCCACAGGTCTGTTATAGTGGCCCATCAGCCGGCACGGCTGCACCCAGCAGCTCCTGTGCGGGCAACCACAACCAGCCCAGCACTTTCCACCTACAGTAAAGGGGTCAGGCCCATTTGGTCTTCCCGAGAAGGACACAGGATGGTCCCGTACAGGACCAAGCCCCTGTCCCGTGCACGTTAGGAGGTTCATGGTCAGAGAACACATTGAACTTGCAAGGTTCTTCCCAAGCACGGAGTTTCTCTGTAACAGAGCCACCATCTCTTCTTACAGCCACTTAGTTTAACCTCAACTTCCTGGGAAAACTTTCCTCCACATCCCCTGGCTGGCAAGTTATGAGATACTGAAACAAAAACATGCTTTACAAATTCAAAAATTGCATTTGCAAGTGGTCAGAGTTGTACTCAAAGAGAACCCACAGCCTGGTGGGAAAATTCCTCCTCGGTGTGTTAGAATGGCTGGGCAGGAAGTTCATCAGTCCAAACTTACATGAGCAAGACAGAAAAAAAAAAAAGTTATTTAGAATCTGACTACTGAATATAAGAAATACTGCTTCAAGCAACAATAATTCCTTTTTTTACAATATGCAATGCAATTGCAAATGTCCCTTTTGACAACTGCCCCTCTCTTGTAGCAGGGCAACGGGATCTGTTTATGTCAGGATTTGACCCTGCAGACAACACTGCTTATGAGCTAAACAAGGATCTTATTAAGGAACATGATATCTACAGTACATGAAAGCAAAAATGTAGCAGCAAATAAAGACTCTTGAACACTTGGAATTAAACAAGAAAACAACCTGAACGGTATTTTGCAATATGAATCAGATAGTAAAAAAAAAAAAAAAAAAAAAAAGACAAAAATACATGTCTCCATGCTAGATGTTACAAAGACTATTAATGAGGCGGTTGTATAAAAACGTAGAGGTGACTCATTAACTGATTACATCTCACAGTTCCTCTTAGAGAAAACAGTAAGAGGCAGTTCCCCTACTTGCACATGCCAATTTTTTCAGCCTTTTTTTATGCACGCCTATGTGTGTGAGAACAAGAGTGAGCACAGGAGAAGTCAGACACATTTCTTTTCCTACCCACCAACTGCTCCTGCCGAAGCACGCCCAGCCCAGCTCTCAATTTCAATCTCATTTGGCTGAGGAGCAGATACTCCTACAAACTGTGTGAGAACCAGTAGCTGTGTAGAAGAGCCACTAAAAATTAATTCCCAGAGTTATTGTTCAGCCTCTTCCATATCCTGAGACCCCTGCATTTCATCATTTTCACCCAGCTTTTTTGCTAGGAGACTCAAGGCATTTCATCTAAAAATCAACAACAGCATCTCCTTTGGCATCAAGGACCCGCATCTGCAAAGAACAGCGGCAGCTCCTCCAACTCCACCCGAGCCCTTGGCCACGGCAGTGAAAGCCAGGCTTGAAATCAGATTCAGCTCCCACAGGGGAACCGATCTGCAATTCCTGTAGAAGAATTTCCTTACGGAATTCAGAATAATTATTACTTAATAGTCTTACAGCAAAGTCTATCCTTGTTGGTACAATTTCCATCGGGTTGCTAAATAACAGCACCAGTATCACACATCTCCCTGGCACAAGGTAACTATTTCTCTTTATAATGAACAGAACATCTGAGAATGAGACTAATTAGTAAAACCATGCCAAGAAGCACAACCTGTTGAAAAATTAGATCAAAGATCTTCAGTACTCCACATCCTAGATGAGATTCTGATTTAGATTTCACAAGCTTCCAGCATACAACATTTCCTGTTAACTCCATGAGATCCCACTGAATTCGTCGAACACTTTTTTTCCTATGAAACACTAGATGTTTGTGTTTGCCTTTTAACGTGTCAACTTTTACTGGGAAATACATAGGTATGATTTAAGTGGGTAGATAAGCAGATATCAGAAGTCCAATGAAATTGTGGGAGCAGCTATGCATCACTTATTTTCCTTAAATTAAACTTTATATTAGCAAATAATGGGTTTAAAGAACCTCAGAAAGTAATGAAATAAATGTGACACAGATGTTCACAAAAAAAAGAACAAGAATGTTTTTCCTTCATAGCAACCAAATAGGTCAAGCCATTTCCTTCTTCAGGCAAATCTCAGAGGACCACAAAACACATGGTTTTCTAGTGGATTTTGTGTGTCTATCCCACTAAGAGGAAACACTGCTGTCCAAAAAATTTGCAATACTAAGTTTTCCCATGAAATTGTTGGAATTAAAAGAAGGAAGTCATATGCAATTAAAAACAATTTACTAGATGTTAAAGTTATACAAATGGCATAGTTAAATACACTTTTATTACCTACGTCACATACCTTTCCTATACAACATATTGCTTTAAGAGAACACACAGTGAACATGTCAGAAATGCCAACGTTACGGCTGTTCACATAATTTTTCCTTTGCTTCTGTAAATCTTAAAGTAAAATATCACGTTGTTCACTTCAATGGGATTCCTGCCCTACAGTTCTGTAAGTTGAGAGGTTTTTCTAATAAGCCAGCTGCTAAGTACTTATTTTTATCCTCTGTGAGTGAAGCACATGGTCAATGTGTCCAAACTCTTCACTGAAATAAGTGCAGTCCTTCCATACGTACGTAAGTACTCATGAACTACAGGGAGACAAGGCAAAGCAGACATCATTAACTATCCCTTTACTTTAAAAAGGAGGAAGAAATTCATATAGATTCATTCAATCATCACAAAACACTATTCCCATGCAGAAGTTGACAGAAAACGTCACCTGTGATCCCATAACCAGATTAAATCTATTTGTGGGTTCAAACAGGAAAATTAACACTGCATAGGAGAATGTAACTTATTTCCTAACTTTGAGATTGCAAAAGTGTTCCAATACTTTTGCATTGCCCTTTTTCTGCCATTTTGTTTACAACTTTTCCACAGACTATTTAAAAAAAAAAGAATAAATTATAACATTAACTATTTACTTGTCAATAACCACTGAGGATGTCAGCATGCATCTACAGACATCAAAAAAAGGAAGTGGGTGGAAATAACATTAAGAGCTCTGTTTTAGACTCATAAAGCTTAAGATGACAATTATGCAATCTTAAGATGTCAAATAAGCCAACATTTTAGCTGGCACAGATGGTACTGGATCCAGAGCACACAGTACATGCTGTGAGTCACCAATTTAAATATGATAGATCGATTTTTATTTGCAAATTTGATTATCCAGCAACAAGACGTAGAGAGGAAGATCACACTGAACCAAGCACAGGGTCCTGCAACCCTCACAGAAAGCTGGAAGCAGAAAGATCATCTTCCAAATGAAAAAGCAATTAACAAGATAGGAGGGGAACGAGGAGGGAACAGTCAAAGCAGCCAAAAAAAGAGCAAGACTTGAAAAATAAAAGTGTAGTAAACAGCACTGGAGGCAGCTGGCAGGACAGAGAGGAGGAAGGGAATGTACCGAGTACAAGGGGTCAGGACAAGTGTGGAGAGGACCCAGGGTGAACCTGGAGGAGATACTCCTCAGACAGTGACCACAAACAGCTCATTTGACAGCTTCCAACACGGAAAGGAGATGGGGCAGTGGTTCGAAAACTAAATGGGGCCAAAGATAGGGTGTAAAAAGAAACAGACTAAAGCACGTTCACATTGGGAGGGAAAGGAAGGGAGCAAAAGATAGCAGATAAGATGGAGCTACAGTAAAGCAAAACATTCTAAGGCTTTTAAAATCTTTCTGTTGTGCTAGGAAAGGAGAGACTTATGGGACAAAAAGATGGCACGCAGGAGAAACCAGAGGAAAGCCACGATGTATTTCATTTGTTTTCCCTTGAAAGAGTGTTCAAAATCCTACAAAGAAAGAAGGGGAGGCAATAAAAATGACGGGATTGAGAAATTTGACGTGAACTGCAGAACATATCTTGGAAAACAGTGTGTTGCCCCAAGATCTGCAACTTTACCAGTTACCCCTCAACTTACAGCTCCAGCGATATTGCAAGATTGCGATGCCCAATCAGCAGCAGCAGCCATCACCGTGATTCCAGACACAGCTCTGCAAAGTACCCTCTGCTCGGGTCAGTCAGTCCCCCAGCCCGTGTCCCTGGCTGGGACAGCACAGGCGGAGGCCACTACAGGCAGAGGGAGGCCAGGCGACAGGCGTACTGCTCCCCTAAATGCACCGCACGCTTACACCACTGAGCACAGGGCACCAAATACTGTTACACAACAATGCACCAACTCTGGCAACCGGCAGCCTCTGGAAATTGTATCAGCAAAAATTTCACATTTCCTTCCAAGTCACAGCTAAAATATTGAACATTAGCCTAAAGAAAAAAAATGTAATGTGTTACTGCAATTAACAATTCCATTTTCTGATACCACCAGAAATAACTACTATTTACAAGATAATTATAATTAAAAATGCTATAGTAAAATATTAAAAGTGATAACAGATTAAATGGTTTTGGGGCTAAAAATTAAGGTACTGCTGATCTGACAGGTAATCTGCACAAATATGAGATTAGTTTAGCATGAAGAAATATTTATTTAACAAAAAAAGACTTAGCTGGCTGATAAAAGTCACATTTATGTCATTTACTTCTTTGTGTTCTATCTCTATCTGCTCTTTTTCTCTCCCCAGAACCAATTTGTGCAGTCAGTCTAACACTCGGGTGCATTTTTATGTTTTTGGCATTTCCCAAGAGAGCTATATAAAACTACAAGCTCTCCTCTAAGGAACTTTTGGGACAACTCTTAAAAACTACTACTACAAGTTACCCACTTAGATGAGTATGGAGTGAAACATATTTAACATTCTTCCGTGTCAAAATACATTTCTTATTTTTCTAAGCTTCTTTTATTATAAACAAAACATGCAGATTTAGTCTCAAATGCAGAGCAAATGTCTATAACCATGAGGAGGCCACATGGACTCTTCTATCTTCAACATCTACCATTGAAAGATACTACAGCATGAACAGAACAGGAGTTCAAGCTGCTCATGTCTATAAGTGATATATACATATATTTAATCAATTTTAAAACATTTCTTCTAAGAAAAATCTGAGGGTTTTGTTACATTTAACAGCTTTTACCTATAGATGGGTAACTGCTTTGCCCTGCAGAACAGAAGTCATCTTGCTAAATCTGGTTTGGCAGCAAATCCACCCTCCTGAGTCCTCTGCGAGACGATCTGGTCCCTCGGTCTCATTCCTCGTGAACAGCTGTTCACGTAACAACATCAGCCTACAACCTGGCACCATCGCCAGCGAGTACAGGCAGCGACTCACACAGCCTGGCAATCGAGCTGCTCGCTCCCCAAAAAGCCTTCAACATTCAGAAAGAAAGCAGAGTTTGGGGAACAGCAGGGAAACTTCAATGCCATAATCAGTGCTGTAATTTGGCTTATTTGTCAAGTAGAAGCAGGATTTTAACCTTTTAGCATGTCTGTGTAGGGCCCTTTGTAGAGACAGCTTAAAACAAAGGTACATACAGAAGCTGGTAAGTACTTATCTTGCAGTCTCTTCCAAGAGGAATGGCACGGAGTTGAGTTTGGGGGTCTACAAAGCCACCGCATAACTAGGCTCAAATTCAGAAAGACAAAGAGAAGTACTATTCTGCGCCTCCAGCACTGACTGTTTATGTATTTTGACCTTATACAGAATATCGCTTACTGTTTAGTGGTACACAACCACACCACCTCCTGCCAACAGCAGTATCCAACACCAGGATCTGTTCCCTGGTACCACCACCACGTAAAAGTAAGCACGAAGAAAAGTGTCAGTCATATCACAAGAGATGCAGTTTTAAGCCAAGTGAGGAGAGGGAGGAGGAGAAATTTCCTGCATGAACTGAACCACAGAGATATTTTAATCAGAACACAAAAGGTGGTTGAGAGAAACACCAACTGACTGGGATCATATCGCATCAATAATCCATGCAAAGAGCCTCTGCTGAAATCAATGGGAGGCTTGTGCGTAAGTGGATTGTATAATATAAACGCATGCCCCTATTCAGGGCTCCACACACAAAAGAGAAAGCAGCACTAAGAACAATTCCCTTAATTAACATTTCTCTTCCATCAAGTGCTTCTAAAATAATAAATCCTAGTTTTACACAGCTCCGTTTGCATTCGCAGTTTTTACCAGAGGTGGTAAAGCAACTGACCCCGTTTGACAAACGAGGGAAGTGAAGCATAGGATGCAAATTACACTGAAGAGCAGGGCAGCAGGCAGAGCTGAGCCAGGAACAGCAGTTTACCTTCTGAATCACAGTTTAATGTCCTAGATATTTAGATGCTTATCTAGTTCAAGCCTCTAATTAGGGTGATTCTGTGCAGTCCTCAAATAATTTTGCATACTTCCTAAAGTACCTGTGCACAGCAATATGCTTATCTCTATGAGCTTCTCACTCAATAATGGCAATTTTTTTTGAAGATCGCAAATATCCTGCAGAGGTTCAAAACACTGGGCTGCCCTGGCCAGACTCCCTTGGTACCTCTTAATTGTCACTTCTCACTGGCACCAAAGGATTTTAAAATTGGCTGTCAAATCCACTTTCCACATGTTTTGTATTGTTAAAAAAACAAAACAAAAACAACAACCAAAAAAACCCCCTTTCAATTCAGAATACCAATTCATTAGCTGGAAATGACCTAACTAATCCCTGTGTTCCAAACTGACAGCAGTCCATAAGGAAAAGCCAGACTGGTTTCTATGCAAGAAAAAAGTGCAATACTCACAGGAAGCCAGTGTAAGATGTCAAACAGACCGACTGCAAAAAAATTTCCAGTCTCATTACTCTTCAGTTGTTTTACAATGAAGCCAAGGAAGAACATACACTATATTGTAATTTGTCCCTAAAAAAGCAACATGTTTATTAATGTGATATGAAGTTATAAATAAAATAGTAGTTTCACTTGCATGTTAGGTGAAAATCTGACTTCACCTACAGAACCAGCCTTTAGCTAAACACAGACCGTCTTCTCCCGAGGTCCCAAGTGTTTTTCCTCCCATGAAAATCCAACTTTGAAATGCTTAACACCTTACGAAAGATTGATTCAGCAATACATCCACTTTCTAGTTTACATCTTCATGCAATTAACTACATTACACAAGGTTAGTGCCAATAACAAGCACGTTCATTTCCCCTAACTAGAGATGCAAGTCCCTAATCCTGTGAAAATAACATATTTTGAGTTGAATGAGCTTTCTACTCTTTACAATTACAGTGTTCAGCTGTTTTAAATAATAACTTTTCAGGACAGGCTTGTTTTGTCCTTTGTTTTCCTTTTTCAGATTTTTTTTTTAAAGACTTGCATCTATCATGGACAAAATGAGCAGAAGTGTCTGCTGAGAAATGGCCACATTTCCAGGCGACTGCTTGAAAAATTATTTTTCTGATTCATCACAGCACTTATTTTTTTTTTCCTCCAAGTTGTCAAAACAAACACCACACCCCCTTGATTTCCGAGTTCTGGGTAATTATATTTCGAATTAGCAAACACTGTGCAACTATTAATCACACAAGGCTTGGCCCTTACTTTACCTATTTAAAAATAAGCCAATGCATTCAAAGGCAGTCTGTTTAGCATTTTATTTCAGAAATACCCTCATCGCTTCACTGGATACCGCCACCACCGACACAGAGAATATAGGGCAGCGCATCCAGGCACCCCCTGCCCCGGGGCAGGATCAGCTGCTCCTCAGCCACCATTACCGCTGATGATACACAAGAGCTGGTTATTTCGGGCAGCAGCGTTACACACGCACTCACAAAACACAATATGAATTAAAGGGGGGAAGCGTGTTCCAAGTCTGCAGCGCCTTGAGCCGGTCTCCGAAAGGGGAAAATTAAAAATAAAAGCTCCCCCTAAGATGCCAGCCCGGATTTTCTAAAAGTAGTATCTGGCAACACGAACGCGCTGCCTTTAGGAACAGCTCGCCTTGTGCAAACCGGCCGGACGGCCCCGTGGGCGCACCGAGACTCCACCGGGACGCCCCGCACGGAGCCCCCCCCCCGAGCCCGGTCACCCCCGCGCCGCTGCTTCGCACGGAACCCCCCCCCCCGAGCCCGGTCACCCCCGCGCCGCTCGTAAGCGGCCGGACACGCGCTTCTGCCGCTCCCCGCCTCGCTCGCCCCACTGCCGCCGGCGGGAGCCCAGCCGAGGCGGGGGCTGTCACCACGGCCGGGCCCTGCCCCGCTCCGCCGCCCCCGCCTCGCCCCGCCGCGGGGCACACAGACCCCTTTGTGGCCGCCGGCGCCAGGGCAGCCCCCGCCGCGACCGGCAGCCGCTCGGTACCGGCTGCTACAGTGGCTCCGCTCGGCCCGGCCCCTCAGCGCCCGGGGGCCGCGGGCGGGACGGAGGGGCCGCGGCGGCAGCGAATGTGGCGGCCTGCGGGGCGGCCGGCCCCTCCCGGCAGCGGGGCACCGCGGCCTCCTCAGGGGCGAGCGGCCGCGTCCCCCCGCGCAACCCCGACACTCACCGCCACCGCCGCCGCCCTCCTCGTCCATGTCGGGGCCGCAGGCAGGGCGCGCCGCGGCGGCCGCGGCTGAGGGAGGCCCGGAGATCGCTCCGCTCGCTCGGCGCCTCGCCGCCGCTTCTTCTCCGCCGCGCTCCGCCGCCCCGTCCCTCTCCGCACAGCCCTGCCCCAGCTCCGGCGGCCGCGGCCCAGCCGCCCGCCCCTCTCATGTGACCCACCAGGGGCGGAGGGGAGGCAGGCCCGGCCGCCCCGCGCCGCCGCCCCCGCCGGGCCGCCGGCCGCCGCCGTGCCACCGCCTCCCCCTCCCCTCAGGGGGCGGAGAGCCTCCCCCCCCGCCTCTCCTGGTCGCCGTCCCCTCCCCGGCGGGGCTCGCGCGGCGCCCGGCAGCGCTGAGGGCCCTGAAGGGGCTTCCCCGCGGGCGGCCGGGGCCGGGAGGGCGGTGGGAGCCCGGGAGGAGCCCGGCCTGCGGGGCAGCCGCTGAGGCGCGGCCGGAGGGCGATGGCGGAGGTGCTGAGGGGAGCCGCCGGGTCAGTGGGGTTCACGGCGGCTGGGCTTGTCGCCGGGGTCTGCGGCAGCCGGGAAATGGCGGCGGAGGCGCCGGCTCTTTGGAGGGGGTCTTCGTCGGGTCAAAGGGCGGGAGGTGACAGGGCGGCGAGGGCCGGGCTGGCCTGAGGGCCCGTCCCGGGGGACGAGGTGGGCTGAAGGCTCCGGACAGGAGCCTGCGGCACACGGTGCTGTTTCTGCATGTTTTCCGCTGGTTCTCGCTGACTCCGTGCTCCGGGTCCCGGCGCTGGGCCCTTCCCCGGCGCCGCCGCCGTGAGGAGCCCGGTGTGTAAAGGGGATGGCTCCCTGCGGGGCGCGGGGTCTGTGGGGTCACGGAGGGTTTGCCGGTTACTGCCCCGGGAGCCGGCGCCGCTGCCGGGGTTTCACAAGTCCTCGTCAGAGTCTTCAGTGCGGTGCTCGGGAGCCGGTGTCGGCGAAGGTAAGCAGGAGTGTGCTGGCACGGACCCTCTCCCTCCCTTCCCTCTCAGGCACCACCCCTCTTCACGTGTTTGAAACGTTTGGTGTCAAAATTTTACTCAGATAGGAAGCTGTGGGAGGAAAGGGTCAGCCAACAGGAAAATATCGGTCTTTTCATTTTCCTGCTGTAGGCTGGCATGGGGCAGAGCGCCGCCGAGGAGGTGGCACCCCGCCGAAGGTGGTGGGTACAGCCCCTTTCCTGGCCATAAAGCATTTTACCCCGTCTAGAAATCATAAACATCGCAAACATTTAAAATATTCCGTATTTCATATCTTAAAAATTGTTGTAAGTTTAGTAAGTTAGTGTATAAAAAGGATATGATTACATAAACCAGAAGGATTACCTCCGTAAGAGATTTATTTTGAAATGTGTGTCTATAAAGTGCAGTTACAGGATGGTTTTAAAATAAGTCTGAATGCAGATGAACAGGCAATGGGCTTTGAATATTTTTGCACGCTGAGCAAACTGTTAAATTACATTAGAGGGGAATCTGGTTCATGAGAAAAAATCTGATTTTGTAATTGATTACAGATTGCTTTCATTTCATCTGTGATGTTTCACACCTTTATATAAAATATATTCCTTTCTTTTGTTGTTTTTCTTTATTATTATCACTTTTTTCCTTCCTTCCTATATTTCGGTATAACTTAACATGCTTTTGCTGTAAGGAAAGTTCTAATGCAAGAATAAAAGACAGCCCAATCACTAATTGTAGTACCAGAGAAGAGTGAGCTGTGGCGAGCCATCCTGCTCCCACCAGTTCAATGCAAAATTCCTGTTGACTTCATGGAGGCAATACTAGGTTTTAAAATTCTCCAAATTGATAGCAAGGATAAAAATTCTTGTGAAAAGATATGAAAGATATGAAAAAAATCTGTCCTAGTTAGAAGTGATCAGATGGGATATTTTATATAAACTTCATGGTGAAATCAGACAATTCCAAACTTGTGAGATAAGCAAAATGTTCTTTATTGTAACTTCATTATTAACTTGAGCAAACAGTTACATTTTCAATATTTCTCATTATTGAATATGTAGCTTACTCTGTTGTAACTTTGAAATATACGTACTTCAATACCCTCTTGAGGGAAATCTGTTCTTTCCAGTCCCATTTTAGCAGGATGACTTATTAGTGATACAGAGTACAAAAGAGTATTGAAATCAGAGTGTCTTCTTCAAGGCTGTATGTCTCTGAAATGACAGCAGATAGTCCTTAAAGCTTCAAATTTTCATATATATTGTGTATATTGTAAATAGACTTAATTTTGCATGGCCTGATCCTACCAGTATTTTAGACATAAAACTGTTAGTTTTAGCATACAAGGTGCTTACTGGACAAAGCCGTGTAATCTTCAGGTGAGATGTGCTGTAGAAACTTTTAAGATCAAGCCTTTGACCTTGTTGTCTGATTTTCCTTTGTATAAAATAAGTCTCATGTCTGGCTAGAACCTAACTAGGTCAGGAATAGATTTTTTTGGAAATGTACAAAATCAGCTGTAGAACTACAGTCATAATTCTACATCCTAGCTATAGTAGTTCTACCGTAGCAGAACTGCTCTGTAGTTTTTGGTAATTCAACAGTAACGATGCCTCTGCCATTAACTGCTGGGGAGTTCCTTACCGACAAAGACACCAGGAACCAGAGAGGTTGCTATCTCAGCAAACTTGGGGATACGCTCCAATAAACTATTTCCTACTTATGTGAATAATTCTCCCGCATCTACTTTGTTTTCAGGAGCTTTGATCATTCCTCTGTTTTGAGATACATGTGAATTTTATTTTTCCTCTCCATATTAGTAAGGCTTTCAATCAACAGTTTCCTAAAGATTGCTTGATCTTTTTATTCTTTCTTGCAGTCCCTTCTGTAGTCATAGCTCTGTTTTTACCACAAGTATGTTTTGCCAGTTTTATATCCACAAGTGTAACCTTCTGTGTTGGAAGAACATCATAGTCTGTCATTCATGTAAATAATAGTCTAATAGCTGGTCTGTTGGAACTATTTTTAGGGGAAAATTGGGCCATCTCCAAACCTGCTGTTGGCAGAGTTTATTCCTTGATGATAAATGTGGTTATTTGCTGAATTTTCAGGTAATACACTGTGTCTTCTTTTTTTTCCTCTTTGAATAGTTTAGTATGTGTTTTGATTCAGTTTCCACTAAGTAGTAATTTATTATGTCATTTTTGATTTTAAGGGGTCAGGAGCACATTTGTTGTGACATTTGTCCCTATGCAGAGAGTCAGTGAAGACAACTGAATCCCTTGCATCGCATTTTTGTGGTCTGAAAGGCTCATTAAATATGAAGCCATTTCTATGGATTTCAATCTGAACCAGATTCCAAGCAGCAGTGAATAAAAATTAAAATTACTCTTTATCCCTCCCTTTTTTTTCTTTTTCAAATAATCAAAGAATTCAAAAGTAGGAAAGCCCTGTTGGTTATCACATCCTTTCCTCAGCGGGTTCCTTTTTTTTCTGGATTGGTCTTTATTGGCTAATGGAAATTCTGAAAACAAAACGTCTTCATTATTCACCCTCAGTTTACTTATACAAATAAATAAGCTTAATCTTACTTTGGTAAGTTTCCTCTTTTAGTAATGGAAATGTTTCAGTCGTGTAAAATTCCATTTTATGAAGATAGATTTTGTAAATGTTTTATTTCTAATCAAAAGCATGAGATATGATGATGTTCATTACATGGATAGTAATTGGAAAGTAGATGGTAACATTGTATTCAAAGACAGGAAATACAATTCTGAATTTTCTCAATGCAGAAAGAAACAAATTATCTGCTGTTGTGCCATCAGACCAGACAGTGTCAGACACAAGGAGATGAAATAACGCACCTTACTATTGGAAGGAAAAAAGAATCTTAGAAATCCTAGTTAAAGATGTAGTCACCCCGCATGCAGGTATGCTCATTTCGTGCCTTTGGTCAAGACAGCACTAATTCGCAAGTCTGGCTTATTGTGACTTCTGTTAGATTTGGTAAGAAGTATTTTATAGTTACCCTTAAGGAGAACAGTTAATCTTAAAGACATGAACATCTGTGCAGTTTTAAGAATACATTATTAAAGGATATAGATAAATCTTAAAGAATATAGATATATCTTAAAGAATATAGATATATCTCAAATAATGTAGATATACCTTAAAGAATACAGAAAAGAATCAGCCAATTACTTGGCTGATTTTATTACTTGCTCACTTAGATGCTCGCATTTTTAGAAAAAATGGTGCAAGCAGTACATTTCCTAAGACAGTGTCTGCTTGACAGTCAGAATCAGTCATCAATCCTCAGCCATTGGATTGAAGAATACTTTTGCTTCAAATCTAGACAATCAAACAATTCTTATTTTTTAAGAAGCATTGCCTAATAATTTTCAGGCAGGAAGGTCTTAGTCCATCATCATACCTTTTTTCCTCCCCTTTTTTTTTATGTAATTTATCCGTACTTGAATAATCTAGTATTCTTAAACCCTTCAGGCAAACTCCTTGACTTTCTCCGTCTGGCAGGCGGTTTTTAGCTATGTATTCTTTCTGAAGATGTTTATGCTGTCACACATATCCTATCTGTCTCAGCTGGAAAAACACTTTTATAGAAAATCCTGTTTGCTGATTGTCTTAACGGTTTCAAAAGTGCTTGCACCTTTCATTTAGTCTGAAAAAACCTTTACATGCGAGTATTCTATATTGCTTTGGGGAACATCAAAGCTGAAGCTTAGCAAGTCAAACATCTTTTATGAATGGTGCTTTTTTGTATGGGTAGGAAGCTCGTTCCCTTAAAATAATCAAAAACCCCGAAGTTGAAGATGCCTCTCTTCGAAGAATTTTGCATGGGTTTTTCTCCAGATGAACTTTTAAATCATCTCCTGAATCTTATTTGCAGCTTATTTCAAATTTCAATTCTTCTCGTATTTTGAGGTTGCTTTTTTTTTTTAAGACTTCTAAATGGGCTTAATCTACTCCTAGCATCAAATATTACTGGTTTCGGAAGTCAGTGCTTGTTTCCATTGTGTAACACTGGTAGGGCCACTGGTGAGTCATTGGGTAAAGAACACCAGAATGTCCCAGTGAGGAAAACCAAATGCAGTAAAAATTGTGGAGGTCCACCAGCTCCGTAATGCTTATAATCTGAACTACACTTTGCATTAGAACTTGTTCTACCTGTATTAATTATGCATAGTACTAGACACAAACAGGATGCTTTCTAGCATGAAAGCTGTGTGTAAAATAACAGAAAAAGGGGACTCGGATTCAAAGGACACGGGCTGAAACAGATCACGAGTGGAATTTTGTGTGAAGCTTGAGAGGGTTTTTCTGTCTATGTCAGGAAAATGAAAGAGCTTGATGTAGAGTAGTTCTCAAAGGAGAGTGCACTGAGTAAGGCTGGGCTGTTCCCAACCTGCGAAGTACCCACAGTCTGTGAATTCAACTCTGCTGGCTCACTCCAGCTTGGGATGGGTAAATGTGTTATCACATACTGCTCTCCAGTCTCACAAGGCCTGGGAATTTGGAATTCCTCATTCTTCCTGCCCTGGGAGCGGTAGCTGGGCTGCACACCACACTGGTCCTGCTCTGCCTGCGTGTGGAGACGTTTATTGTAGTAGTGGTGGTAACGGGAGGCCCCCACGATCCCTTCCTCCTCCCTGACTGTTCTTAAACACCTCCGCCGGGGGACAGAGCTGGCACCCCTCAGTACGTGCGGCAGCCAAGTGACAGGCCGGGCTCGCTCGTGACACAGGCTGGAAGGGTTGGTCCAGGTGCTCTTGTCGATCCACCAGTGAGCATCTGAGATGCCATTGCGTATCTCCACATGAGCTGGCACAGATTCTGCTGCTGGCTAGTCAGCAGGGCACAAATCTGGGCTTAATAAATAAGGAACCATAAATTTAGACAGGAGCGGGAACTGGCAACTATTGATTGTTACTTTTAGTACCCTCTCAGCTGTTCATGCAACTGTTTGCAAAGCCAAGCTGTAAATCAGATCGCTCAATACGGATTGTAAAAGTTCTGTTTAAACTAATAATTTTTAACCAGAGCAATTCCATTGATGAAGCTCACACTCTGGTCCCACAAACAGTGGCATTGGCACAGCTGCAGCGTTCGTAGGGTGTGCCCCATGGTTGGTGTGGATGGAGGCAGCCGGCTGGATAGTTATTTTGTCAGTGGGGGCAACGTCCCCACATAACTGTAACCTTATGCTGAACCACAGGTTCTCCCATCAATTTCACTTTCTGATCCCTCATGCTCAGCCCTTCTCAAACTGTGCCTACAGCCAGACTTACACGCTTGTTAACAGCTGGTCTGTACAATACTCGATCATCTCATGGTAATAAATTGATCGAGATCAAATATGAGCATGTAACTGCATTCCTGCCAAGATTAGCCAGCTGTGGTTAGTGGTCAGACCAAGCTTTATCCTGGCTTCATACCAGCAGCATGAAGACAGACTCTAACATCAAATCATTAGGAGTAAAACCACTCTCCACTCCTTGTTTTGTGAGGGTTTTGGTTTTTTAAATAACTTTATACCGGAGGGTTGAATTTGTGCTGTGTCGCCATCCAGAAACCAAATGTATTGTATCACGCCCTGGCAGTTGTACTGGTGAAAGTACGCCGTCAGCTTCTCTTACAGGGTAGTTTTGAATACGTAGCTCCTGTTGAGTCCAGGTGAAAAGGGAAGGTGATTCTTTGTTAAAAGGTGATGTGTAATATTTTGAATTCTTACTGTCTCTAACCAAAAAAGGTCCTGTTTATTCCAATTGCTGCAGTTAGAAAGAAACACACGGGGGCTGAGGCAGAAAAACAACACTTAATCCTTTCCCTCCCATGGCTGTACAAGCTATTTTATTCCTTTCATATCCTCATGGATGTAAGAATAATCCTATACACTTCTATACCAAAACAAAAAGGTTTTTATGTTTTCTTACCATAATTGAAGTGTAATTTCAATTTAAAAAGCAGATCTTCACCTTAATTGTCTTTCTCCTGCTGTATTTCTTTCTTAGAGAAACTGTCTCTAAGTACAAGAAGATGTTAAGCAAGGGAGAGTCAAAGTTAAAACTTGGCAAGCGCTAGAACAAAGAATTTTTCCAAGGAAATGGAGGAGACAGGTCAAATTAATTCCTTATGTAACTCCCTTTACCTCAGTGCAGTTACATGAGGGATGAATTTGGTACCTTATACCTCTGTGGTCAGAAAAGGATTTCTGTGATCTCAATCAGCACAGTATAAAGTAATCATTCTTAAGAAACAAAATTGTAATTTAAGTCTGATAGAACTGCCCTTGTTATTTTTAGTCTATTAATATAATTGTGAAAGAACAATAGGTCTACAGAACAACAACAAAACCGGCTTCATAAAAAGATTAGTACATGATGATTTGCAGCTTACATCCTTGGTAACCGTTTCTTGTGGGAAAGA
This sequence comes from Numenius arquata, assembly GCF_964106895.1. Taxonomy (NCBI): domain Eukaryota; kingdom Metazoa; phylum Chordata; class Aves; order Charadriiformes; family Scolopacidae; genus Numenius; species Numenius arquata. The sequence goes on along the minus strand of NC_133589.1, from coordinate 360,349 downwards.
GGAATTTATGACAGACTGCTAAAATGGGCAGTGACATCAGGGACAGCTGCTCTTTCTTGTGAGTTCCAAAAGCTTTTCTCCAGTTTGCTGCATGGCAACTTTAACTTTTTTCCTCCAGTCTCATTCTTCTCCCCTGTCCGTCTCTAATTCAGTTCTCCTTCCCCTCAGGTTTCTTTGGGTTCTGCTGCGTGTGCAGGGATCTCTCTGGCTTCTCCTCCCTGCTGAGTTTTCCAGGTTCTTCTCCTCAGGCAGAAATATTCAACGTCTTGGGACAGATAAAGGAGAGATGTTTGGCTTCCACCATAATTTCCTTTTGGATTTTAAATCTCGATATGCTTAAATTTGAGATGCTCTAAAATAAGGCATTTTGACTGTGAGAACCCAGCCTCCATGTGTCAATCTTTAGTGCTCAAATGTAGCTCTACCCAGAGATTATTTCCATTTTAAAACCTTATGAAACATCAGCTCCTGCCTCCCCACCCCACTCCCAAATTCAGGAAACACTTTTAATATCAATATGTTAAGATCTTTTAATACTGTAATATAAAAGCATCCATAGAGTATATTAGTGCAACGAAATGGAAGTCAGCGGTCTGTCTTTTTTATCCTTACCAACTTGCAACTATCAGGTTTAATACAGAGGAAAGGATCTGTGTATACGTGCATATAAAAGATGTGAAGATACAAAGGCATTTATTGAAAACAGACAAAACCAGGAAGATGATAAAATACCAGAAGGAAGTGGCCTCAGATATAAAAACTTTTGCTTTGTATAACAGAATCTATCGCTAAAAGCTAAGGTTGGCAAATTGCCATGCTTCAGATAAAACAGGCAAAAAATGTAATGTAAAAAAAATTTGTCTTAGTGTACAAAGTACAATAGACACATTTGAAAAACTGATGTCCTACAAAGTAACTCAATTAAACATTTTTTGTTTCCTTTTTTTTTAATGTGTACCTTTAAAAGTTTCATTATATTTTCAAATACCAGAAGTCTCAGTTGTCCCGATGGAAGCTCTCCTCCAAGGGTGTCTGCATCAAGTGTGCCATTCGGCAGGTGGAGAAAATGTCCAAACATCCCAAATTAAACAAAGGCGGTGGAGACATGTTTTGGAAGCAAATCTTTTGCTTTCAACATAGCAGAACTACTAAAGCATGTTTTATAGCAAAATGATTCACATTTAAAATATCTACTGCACAAAGCTACTCAAGTAAATATGTACTCCCAACATTTTCACACTGGATAAAGAATATTTTGTTTAAATGGAGTATTTCTCCATTTCCTTATATGTTTGTGGGGAAGAATTGAAAGCTTTAGGAAATAACAGTACATTTATACCTGAGAGACTTTTCACATAGAAGTTTTTGAAATCTGTTGACTGAGACACTTCAAAAGCTTGAGAATCTGGGATGTTTAGCTGTTATCGTGCCAGCTGAGAACAAATGAATCCTTTTCTGCAGGGACGTGTTCTCCTCTGCCTGGGAAGGCCACTCTGCTATTCCTGCTGGAATTCCAGCAGAGGATGGGTAACGAGCACAGCTAAATTCTCATGACTAACAAAATCATCCCTTGCTCTTTGTTCCCATCTGTGAGGCTTTTCCAGAACTCAGCATGGAGGGAAGGCTCCAAACCTGAAAAACAAGATGGCAGACAACTACAATTAAAACAAACAGATAATTTTTTCAACATCTTCATCACATTTGCAAAATAAATAGACTGTTATCTGAGAACTATTTATATTCTTAAATAAGGTCTCATTCTCTCACAGTGAAAACCTTGTTTAACTTGTTGACGAGAACGGTTATCTCCTTCATAGATTAAATCATTCCATGAGGTATTTTTAGGCATTTCTTATATTTGAATCTTCAGCATCCTGACTGCTTCTATGGAATTTCCAGATTTACTCTTTATGAAGAGCAGTAGCCTGGCAGTTCTTTTTCTAGCTGCTGCTTTTTCCTGAAATGGTCTGGACTTTCTGCATAATTTGTACAAAGCTCTCCTTTCTATAAATGTTGTATTTCATTCTGTTTTCGTCAAGCTGATATATACAGATAGACACATAAAGTCGTCTTCATCTTCTTCAGCTAAAATAATGAAAGGCTCACTTGAAACTATTAGAAAGGAGATAATACTGTTTTTATTAGATTCTGAAACTGCAAGTAGTGGCAGATGAATGCAGATAGAGCAGTCTTCTCAGAAATCTAAACTGCTTATTATAACTGATATTATTCCAGAACGCTGACCATAGGCAATAGGAATGAGGAGAGCAGTATCTTTATCACACTGGGATTTTGGAAGATCCGTATTCATTCCAGAATAATGCAACAGAAAAGAAAGGTCTGGTTTTACCAGGCTTAGGGTAGTGCTGAGGGGTGCGTTTCCAGCCTTTGCTACTGGACTTTTTATCATTTATGGAAAGCACTTGAGCAGGAATTTATTCTTGAGCTAAACAAGGAAAGATATTTATGCATGTGTATGTTTATATGTAAATATTAATATGTGGTTATTTACATGCAGTCAGAAAAGTACAATTTCATATTTTATGGTAATGAAATGGTCTTTTATCTCTAGATCACAAGATTAGAGGTATGCTGGGAGTACGATGAGCAAAAGGCTCTGTGAAGGCTGCGGCAAAGCTGGTGTGGACATACTGCATTGGTTTCAGCCAGTTTTGTAGAGAGGCACATCACTCACCTTCAGTAATTGGTTAAATAACAGGAACTCTTTTCTGATGTCCTCACAGAGCCCATTAGCTAAAGTTTAGCCGCAGACCCCACCTCGGAGTTTGGAATCTGCCTGATTAAAATAATTTCTTCTCCCCTCCTGCTAACCATCAGAAATTGTTTAACACTTCTGTAGTACTTCTTTAATAAAGCCACTGGTAATAACAGCAAATTAAAAAAATGTCATGTAAAATTCTCCCTGAATTGTTGAATTATTTACTGTTAGTTACGGTGTCTTCTGTTGGAAGTGGAAATTGCAAGGAGACACTATTACCACTCTGCCGACATGCGTGTCAGTCGCAGCATCCCTTAGAGTAACTGGGAGAAACTGACTCTGGATTTTTCCTTACAATAACGTGGAACTATTACAACATAACAATGTTCGTCAGATTAATTTGAAAGCAGAATTTGTTGTGATTTAAACTGTGAAAAGAAAATGAGTTCTGAAAATATTTCTTCATACACATTTCTTCTAACAGACTAATTTCTTGTAAGGGCTTTCTAATTAACATGATTTGGTGTTACTTCATTAACTTGCCATTTCAAGAAGATCGTTCAATATATTTTCTTGATTATTAGTAGGAGACAAAAAATATTAAACTTCTTTTTCTTTAATTACACCACGACATCAGGCAGCTGAATGTAAACAAAGCAATGCAAGAGCCAGCATATCGCAGGTGAACAGTGTATAGTCGAGAAACACAAAAATTAAAATGTATTACTCCAGGGGGAAAAAAAAATAAAGTTAAAAACCCCCAATGTTACACTTACTTTGCATAAAAAGCTGTAATAACCTTGTTAACAAAGGCTTTGTGCACTTTGTGTGAGAATATCTAAGATTAAAAAACCAATAGTGACTAAAGCTGTGTAAAAATTGGTAGCCAAAGCTGTTGCCAATTTAATCATTCCAGTAGAGTAGCAAATTATTCCATTTTGTGAAGTGGAATTCCTAGAAGTTTTCTCTGGTTTAGAAGACCATCCCGTAGTATGCTGTAACTTTGGACACTGTGTATTTTAGTTTTATACTTCTCAGTTGGTAAATGCTGACTTTTTGTTTCAAAATAATACAGTTTATTTTAAGATTGTTTTTCTGTGAGGAGTGCAATATTTGGAAAGTATGCGATGACTTCCAGAGCCCTTCAGGAACGTGGTGTTGTCTCCATTGAATTGCTGGGAAGGTTCACACGGACTCTGCTGTCGGGAGGCCTGGACTTTGAACCTGGCCGGAATTTGCGGCTATTCCCCCCAAACACCCAAGCCCAGACCTCGTCGCCTGGTTCCCGCGGGGGGATCCTCATGCTGACGGGGCTCCGGTGGAGCCAACGAGCTGGACACCAGTGCTATCTCCTGTGATGGGATTGCAGGATTGAGGCTGGGATTCGTCCGACTAAAGCCACTTTAAGTTACTTAAACAGATAAAGCCTACTATCAGATTTCTTCTTTATTGGTTACACTTTCTGAAATGCAAAAGCAAACCCAACCCAAAACCTCGCTTCGTTCTCCACTTTTTAATGGCCTACAACACCTAGTTCTGCATTATCCTAAGGTGTATGTAAGAAGGACAACAGAAATAACTCTGAGGGGAAAATAGTGTTCCTTTTCCATAAAACAAATGTAAAATACTTTTGCTTTTTTATTTCCTCTGAGCCCATCTCCAGTCCTTATTTAACCCCACCCGCTCCCTGGGATCCGCGTTCCTGTTATAAAGGGAGATACCCGCGTTGCCTCTTGTCCCAAGTTGTAATTCACATCTTCTCATCCCATGTTTCCGGCAAAGTCACCTATTGAAATAAAACCAAGAATATGTTCAAAGCACTTTTTTTTCCTTGGTGGGTCTTTTCCCCCCAGAGTTTATTCGGGTTTGTCTGTTGGGCTGCGGGGGAGTCACCCCCCGTGTGTCATTACCTGTCACAGCTGGGAGGCAGAGTGTGGCGCCTTCCCCGGCAGATCAGCTGCTGGAATTAACAGTACATACCAGTAACAAGTATTTTCCAGAGGTGTCTTCACCGATAAAAGCATTCTTTTATAGTAACTATAGTAACAGTATACAAAATGGAATCAAGCCTTTGGACAATGCTATTTCAATGGGGGTCTTCAGAAAAACCACTTCCTACGGGAGGAAAGAGAAACTGCTCAATAGCCCCTTCAGAAGAGCTATAATGCCTTACAGATACTTAATGAAAATATGTTAGAATTAACTGCAAATTGAGCAAGTAGCCAAGAAGCTTGAACCGACGAAAACATGCAGTGATGAAAGTCTGCAAGGGCTTGTGGCTTGCTGGCACTGGCGAGTAGTTCAGCTAAATAGGAGGAAATCAGAAGGTGCACTTACCAACTGCAAATGAATGATTGTAATTGAGAAAGAAAATGCGAGGAAGAGCTCTGAAAATCATGTTTGACAGCGACAACACAGACCAGACAGCTTTTGTTTTAACCAGCAGGTTGTGGGGAACTCCCGCCGTACAGCAGCGGGGAGGACGTGGAACTGCCGCAGTCCGTGCAGATGCTCTCACTCGGAAAGCAGCCGGAGGGAACAGGAGATGAAAGAAGGCTGTCCAGCTTTGAAAAAGGTTAACATTTTCCGTCTGTCTTGACAAGTAAATCCAGTTTTTGTAGCAGTTTCTGGTTTTCAGCCTGACAGAAGATTCAGCATCTACACACCTGACCTAAAGCAACGGACACCTGAAGGTGCACAAGCAAGGCCTTAGAAAGGTGCTTGACAGTATCATAAAAACATTATCTGGGTTTTCTTAATCTTAATGCTTTTATATGGCAGGAGGGGAGCAAGGCCCAGACACTGGGAATGCTGTAAGTGCTCCAGCCGTGGAGCGGGCCGTCCGTGCTCGCAGGCAGGGTGCGGTATTGGAACGCCAGGCTGAGGTCTGGGAGGCCTACAGGAAACCTCTGCTGTAGAAAAGGGGTTTTATTAAACGAAGCAAGACAGGATTACTGAGCTCAGGAGCGTGATTTGCGAGTAACTCCCAGCTAAAGTGACTAAGGGCTGCAGCCGCTAGCCCCCCAACAAGAGCATGGAAAACACCCTGCTTGTCATCACGGCTGGCTTTTTGTTCAGGGAGCACGAGGTGAGCGTTGGACTCGTGTGCTGGTTTTGGTCCTTTGCCCTTGTGGATACTTTTAATAATGCATAGTACTTGAAAGAACTCCAAAATGTGTTTGGGGTTTTTTTTTTTTCTTTTCCTTGAACTATGAGGTTAAAGATAAATAAAGAAGTATTTTGATATGGCTAGAAAATACCTGTGATAACAAACAGACGCAATAGCACTTCCTAACACTCCGGAGACTCGTAACGTGCGCTTTGCAAGCACACCACAGTTCTTGATAACGAGACCCCATCCGATATTTTCTTTTTTAATGGAAGGTAAAGCGCTCCTTCACTTTTAAAAAATCAGCTCCTTAAGAAATATGCACATCTTCAGTAGAAGCTTTGGTATTTGTGTCTGGTTTGAGGTTTTGTTTCTTTAAGCTGCTATGATACCTGCCAGAAACACACTGACAGGGTGAATGTTGTGATGAGTCTAAATTGCCAAAATGTCCCTCTGCAAAGGGATTTGCACAGAGGAAAGCTGGGCTCCTGCACAGATGAGCTGCTCTCAGAGAATTCCGTAGTACGAGATGAGCAAAGACACGGATGACCCCAAAGTCATAGGGGTCTGACTTCAGACCCCTTCAGATCCCAACAGGAAGAGGTTTGGATACACGTGGTGGCATGTCTGTTCCCGAGTTTATTCACAGAAGGATTCTGAGTTCCTTGAAGTTCCCCAGGTACTGCAGGTATCATGCTCATAGATACATATATATATATAAAAAACTACCGCTAAACCAACTGACAGGGATGACAACACGAGAAACTAAGGGCAGATGACCTTGCTGTCACAGTGGGTAGCTGGAAGACACTGGGCAGCCAAAGAGGTGAGAAACAATGACCAGAGCGTGCCGTGAGAACTGCTGGAGCCATGAGGAATCCAGGGACACGCTGGTGGCACTTCCTCAACGGCCAGTGTCTCACCCTGTGCCGAAACTTCATAGCCCTTGGGAGATCAGTGCATTCATTTCCTGCTTCCCCTTGCTTTTTTTTTTTTGTTAAATGCATGTTTTGAGGGAAAAGATGCTCTCAGCATTCGTCATCAAGAAAAACAGTGTGTGTTAATTTTGTACTCAAGGTATCAGCCTTTTCTTCAGGGTTGTCAATACCGTTTCTTTTCAGAATAAATACAGCACATTACAATACCTTTTGAGGAAGAATGCCATCACTTGTGGCATCAAGGGACTCCGAGATCAAACAAAAACTGTAAGTTAATTATGTCTTTTGAGACTGGAATCAAAGAGTCACCTGATAGCAACTTTCAGAAGAGAGATCTGGAAAGTGAGGGGTTTCTGGTTTGTGTTTTAGATATATTTTTTAATGCTCAACATTAAGCAGAAGATACATATTTATTCCACTCCTTTAATGTATTTTATTCAGCAAAACCAAGAGGTTCTGGTGTATCTGTTAACATTTGGGTGACTTTAACTCTGAGGAGGAACATCCAGCAGCGTCACCGCGACTGACACAGGGGAGTTCCTGGGGCCCTTCTACAGACTCAGCCCAGGTTCACCTTCTCTTCCCCTTCCCCAAGGGACGGTGGCGCAAGATCAGAGCTGGTCAGTGAGGAAATACCTCGGAGTTACGTTGACAGTAACTGGTTTGTTAAGGCGTGTCACTAAAAGAATTAAAGCGTTTAAAAAGAACGCCTGTGAATGAACATTGTTGGCCAACATGGCTGAGGCAGCCCAGAACTCAGACACCGAGTCCCTTTCTCACACGGGTTTTAAATTTGTTTGGTATTCAGTAAACACACATCTCAAACTGTGCCTCTGAAACAGCCACTCGCCATCTCACTCGGTATTGTCAGAAACACCATCTCTTTAAGTACCTCTGTACCATTTATACAGTGAAAAACTGGAATGAGAAGAACCCAAAACCAACCCTTCCACTGAGCATGGACAAAAGATCATTTTTTTAAAAGATTTTTATTTGTTTTTAAATAGCTTGATAAAGCCCATCAATTGGTATTCAGAGTGCAATTGTAAACAGTTACGATACATTACTGCTGCGTATTGATTTTGTACATTAACCGATGTGCAGTGACAGTCCATAACACAAGCCAAAGTCAGCAATATTTATCAACTGAAATGCACTGTACTACGGAAAAATGGTGCCGGGACTGAAGCTACTTTTTGAAAGAGCGATGTGTAACTCCCTCCTGTGGTGTAAGTGAGCAGCATCACAACCAGCAGCTTCTGCAGGCTCAGACAGCACTCCCCATTATCCAAAAATCTGTATTCTCCTCATTAGGACAACAGGCTTCAAGTTTACCGTGGAAACTCCTCTCACAAGTTAAAAAGCGTTACAATAAGTTTCTAAAATACATACAAAGTTGTAAACATCTTTCCCTGAAACAAACAAAAATGGTTTGTGCCAGCCTTCTCCATCTCTCACCTTGCACTTAAAAAAAAAAATTAAAAATTAGGGCCAAAGACCCAGGCCGTAGAGTACAACTGTTCTGCGTGGGAAACGTCACCCTTCCCTGGGTGTCAGCACTTACAGTCAGTGTCAGTCCCCGCAGGGAGCAGGAAAGTTCAGGGACACCCATCAGCTTCAGGTGACGTTATCAGGCACCGGGCATTACGTGTACCTGCTTTTAAGAACAAAAGCTTAAATCGCATACAGGTATTTTTATAGATGATCATAGGTAAAAATTGACTACAGCCAGAAAATTAAAGAACATCAATACTTTTACAAGTCTAAATTGGAACCGTTTTTGCTATTGTGTTTATACAGATCTCCCACAAAGGAGGAAGAAAAGAGATTTGCAAACCAGACTATAAATATATTGAGATCACAGAAATAAACTGGATCTTTTCAAGGCAGATTTTATTTCTAGAAGTTCAGTTCCTTGGGCCATTTTCTAAAATATTTCAGCTTTTAAATGGATTTCATCAGTTGAATGCAACAATGAAATAACCATCTACTTGGTCCAAATCTTGTATCACCAATTCCCAAAAGGCTCAGGTAACTGAGATTCTGGAATGAACCGCGGGATTAATGGCAAAGGATTTACTTAGTGCATGTTCCAGCAGCCCCACACTATTCCTGTTCTCACACCGTACTCAAGTGTGTGAGCTGATCATCAATATTAACAGTTTCATAGGCCACAAGCTGTTTATTCCAAAGTTCTATCAAATGCAGCACCTCCCTGCGGATTAGAGGCTTTTAGTCCAAGATATCGAAAGGGGATTCGCCACAAATATTTTCAAAAAAATGCTAAGAAGTTTTTTCCCCAGTTGCTGACTGCGCATCACAAACAAGTGTCAGAACACATTTTATTCCATGCACTCTTAGAAAAAGGTGGTTTCAAAGTATTAAGAGTATTCATGTGAATTTTTCAGAGAGTTACGCTAATGATGTAGGAGCCTAAAGAGCACTGAAGCGACTGTAGCTTTGCCTGCGATGTACGGGATAGGCCCCACGTTCTCGCTGCGGTTCCCAGCTGACAGAGGTACCACAGGTTTGAGTTACCTGTCAGATACACCGCTTGTCACACAGCCCCGTGACGGATAAATACGGGGGAGTATCACCATGTGCTTATGCTGAGCCGTGATGGGGAGGGAAGAGAAGGAATATACAGGTAAGACCAGGCCACAAAACCAAAAGAAACAGCTTGACCAGAGAAAAAACATTAGGAGAGTAGGTACAGGCTCGCCTCATCCACAATTAAAGTGTGTCTATCTGTAAGGAGGGGCAAGGGAGGAGAAAAGGAGAAAAAAAAGCAAACTTTGGCAAAGTTGAAGAAAGTACAGTCTTTACAGTCCTGGAAAAGCCAACAAAACACACAAAAAAAACCCCAAACGAAACAAAAAACCCCAAACAACCCAACACTGAAAAAGCAAAAGGCTCAAAACTGTGCTGGTGCGGGTCAGTGCCCGCAGGTGATTTCGAGGCGGCAGCGGGTAACGCCAGACGGGAAGGACCACACCGTCTCTCCTGCCCTTTGCACCCAGCGTCAGAAGCATTTGCAGGAGCCCCCCAACATCGCCCCCAGACACAACACCCGCTGCACGCACACACCTCTGAAAGTGTCTTTTCAAAGCAGTACACCATACAGTCAACTTCTACTGCAGTGTACATTTATGGGAAACCACTAGGCAGTTCTCTAAATATGGAGTGTTTTCTTGCTTTGTTTTCTAATGGCAGAAACAGAACTCTTTGCTATCTGGTGCAGGAAGGACCTGACAACGATCAATGAAATTTTAGGAAGTGTGAGTTGTTTAGCAGAACCCTGACATTTTGCTCAGAAATCCCTCTTTCCAACACCAACAGAACAGCAAGAGGAGAGAGGAACTGGAAATAAGAAGGCAACTCCCGGTTCAGGATAAATGTCCCTTATCCTACCGAAAATGTTATTCTCCTGCACTATAATAATCCTCCGTCTCAGCCCAAACGAGACGTTTGCTCAGGGAAGCAGTTTCCACGTCTGACTTACTGAAGCCCACACGAGCTGGTTCTGGGCTGAGACACCTTCCCTCTTTGAGGTGAGTCGAGAGAAGAGTGGCCCGAGCCAGCCAGCGTTGGGTTGCTGTGGTTCCTCAGGATGGCCGTCCCCCCAGCCAGCAGAAGCCATGGGAGCGCAGTCCCCGCCAGCCCCACGGCTCCATCAGTGCCAGAAGAGCGTGTTCAGCTTACAGCCTCCACACGCCTAAAGTGCAGTGCATTACGTGAGATCTGAACACACCAAACTGTCCTTTATTTGAATTTCAGAAGGAATGTTCAAGTTAGAAAGTTACCTTTTAGGTTTTAAGCAACAAAATCCAAGGCAAAGTACATAAACTATCTTAAAATGGATTAAATCCACTCACTTAAGACATATTCTTTATATCTTATGTTCAATATACATATAATACATAAAAAACTTCCATCATTTCGCTTAGCTGTACTGTATATTTAAAGTGATGCTGTAGTGATTGAAGGCCACTCACTCACAGCAAGTTTTGCTTAGAGCAGGGCTGTGACACAGAAGCGCACACTTCACTTCCAGTTTACAGGCGGTTTCTCTCATGTTTCGTTTTCCGCCCTCTTTATTTTTTTCCCTTTAAAATCACCACGAATAATAGATGCATTAAGAACTGGACTAATGCACTGATGCCTGTAGCTGCTCCTGCCTGTTACCCTGGCAGCGGCACCTACAAGGTTGTACTATGGGTGACTGTGGCTCCCCAACAACAGCAGAGACCCTCCAGTCGAACAGAGCAGCTCCCGGGTGCCCACCAGCTCGTTACCTGGGAAGCCCAAGCACTCAGCTGTGGATGCAGGATTGGGTTTATGTGTGCCCTACCCTACAGGAAAGGAGTGTTTCTTTACCCATGGAGCTCGTTACAGCCAGCAACGTGCAGTTGCACAATGTTTTCTTTAGCACTGAAGCCAGCTGAAACAGGCTCCAGCCCCTCCCCACCTTCATTCCTCTACGCTCAGCTCTCCCAAGTGTTTTTTTGGTTCACTTCAGCAATCTCGACCCCCAAACACTCCTGTTAACACCACTGCAACGGGGGGGTAAAAAGCAGCAGTGGAGATGGGAGAGAATAGTAGAAATGGTTTGATTAAGAGGAAGCTGTTGCTGTCAAAATAATTACTTATAATATGTAATCCATTATTATTTTAAGGGTTTTGATAATTTTGTGACAGGTAATCGGACGGTCAAAAGTCTGGAAATTAAACAATAAAAGTACACACCAGGGAAAAAGTTATTTTCTAAATTAAAGTAAGTAGCTTTTTATCTCTTCTAACATCCAGAAGAAATAGCCAACCAACAGGGACAATAAAAATGTAACATATCATTTAACATAAGTAGTAGTGTATCTTACTTCCAGCACTCAAAGTTAAAAAATGCCAACATTTCTCCCCATAACACTGATAACTGGCACCTCATCGTCATAATCCAGGACTTCTCTACACACATCTGCTTAACACCCAAATTATCACCACATTAGAACCTCTACCGGCTTCCCAGCTGAGTTCGCTTCAAACACGTGAAACACGCTGGCAACCAGAAAGGGTACTCGCTGCGTGAACCACGGGCACGACTTCACTCTGCCGAAAGGGCGAGCTGAAAAGGTATCCCACAAACCTCCCCGCTCCCCGGGTAAGCCCCTCCAGCGCAGCCACAGCAACCCCCTCCTTGGGAATTTTGGACACCGAGTTCAAGCTCTGACCTACTGCGCGATGAGCTTCTCCACCTGAATGCCCAGGGGAGCACCTTCCTGCAAATGCCTGCTGGCAGCAGCTCTGCCCATTCCACCGTGCGTGCTCCGCTCTCTGCCAAACCCCGGTGCCACCGTCTGTCCCGAAGCCAAAGTCAACAGGCCCAGAAATGATTACCGTGCTTCAGTGATAACAATCACTTTTTCAAGGAAAGAAAACATTCTTTTAGAAAATTGTTTCTAGTGTCTATTGTAGCACAATAAAGCTCACGAGACATTGGTTAAATTAGAGCAGTGCCATCCTGGAAAAGGACCACTGCTGAGAATTACGCTGTACTGGAGACCACCCTCCCAACAGCTTCCAGTTCCAAGCGTTTTAAGGACCGACACGTTAGTTACTGTTGGATTTGGAGCAGGAACTCAATGCTACAAGAAACAGTGTCACTGGAAATGGCTGTAAACAACAGGCAGGACATGCAGTTAATACAAACCCAAGGAGAACAAAGGACCTGTGCTGAACAATCACACTGAGCTCTAGTCTAGCGCTAACGGCAAACCTGCACAAGTCCCAAAGAGTGTTGAAATTAAGAAATTCTTTCCACTCAGATGCAGATATTCCTTGCAAAAAAAAGTCCCTATTATTCCAACAGCCAGTTTTACTAGCAATTACGCAAGTATAATTTTTACTTTAGCTGTCTACTTCTCACTAAAACCTGAACTGTAACCTTGTCTCTGTTGTCAATTAAGTTTCTATTAATGTTAAAAATAGTAGTTATTAAAATCTTAGTACTCTTTTACCTTCACTACTGCATACCAGAGACTTGCTAGTGCAAAAGCTAGAAGAGAAATTACTAGCTGTATGACGTGAAAACTATTAGTCACATATTGTATATTTGAAAGCATTTTCCTGTATCCAAGTGTTTGCTCTGAAGACATAAGGTTTAAGTAACAGAGAAAAAAACATGGTTCCTGGTCGTTCAAGAGTCCCAAAGTGTATTCATGCAGGAAGGCAACAGGAACAGAATAGAGATCAGGAAGTCCACCAAGCTCCAGCTCTTTAAGAAACGCAAGCTGCAATCCATTCTCTTTGCTGCTGCCCGTTTCTAATTCCAGAAACTGCAGTTTTTTATTGTACCACAAATTTCCCAGCCAGAAGTGTGCAAAAAATACAAAGTTGTCTCCTGGATAGTGCGAGCTAAAGTCTCCAGCAAAACTACAGGCTTCCTCCAGCCAGGCCATGACTGAAAAACCGTAACTGCAAGGAGAAACCCCATCAAGACTGTCTCTCCCAGAAGAAAAATGCAGATGAAATGAATCCTTCCACAGAGCAGCTGCACTCGAGTTCCTCCCTGCTGATTCACTCACACTCAGAGCCATTTCCTTGCCAGCAGAAGGCAGAGGTATAGTATTAAAGAGAGAACAATTCCTGGTGTTAAAATAAAAGAATTCCTTTTGTAAACTGCTACTATAATTTTGAGAATTGTTCAACAGGGAATGTGTGTGTGTCAGGTGAGCTGCTGCCTTGTGACGATCTGGGCCGCTGTCACATACTCGCTTCTGGTTTAAATCTCTCTTCATAGTCCTGGAGAAGAGGAGCACGGCCTTGCTGCTTCCCCACAGGCTGAATTTGCAGAGTGTGACTGACCCCAGTTGCAGCACATAGGGCAAGCAGCACACCAGTCACAACTCAGTGGATCTCAATATGGACCTAAAGAGAAAGAATGCAGAATGTTATTATACCAATATCCTGGTTTCTTGGTGCCCAGTATACAGAAAAACAAACAAAAAATATTTAACATAAAGAAAAGGAACAACCCAACTGCAACGAGTAACAGTGGTCCAAAAAGACAAGGCTCCCTGCAGGCTGCCTGAGCACATCCAAAAGGGTAGGAAATACACCCAAATATTAACTTCCTTCTCTAATTTCAGTTTAATCTGCTACAAACTCTCCTTCGGTAACAGCCGTCAAAATGAGTCAGCAAGTGAGCACCTGGAGAGATCCGCAGGGTAACAGCACGCCTTTCCCTAACCGATATAAATGTGGACTGTAACTGATCACAGGCTCAACGTTACATCAAACACTAAAGCAACGTCCCATACACAGGCGTGTGCTGAAATCAGACACGCGTCACTGGAAACCCGCAGCGCAGGGCACAGGGCCTCCCAAAGGGGACTGGCTGCCCTGGCACAGGCAGAGGGCACCGGCTGTCCCGCGGCCGAGGCTGTGACAGGAGAACCGTTGTGTACCAACACCGATAACAAGCAAAGGCAAAGCATTTTTAGCCACCAAGGTTACTGAGCCACGTGTACACTCCAGGCAGTGCGGCTCCATTTCAAGCTTCAGAGCTGTAGGTCAAGTCCCAAAAACAAAAATACAAGATGCCACGTTTTGACCTCTTCCCATTTCAACTTACCTTTCTCAAGTCACAAACAGCAACCGGGCTTGTCTTTCAGCACCTGGCCCCTGCCCAGATGTCAAACTCCCATCACAGCCCTCTTTATGGGGAAGAGGAAAGCGTCCAGCCCTTGGCTGGAGCAGACCTCCGCTGTGATGGTCCCCAGCCTGCTCCTGCTGCCAAGTGAGTTAAAAGTAAAGCTCTGATTTCATCACAAAACCAACGGAACTTCAACCCTGCCAAGCATGAGCGCTCCCAACGTCTGGGGGTCAGAGCTGTTCCAGGATGAAACAAACCCATTGCATCAAACAAACCCCAGGCTCAAGACAGGAGAGATCCAAATTAAACCTCAACTGTCATTTCATAGAATGGTTAGAGTTGGAAGGGACCTTAAAGATCATCAAGTTCCAACCCCCCTGCCCTGGGCAGGGACACCTCCCACCAGACCAGGTTGTTCCAAGCCCCCTCCAACCTGGCCTTGAACCTCTCCAGGGATGGGGCAGCCACAGCTTCTCTGGGCAACCTGGGCCAGGGTCTCACCACCCTCACAGCAAAGAAGTTCTTTCTGGTATCTCAGCTCAATCTCCCCTCTTTCAATTTAAAACCGTTCCCCCCTCGTCCTGTCATTTACACCCAGTGACGTGATCATTTAAAACTCCCTCTGCGTTTTCCCTGCCACAGCCGTTCTTCACTTCAGAAAACCCAACAAACCGGTGGAGGGAACCGTTTTACCGGCCCCTTATGGGGGTGACCGCGGCTCGGTAACGGGGGGAGCAGGGGGGGGGACCGGGGCCAGGGGGCGGCGCGGCCCCGCCCACAGCGGCGCGACGGGGGCCGCGACGGGGGCCACGGACACAAGACACACACACACACCCCCCTCTCCTCAGGGCCCCCCCACCGGGCCCCCGCCGCTCACCTGCAGCCGGACGTTGAGCATCATGGAAGCGACGATGTAGAGGTAAGGGAAGTTGATGCGGAGCTTCCAGGCCAGGTCGAAGAAAATGAGGAGGGTGCGGGTCAACCCTTTACAGAACACGCCGTAAGAGCGGGCGGCGGCCGACCGGGACAACCGGGCAGCCAGGGCGGACAGGCCGCTCAACGCCGCCGCCATAAACCCAACGCGGCCCCGCCGCCGCCGGGGCGGGAGGAAGCTCCCGACGCCGTACGTGCGGCTTTACGTCACGCTCCGACGTCGTGCGTGACGGCGGTCTCGCGCATGCCCCTCAGGGGCCGTGAGGGGCGGGGCCGGGCCGAGGCGGGAGCGGCGGCGGGGGGGTCCCCCCCCGCCGCCGCTCCCGCCTCGGCCCGGCCCCGCCCCTCACGGCCCTTCACGGTCCTTCACGGTCCCGTCCCCCGGGCACCGGGAGCCCCTCCCCCCCCAAAGGCCGCTTCCACCCCCTCTGCAGCGGCGGGAACGGGGGAAGAAGCCTGAGGGCTCGCGCGCCCCCCGGCCTCCTGAGTGAAAAAAGTCACGGATGTGGGTAACGACTGCGGGGTTTGGGTGGGGTTTTGTGTTGCTGTAGTTCAATACCTGGCCCATGTTTCCGAAAAAAAAAAAAAAAAAAAAAAGAAAAAAAATGAAGTAGATAGTGGAAATTTTGGCCGCCTTCTTCATGAGATCGTGGTCACGATATATAGGCGGTGAAGCACACACCACCTAAGGAAGCTACTACCTCTGGCCGGGAAGTTGTCCTACTGGAATTTGTTTCAGGAGGTGTTTTCCTGCAGAGTCAGTCTCTTAAGCCTTTACAACAATAATTCAAACTTCTACAATATTAGTACCTGCTAAGTAATTTTCATCTGAAAACAATGACTAGACTGCAATAATTTAATTCCTTCTAAAGATTTGCAAATTCAGTTCTTTTTTTCTTCAGTGCTTCTGAAGTTTACAGCAAGTAAAACTACCTAAATATTAAAGACAAACTCCTAAAAGATAAGGTGATCCTTTTTTCTTCAGTGTGCCACGTGTGCTTCAAACTTAGACCTGTGGTGCTGCGGGACATGGTTTAGTGATGGTTTTTATCAGGGTTAGGCTGATGGTTGGACTAGATGATCTTAAAGGTCCCTCCCATTCCAAGATTCCCCCCCCCCCCGAACTGCTCTGTAGAGTTCCCATTCAAACAACTGTAAAATGAAACAAAAATCAGTATCTTGATCTGAAATGCCTGAAAGTCACCATCCCTGGGGGTATTTAAAAGTCGTGTAGAGCTGGTGATGAGGGACATGGTTTAGAGGTACATTGGCAGTGCTGGGCTAACGGCTGGACTCGATCTTAAAGGTCTTTTCCAACCTAAATGATTCTGTGATTCTGTAAAATGCTATTTTATTGCCACAGAATCCTGCTGGTGCACAGAGAAAGAGTAATTCCAGAACAAAACCGGACACCTTCCCCCGTTTATCTGCAATCCCTTTGTCTGTCATCCATGAGCTATGTAACAGAGCGGAAAACCCCTGGAAAACCCTGTGTGTGCCTGGGAAGCGTTAACAGTTCCTCTGGGAAACCACAGGCACTAGGGGTTGCTGCGAGTACAGAGGGTGAGGAGAGCTTGAGAGGGTGAGGAGGCACCGCAGGCCCCTCAGAACCCATCGGGACCTCAGGCTTCTAGATAGCCCCTTCTTAGCATGGAAATAAATCCCTGATCTCCTTCCCTCAGACCCAGTTCTCCATCTTTGGACAGCTGCGGGTGGCTGCTGCCTTCTGAGCAGATCTGACTGGATTTCAAGCTGTGGAGTTCGGTGTTGTCTCAGCATGAAGATTATCCTACTGACGCTAACAAAGCAAAACACCACTCATTCGCATCGAAAAGGTCTCAAAGAAAATGTATCTTAAAACCTACTTTCTCAGGAGCTTGTCCAAAGGGTATCCTAGCAGATTCAAAGCTCTTGGGATCCCTCTTCTGTCACAGACTTCTGCCAGTTCTTTAATCAAAGATGAATGATGCTCTCTGAGGCCAGCATTGATCTGTGATTCCTTACCTTCCGCGCACCTGGCTGTCTGGAGTCTACCTGTTCCCAAAGAGGGAACGTTTCAAAGGACTTGTTCCCTATGCTGTTTTCATTTTGGAGAACTTGAAATAATGGCCCTCACTCTCCCCATCAGTTGGTTCGGAAGTATCCTTCAGGTTATTATTACAACAAGCCATGGAAAAAAAAAAAAAAGGCAGGCCCCTGCAGTTAGGTCTGTTATCCATCAAGTTCATGCAAAAGCTTCTGATTCCACAGTGTCCTAACCTCTCTCACAAAGTTCTCCAAAGGCATAGTGCTCCTGCAAGCAGTGAGCGATGTACGCAGGAGTGGTGCGTGGCGTCCTCCCTTCTGGGTCAGCTCAGCACGTCTGGTTTGTGAAGACAGCGGCGCTATTTTTTATCCTCCTCATCTGAAGTTTTCAATAACCCTGCTGGTACTGGGGGCACAGGAGCCGAGACGTGTCCAGGCCCTGCACTGGAATTCCAAGGTAATTCGCGTTCCCTGTCGTCTCCATTCCCTTCCCCGTTCTGTGTGCTGAGATCATTTTCTCACCAGCTAAGCACAAATGTGACTTAGCCGCCACGGGACATTTAGCAGCTTTCCGTGTTTGAATTGGAATGTAATGTGACACACAAAGGTTAAATCAGGAAGCTAATTAACTTTTGTATGTATCAGTAGTTATCTGCCAGATTCTTATTAGTTCTGGCTCATGTTGCACATTGAAGATGTGACATGATATTAATTTTAAAATCTTGATTAACTGTAAATTACCTTTTACACTAAAATAAGCAATATAATTAATAAATTAGGTCATAATATCAAGTTAGCATCGGTATTGATTTGGATCTAATTATTTAATTCAATAGTGAGATTGATAAAACACTCTTTAGCTTTCCAACAGAGAAAGTAGCAAATAATGCAATTGAATACCAATTTAAGAGATTCACCAGGTTTTGTCACATCAAGATTTGGAAATCAGCTAATTATTTTGACAGTAAAACTAAACCTCAAAACCATCCCACACTTCCTCATCTTATTTTGGGAAGTCTTCCTCAGAAAAATTGTTTCTTAGCAACTTATCAGCATACAGGCATTGGGGGAGGAAACGTACGTTTTCCATACCGTTTCTATATTTTATTTATGCTAAGATAAGCTATTTTGTACTTATTTATTATATTTATTCCTCTTGTAAGTTCTTCAGAATGTCTACAAATGGTTCCAGTGAGGAATAGATTCCAGAATATATCATTATTTTTTGACAATTGTCTTATTTCTGTAATAAATGCACATTTCTGTTCCAAATGCTCACCGTGCTATATGATGAACCATAATTTTAATTTCTGGATTTGATGGAATGTTTTTTGAAGCTCCCTGGTTATTGTCTGGCTCTGCACTCCTGGAGAGGTGGTTGGCTGGGGGGTGAATTCACAGCTGTGCAGCACACCAGAGGGGAGCAGGCTTCTATCTGTCCTCAGGCACACTGACCACGAAGGCTTGGTCCTCCCAGGTCCCAGCTCTGCTGAAGTCCAGAAGCATTTCTGCGAGCCTGGGGCAAAAGAAACACTGCATCTGTCTAAGGAAATCAAGTGGCCAGGCCAAAGCTCATAGCCTTCGGTCTTTATTAGAAAATGATTGGACGGTGGAAGGCAGTAAAACTGGTAATACCGAATGGGCTTCTGTAATGGTTAAGCCTCTATCCTTTTCCTTAACATTTTAACACTAATTTCTGTGAAATGCTTGGTATCAAGACAGGTAGAAGTTGAGGGGAACCTGCAGCTTACATATCTCTGTACTTCAGCAACGCCTCGCCTCGGGGCATGAAGTGGTGCTCACAGTTATAAAAAGGCTTATTCCCATATTTCTGCTGAGGGACTTAACAGCGGTAAAAAGCTGACGTGACACAGTGGAGGCTCAGGTCCTTGTTTATAAATATACAATGACGTCTCTATTCCAGAAAGCTTGCAGCCCTGTACAGAGATTACTGTATGCAGTCCCACTGCCTTCAACAACAACTCGCACTGTAGTAAGCACGGTCTGTTACTGCTTGCTAAACCTGAGGGTAGACAGAAGTGAATGCAAAGCTTTATGTGGATTTTATAACTGAAATTCTTGACAGAAGAGATATTTATCAGAAGCTACCTAAAGAAAATACAGGACTCATTTCTGTTGTATATGTATACCAGCTAAATCATCTATGCTAATGTCATATGAATGTGATGCATTTATTTTACAGTGCTTCATTATTAATGTAGAGATTTATATACTATCATTTAATTTTCGTGCTCCTTTAATCTGTTCTCTCTGATGCAGCAAGTGCTGACATTTAAACGTTGTGGTTCCTTTTTTATTGCTGGCTTTGGTTCCTCTAGCAC
Source organism: Numenius arquata (assembly GCF_964106895.1). Lineage (NCBI taxonomy): Eukaryota > Metazoa > Chordata > Aves > Charadriiformes > Scolopacidae > Numenius > Numenius arquata. The sequence goes on along the minus strand of NC_133589.1, from coordinate 340,635 downwards.
AGACTGAGTACTATATTTGAACACCGTACATATCACATGCTGGTACAGGGTTTTTTTCAACACTCAGGAGACTAATCATGCCAAAAATGTCTGCCTGGAATATCTAGAAATTGCGGACCATTACTTGTCGATTATATTCTTTTCTAACACAAATTTTATGTCACAGTATCTCCCCAACTTCAGTGAAGATACTCTGAATTTCCTCCACAGCGATAGTATCACTTTCCTAATTAAAACTCTACTAGCTCTGTTAGCTTGACGAGGACACGTAACTAAAGAATTCAAAGATCATTAACAAAAAAAAACTTCAGACTCTCAGGAAGTGTGTTAGATGTGAATATTTAAGTTCTAGTTGCCATCCAGACAGCTTCAATAAGCCCTACTATCCCAGTTTAAAGCAGGAAGGCAGGGGGGCTCAATGCGCCGCAGGCCACAAAGGCAGAGAACTCCACAGGTGGAACTGGAGTCTGGAAAGGAAATTTAGATGCTTAGTGCCGTGCATTAAGATTTCTTTCTACCAGTTACTACATCGCTCATACTACATCATTAATCACCTGACTTTTACCTAGCAACTCAAATTAGGATAAAATCAAGGCTTAAGTACAATTTTTAAGGACAATTCACTTAGCGATTTTAAGATGAAAAAGTATCTGGAAATCCTGTTTTTCTCCAGTAAGAGAAATCTCTCTTCAGGTTCTTTGGGTGGGATTTTTTTTTTTTCTTCTAATTTTAATACAAATACCTAGAGAGAGAGTGCTGAATATGCTGAATATTCCACCCCCTGACACTTTGTGATACTCCTTTGCTTCATGTAAAATTGGCTCTTGCACATTAGTCCAGCCCTGAGCTTCAGGTGGCTGTGAATTACAATTACAGCTTTTCACCCCTAAAACGGTTTTTACACTATGGATAAGGACAGACTTTTACTTTTGACCTCAATACTGTGTCGTGCTGTTTCCTGAGGAGAAGTGAGCAGAACTGGTGGCAGCAGGAAGTGGCACCAGGAGCTGGAGAATACACCTATAAGTGAATCACGCTGGGTGTTGTTTGTTCCACTGACGTGTTTCCCTGTGTGTACACTCTGTATGCTGGTAACTTTTCTGCTTCTCTCTGCATTTGTTTGTGGCTTTATTAATGAACTAACATGTGAAAGCCCACAGTAATAGTTTGGGATGAAAGCTACTATAAAAGCGCAAATAATTATTGTCTCTGTAATGCTGATAGTCTGTGTCATGGTGAGTAGAACTTTCCAGCGTTGCATCAGCGTGATTACCCTGCCACTCCCCATCCACAAAGGAGAATAATCCTCCTCCAGCGCCAGCACATACACAGTACACACATTCAGACAGTTTCCGAGACAATTTTAAATAATTATTTCCTCTCAATGTCTAAGAAAAAGACTTTCAAGGATTGTAATGGATGAGAGCAGATAAGGTGATAGATTGTGGAACATTATTAGGACTGATCTAAGCCTCAACTTTATGATTCATTATCTTTAAGGTTTATAATTGGTTATTGTTACTGCCACTCATTATTTTCTTTTTACGTACTCCTCTGCGTGGTGCATTTATAACTATTCTGTATACAACTCAGCACTGCAGTCGTGGCTACCAAACTAGTAATTTTTCTATTAAGAAGTTTGTTATTAACTTCTCACTCCTTTGCCCTGTCTTTCATGCTGTTCTCTAAGTTTCTTTCCTTTTACCAAACCAATGTTTCAATATGTTCCCTGTGTCCGTCTCCTCTCATTCTCAGGGGAAAAAAACATATCTGCAAAGAGCATTAAGCGTTTGTAGCATCATGTAAGTTATTTGTTTCTCTTTAAAAGCAAATGTACTACATTCTAGTTAAATAAAAAATGCAAGAATAAAGTAAAATGTAGCTGATATATAGGAAGTTTAATAATAGAATAATTAACACATCATGTACTCTAAGGACCGTAGACTTAGGTAATAATTTGTCTTCCACGGCAAATAACAAATAGTTACATTAAGAGAGATATCAACTAGCATTTCAAATGCAAAATTTTGAAGAATTCCAAAAGGCTCCTTTTTATCCTCTTTGAGGAAATAAGTATTTACAAACACATGGGGAAAAAATTGTATAAATCTGTTACTGTTATCATCTATCCAAACTGTAATATTGTTTTTAATGACTAACAGTAAATATTTATCTAGGTGTTTTCTAATGTTGGCAATTACCCAATTGGGTATAAAATTGTCAATTTTGAAACGTATTCAAAGCATACCTTCTGCTTTAACTGGAGTACTTTTTTGACAATGCAAAACAATTAATCCCCAAGGAACAGACTGGAGGAGCACTGAAAAGAACGTATATAAAAAGATATTGCTGGTCCCATGGCAAGGTCATGAAAGCCATTTGTGCTAATGTGTTTTCTCTATTATAGCCTTCATCCTTGTCTTTGTATGCTATTTTGTAATAATACTGTAAATTTTGTTGTACCTCTTTTTCATGTAGAAAACTCCAATCGTCCACCTGATTTAGACTAGATAAAAAAGAACTGGTGGAGCTGGGTAGGTGGGAGGTAGGTGCTGGGAAAATCAGCAGCAGTTTTACATGTCATGGGAATCTCCGCATGTTCTGGGTCTCTCCAGGACCATGCCATCAATTTGACAGCTTCCCATCTGCTCTGTCCTCGTGCAGCATCTTGTCGGCCCCCGGAGCTGCTGCAGAGCCCAGAGCAGCCGGATCCCTGCGGTGCTGCCCACTCCTCTGCGCTGCAGTGCCTGTGCTGGGCAGGGAACAGCAGCCAGGCCTTGGCAGCAGCAAGGTATTTAGCTTTAAGGTATTTAGCTTGGCTTTAAAGTATTTAGCCTAAATTACAAGTCATTTCAGCTTCCATCTGTATGGGAAAGCGTGGATATGCAAGTGTTGCAAAAATAGCCGTTGGGTTCACTGACGGTTATGATGTTTTCCTCACTAGTGTGAAATATCTGAGTGTGAACATTTTTGTTCAGCAAAAGAAAAATGGAAGAGAGTACATATAATGGAATGCTCTGTCCACTGATGAGGTTGCATTGTGTGGTATCAAAATAATTCAGAAATGTTCCAAATGAATCAAAGATGCAGTCACTGGAAAGCCCATGATGGTGCGCCGTATCGATTCCAGCCAGTTGTCACCCCTCAGGAGCAGCCGGTGCCGGGTGTGCGGAGGGGAGAGCAGCCAGTGCCTCAGGCCAACCAGAGCCTTCTCTGCCAAGCAGAACTATGGCAAGAACTAACCGTAGGAATTAAAAGGCTCCTGGGTTCATTGAACCTGCTCTGCCTTTTACTTCAATAGTAACTGAAAATAACTGGTTGTGTGGGGAAAAACCACCAAGGCTCTGTGCAGCCTGGCAGCCCCTGCCTCGGCCCGTCTTGTGAAGACTGTGCACTGGCCTGGTCTAAAGCTTGCCAGCAGTTAATTAATGTCATGGTGCCTCAGGAGGATCCCTGGAAGAAGGGACCCGTCTCTGCAGGATGCTGGCACCTGGGCGATGGTCTGTCCCGCGGCGGGGCTGCCTGGGGAGAACGGCAGCGCCTTGGGACGGTGCAGGCTGCCCCGGGTGACTGGAGCTGCACCCGCCTGGTGCAGTTTTTTCCCCAGTCTGTGGGGAAAATGTACTTCACGTGCGCGGCGAGGCGACGGCAGGGCCGGCGCGGGGCGACGCCGCACTGGAGGCGGTGGCGGAGCCCTGACTCCTCTCCACGGGCAGCCGCTGGCCAGAGATGGCGGCGCGGCCTGCACACAGCAGCCAGCCCTGCTGACAGCGCCGGGCCCTCGCTCCCCTCAGCAGCGCCAGAGCCTGACACCGCACTCCGGCAGGACCCTGACCGAGTAACAGGGAAAGGGGATCAGCCCGGGGCCTGCGGGGCCCGAGGCGGCGGTAGGCGGAGGAGCCCCGCCATTGCCGGCCTAGGGTGGCAGCTCCAGCATGGCGACGGTCACCGCTGGGCGGGAAGCGCTGCCGAACGCAGCCGATGGCAGCCGATGGCGCCCGAAGCGCTCCCGGCGCGACGGAGAAACCCGAGCGGCGCCGAGGCGGCCCCGTGAGGGCGGGGCGGCGGGGCCGAGCGGCCCGGCCGGATGTGAGCGGGGCGGCCGCTTCCTGCTGCCCGCAGTCCTCCCTCTCCCGCTTCGGGTGGTGCTGCTGCCGCGTCCCGCTGCCGGCGCAGGGCGGAGGCGGCCGCGACCCGCTGCCGAGACCGCCGCCGGCTCGCTCCTTGCGCGGCCCTCCGCGCCCCCTGCCCGCCTCCCGCCCCGCTCTGCTGCAGGAGCCGCCGCGCCGCCGCGATGCAGGCCATCAAGTGTGTGGTGGTGGGCGACGGGTAAGTCTGAGGGGCCCCTGGGCCGGGCTCTCGCCCCGTGGGCCCCGCCGGGCCGGGATGGCGCGGGCCCCGCCGGGTGTGGGCGCCGCCGCGGGCCCGGGCGCGGCCCTGCCGGCCCGAGGGGAGCGGGGCCGCCGGGGCGGGGGGTGGCGGCGGCTTCCTGCGGGAGGGGGGGCGCTGAGCGAGGCGGCGGCCGCCAGCGAATGGCGGCTGCCGGGGGCGGCGGGGCGCGGGGGGATCCCTGCGGCCCTGGCGGGGCCCGGCGCGGCCGACGGGGAAGGCGCGGCGGCGGGGGGTGGCTGGCGGCCGGGAGCGGCCCTGCCCGCCCGGCGCGGAGCGGGAGCGGTCCCTCCGTCCGTCTGGGGGCGGCCCTGCCCGCCTGGATCCCTCCGTCCGTCCGGGGCGGGGGGGGAGCACCGGGCCCGTCCGGCCCCGGGTCCTTCTCCCGTCCGGCGCCGTGGTGTCACCCGGCACACCGAAGTGATCAAGGTCTATTAAAAAAATACTGTGGTTTTAATGATAGAGAAATGTATTATTGATTTGAAATACCTTTTTGTGACAGTAACAGACATTACTGTTTATAGCTTGTTTCTTGACACCTGTCTTGCGGTAAAACGAAGTGAAATGTGCTAAACTCTAAGCAGATGGTAAAGGCTTCTGAGCAAGGGCTGTTTTTCTGCATGCATACATCTGGTCTTGTAAGGCTGTTCTCTAAAGGAGACTGATAAAGCACTCGAAATACAAATAATTAACAATATCCGTGTCTGTAAAGAACTGTTCCCTCTACAGCATTCTAATAGGGCATTACTCATAAGTGAAACAACTTGAGCACGCTTTTTAGAATGGAGTTAACTCTTAAGTTTAGCTGTTGGGTTTCAGCGTGAGGAGTGCTGGAACTGTGGTGGGGAAAGAGTTTGTGTTTGAGATTTCTGAACGTTCTCCATAATGCTGTTCCATCAGCTCAGGGCGTTCGTGTCCCCCCCCGGGTGTCGGAGCTCAGGGGAGCATTGCAGCAGCTGGAGAACAAGACTTGTCTTATGCAGTTGGGGAGGGTATTTTCCTTAGGAGAAACAAAAATCCCAGTGTAGGCTGAGCATAATTGGTATCAGAGCAAACCTCTGTAGATGACAGAGGAGTGAAGTGTATCTAAATGGTCTTTCCACTGTCTGTAATTTCACGTGGTGCCTTAATCTCCAAGTTACTTGTGTGTGTGGTTTGTTGTTTTGGTTTTTAAGAGATAGAATCCCCCAAAAGGCAGCTAAGTATGGTTGAGAGAGAAATTTACTCTGTGTGACAAACTCGTTTTGGCTTGCTGCATAAGATTTTGAGTAATATGAACGTGAAAGTGGTTTCTTGACAAATGGAGACTTTTCATAGTAATGTAATTCCTTGATGCTATATAGGATAACTATGGACTGTTCTTTCAGTTATATTGTTTTTTAAAACAAAAAAATTGCATTTCAATTATGTAACTTTTGGAAATTGAGCTGAACTGTGTTGTGTGAGACAATGCTGTAAATAAATGTGATGCATCATGTTGGGTGGGGAAAAAACTTCAGTCTGCTTCCTCCACTGGATTTGAGAACTCGGCACAAACTGTAATGTTCAGTAATTCATTCAACAAAACAGTTCTTTTCCTCATTTGCTTTGAAAAGCGCCCCACTGCCGAACATGTTTGTTGCTCTTTGCCTTGGGAGTAAAAGTGGTGTAGTTCTACCTGAGTTTTGTACATATGTGTGGACAAAACGCAGTAGTTTAATTTGTTCTCCTTCCTCCTTAGTTGGAAACAAATCTCTCTTAAGGTTCCATTCAACTACTGTTGCTCCTTTTTGGTAGTTTTTGTATCATTCTCCCTTCAGTGTTTTTAAAAAAACACCTAACTACTTTTCTTTCTCTGTGCTGCTGGTGCTTCAAAAGTCCCAGTGTTACAGGTATTCTAGGAAACGTGTAATGTTTGGCTTAGATAAGGCTAAAGCTTTAGTGGTTCTGTAAAACAATGCAAGTTAAAGATTTGCTTGTGTAATATAAAACTTAGGCATTGTTATATGTACCCTCCACAAAGATCTGCTAGGAACAAAATAAACACAGCTGTAGAAGTAGCTGTGAGATTTTTTTTTTTTTTAATTTGTAAATGCATAGGCTGTTTCTCATACCTAACTCATGTTTGTTCTTAGAGTTTTGACTAGTAGCTGTTCAGATAATGAATTTGACTAGAAAACCATGGCATGTATGCTAGTTGTGCTAGCATATTTTGCCCTTGGTGGTGTGGTTTGTTTTTTTTTTTTTTTTTTTCCCACTGTGAGGATTGTTTGGGGAAAAATAGATGGCAACTGTTGCTTTCACTTATTGATGCTCTAGAGAGCAGGAATGTGCAGGAAAGATGAAGAGCCCTCCACTCAAGGAACTGCAGGAGCTGCTGCTGATTGACACTTGACAAAAAGCATTGGTGTGGGTTATTTTTAGCAGCTTTTGTTTTAGCTCTAAAAAGGCAGCTGTTAAGTGGTATGAAATCTCCAGTGATGCCATGTAGTGTTAGGGGAGTTCTGCATTCTGCAGAAATGACTACTAGGTGCCACGGAGATGGTCAAACTTCATGCTCTTTCCTAGGCTTTTTTTTTAGTTGTAGAAATACTGTAAGAACAAAAGCAGTGAATTCAGAGTCCCTGTTTGGAATCCTGCTTGATTTGAGACCGTGTCTGCGGAAGCGGTGCTGGATTTGGTTTGATTGCTTCCGGGGGGGATAGTGCAGTGTTTGTGGAAGGTGCCGAACACCTCGGTTCTCTCCAGTGCAATCTGTAGAGAGCAGTGACTTGAAACTTAGTCTGGACTTGTAAAGTTTTAAAAAAAGGTAGTATTGTTGTAGGTACTGAGCAGCATAGTTGGGAGAGGGTGTGTCACAGCGAGTAAAACAGCTTATCTGGCAGAGCCCTGTGTAACTAAACCTGCTACAGCGAAAATGCTGAACTTTTGCTCTGAGGATGGTACTGGAGAAGCCTCGGCTGCTGTTCAACGCCCAGGTGAAGACCTGGCTGTTGTGCCTCACCTCTGCTGGGGAGGTGGTTCAGGTGGGTCACGTAAACAAAGCTGTGTGTGTAGGCTGCCGCCTGTTTGCAGGTATTGGTGTTTCTGGAATTAAACCAGCAAGTGCTTCAGCTGGTCCTGTTACTGTGGCTGCAGATGGGAACTAAATTCTCACAGTTCAGTTGTGGGGAAGCAGGAAACTCTCAACCATCTGTGCAGTTCCAGTGGGTGCCTTAGTGTGGAAAAAGTGCTGGGGCAGGTCCTCCAGCGGCATTTTCAGTGGATGTCACGTAACATGGCTCCGAGCAGCTCTAACATAGCGGGGAAACTTCATAACACTTGTTAGTGTAAATAAGGCCAGGAAAGAGATGACATGTTTTATTTTCAAGATTTAATACATATGTGGTTATATAAATACATTGATTCCTGGACGGTACCCGGAAGCAATAAGGCATTCGATGCTGTCTTTTGTAAGTCTTTCACTTATTGTTTCGTGGTTAAAATGCTAGATTTCTGTAGGCCATATTTTTAATTGCAGTCAAATGTTACTAGTTTCATTTATGTAATAGTGTGTGGACAGAGCTATGATTAAGTAGTTGCTAGAAATCTTGTTATGACTAATCTTGGTTTGGTGTTATTTTAGTTTGTTAGTCTCAGCCTTTATGAAGGATTTACATTTTGCCAAACAGTTGGAATTCTCTTTAGGGGAGTTGCTTTAATATGGAGGTTAGCAGTCTAAAAAAGTTGATCGAGAACTTAGAGGATGTACTTTATTTATAAAGGTAGGCATTAGTGTTTATTTTTAAGACTGGCGACCATAATGATCTGATTCGTCGGGCAGCAAGCCAAAAGGCAAGGAAAGCAGGAAACCTAGATGGAGAGTATGTGAAACAGGGCTGTTGAACGTGTTTTTTCTTGTTGAAATGACTCAGGCTGATTGGTGCTGCAGAAACACACAACAGGCACTTCTGAGCTTGGAATGAAATCTCACCACCTCCTTCCTGCGCAGCTTTGATTAGCCAGAGCAGGCTCATCAGTTCCAGTGCAAGATGAGCAAAGGAGCCTGGGTGTAGAGGAAAGCTCTTCATCCACTGCTGAAAATGCGGAGTTCAACATTAATTTGTTAGAAGCTTAAATTACCTGCAATGAATTTACTGGAAAATGAAGGGTCAGGCTGTGGAAGCATGAGAACACATAGCTTCTGCACCTCAAGAAGTTTCCCAAAGAAGCTGGGTTTTGCTCCTCTCAGTATTTTGAAGGCTTTCACGTTTGTCCTTTATAAGCTGGACAGGCGTAGCCTGCTCTGTAGTGTTGTGAGTGCAATTCAGTAACATTCACACTGATGGAACCGATAGCTCAGGGAGCTGAAATAGCAGGTTGTGCCGATGGGGAGGCGGGTGAGCAGCTTTCCTGAACTCCCTGTTCCGCGTGTTACAGCTGGTGAGTGCAAGGGGTGAGGTGGGGTCTCCTCTGACAGCCGCTCAGTTAGCGAAGCTGTGTGTCATACTGCTCCCCGGTTCCTTCCCACAGAAGGTTTTGAGTGGTAAATCCCTCTCCTGCTTCTGAGCACAAGTATATCTCAAGCCTGTTGCTACAGGGGAATATTCAGAGATTGTACTTATCAAGAACGGAGTGAAATGTCTCTGTTGTTGTCTGGTAGAGAGTGTGTGCTGAAAGAGGTGTGTGTGTAAATCAGGCTGTGCAAGGAGCTGGCATCTTGTTTCTGTAGAAGCAGGTGGGAAAAGCAGTGTGGAAAAAAAATGCATGGTCTGATCAGAGAGTTGCAGCAGAGGGGATGTTTTGCTAAGTGTCAGCTCAGAAACATAACAATTACAATTGAGAAATGGGCACGTAGGATAAAATCCAATTCCTTTGCACATGGAAGCAACTCTTCCATAGCTCTGGCATTTAAGGTAACATTGTCAGATGCTGCATACAAATAACTTCTTGGGAACACTGAACACTGTGGAACTGCTTAAAGTTTAATGGAGAGACTTGTTACAGATTGAGCTACAACGTAGACGGTAACTTACAGTTGTGACAAAGCTCAAATTCACTTAACCTGCCTTATATTGGGAGTCGCTAGGTGCGGCTGGCTGGTTCGTGTTGAATGTTAAATCATTTTAAATAACGTTTTGAAGACTGTCTTTGGTAAGTGAAGGGACAGTCCTCATGCTTCCAAACCAAAAGAAGAAATGCAATGATTTAAGTGGAAGATACATAGTAAAATTCAAGTAGGAATCCCTCAAAATGTTTGCAACTGGAAAGCTAGTGAGCTCTTGACTAAAGCTTGTTTCTGTGAGGTTTTTTTTGTTCTTCTGCAGAAGCTGAAGAAGAATAATAGGATATTTTCAGCAGTAGCGTTTGGTTCTTGGGTTGGGTTTGGTTTGTGTTTTTTTTTTTTTTTAATATTAACTGTAATTCTAGACTAAAACTTTAATGAGTTCCTTCAGCTTGTGGAAGATTGAGTTCAGGAGGCTCATGAGTCAAACCTAATACTAATGACAAGATTTTAAGTGTACAGTAAGGTCTCAAAGTTACTGCTGACTTGCTCTGATAAAACATGTGCCAGGCAGTGCAGTTTTCCCCGCCTGGGAGAAGGGTGGTGGGGAAGGCTGTACGGGCACCCAGGCACTGCCTCCTTTGCGGAACTGGTTGCACGCTGGCCTCCGGAATCTCTCTTGGGTAAAGGATTCTGCACCTCAAGTGAGGAGCAAGCATGGGAACCAGTCTGCAGCGTCAGAAACACGCTTTACAGAGACTGTTTTGAAAAATAAATGTGGTCCAATTTCAAGTTTTCCAACCCTTTAATTGAAACTGCAACAAGAATTGAATGGTGTCGTTAGTCTAAGGTTTGGCCATGGATCAGAGGTGGGGAGGGGGTGGCTAGGAAAGCAGCCGGCTGCCGGAGCTGTGGAAGCAGCCTGGGACAGAACCTCATCCTGCCCCGTCTGGGATGTGCAGAATTAGATCAGTGGGGAAAGGTTCGGTGCTGCAAGTTCTCCACTATTGGAACGTAATTTATCTATAAATCAGTTTATGGAATGTTTGAATAGTTGACGAATGCATGCGGGGAGTCATTTTGCAATAGCAGTAAATATTGTGAGGATTATCATCTGCATTTGTTCCTCAAATACTGAAAAGTAGCGATGTGTTGAGAAATTATACTTTTGCAAGCTTTTTCAAACTTTATGCAACAGTATGCCATTCTCTGGAAAAGAACAGTTTTGGAATTGTGCAAAGGGCATCTGGAAATACTTCTCAGATTTTTTTAATTTTGGGGAGGTAGAGCAAGGCAGTGTTGATAGTATTCAGTCAGGTGACTAGCAGATGTTAGTACTCTTATTAATACTTGTGGATTTGTTTCATCAAGTGTAACAGAATCTGGTAATTTACCACTTCACAAAATGAATGTTTATATTTAAAAGTGTGTCTTCAATGCTAGTAATCTTAAGGCTCTAGGCTGTTAGCTGTTTGCGTGCACTGTAGTGACTACTGGCACCCAGTTGTTCCTTGGATAACTGGATGTAATCAGTCTTCTTCCCTAAAAGCAATATTATTTCTCATTATGCAAGATGAATGTGTTTTACATGTGAACTTTCTCTTTTTGCAGTGCTGTAGGTAAAACATGCCTACTCATCAGTTACACCACCAATGCGTTTCCTGGAGAATATATACCCACCGTGTAAGTACTTACGGAACCCAAAGAACTCATTTCTGTTGACTTGTCTGTGCTCACTGCTCTTCCAGCTCCTTACCTGAGTTGTTGAAATTGGCCGCAGGCACCATGGGTTCTGTCGGACCCGCTGGAGTGTCGGGGTATGTGTAGGGAGAAGCCCTTTGGGCTTTCCCTGCTCCGCACCGTCGGGCAGTGCTTTGCCCCTCGCTGCCCTCTCCTCGGGGATTAACATTTACTGACACTCCCATCTTTTAAAATAATGCGGTGTTTCTATCTTTAATATCATTCATAACAAGCAGTCCCAAGGCTGAACAGCTTGGAAAACATCATATCATAGTCAGAAATGGTTGGTTTATGTGGCTAGAGACTTTTTTTTTTTTCATTTGTTCCTTCTATTTTTTGTGCTCCTGCCAATCCTGTGCGAAGCCAGGCACAGCTCTCGAGCTCTTCGGGTGAGATTGCGGGCACTTGTTTATTTTGGTGCTTCCCATTTCCTTGCATGTCAGGATTTGTCGGTGTCGGTATTAGTGTAGTTCTCTTTTTGGGGGCTGGCTGCAGGGAGGCGTTTTATACGCGAGCAGCTGCTTTGCTTGTCTCGGATGTCTATGTTTATCTGGCTGTTTTGCTCTCTAACTATTGATGAGTTTTTCAGACAACAAAATACATTCTAATGAGATTTACAGATTAATTTAGTTAACCCTTCCAAGGCCTCGTCGTCTTAATTACTCCCATTTCCTGGTTTTGGTCTTAAATTCAGATTTTTTGCATTATAGTATGCTTGTGTTCCCCGTGAACTTAGTTTAGTCTTAACAAGTAATTGGAACCTTTGCACCTACAGTAGTGATGAGATAAAAGTTCTCTACTGGCCACTGCTTTGATATTTCATTGGAGGGGTTTTTGATTAGCGGGATTAATAAGGTTTTTTTCATACCTGCTGTCGTCATTAATGATTCCTTGGTTGTTGCTCATGTATCTTCTATTCTAAATCTTACAAAATTACTTGCTGGATGTCCCACTAAGACTGGAAGGTGCTTGCCAAGTGCATCGCCTGCTTTCCTGTTCTTACTGCCATAAACGCTTCCTTTGGAAGAGCAATGGAAAAGACAACTTCTGTTCAAACTGGACCGAGTCTGTTGTGCGTGTTTTTTCCTTACGTTACCCAAAACCAGGCTCAGTATTTAAAGGCCAACTCTACTGTTTCTGAGGAGCCGAAGGATGTAATAAAAATGTTTCCTTTTGTAGTGTTCCCAATTAGGACTCTGTAGGAAAAAGTTCCTGGGTGCCCTATCTCACTGCAAGCTAAGGCAGCTAACTGTCTTTGTTTTCCAGTTTTGACAACTACTCTGCTAATGTAATGGTTGATGGAAAACCGGTCAATCTGGGTTTGTGGGATACAGCTGGTCAAGAGGACTACGACAGGCTACGTCCGCTCTCCTATCCGCAAACAGTAAGAACTACAGTGGGAAACTAGAAAGAATCTGTACAGCTTTGTCTAACGTAAAATTTTTTTTCTTACTGAACAGAAGGCCAACATTGTCACATCTGGAGTTATATTTCTTAGTGACAGTGACTTGTTGCGAGCTGCCTTCATCCTTCCACATCCTGTGATGTGTGTAGTCATACAAATGTTAAACTGTGCGTGCCTGTGTATTTGCACGCATTGATACTTGTTGGCTTTTGTGGAGTTGTAGCCTCAGAATCAGCTGGAGTGCTTGATCTATAACAAGAAAAACAAACAAACAAATCCCCACAGAAAGCCAAACCCCCTGGGTGAGCCAGTCCATCCACGTCGGGGTTAGCACGGCTGCCAAGAGCAGAGGGTTGGTTTTAGGGGGGCGTTTGGCTGCAGCCTGGCCCTGTGGCTGCTGAGCACTTGGTGCTGTTCAGTCTCTGTGAAGATGCTCTAATGTGAGAGAGGCAGCACTGAATGAAGATGTTCGTGGTGTTGACAGAGGCTGCCTCGGAGCTTTCGAATGTACTTAAACCCGGGGCTGTTTTATTACTTACTGTGGTTCGTGCTGTAACATCAACACAGATGTGCTCTGTCTCCCGCGCTGGCACGGGCCGAGTCCTGCCCACACGCTGCGTCTTTCCGTCTGTATGGAAAGCGCTGGAGAAATCTGCGCTGCTTTTTCCAGTGTGGCTTCAGGGACAGCTAATCCTTGTAGAGACGGGCTCTCTAGTCTCTTTAGAGCAGTTACTGTTATCTGGTGGAGCAGTGCTGGTAAGTAAAGAAAGGTGGTGCTTTGTGGGTTGTTTTTTTTTTTTTGCATTGATTACTGTTGTTAACTGTCAAATGCAGAGTCAATGCTAATGATGTAAAATGCAAAATTATTCCAGTTATTCTACAGCATAACTGCTCTCCTGAGTAATGTGAAGCTTATTTAATGAACTCTGGTGCTTTTTTTAGTAAACCGTCTTAATTCATGGTTTTCCTTAATTCACTGCTCACTAGCTCATACAATTGCACTTTCCCATCAGTTACATTGCCCACGATGAATAGGAACTTGCCGGCTGTAGGCAACTCTACCAGAAATGCCAGAGATACCTGCCTTTCCTAGGAAGAGAGACAATAGAAAGTGGTTTTTCTCTAATACTTAAATATTTATAGTATATTTAGAACTTAAGCTTTGCTTAACATTGTAAAAATATTTTCAAAAAGGCATTTTGAAAGATCACTCAATAACAGAGTTCCTCCCTGATGGCAGAGGGACACAACACTGGGCATGTCCTCAGCCTGTCAGAAAGCCACAGTTATTTCAGCAGACTGCAAAAGAGTTCCATGACAATCTAAGCATACTTGTGGGGAAAAAGTCCCCCGTACAAGCACCTCTACCTGTGAAGTAAAGGTCTGAAGTATTTTCAGTTACTTGGATTTTTTACAGCAGAAAATAAATCAGTGCTAAGTCTTGAAGTTCTTATGAAGCAGTCCCAGATTTCAGACTTGTGCAATACACGAGATTCATCATCGCTTAAGGGACAGAAGCCCCCATGACACTAAAGGCACGGAGGAAGAGAACAGTGGAGCTGATGAAGCCTGACTTTTTTTAGGCTCTGCATTCAGTCTCCCCCGTGCCCCCCAAGCTGTTTAAAACTCCCTCCTGCGGGGCCAGGCGAGAGCAGGGCTGGCTGATCACCGGCCAGTGGCTGTGTCTCAGTGAGCCACCCAGCAGGTCTCCAGCTTGTAACTTCACAGCAAGGATTTTGACATAGTGGAGGATTAATTTGTACCTTTCCCTTTATTCATATTTTTTTTCCCTTAAAATATGCAGGAATTTGATACCTTCTGCTGAGTGTATTTGAAATCTGCCAGTATTTCAAAATATTTAGGGAAGGAGGAACTTGGGACAGAAAAGGTAGTTAACTGTGTCTCCTCAGGAGACCAAAGCAAGAAGACAGTTAAGTTAGAAGGATGCTTTTTATGAGAGGTTTTGCTCTTGTGTTTCAGTGCCAGTGCAGAGGGGCGCTTACAGGAGTTCGGGGAAGTCTGGTGGCCTGTTCTGGGTGCAGGTGGTTGGTTGTGCTGAATTCCAGGGCAGGGTCTCTCTAGGAAGAAAAGCCGCCTTGTGAATATTGTGAGCACAGGTCGCTGACTGAGAACATTCTCCCTGAAATCCATTTGAGGTGTAACTTTATCTCCTGCTGTTATTAGGTTGGAGGAACCAATGGTAAGAATATATCTTCCAGTCTGACAGATCAACCTATTGCCGTATGTAAAACTTTAAATAAACTTCAGTTCCAAGTTCTGTCATCTTGTCTTGCTTATGAGAGTGATAAATTGGCCCCTATTTTTTTAAACAACTACTTTTCTTGGAACTATCAAATTGTTAGATCTGAGAACTCTGTTACCAAATCTCTTTATATGAGTTGCTAAGAGTAAATATTTTTATTTTTGCAAATAAATAGCTTTTCCTCCTACTTACTAAGATTGGTAGTGTGCAAGACACCTGAGATCTTCAAGTAATTCCTCATGGTTACACCGAATTTTTTGATCTCTGGAGCTAGTAAAGGAGAGAGTCTGCGCAACGTGCAGAGCTTCAGTCACCACAAACCTGCAGAATTGGACATCAGAAGTAGTGGCCATAGTATCACGTTATTTGATGTTGTTTCTTTTTTCTCCTGGGACGCTGCTACGGAAACTTGTTGGGGTGATGCATGAAGGACTGGGCTGCGAGCGCTTAGTGCAGTCGGCTGCTGACCTAACAAAATGCCTTGAAATGCAGCACAATCAACTAACACTCTGAAACGCCTGATTCTTTAGCACATTTGGTAGTGGATAAGTTCGGATGCAGAGGTAGGTTGGGGAAAGTTGGGCTTGTTTGAGAGATGCTGATTGAGGTTCGGGTTTACAGGATCACAGTCTTGATCTTAGAGAAGATGTGGTTATCCTGAATGCTTGTAGCTTCAGCGCCACGTGTGGAGCCTTTTGTTTTTGAAGTGTACCCTGCACAGTGGTTGGTGTAAACGTGGGCTCTGAAATGGTTTTGCTTGCTGTTATTTACAGTCGTCTTTTGCCTTCAGTTGAAAAGTGAGATGTGCAAGATCACTAAAAACACCCACCTTTTTTCTGTGCTTTCTCATTATTTAGAAAGGGAAGGAGGGAGCTTTGAGGGTCTAATGCCATTCCCAGTTCTAATTTGGTTATAGAGAAATTCTGAAATCTTTAATACTGACATTCAGTAGAAGTGACAGTTCTACAAGATTCTGCTGATTTAGGCATGGAAGTAATAATTGTAGAAATTACTGTCTAATTTTTTTATTCCATACTGTACACTTTGCCTTTGCAATTTAAGACTACTTTAGAGTCATATGTTCATATTTAAAAAATCGGTGCCAAGGGTTTTAATTCTTTGCAACATCCTGTGCTGCCGAGTCGCATCCTTCAAGGTGTAACTCACCTGGGGGGCTGAGCCCCCGTTCAGAAGCCGGTCTGAGTCCTCCTTGGGTTTGTCAGATCTGAAGTGTTTGGGGTTGGGTTTTTTACCTGAATGTCAGGGAGGGAGAAGAAATAACGTTTAGGGAAAAACGGCTTGAATGCAATGGTCTTAATGTCTTAGTTGGTGGCTGCTGCGACAGCTGATTGCAGACGGGACTGTGGTCCCTGCGGTTGGTGCCCCCGCTGTCTGTCTGTGTCTGCCTGGGAATGTTTCCCACGGGGACATCTCTGTCGCCTCCGGCTGCCACTCGCACAGAGGAGTGTGATACAGGGGCTGGCGATACCGGCCTTCTTGTGAGATTTCAGCAGGTGCTCTGCTGGGCTAACTTTGTCACCTTGCTTTGTAGGATGTCTTCTTAATCTGCTTTTCCCTTGTGAGCCCTGCCTCCTTTGAAAACGTCCGTGCTAAGGTGAGTACAAGCCAGGATCATTTTAAGTGTTCAATAGAGTGTTCACTTTACAGCGGTGGTTGGAAAATATTTTTTTTAAGTTTCTTTTCGTCAGGCAGTGTGAAATGTAGTTTGAAAAGGCAGAAATCCGTTTGCCTACCTTAGAAGTCATGGAAATTAAGGGCATGTGAAACACTGTAAATTTAAATTGTTCCTTGATACATTGGTAAGATAACAGTAGTTTAAGAGTGTTCAGCTGAGACCACAAACAGGAACTTCCCTTTTAATGCAATTTAAAGAAAAATGTTAAAAAAACAAAGGCATGTAAAAATTGGGTCGATACCAGTGGTTTCTTGCATCAGCCACTGTTCTAGCACGTGTCCTTGGCCAGCTCGGCTGGGTGGCCTGGGCAGACTGTGCTGAGGAGAGCTGGGAGAGCAGATCAGGGCTGTTCTGGTGTGTGGAGAAAATACAGCCCTTAAGAGGGTGAATGTTTAAACTGTACAGAAATAAACACCCGTTGGCTTCATTAAATGTTTTGCAATTTTACGTTCTTTTCTAATACTGCCTTGGTGGGGTCTTACACATTCCCCTTCACTCTTGGAATTACTTTGGAGAAGGACCGGGAGCCTTTTAGCCGTAACGTCTGTTTCCGTTGAGGAAATCCGCCCCCCCAACCTGCGCTCTCTCTTTCAGTGGTACCCCGAGGTGCGGCACCACTGCCCCAACACCCCCATCATTCTAGTGGGGACCAAGCTGGATCTCCGGGATGATAAGGACACTATTGAAAAACTGAAGGAGAAGAAACTGACTCCGATCACCTACCCCCAGGGTCTGGCCATGGCAAAGGAGATTGGTATGATGGAAACGGGCTTATTGTGGGCTTCATCTAAACTTTATTTGTGGAAGATGTTGTACATTAATTGAAATAAATGCCTGGCTTTTGTTGTGGAGTTGGCTAGAAGCTGCTGGAATTGTGGAAAACGGCTTTGTGATTGGCTTTTTTTCTCTCCCCAGGTGCAGTGAAATACCTGGAATGCTCAGCACTTACGCAGCGGGGCCTCAAGACAGTGTTTGACGAAGCGATTCGAGCAGTTCTGTGCCCCCCTCCTGTAAAGAAGAGGAAGAGAAAATGTCTCCTGCTGTAATCGCTTCCCTCCCCCAGCCCGGGCTTTGTCGGAACAATGGAGTGTTCACACTCCATGCCAAGTTTTTCTGTTCTCAATTAGGTCTCTTCCATAAATTCTTGAACCGATCAATGATTTCACGGTTTCATTTGTTTAAAGTATGAAAGTTACTTTGCATTCTTCTAAAAGCAAACTCCTGAAAAGACAAACCTATGTAAAGCCTTATTTTTAAAATCCTGTTCTTGCTCAATTAAGTGTTGCCAAACGATCTGCTGAACTAAGTTGCATTGTTGTGCTATGAACACTAAGCACTAAACTGTTTTTTAAAGATTCTTCTTGAAGATGACTCTAATTTCTGGTAGGAAATGCAAAAACACTTTCTAGTTTTTCACAGTAAGTAACAGTACCGTATAATTAGCAAAACACTGCACTCTAATGTGTTTTATTATTAAATGTTTCTCAACCTACAGTCATTGCGCTGTGTCGTGTGTGGAACCTAAACCTTTGACAATGACTGACACCCTCGAGTCACAGTGTAAAATGCTTTATCGTTGGTAAGGGCTTGGTTGCAATCTAGTTCTTGCTGCTGTGATTTAAAAAATAAATAAAACTATTCTTACTGAAGTGTATCTAGTCCTTCTGACAGCACTGCGTTGTGACGGACAGATGCTAGTGCCAGACAGTATTGGGACACTGTAGGGATGAGCTACACCGTGCTGCCAGGGTTGTGAGGCTGAACCGACTGTAGTGCAGGTTAGAACCAGGGACCATTTTCCAGAGGTGTGGAGGGGAAGAGGTTGCTGTTCGCAGGTGAATTCCTCGGAATTTCAAGTAGGGCATTCCTTTAGGTACAATTCCCAACCTGTCATTCCCACAACTGCTGTGTAGTAAATGCTTTTCTTGTAGAATCTCTTTTTACTGAGGAATATAACTTGTATTTTAAAACCTTTCTGATGGTAGAAATTTGCTCTTTTTTTCTTTCCTGTCTGTAGAGTAGAACTTGAGTTCAAGCATATCTCCCTCCTCCCCAGTAAGTTATAAGCTTTCTGAGGGGCTTTTAGTCTATTAACTAGGTGTAAAAATCATGTGGAGCAGCTTTACACATTTTAGTCATTTTTATATTTTAAACCTCTATAAACTATGAATCTTCTCAACTGTCACTCTCTGCCAGATGTCCCCACACTGTAACGTCACTAATGCAGAGTGTGTTCTCGGTGTCACTGCCTGTACGTGTGTGGCATAGATGGAGTCACGGTAACTGGGGTCTGTGAATTAGTGCTAATGTTCTGTACATCCTCAACTGGCAGGAACACAATGTTCAACTACACCCTTTCAACCACTAAAGCAAAATTTAAAAATAAAAGTTGCAAAATTGTGAAGTTTTTACATTGATCTTTTGCTAATGCAATTAGCAGTATGTTTTGCATGTATGACTTAATAAATCCTGGAATCACATGTGTGGTGCTGTTTGAGTTCCTGGGCAAGTCTTCCCCTTCTGCTGCTGCCACTGTAGCGGGTCCCTGCTCTGCGCTGGTTTGTTGCCCTGGCTCCAGGGAAAGGCAGGCAAGTCTGTGCCTGCCCCTGTGCCCCGGGAGCCTTGGGGACCCTGGTACCCCCAGGGCAGCCCCAGGAGTGGCCACTGCGGCCGCCTGTGCCAGGAGCAACCCCTGCGGGGCCATTGGGGCTGACTTACCCTCCGCCCGGCGTCGAGCGCCCAAACAGCTAAAACCAGAGCTTTTGTCTGGCACCGGCAGACCTGGACAGAGCGAGGCAGCTGTTTACACTGCATTTTATTTTGTCTCCACGTTAAGTAAGTATCACAGCAAGAACATCCACACAGTTACTACTTTTACTTATTCCTATCAATTTTTTTTTTAATAAGAAATGCTGCTGAGCCTTAAAAAAAAAAAAAAAAAGTTAAAATAGTTGCACACTAGAACCATGGACTTCACTTTTTTAAAATCAGTACAACTGGTTACACACTTTCTTGGCAGAATTGGATCAGTGCTCTCAGTGGTTGGAGCTGGGGCCTCACATGATGCCACGGCATGAACATTTTTTTTTTTTTTTTTTTTTTTTTTCCCCTCTCATTAAGTAGTTACAGTATTAGTTTAGTTTAAAAATCAATAAAAGTAGTCATGTGGATCAACAAATACAAAAGGTAGATTAAAGAATATTGCACATGTATATCCAAGCAGCATTTAACCACAACACCCTCCCTCCCTGGAAACTACCACACTCTGTAAGAAAAATAGTGCAATCAATCAATCAATGACTCAATCACTCAGCACTGCCTGAGCAAAGACTCCCACTGCTGGGGCCTCCTCATGTACCACCTCCCTCTTGGCACAGCTTGCTCCCAGGGCGCCCAGATGATGGGGTGAAGTGATTGAAGCAGACACAGATTTTACTGTTTGAGGTCTGGCAGGTCTGCGCTGTCCTCACCCGCTCCCTTTGGTCACTTACTCGCCTGCCACCGTGGCTCCTCCGCCAGAATCAGCTACAACTTGGCAAACGCTGCTGGTTTTGTAAAAGCTCAACCTTCAGCATAAAGGCAGACTGTGCTTTAACCAGTGCACCGTCACTCGAGGTTGCTGCCAAGGCAAGGGCGTCAGGACCCTTGTTATTTTATGCAGTGTGAGGAAAGTACTGAACTCCACTTGGGTATGAAAGTGGGCTGGGTCCTGAATACTTGAAACCTGCAATTAAAAAAAAAAAAAAAAAAAAACCACAACAAAACACCACAACCCCCACAGCTCCTCCTCCAGCTGTGGTTAGACCACGTTGGTGTGATAGTTCCGTGTTTGACAAGAAATACATGATCCCTGTTCCTGAGACAAACTGTTCAGAGCTTTGAGCACAACATCTGGCATATGGTCTGTGATCATCTTGGGACTTATCAAAATGCTGCTGAAGACAGTTTCGTTTGACCATCTTGCCGTATACTTAATATCTGAAGAGCACAACCTAAAAAACACAAACACACCACAAATACAAGGGCTGAGGCAGCAGAACTGGTGCCCGAAGCCAAGGCTGGAATGGCCTGGAGCTCTCTGCCCTCGCTCGGGGAGGAGCTGGAACCTTCTCAGCTCGGGATGGCGACTCCCAAAGAGCAACAGTTCTGACCTTCAGGAACAATTGGAAACGCCGCCTTTCCCTGTCCCCGAAGGCAGAACTATAGCAAATGACCCTGCGCCATCACAGTGAGAGAAGCCACCACCTAATCCTGCTCAGAGAGAGGGACTGCGGGCTGAGGGGTCCAGCACGGCCCAGTCACCCCGTTAGTGTCACATTCAGGCACTATGGCACAGCGGCAGCAGCAGGAGACTGACACGAGATGTAATGCTGCACCTGTGATGTATTCAGGATTGCATTTTACAGAATGGTAGGTGATGGGGGCTCTGTGCACTAGTCCAATTAAGAAAAAAAACCCATATGATTAACTGCTGTGCTGCGGAGTAAATGAGGGAAGAGAAATGAACTCAACAAAGTAAAGTAGAAGAGCAGCCGTCGAGAAAACCTGCCAGGTCACAGGTGTTAAAGTATCTAACTTGTAGAATCAGTATTAAAGTTGTTAAACATTAAAGATGTGAAGCTTAAATAAAATACTAATCTACTGACTGGGAGGAAAAGGAGTGGGCTTCTCCAGCCCTTTTCTCCCCTCTTCTGTAACGTACAGATTTTTTTTTCTTCTTTAAGATGGTCTTGTGCAAGTTACAGATGCGCTGACTTCTGCTTCAGAAGCAGAGTGGAAACACATCCTTTGAAAGCAAGAAGCAGCTTTAAGTAGATTTTAGGAAAGAAAGACAGTGGTATTCATGATCCTACTTACCTCCTAGAGCTGGATTCTTCTACAATATGGATAATCTTTCCAGGAAGATACAGGTGAGGATACTGAGGTGGTGAATTTAAGTGCGACTCATCCTCAAGGGCGTTGTATGAAGGTGAGCGATGAACCATTAAACTCTCCTCAGCCAGGAGGGGCTGGGTGAGGGCATCTTGGCTTCTACCATCCAGCTCCGTGGGGAAGTTATCCGGATCTCCTCCAAATACTTCGTACCAACATCCACGCAGCAAAATCTGGTACTGAAATCAGAAAGAAAAACGGTCAAATTGAGGTTTGGCATCTCTTCAAGTAACTTATTCTAGTGGTGTGCTTGCACACACATCATCTGAAACTACGACTGAAAGATTAAAAAGGACTGTATGCACATGCTCCCCATACTTGTTGTCTGATAAAATCTTACTGACTTTTCCCCACAGTAATGCCTATTTCACCGATACCTAACCCAAGCCACTGGTAACACTACAGGAAACATTACAATCTGTACCAGTTGAATTACTGTGTGTGGAACCTGAAAGGAAGGTGTAGCCAGGGGGGGTTGGTCCCTTCTCCCAGGGAACAGGTGATGGGACAAGAGCAAACGGCCTCGAGTTGCGCCAGGGGAGGTTTGGGATGGAGATTGGGAACAATTTCTCCACCCAAAGGGTTGTCAAGCCTTGGAAGAGGCTGTACCCCCAGTATCATTTTGCGCAACACCACACTGTTCCAGCACTTTCAAAACTGTGTTTCTCTCCAACGATAAAAAGAAAAGGTGAGCAATTAGCACCATATCAGAGAAATATTTGCTTTCCAAATGACTTCTGAAGGTAAAATTTAAATAAAACCACTAACTTGTTTACTTACCAATACTAAATGGTTATTAAAGTAAGTAATCTCACTGACTTTTCATCATATTAGCTGATTTGGTTTGGTTTGGGTTTTTTTCCCCCTTTCTTTTCATTTTTTTATAGTTTCCTTTATCAGCAAAACTATCAAACAAATCACTTCAGGTCCTGGATGCTGAGCACAGATACCTTCCAGGTCTTGTTGAATCTTCATTTCCAACCAGACAGCTTTATAGGATAAGAGACCAACACAAGTGTTGCTGAACTGAAAACAAACACTTTTGTTCCAAAGCACAGTTGTAACTCATCATTAAGATCAAAATACACACACCAATCATTAAAGCCGGGCCTTAACCCAGCTAACACTTCCGCTGACTTTTAACCAGGAGCTGCATTCCCTTACCTTGGGTCTGTTGCAGTTTGCCACAATTCTCACTATTCTCCTCTTTAAATCCTCCATGTTGGGCATACTCAACCTGTTTGAACACATAGAACAAAGTAAATAAAAGCCTCCCATTCTCTGCCATCTAACACATCTCTGAGAGAGGAGTTCAAAAATATTTCCCTCTCACCTTGCAACAAGGTCCTTTCCAACAATGACCGAAACAATGAAGTGCTTGGTGTAATCTGCAAGGGATTTGCTTGAGGAAAAAAAAAAAGACACCCTTTAGATACACAAAAGACAGGCACGCTTGAGTTTTATGGTGATCATTATCATTCAATCAAAATACAAATACATGGCAGCAGCAGCAGCGTTTGCAGTCAGTTCTTCAGGAGGATTTCAGACCCACCTGCTACAGACGACAGAGTAATTTCAATGCCGATTGTAACGGTAGGTGTAGGTGTCAAACAGGCCAAGCTAGACTAGTCAGCGGAGCATTTTGTTCCAAAACTCTTGATTATACGATCTGACAGAATTCACTACATATATTTAATTCTGTAATATTCCCCCAAGAACTCGACTGTAACTCGAGATGGAGCAAATCTAATTCAGTGGAGAATATATAAGCAAACTCTTAACACAGTCAAGCCCAGAGTTACCACCTAACGTATTTGTCAACTACCTTGAAGATTTTTACATCTTAGACACAGAAACAAATAACAGAAGTCTCATATTTACCTTAAAAGTCCTCCTGGAGGAGAAAAGGCATAACATCTCAATGTTGGGAAAGAGTTCCTGAGCATGACTGCCAATATAGATGCTGTTCCACCACCCAAACTGTGACCAACTATCACAAGTTTATATTCCTATAGACAGAAAATCAAAATACCTTCACACAGAAAAAGCTTTGCACAATTTTGCTGGCAAACAAATTATTTGGAAGGTAACTTACTGGAGCGATTGTGAAAGCCTGGTTTAAAATTCCATCATTTACTAGCTTTCGATAGATGTAATTTGCAGCTTGAGTTATTCCCTACAAGACAGCATTTACAGTTAGAAGAGAAGGGTATATCTAGTCTGAAGTGTGATACATGTATACTTTAAAGACAACACCATCACAGAACAACCTCCTTTTTGCAAAGCTTGTCTTCTCTTATAACATGCTCCTCACAGAGGTCTAATTATAACCAAGTGGTCTTGTACGTAACGGTTAAAAAGTTTTTGGAGCATTTAGTAAGGACATAAAGTCTGACAAGAGGATTACAAATTCTGCCTTGCAGTTCCCAAGGCAGTATTTGATGCAACAACCAAGTCACTGAAATGATTTGTGCAATCCATCTCACAAGGAGAATACTCTTCTGTTTAACCAAGGGATCCCAGGTGTTTACAGGTTTCTTACTGCTGAGATGATTTAATAACAGCCACAGACTGCACACACCTTATGCACAAAGCCATTCTCCAAAACATCCTCCAGTGTCAGGTCTTCACAATCTGCTGACAGGTCTGTGAGAATGTCCTGTAAACAAGACAGCTCTGGTCACACCTCTCTGCGGGGCCTCATGGCTCGTGCTCTGCTGCTCAACATCATCACAGGACATCAATGAGCTGCTTTCCCAGTGCGTAAGTAACAACCCACCATCAACCGCTGCCCAGGCAAATACACAGAGCAATCACAATTCTGATTTCAGCAACTGTTTCCAAGCTGCACACACACCCACACACACATCACAGTGAGGAGGGATTACCACTGCCCGCCCTCCACACTCGCCTCCGCTGGCACAGGGAGCATCACCCACCCGAGGGCTACAACTCAAGCCTGGAAGACTCATACCTGTCAGCGAGTAACTTTTATATGTGCCAGTGTAACACACTTTCCTCTACTAGAGTTCACACATTTCTATAAAGCTAATTATTTATATCGCATGGATGATACCTCAAAAGACAAGGTTCCTCTCACTGCAACCACAATGGCTTCTTTTTTGTGATCCAAAGCAACAAAAAATGGAATCTCATAGATCTGGAGGGGAAAAACGTAATCAGTAAAGACACCAATTTTTTATAAGAGTAAGCATTTGCTCTCACCTTCTGAAAGGTCTCTTATTGAGCTCTCTATTGTACTATGGAAAGAAGCTGAAGTATTTTCTTATCAAGTTACTCTAAGTGCCTTTTCTGCAATACTGAGACAAATTTTTGTCTACAGTTTTTGTGGCTGTTCCTTTAGATTAGAAAAAAAAAATCAGAACTGAATGTTTCAGGGCTTGTTTTCATTTCCTTTGCATCTTGTGCTTTATAAATGATGAAGGCAAACTAGAAACTTCACCCCTTGCTTTCACCGAATTAATGGCTAAGGTTTTTTGCTGAATGCTTGCCCAGATTGTTTACCTTGTTATGAAAACTGATGTGAATGAAGTCTCTGTACTGCAGCCCTGTTATTTTCAGGATGGATCCAAAGTGAAAGTTGTGACGATCACTGCCGGTTATATCGGAATCCGTTGGTCTGTTTCTGCAACTAACAACCACAGAAGAGAAAAACTTTCATGTTCAAATTTTTTAGGTTTCCTTTCAAGGAATCAAACTCAGTTGCATTTGCAGAATGATTTCTGCCAGGAATCAAAAGCTCCTTCTTTTCTTTGCAGTACTACCAGTAGTCTGACAAAGATGTTACCTCTGCCCACAAACCCGTTTTTTCCTGAGCAGCACGCCAGGCATTTCCAGTTCAAGGACTGGCCAAGACACCAGTGCTACAGGACTATCAGCAGAGCAAACAATGCAATAAGAAAAGAATTCTTAAGACGACAGGCCAATGACAGAAAATACAAACAAGGAAAAAGGAAATTGAAACCAAATTCTGCGCAGCAGGCTTACCTCATGTTTCATCCGTTGTGTTATGCGATAATTTTTTTCCAAGTAATTTATATTACATTAAGTTACATTTCTATTTCATGTTACTAATTAAGTTAATCATGGTTACAATCACAAATGTCAGTGGTCACATAAATATACAGTAATTCTACACAGCGGATACAGTAATTCTGCACTTCCATACTGACTGTAAACGTTTCTTTGAGTAAAGGGGGCAAAGGGAATAAAATGGAGGCTGGAGGGACACGTAACTTTTGCTAATTCCTTTACGATAGGGAAAACTATTGATACACTTTTACTTCTATACATACATATGCGCCCAAAAGGCAGCTCTAAAAAGCCTCATTTTAAAACATGTTTGGTTTAATTCCAATTCTTCCTTTGTGATTTTGCTAAATTAATTTTATTTATCTCAATCGCAAACACGTCTTAAGGAAAAAAAGCTAATCTGTTTCTGAGGGTGGAAAGACACTAGAGTAACAAAAGGAAGCTACGTGTTTTTAAGCTCTTGATCAAACCTACCAGTCACCATTGAGCTTACAGAGAGCGGTAAATGGGTTGGTGTAGATGTAGTAGGGCCAGCCATAAGCAGCTGCAGCAAACAGCATGTAGTGAGCAGCATTCTCCAGTTCAACGTCCAAATCATCTGTCTGAAAGGACACAGGGAAAGAAAAGGAAGGAGAGGAAGAAAGGTGTGTTAGGCAGCCCCAGAATAAAACCTGAACACAGAGTAGTGAAAATCAAAGCATGATGAAATATGCACCATCCAAAAGGAAAGCCTCAAGGTCTAAGAGGAACTAAAAATAGCCACTCATATTCCAGGAAAAAGTCTGTGTTTATTTACATAGCTACATGGCCCAAGAATCTTGAAAAGCTCTCATTAAATCATTTTCTTCCAATACTTCTACACTGATTAGCTCCATACCCAAAGCAACATTCACTCCAAATATGTTACTTAAGGACGCCAAAGGATCAGCTGCAGAGTCTGTAGCAGATCTCTCTGGTAAAGACTTTTAAAGCCTGACCCCATCGTATTGGTTGGATCCAAAAGGAAGCTGATAGAAATGCATTGGTTGAATGCATTTATATACTTCCATGAAACACAGACCAAAAGAAGGTAAAATAATTTACAAAGACATTTTACCATAGAATACAGCAAAAATCAATTAGCAAACTGTAACCCATCTGCAAGCATTTAAAAGACACTATTTTTGCTTCTTACCTTATCTGGATATTTGCAGCAGACATAATTTAAACAGACCACAATACTAGCTTTTCGGTTCTACGCACACAGTACTAAATATTAATTTTCTCTCTGTTCTCTTTTCTCTCACAGCTCTTCAACAATGTTCAAATGTCCTAAATAGTTCCTTTTTGCACCTAATTCCTCATTCATGTATGTTCTACTTATGGAAAAGCAGACTAATGTTTTGACTGAAAACTCATCAAGATGTTTTCACTGCATTTATTAATAATTTAAATTGCTGTGAATTTTTATAATAGCGTTTAATTTTGTTAAAATAACCAAAACACCCTTGCACAAAGAACTGTATTTCAATTTGATCTGGTACCACCTCCTAGAGTGATTGCACCAGAGGCAATCTTACCACAAGAGATGACGGAGAATGACACAGGACTTCTTCTGGCTCTTTTGGGCAGCTTTCCATTTTATCTTGCTCCTGATGGAGCAGAGTCAAACCAGCTGCTATGTCACTTGGCACCAGATCAGTGTCCTGTACAAAGAAATGAAAGAGCACTTAAACCATCCCGCACCTCAACGTGGCAAAATTATCTCATACGACAATGCACACGGAATTGTATTTTTTCAGTTTATATGAATACATTTCACTCAGAGACAATGCACGTTGCAGAAACAGGTCACAGCAGCATCTAACCTCCCTCCTCTTCTGTACACAGAGAGTGATTTCTTCAAGAAGACCGATGACAATTCTACACATGAGTTTCATCACTTGACAGAAGACCCAACAGAGCATCAGCCATCGCAAATAACGATCCAGACGTTATTGGTCACCGCTCTACACCACTATGCGAAAAGTCCTTTACGCTGGAAACAACTAAGAAGGATTTTACAGAGGAGAAGGCTGAAGGGTGTTTATTCAGCTCTCTGGGGCAGTCATCTCTCTCCATGACTGACACCCTTTGCCCTAGAAACCACTGCAGGCTGCAGCTACACATCAGCATGCCCAAAGGCCACTTCATCAACAACTACTAGTTTTGAAATCATGAACAGATTCCAGAGTCAACACTGAACTGCGTCTGCCCAAGCAACAGGTGACATACATTTGAGCTACATCAATGCTATGCAGACTCCAATTTGGCAGATGTTTTATTTCCAAAAAGCAGCTTCCCACCTGTGCACACTCTGGCCTGGTTCGTGCTCACAAGTCGCTCAGGACAGAAGAACTGCTGAACGTACTGTGGGACTCAACTGTTAACAGTCAGAGAGGGGTCCGACTCTTTGCTCTGGGTACGACTCCTTACTCAGCAGCAGCAGGAAAAATGCCTGGATGCTCACATACTGAGGAAAAGAAACCCACCTATGTTCTCCTGACTAGATACTTAAGGAGAAAGAATACTGTTTTCTCACACCCTTCACACTTGTGAAAGGAGAGAAACCTTTGGTAAAGGGAGAGAAAAATCAGCGTTGTAGACCTTGTATGAGAATCACCTTTAACTCTGAAATTGGCAGATTCAAAACCTGGTTTCCAGGCACAGGGTACCGGGGAGCTCTGGCTGAACAAAGGTACATGTGTGTTGCAACATCTGCAAAATCAGAGTTAGTCAGAACAGAACACAGAAAAAGCTTTCCATCTTACTGAAAAGTAGTTGCGGAAAAGCTCTGCGATGCTTGTGAAAGCCACTCGATGGTCGTCATCTTGCACAATACAACAACAGAGCAACCGGATTCTTTTTTCCCAGACTCTGGTGGCAGTGTTCTTCACGTTATACAGCAACTGCCCCGACTGACTGCTTTCCAGGTTCCGATTTACACTATCGGTGAGGTAAAACGTCTTTTTGCCCCCAAGTGGGTCAAAGACAATTACAACTCCAATGATGGTAAAGATGATGATAACCCAGCTGCAAAACAGAAGGAAGTGGGATAAAAGGACCGTGAAACCAAATACTTCTGATAAGTATGCAAGAAACACAACCACAGACCTTGACAGACAGAAAACAAAGGTATGAAATACTGTATGAACACCATCTGTTACTGTCTTAAGGTGCATGTTTTGTTACCGGGCTTTCAGTCCCCTGGGCACAAGAACAGGGCTGTCAGCTCATTTCACAGGGGACACAAACTCAGCATCACAGCCCTGTGCTTCGGAAATATTCACCCAGAGGTGCGAAGGCTCCATTTTTCACTACCAGTTAAGTGATCTAGTTACTACCCTCTCCACATTTATGCAGTTATCTACATTACCATCTATCCCTCTTTCTGATCTTCACATCCTTTCCTTCACTCTAGCACGTGCTCTCTCAAGGCAAGTAGCTCAAGCTCTTTTAGGGAAAGATACAAACACATTCTGGCTGTCTAGATTTAAAAATTGTACTTTCATAATGAAAACTCTTCTGTGAGAAACCGGAATAATTTATAAGAAATATCAAAGTCTCCAACTGCTGGAAAAGTCTTCAATAAACACATACAAACCCCACGTAAACAGAATTTCCCAGTCCAATATGCTATCAAGCTTAGATGTGGGGGGAGGCACCTTTACCTTGCAATAACTGTCCCAATGATGACATTTATCACAGTCTTCTCGCAGCGCACGCTGCTGTCTGACACCCATACAGCTCCTACCACAGCCCAGATGAATTCAGGCAAATAGAGAAGCAGGCGAGTATAAAGTAGCTTGGGAAGTGATTTTCTTGGGCCTGGATTAGAAATTGTTCCTGAAATTACAGGGCAGATTTAAAACAAGAACTGTTTATGAAGGTGTCTTAAGCACATAAAATCTGACCCAGATACATGAACTTTCTGAGCTCTACAGAAAGTAAGAAACTTAATTGAAACTGTAAAGTGTTTTCATATTAATGGAAAGCTGTCACTGAAGCTGAGAAACGAAAAACCCCAATGGGTTTACAGCTGTGATTCTCAGAATCTATTCTACTAATACCCAGCGCCCCTCTCCAGTCAGAGCCAGTTTGCAGTGCACTCGGGGAGCAGAGCTCGCCCAGCATAAGCCAAAGCACCACGCCAGAGTGCTGGCTCCCCTACAGCTCCTCCTGACTTGTGGTGCCTGCGTTTGCTGTTATTCTACGTAGCTTTTAGTTGGCTGAATATTTCACTTTTAGAAGCTACTTTGCTGGGCTACACTGAGGTTCTGCATACCGAGTCACTAAATAATAAATTCATTCACATTTTTAGAAAAGAAGGTAGGACCCTTATCAGGACAAATACTTCTCAGACTATTTTCTGTATTGTTAGCTTATTAATAACCTCTTCCTTTTAGCACTGTTAGGCAATAAAACAGGGGAGCAATTTTTGGACAGCTCAGGTCCTTAAACCAGTTTGTTGATCGCAGGGTAATGAGGTGGTGGGGCAGGATAATTTCTAAAGGCTTAAAACACCCCAGAACAAAAACAACTTTGAAAACACTTTTGCAATTGTAAAGCTGTGGTTCACATCCAGTGACAAAGCTGTTTAAAAAGCCCTTGATCCAGAGGTTGCTTATTCCCACTGCCGGGTTGCAGCCTGCACAGCAGCTCACACAGACACAACCAGATGGAACCGTGGTTCCTGAAAAGTACTGCTTCCCTTTCCCAGCACCACAACCCCGTGCCTGAGCTCTCCAGGCAGGTTCACCGCTGGCTTCATTAACGCCCTCGTCAGCGCAGTGAAAGAACCACTGCTCCAAACCCACACTTTATAACCACAGTCCAAGACCTCTCACCATTGATTTCCTTGGAAATTCAGCCTCAGAATTCTTCCATTTCTCAGTTACAATGGCCTTGTAGCTGCACTTTTATACCCATCAAGGCTCTTTTCTCTCTGCTATTTACAGTTATATCTTTCATCTCCTCAACTTTGATATAAATAGCATAATTAGGCTAATCTTCCTTTGCCTCCTCTGGAAACTGTAGAAAAAGCAGTGGTTGGATTCAAGGCCAGGATTATCATCCACATCGATACCTTCTCTTCACGCACTCTTTATGCTTCTTTCCATTTAAGTCATTTAATAACTTTTCTATTTACACAGTGTCGAGAGAACCAATGT
Source organism: Numenius arquata (assembly GCF_964106895.1). Lineage (NCBI taxonomy): Eukaryota > Metazoa > Chordata > Aves > Charadriiformes > Scolopacidae > Numenius > Numenius arquata. The sequence continues at coordinate 310,005 of NC_133589.1, read as the reverse complement.
ACTAGAAATTGTCGGGTCTCATCTATTACTGCCAAGACTACACACGCATTTCCAATTAATCTTTCTAGCATTACTTTGATAATGAGGTGTCTCACCAGGAAAAAAGCTTTCCTAGCATTTTTTAACCCCAAATGAAGCATTTCTACAAATGACTAGAAGTTGCATTGGAGTCCTTACTTCTGTTTAGCCATTCCCTTCAAGCTGTAAGTCCTGTTCTATTTAACAACACTTAATGCATCAGTTTAACTATGATATTTATATGGATCAAGTTCCTATGTGTTTGGTTTTTTCCCAAGCAACCCACTGCAGCTAATAAACTTTTGCAAGATATGACTCGATTTGCCTATGCAAGGCAAAGCTAACGTGATACTTCAGATGAGAAACTGATTTGGGACAAACTCCCCTAAACTCCTGTCAGAACGGTTGAGCGGTGTTCCATTCGAGGTCAGGCATTAATGGTGAAAGGAGAGGAAGTTGTGGAGATGTTTTGATGGCAATGAACGTATCACCGTTAGCTGCACTAAGCTACTGTGTCCATTTATTGTTTTAGATTCCTGGCTAAGAGGTAATACTATTAAAGCAAATACGTTAATGCCGACAGACACTTTCCCAAGTTTGACTACCATTAAAGCACTTGATTTTTTTTTTTTTTGCATTGTTGGTTTGTTTAGTTTTTTTTTTTTAATGTCAACTCCAGGTTAAAAACCATATATATTACAATTAATAACATTAATTACAACAACTTTCTATTAAATACAAAATATGGACTATTTACCTTGCATACTGACGTACACAAGAGCAGATAACACGCATATTATCGCAGCCAGGAGAACGAGGAGCACAAGCAGGTAGCTGTGCAGTAATCCTCCCCCGGGGCAGTTAAACTGCCCCTTGTGGATCGTGTAAAGCGCCAGGATCCCCACCCACCTACGGGAGAGGGAGAGGGCAGAGGCTGTAGCTGGAAGGGAAGAGTGCGTCTCGTCCCCACCGTCAGGGGAGCGCTGCGCACGGGCTGACAGGAGGGGGCTGGTGCAGGAGGAATCTGTCACAGTGAAATGCCCACGCCAGCGCTCGGCGGTGACCGCCGCAGCCCCGCTCCTCCCGCAGACCCCGCCGAGCCCAGCGGAGAAGTCCCCGCGTTCGCCCCGCAGTAACGGAGCCTCAGCAGCACTGTCCCCCGACCGGACACACCGCGGCAGTCCCGGGCCCGGCGCCTCACCGCTGCCCCGCTCCCGCCGCGGCAGCGCCCGCCACCCGCGCCGGAGCGGACCCCGCGGCCGAACCCCGTCCCCGCGGGCGCGGAGTAACGGCCCGGCGCGCCGCCTCACCACACCAGCCGGACCAGGAGCTCGAAGGCCCCCGGGAGGACGAAGTCGTCGCTGCCGATGGCCCAGCGCCTGCCGAACACCACCAGCCCCGGCATCCTGCGGGCCGCGCCGCCGCCGCTCCCTCAGGGGCGCCGGGCCCTGCCCCTCGCCCGCGGCCGCCGCCGTCCCGCTGCCGCAGGCCGCACCGCCCCCGGGGGCAGGCCGCACGTCACGGGAGCGCCACGTCACGACGCAGCACGCGGCGCCCCACGCCCTTCCCCCGCGTTGGGCCTTCCCGCCGCGGCGGGGCCTTTCACGCATGCGCGGCGGCCACAGGGAGTCCGGCCGCGCGCCCAGAGCGGGCCGCGGGGTAGGCCCCTTAAAGGGCCAGTGCACCGAGTCCGCACCCGCAGCAGCCGGAGGGGGCGCTCTCACGGAAGAGGCGGAACGAAGCCACCGCTGCTCCATCCCTGGTAAGGCCTTAAAAAGTTCACATTTCAATGGAGCAAACCGACATGAAGCAACTCGTCCCGACTACAGCTTTCCAGCCGGCCTAAGGCTAGCAGAAAGCTTCAATTCGGGAATAAAACACTCACCATTTTCACCATTTCATGAAGTGTTTATTGAGGATGGTAACACAGGATAAATCATGCAACAGCTCAGTAAAAAAAGGGAATCATTTAAAGGATAAAGAATGGTAACTGGCGCTGCTGATTTTGAAAAGTTTATAAAAAAAATATCAATTGTCCAAAAGTGACATCAAAAACCACTTGAAGCTGAACATGGAAGTTGCTTATAAAGCATTAATTAAAAGAAAATGTAGTTACTGTTTAAAATGATCGCCTACAGATTGCTGCAGCCACGGTACGAGTCCCCGTGTCCCCACGCCCAGGGGGGTCACCAACACCACCCCACAGCCAGCGCTCCCCCCGCCCCTCATCGGGGTGACCTCCCCGGGGGCGGCAGGGCAGCAACGGGCCCTCCCTGACCCCAGCCAGCGGCCCCAGAAGGGGAACAACCACAGGCGGCGGCGGCTGCTCCCCTTCTGGCACCAGCGCCGGTCTCACGGGGAGCTCCACGTCAGCAGATGGCACAAGGAGCGGGCACCAGCACCCCACCCCAAACACCCGTGGTTTCAGATTTAGAGTTGACATATATTCACCTTTTGGAAAAAAATAAATACAGTGGAATGAAAATTGAATCAAAGGGAAAGAACAGATGACTACCATCCATCGAGGATGCACAAATCTGTGCACTGGGAAAAAAAAAAAAAGAAAAAAAATACATCAGTCATTTCAAAGAAATTCTTGAAAATGAAAAAAAAAAAAAGTTTGCACTTGTTCCTGGTCATAAACAATCTCACAAAAATCTCACTTTTGGAACTATTCCAATTGAAACCATACACTGAATTTATCAATACAGTATAAGTTTCTTTATGTAAAAAATCTTTATACATAGTAATAAAAAAGATAAAGGCAAGATGCATCAAACAGAAATCTGCTGGTTGTTTTTCCTCCGTTCTTACAGAGCCGCTGATGACTACCTGCACTATAAAGAGCTGTTTCTGACTTTCTGTCTCAAGCATCTTCGCCTTTGCTTGTGATAAGGATTGTTCTGTCCAAGCATCCCAAAGGACAGATGCTGGTGATGGTTTTTGGCACTTACGCTGGCAAACTGAGCTTCTTTCCCTTGAGTACTGTAAGGAAAAGCAGGAAAGGGGACAGTTAGCAGAGCAAAGATGTGTTCAAGGAGAAGCACACACTGTTAAAACTTCGAAGGGACCAAACCCCCTTCCAGGGAGTCAGCGGGTGCACTGCAGACAGCCCTCCCAAGCCTGCCTCTCTCTCCAATACGTACTGGGAAAACTATGATGAATCAACAGCTATTCAGATCCTGCCTTCTCGCGGCACCCTGGAATTCTCACTTTCCATCCTCGGGACATACCAGCCTGTGACTGTGGTTTCTTAAGAGCTAATACTGCAATAACACAGCCCCGTATAGCTTTGTAGTTATATGACAGAAGCTGGAATGTGAACAAGGGCAGAATTACTAATGCACCGAGCAGAAATAACTGCTTCGATGCTTAGCATAAACAGAAACATCCAAAATCCTTTGGACTCTTAAGGTATTTAAAACACTGAGAAAGGTGTCTGTAAGCGTGGAATCTGTACAAAACTGTATGTTGTCAGGAGAAGCATAAGGATCACGCTTAGCTATGGAAGACAACAACAACATGTATTTAGCCATACTTACTTTAAATTTATCAATGAAGTTCATCAGACCATTTATACATTTATATTCTACCCATAACCAAAACAATCCTCAGAAACACCCCACACTAGCAGAAAGTCTACTCGATAAATCTGTCAAGGAGATTTCAGCGATAATTTGCATGCAGAATTAACAACCTAGTAATGTCGATAGAGCAGATCCCCACGAACGTGCCAATTGCTAAATTCCACAACCTGAAGCTGGAAGTTATTGCACTACTTACCTTTTGTAACATACAAATAGAAGAAGTCACAGTAAAGAACGGTCTGGACCACACCAGCAACAACAGCTATGAGGTCGAAGAATCCCTCAAAATAGTAGCGCCAAATCCAATTGACTAAGTACAAGGCACGGTACAGACCCAAGAAGAAGAGATAGTGAGTAGTGATGGTCTCTGCTTCCCCAGTTTTGCTGATCATAAAAAGTTGAGGGAGAATAGCAACCGATTCAAGATAGATGGAGAAGGTCCACAGTATCTGAAAGGAAAAAAAAAAAAAACCCACAGGTGTATTCAACTGTCTTCCTGATAACAGAAGAAAGCAGGTATTTGACTTGGCTTGACTTTTCACTCTCTAACAATGTTATGAGCACATATGCTATTTTGGCAAACTACCCTTGGTACAGGAAAAGCTAAGTGAAAGCTTCGTAATCAACCACGGGACGGTACGAGGGAACAACTCTCTTGGCAGACAACAGACTCCCAAACCAGCTCTCTAGGGAGTTGGCAGGCACAGGTCCATTCGTGAGGAAACTTATGTGCATCCACCAATTCAGGCTTCACAGTACCATAAAATACAGTTACAGAGCTGGTGCTGTGAAAAGCTGCAGGGAAGATGGAAGTCCTTTTTCCTCCATGTTCTTCCACCTTTTTTAATCTAAGGGTTTAAAGAATGAGTTAATACAGAACAAAATTTAAAGTAATGTCTCAAAAATGTTGCAATTAAAATTCCTTTATTCTCTAATAAAATAACTTAATGCCACTAAATATAAAAATGCAGCTTAATCCACTTAAGCATTTAAAGTTATCTGCTATTTCATGGGAAAAATTACCTGTTTGAACTCTCTGTAATTACATTTTTAATTTTTTTTTTTCTGATAGGAAAACACATAGCTGCATCTCAAATACAATGCACTTCCTCCTAATACTCTAGAATTTGCAAGTCTACAAAATTTAAGAAGTATTAGAATTCCTTTTGTTTTCACCAGGTTTCACCAACTATTCACAAACTGCATTCTGGGGCATTTCTTTAACAAACATAACAAGAGAAAGGATACTTTTGAATTAATATAACCATCAGAGTATACCTGGGAAAAAAAGTAAGTGTTCTTCTTAATAAAATAATCAGTGTTGATAATGCTAGTCTCCTGAAATGCGTTAAATTTTCACAGAAATCTACAATGTAAAGATGCAATAAGGAAACAGGATTAGCCTGAACCTACCAGACACAGGCATCTTTCAAGCATTCCTCAATCAGCCTAAAAATGCTCATCTTCATGTTCCAAATAATTTTAGAGAAAAAAAGTATAAGCTCCAGCTCACATTGAACTCACCTCCAGAGGAGAGAAGTCATGGTTGACAAGAAACGAGAGTCCACCAACAGGAACTATCAGAAACTCCACTCTGAATGTATCATGGTTTCCATCATAGGTGGCCTTAAATTTCATGTAGATCAGATACACGGTGGCATACGAGCAAGCGATGTAGATAAGCTAAAGAGCAAGAAAGAAACAACAAAAAAAACCAGAACCCACAGAGGTTGCAGGATTAGATCAAACTTGCTGAACAAGGATATTCCCAGGCACTAAGAAGAACAAGTGCTGTCTATTTTGGTTGCCTGCTGTTGCAGTTCCAGGCTATGTGGTGGAATTTAACTTTTCTCCGCAGAGTAATAATTCAAAACAAGTGACTCGGGGCTCTACTGGTTTTGTCGCTTTAAAAGCATCACCTTGCCTCTGGTTGCAGTGACTGCCTAAAGTCTCCTCACAGACCCTGTCCTGAGCAGGCAGCACTAAGGAACACCCCTTCTGCTGCTGCAGGGGAAGCACTGGCCCAAAACGTTTACGCTGAAAATGTGCACATGCATATATGACGGAAAGGGTCTTTTTATATTCAAAAAGCCTGAGAGTGGTGTTGCTCAAGTGGCAATTAAAAACTTACTCATTAAGCCCCATTCAAACTCAGCCATTTAACATATCACAAATTAGCTGATTTGATTTAGACCTGTAAACACCTCTAAAATCTGAAGAGTGGCAATTGGCCAGCGTTCTCCACTCGCCAACGGCCATAAAACTAACAGACTGCTAGGAGCACTGAACCAGAACTCAGTTTCAATTTCAGTTGATGTTTAATGTCACCGTTTTTAATTGTTATGGTACAGTAGACTTCATAGCTATTCTCTGTGGAATAGGCAAATAGCTTTATTTTACAGACGAGAAAACAGAATGGGAGAAAATACATGACTTTCTAAAGGTCAATCTGCCATCATCAGGACAGAGCTCACATTGTCCTGGAGACAACATAGAACAGTGGACTAGACAAATAGTTTAGCTTCTGCCTCGGTTTCATCACAAAGATTAAACATTCCAAACCATTTATCACATTAAATATAGGTTCTTTACAACTGAGAAGTAACAGATTTAAAACCCCATTGTTTGCAGATGCTACTTATCACTAAAAGCACTGCTCACTGATAAAAAAATGCTACAAATACTATATTAAGGAGCTCGGAATCCAAAGGCAGTAGCACCCCAGCTGACTGGAGACAAAGAACTAGAGGACAGGATATCGGATACAGGGAATCCCTACTAGAGGTGTAAATTAATTGTAATTGGTATGATCATAGAAGACACTAAGAAAGCGTGAATGAACACCAACTCCCTTCAGGAGAATTATCGTGTGTTTTGGGACACTCAAAAAGTTTTCATTTTTAAAGATACCAAAATAAAAGAATGGTAGAAAAATGACTGCAGAGTGCACCAGCAGAGATGCATCCGATCCTCAGATACAGGTACCATGAAAAAGAAACTGTAAGATACAGAATGCTGCAAATCACAAAAATTCATCTGCAGGTCAGTAAGAAATGCAGATAGTGCCAATTTGTGTATTTTGTATATATTCCTAGAACACAGCTAAATATGTGATGACCAGTGCCAGACAAATACAGCACCAGTAGTTTAATTAATATTCCTCTAAAAATACTGAAGAAAATCCTAGCTCTACAGAAATTAGCACTAGTTTTTACTGCCAATTACAGCATTTTCCTGAGATTAGAAAGTACATCTAGTTATGCTCTGGGTAAGCTTATTTGTATATAATTCATGTTCTCTACAACTGTCTAATGTTATATACTCCGAAATATAGGCAGACAGAACAAGAAGCTGTGATGGGACACCCAAGCAGCTTTGTCTCGGCCTTACAACGGGCTGCCACACCAACTACATCTAGCAGTCTCTCTAAGCAGTAACCTTTGAACCTGTAACAGAGGCTTCTATTTTGCAAGTTAATATTGGATTTGAACAGAGGACCACTCTTTCATTACTGGACTCAGTTTGTATGAAGTTGAGTATCACAAGTGTCATTTCTTATATTAATTCCTTTTCTGGGTAGGCAGGCTGCAGAACAAAGATGTGGTCATGACCTTGAATCACAACCAATAAATAAATTGCAAAAAATCTAGCTGCACCTTTAGTGCACTCAGAAATTACATAGGAAAAAAGCTTGTGTTTCAAGAATATTTTACTTAATCCACAGCTCTTCATCTGAACTGTTAATATTAAAACTTAAGCTTACATGTTTGACTTGTTAGAAGACAACAGCATGAGTGGGTTTAAGATCTAAAATTTTATTTTACAGTATTAGTCCCCTAAATTTTCAGTATGTTTTGCATTATTGCCTATCTAGACTCTCCTCTTGGCAAAGTTCCTCTGAACTAAAGTTGGAGAGCATCAAGAAAATCCAAGAATAAAGGAAGAGGCTTAAAAAGGTGTCTGCTCTGATGCACTCTCCCAGTCTACTGTTTTATTCTCTTGTACTCAGCACCAGAAATTGCAGGAATAAATAAAGAAATAACAAAACCAAATGCGGGCTCACTAAGTGGGCAAGTGAACAGGGTACAATCTGATGGAAGCCACATTCCTAAAAGCATACTCCTGTCAGCTTTTGATCCGCCTCTGACCAGATACTAGCTACAATTCTGGCAGTGCATTTTGAATACTCATTGACCTTGTAGTGGATAAAGAGAGATTTACTTAAGCTCTAATGTCTCAATTGAGAAATACAATTCATTTGAACCATCTTTCCAAAAGCTTTTATTTTCAATAACCAAAATGGCATTTGTTCTAAATGTCACCGTCCCCATACAAACAGTTTTTAAAAAGTGCATGTGGAGTACAGAAAAAAGTAGGGTTTTGAGTTGATTTTCCACATTCTTTATCCAAAGCCCATCTAGAACTTATTCTGTAATAACTGTACAGTAGGCCGTTTAAAAAGGCTTTTATTGATGAAATTATGCACTCTGCATGCAACATTACTAGCTTTTCTAACTCTGCAGTATACTCTACCTTCATAGATGTGTTATACAATGAAATGAATGAAGTGAAGAGGTCCAGATAACGGGTAGTGAAGACCAGTGCAAACAGAAGCTGGCTTTTCCCAGAAATACCTGAAGCGATAAAGGAAATAATTAATTATTCAAAAAGTGATGATGTGCTTTAAAACACTTGATGCCAAGGATGAGAAAGGATATATCCTTTATTTCTGAGCAAGTTGATTACAAAATTAGGACAAAATCCAGGCTTCCAGAAATGAACTGTACAAAGAGAACTGTAAGTTCATTTATGTCAGTGGCGTGGGTGTAAGCTACCTGTACACCATTGTACTGGAAAAGGCGTTCGCGCTACACAAGATGCAGAAGCTACTCACAGCAGACAGATTGCAGGTGATATTTTTGTAGATTGCACTATCTGTCCTGCATTATCACTGGGCACTATGCAGCAAGGCTGCATTAGCTTTCAATTCTCAGAGTGCTGGCACATGCCTCAGTACATTCTTTAGATGCTGAATCGCTGGAAAGGTACAAGGGCAATAGATACTACAGATCCAGTGATAATCAGAAAGTATGCTAGCACCAATAACGTGATTTTAAAGGAATAAATAATTTTTACAACATAAGGCAGTCCAATTCAGAAACTTAATTGACGACATGGTGGGAAAAAATATCAAACAGCCAAAACCAGATGTTCCTATGTACTAAACCAAAACAGAATAAAGAGAGAAGTGAGCTAAAATGACAGACATCTACATCGCATCTTCAAAGTAACTTTAGATTCTAGGCCAAAGCCCCAACATTAAAACATTTGTTTGTACTTAACTTCAGCCAGTAGAGCAGAGTCAGAAGCATAAAAGCTTTGCACAATCAGTCACTAAAAGCTTCCGAAAAGTGAGGTGAAGCATCACCCCATAATACTGACGTGGTGGTGTATCACAGCAAGGGAACAAAACAACCTAGCTTGTGCCTCTATCTTGTTTCTCCAATTATTCTTGTTTACAGGCATCCAGGGTGAAAATACTTGAACCTGTTCAGCTAAGCATGCAAATATTGTTCAAAAAACAAGAGGGAAACATATTCTCTAGGAGAGGGTTATGATGCATGGCTGAAAATCCTCATCCCTTTATACAGAGGTATTTCTGAGAAAGGCTTTTATTAACAGTGCCATAAAGCAACTAGAAGAAAGGCTATCTGCTATGATTACCGAACTCCTTTTTCACTCTGGCATAAGGAACACTGAATAAGCCGTCCCAGACGAAGGGACTTTATACATAAAGTACAGGAATAGCTGAAACGGTAACAAGAAGGGGTTTTGTTTGCAACTTGCATATGTGAAATGTCTCCCAGGTGAGCCTGCAGAACAACCCAACTGCCCATAAGCAACTGTAGCACAGGAAACAGCAAATGCCTCAAAACCTACAGTTACACAGATGGTAAAACCATACAACAAAAGGTGTAAGTATAAAAAAAGAAAACAAAATGAAACCCCCCCCAAACAAGCAACCCCCTCTCCCCCAACAAACCATTTCCTAAAGTTTAGAAAAAAAACACATTTGGTATTTCTTGAACTAGAACTACGTTGCCAAGACAGCCAAAGCAGCTCTGTTGCATCCGGGGGACGCTGACACTACAGCTCCCGAGGGAGCCCTGCTCTCCTGCTGATCAAACCTCCCAGCATGAACGATGGCCTTGGGTCAAAACCTACAGGACAGAGAAATCCACCCGGACAGACTGCAGCACAGCATCATGCTGCAGCATATAGCTATGGTCAATTATTCAGCATGCTTTTTCTTCTGGTAAATAACTGCGAACAGCAAAAAAAGCATGTAAGATACAAATTTATAGCCATTATCAATCATTAATGTATCTGGATGTATTGTCACATAAATACAAGTAATATACTTAAAAAATTCCTCTAAGCCATTGCCAGCCTCACCTCCGCCCCTAACCCCAAAGCTGTAATTTTTATTAAGGCTTTCAGTATTTACACTGAATTTTGAATGTTTAGAATTGTCAAATGCTCCTGAAATACATCCTAATGCCAAGTTTAAATTAATTTTCAAGTTAAGTAGGCTAGACTAGGCAAAGTTCATAGTTTAAATCAAATACCTACAGTGAGACCAGCAAACTGGGAGAAAGCAGGATCTATAATACTAGAAAAAAAAACAAACAAACAAACCAGGGGGAAGAAATGGGAATCACTCTGAATTTGATGCATTTCAACACTTCCAGAAATACATCAGTATACCTGCTGCAGCACTGACCTCGGCTCATGGTTGGTAACTGCAATATACTGAGACTACACTGCATTATTCTCATCCTTCTCCCTTTCCTTTTACTCCCACAAACATTACTTGAGCTAAACAAACACATTTTTATTTCTTCTTCCCAAGCTCTGGGCTCAAATTTTGAAGAGTCAAACCTCTCATTTTTGTTTCATCCTCAAACATGGGAAAACTCCTTCCACTTCTGCACTCCAGCAGTAGCAATTCCCCAGCCAGAGAGGCCAGAGAGCAGAAACCGTAGTACTTTCTCATCAACCTCATTTTGCTGTTGTGAGTCGGGTGAAGAGCGACAGGCAGCAGCAGAGAGGGGGTTTGGTTGGCCTGGCTGCGGAGTGCACACACTACTTACTATCAACTGCGGATCACAGCCATAAAATCTACAAACAGAAGCTTTTCTAAGGAAAGCCAGTCCATACTTAGTCATGGGAACTTCGCAGAGTTTTTGAAGCATTTAATAAAGAAAGTAATTTTGTTTGGCACAAAGTCCACATCAGCCACAGAACCACAACTTCTTTGGTTCTACTAATAGAATCCTGTTTCAATTAAAAAAATAAACCAACCTAAGTCTAAACACAAATTTGCCAGTTGAGAAAGGCAAAGTTTTCCTTCAAAGAAATTCCAAACCTACCTAAAGCAGCATTTTTGAGAAAATACAGATAAATTGGCAGCAGCCTATGGCAAAGTACTAAAGTCTTCAACATAGTATATGATCTGGTCCATAGTAGATGCATAAACAAAATTATGAAACAGATACATTACCTAGCAAAAGTATTACACATTTACTATCTACACTACTTTTTTTAGAGCATTCAGCATATAATTTGACAGCCTTGCAACTGCAGGTCACCTTTAACACTCAACAAATGACACTGAGAAAAGCAAATCAATTTTCAGGCAGTAATTCCCAGTGCAAACAATCTAATTTGACTTGGAATAGATTAGAAAATACAGTCTGAACATGACAATGTTTGAAAGCACAGGATTCTTCAAGTCTCATGAATTTCCTAATTATGACATGAAGTCAATAATGGAGTTACCTCCTATATTCTCCACGGCTCCTAGTAATTATTTTTGAGCTGTTATTTGGAGTGGCAAACATTTTTCCAAATTCTAAATTTGGAAACTCAAATAACCAGTGATGCAAAAAATTGTTTCTCTGCCAGATCTGAAATCACAACTTGATTTGCTTTCCCCTTGTTCTCTTTTTAACATACTGACTAAATTGGGGGAGGGAGGGGATGTTTGTCAAACACTGAAAACACAGATTGCTTCATAATGCAGATTATCCTAGCCTCACCTATTTTCCTCAATTAGAAGAAATCTTAGGAAAGAAAACGTGGAGCGATGTGTCTCAGAAAACAGCAGGTTGCAGCAGAGGTACACGGCCATCTCCCTGCTTCCAGCTGCTTTTCCAGGGCTCCACGCTCCTCCGGAACAAAGGCCTCAGACAGACACAGATGCAAGCAGAGGAGCCGAGTCGGCACCATGTGGTTTGCCAGCTCTTCATGGATCACAGCCTACCAGTCAGGAGCCTTCACTTATTGTCTGAGCTTCTGCTGCTTCAAAAGTGCACAGTTAAAGCAGCAGCTCTTCTGCCTGCGTTTCCGTAGTCACCAATGCCCATGAGGCATACTATGTTTATTTAATTTATAAACTGCTCTAATATGCAATGTAAAGGAACACAGACAGCCTGCTAATAAGAGGCATTTAGCAACTGCTCAACATTTACCTGTCACTATTTAGGGGTTATTGTTGTGTATGACTTTACAAATATATTTCATGTGAATATATAGTTATTTTACTAGTAGAAACCACAACTGTCAACAGCAAAGCACTAAAAGGAACAGGATAGAGCCCCAGAAATAAAATCCCATGCTCCCTTGAGGTGCTCTTCTCATTCTAGACAAGCTTGTTAGGCCTCAGACACTGACCTCAAAGGAGTAACGTGGATCTGGATTTACTCCTAAGAACTCAGGCAGAGCTGGAAGACACCAAAAAACCAATCTCAGACAAACACATCCCCGTTTCTTTTTTTGCTCAGGAAAATGAATAAAGCAGATATTTTCTATGGAAAAAGCCCATGCACATACATTTGTGTGTGAGGATGCTGGCTAATTTGGTAAAGGGAAAAGTTGAGGGCCCAACGCAATACAGGTACATGCACTTTTCTGTGTTGGAGAAAGCAGTGCTAAAGATAATGATTGCTACAAGTCTGCTTTCTTCTGAATAAATCCCTCATGACAGAGATCCTCGATCACAACTGACTTAAGTAAAACAACATCAGATCACTTTTCAAGCAGAAAGATGGGATGAGGTTACATTGCACTTTACTGTGCAAATAACCTCAAGTCCAAAGGTCACTTAAGAATCTCTTGGCTACAACCTATTTGAATTTTAGCCTTGCACTACAATTTCTCATTTTCCATCTTCAGACAAGAAGAGATATTTAGCTTTCGATCATTAGCTCTGTTTTTGTTTGTAATCTTGACTGCATTTCTCAAGTTAGGCGGAGGACAACTCTACAGAAAGAGCTGGAGAAGGTCAGGCCCTCCCCTGCCAGATCCTGACAGAATTCCTGATTCACTAGAGCTTGAGCCAGGAAAGCTCATTAGGAAGGAGCTCTTGAGCTCCAATGACTTCAGATGCAATAGTTCTGCACTACTGCTTCATTTGGACTGTGGAGTCATTTGCTTGAGCTCTTTTGTAAAGTTAAGAACAGTTTTTACTTTAAGTGTGTTTAAAGCAAAAGCCATTAATTCACCTTTTTCTTTCTTTTGCACTATGAAGTGACTAGCAAAAAGTGACTTGACATGAAGACACGCAGAACCTGTACTTCCTCTTACCTGTAGCACAAATCTCTTCCGTTTCCTCATTTTCAGTCCTTTCAGATTGCAGATTAAACTAATTCTTCATGCTCTTAACCAGAGACTTTACAGATACATCTGTTCAAGAGTGTTAGCTCACTATTTTAATGATATTTTATGTCAACACAAGGCAAACTGACTTCAAGAATAACCGCTCCTCTTTAATGAATGAGAAGCTCAATGAAGAGAGGGCAAAGCCAACCTCACAGTCAGACCCCAGTCCACAGCAAAACGGCTATTTCCAGGGTCGGTGGCCTGATCCACGTCATACACAGAACACCAAAATGTCCATTTTGAATTACAACAACTCCTAATTTCGGAGAGAAATCAGCTATGCTGCAGTTATAAGATCCGCTTGCAGTTCCCCCCAGCCACCACACCGTACACTGGAAGCGAAGCAGCACACCACATCACAGGGAATGCGAGCAGGCACCAACAGAACACGGGGGAAGCGCGGGCGCTGCTCCGCCGGGGGAGCCCGGCCCCCCCCGCTGCCACGTCAGAGCGGGCCCTATCGCGACAGAAGGCCTCTCGGCTCGGCCGGGGGCCGCTCCCCGACAGCCCCCACTGCAGCTGGCCACGCAGAACACGGATCGCCCTGCAGCCTCGCAAACGGCACGAATCAGTTCGATCCTCACGGCAGCGACCGGAGCGCGGGGCCCGGGGATCCGCCGGCCGCCGCTCCCGGCGCTGCGCCAAAGCCGGCGCGCCCGCCCCGGAGCGGCACCGGGGCCGCCGAGCGAGCAGGCGGGCGGCGGGGCGGGCTGCGCTGCCCGGGAGGGCGAGAGAACCAGCGGCGGCTCCGCTCCGGGCAGCGGCGGGGCCGGGAGGGGGGGGGGCAGGGAGACCGCCCGCCCCGCCGGGGACACCCCTCCCGCCCCGCTCCATTCATTCGCCCGCCGCCGGGCGGTTGCATAAGGCGGGAGCGACCCTCCCGGGGACGGCCAAGCGCCGATGCTCGGGGATTAAAGTACAAATAATGGCAACCGCTAAAGCTTTAACGGAATGGCAGCGCCCACGAGTGCCCCCCACCCCGGTGGGCGGGATGCGGCTCCCCCTCCCTTCCCCCCCGCTCCCCACACCCCGGTTCGGAGGGGGTCGGTCAGGACGAGGCCTGAGCCCCCTCTCCCCTGCGCCGCAGGGACCCATCGTCCCTTTCCCCCTGCTCGCGTCGAGTCCTGCCCTGTCGCCCCGGGGGGGGAGGTGATCTCCCCTCCCCGTCTCACCACAGCCGCCCGCCGAGCAGGCGGGACCCCCCCCCCCCCCGGCTCGGCCGAGCTTTCCTCAGGGAGCGGCTCCCGAAGGGCGGCAGAGGCGGCGGCAGAGGCGATGGCAGCCCCCCCCTCCCCCCCGCCGCGGCGCGAAGGCGGCCATCGGGCCCAGCCCCCAGCGCGGCTCCCCTCAGGCACCGCGGCCCGCAGCTGCCTGGCCGGCCCCGCCGCCCCCCCTCCCGCACGCACCCGCGCAGGAGCGGCTCTTCCAGATCTTGAGCAGCAGGATGATGATGGCCGCCAGGTGGGACAAGTCCCCGGTGAGGCGGAAGATGTTCATGGCGGCAGAGGCGGCGGCGCAGCCCGGAGCCGGGGAGCGAAGATGGCGTAAGCTCAGCGGGCACCGAGCGACGTGGCCCGGGGACGTGGCCAGACAGCCACCGCGCCCGCTGCACCCTGGGAAACGGGCGGGCGCGGCCCCGCCCCCGCGCCGCCTCCCGCCGCCGGGCCCTGCGTCCTGAGGCGGGCCCGGGCCGCTGCCGGGAGGGGCCGGGCCGTGAGCCCGGAGATGGGACCGGCCGAGCCCTGCGCTGTGAGGGGGCGGCCCGGGCCGGGGCTGTCTCCCCGCCGGGCGCCGAGGAGGAAAGGCCTCGCTTCGGGTGCCGCGCGGGGCGCCGAGGGCGGAGCAGGCCGCGGTCCCTTTTTCGCTTTAAACTCCGCCGTTTTAGATTAATAAATTGGAGGTTCTTTGGTAGCGGAGCGCGGCGCTGCGCAGCCGGGAGCGGCGGCTGGCGGCGGCGCGGGCCCGGGGGAGGGCGATGGCCCGGCCTCCGGAGCCGGTGACACCGAACAGCTATTGCCATGTTTGGTGAAAACGAGCAATTGACTTGGCTGGTGTTTAGCGGCCCAAGAGAATATGCCCGTCTCCCAGGAAGAAAACCCAGCGGTTATTCCCGGCCCCGTTGAGGCTCTGCGTGAGGCGCTGCCGGCCGCCGCCGGGCAGCCCGGTCCCGGACCCGAGGGAGGCATCGCCCCCCGCAGGGCGCAGCTCAGGGATGTGGCGTTAGGCACTGCTCCAGTAACTCTCCAGGGCTCCCTGGAACGTGGCAACCACCAAACCAGCAAAAAAGCCAGGAATGGGATCCCAATGACTGGAAAATAGGTAACAGGTAATCCCAGCTGAACAGTGGTACTTTGCTTTTTTATAGCATCACAGAAAGAGTAAGTCATTTCTTTAAAATTTTTTGGTTTACATTATTACACCTTGTGTTTGAGGAAATAGTGTAAGGACTTTACAGCTACAGAACGATGTGCAGAACCATGTACAGGAAATTTCCCACACCACTTACATACTGTTTGAAAATTTATGAAGAAGGTCCTAACTGCAATCTTTCATTTTCTTGTTTAAAATGTAGCATAAACATTGATACCTTTAGAAGGCTTACCTAGTCCCTGAAAGAAAAGAGAACTGATTAGTACCTACTATTGAGTTTATCTTTTTTTAATAAGAACCCACAGTGTGACAGATTTACTCATTTTCAGAGACTAGGAATCAAAGCCTGTCCTCTTAGATCACTGTTTACAAGTACAGCAATACGACTCCTTGACAAACCCCATAGTATCTCTCATAATGCCCTAAGAGAAGAGGCTATATGTTACATTTGAAAAGTTTAATAGATTTGAACTCCAGCAGACTAATTATTCTAAACAGATATTGAATAACTTTCAGCATCAAATAATATTTGATGTAATTACCACTAAGTTGCCTACTTGAGGACACGTTTTAGGAGCCCAAATCCAGTAGCTGGAGAATTAGTACTGAAGATGATGGCATTTGACAGAACTCCCCAGGTCTGTGGCACAGGCGGCCACGGTGGGGGCAAATGTGCAACTGTGCAAGTACAACCCCTGTGCTTGCAGTGCTGTGGCACTTCAGTCACTGTATATAAATGGAATAATAAGGTCTGAAATACAGTTCATGTCTTAAAGCAGTGGCTGAACTAGACAGGTTAGCTGTTTGATTGAAATACGTGCATTTAATATGTTAGATGTAAACACTTCTAAAAGGATGAATAGGGAAATAAGAGTAGCTAATAAAAACACTGACAGGTGCATAACTGGAATCTATTTTAATAGATACATTAAAGGCAGAGAGCTGACATCCCTTCTCTCTCTACCCCGTTCTCAGTTCACACAGGATATATTCGGGACTTGTTTGTGATCCAAGTTGTTTTCTGACATCTGATTAAATATTGAAACACGTCAGGCCCCAGTTAAAGATGACCTAGGGCAGCTTTTGCTTGTGCATCAAACCAGCACATGATTTTAACTATAGCAACAGCTATTCTTTGAAAAATCAATAGAGTTCTTTTCTATACAACAGTTATAAATTATTAGGGAAAAGTGTACCAGAAAATATTATCCTGCTGTATTTGTGACAGATTAGCATTTTCCACAATTTTTGTGTTTCTCCTCTAGGAATTTACCCCTGGACTCTCCTATTTTCTCCTTGTCCCCCAAAGTGAAGATCACAGATATTAAGTGAGCTGCTGTTAAATATTTGTAAGGCTAATTAATACCAGCTAATACATTAGAAGATAAATGTTACACTGTTGCTGGCAAAGCAAGAAGTCCAGCAATCACAGTTTCTCCATGTAGTGCTGTGATGTACAGTTCCTTGGACTGTAAGCTCTGAACACGCCTTGTGTTCCTGCATCATGAGGGCAAGAAAATCCTCTCATTAATCTGGATCAGAAAAGCAGACTGATGCTGAAGGGGAAGGGGCAGGAAGAGACAGATGGATGTTGGCTGCTTGCTAATCTTAGCAAGCAGAAAAAATGTAATACATTTCTAGACTGTGTATTTCTGTGTCCAATTAAAGAACCGGATGTGAATTTTACAAAAATATCCTATGGTATAAAACTGGTACAGGTCCTGTAGCAAGGACAAGGTCAGGAGGGGTGTATGAGGCAGTCTCATCGTTTCTCTGCTTAGGGATGAGTAGATAGAGATGGAAAGATGGTCTGATAGTGGACGAGACACTTTACTAAAATAGGGAGTTCTGGATACCTGGATGGCACACAGAATTATTTTGTTCTTGAAGTTTGTCATTTATCTGCAGTTTTAAAAGCACGCTGTATAACAATGCACAAAATACCATTTCTGAGGAACAATTTCACATGTTCTGGAATACTGGTAAGAGAAATCTAACTTACATTGGCATTTGTGTTTATTCTTCGCAGACCTATCTTTTCTATCCAGTTTCCTTCCTGCCTTACTGGAAAGGGAAGTCAGATCCTGACCTCAACAGCAGTGGAGGAAGCAGTTCACAAAGCTGTCCTATGGCATATGACACAGGAGGGAGTATTTTGCTGATTGGGACCATAAGGTGGGGAAATAAGGTTCTTAGTCCTCCTAAGGCCCATGTATCTGCAGACCTTGCTTTAACAAAAAAAAAACCCCAAACAACAAAACCCCCCACACTTACCAAAACCACTTTCACTGAGAGACCACAACGCTTAAAGTCGTGAACCAGCCTAGAATATCAGCCTTTTCTGAGGGAAAAAAAATGAATAGAGGAAGAGATTATTTGAAATTTGATTTCTATTTCTAAGGAAGACAGCCTATCACAAGGGAATGGGATACCGCAGTTTAACGAGTTACTGTTCCTCGACTGATACGCCATAATCGCACACTCGGAAGCAGCATGTGATGACTATAACCACAATACAGTAGAACACCAGCAAGCGCAGTATGGCTGTGGGGTTACCTGTGCAAGGGGCACATTCCAGGTGAATATCAGATTCCCTGTGCGTTTGTGGGTGCCAGCCGAGTTAGCTGGACCTCTCCTGTGACCCCATCCGTCCAGCTGGCATGCCGCAGGCACGGCTCACCTCCGCTCCAGCGGGGCAGGCAGTGGGGCTCTTAACAGGGTCCCCGTCTAATGTGATGGGACTGCAATCCATGTTACGGGAAAATAAACCAGGTGGTGATGATCCTAAGATAGGCACAGCAGTCAAGTGATAAGCTAAATCTGCCATAATGCAGTATATAATTGCCTCTGGAATATTTGAGCAGATTATACAGAGGCATAAAGGGCTTCTTAACTTTAAAACTAAAAAAGGATGCCATTTTTTAAAAGTGCTATCTTTAGAGCTTCACGCTGACAGGAGCTGGGTAGCTCTGATGTGACAGATTGAGATCACCGGGAGTCAAACATTCTGTGTACTGTACAATACCTGACAACAGCCATAATGCCAGCTCTACAGGGACAGTTTTCAGACACTGTGGATGGGTAGTTGTTTTCTTATCCTCAAGGATTTAAAGATACTGGAAATGTTGCGTTGCCTCAGTACTGGTTGCAGGGATATTTTCTCCATCAGTGATCCAGAACTAGTAGCCCCTTTTTCTTTTCTAAACACTATTCTGAATATAAAGGTGTCGGGCATTGAAATAATAGGCCAATAAAGTATTTTTTTCCATCTGCTAACCCTCTAAGAATCCTACATGCAATCAAATGAATGAAATGAAATATCTGCTGGTACACACGGCTGGACAGGACCACGTGTCACATGGGTCACAACACTCGGAAGAGCCAGGCCTGCACCAGAGTTGTCAGACTGTGCACAGCCAGGTGTACATCTTGCGGTACGTACGGCTGTGCCTGGCAACCACCAGGGTAGTCACAAGCGGAGAACAGAGCTGCAATTCTCACAACATGCAGATAAAAAAATGATTGTCGTGGTATGTATTCAACAGCAGATTTATCCATTAATCTGATGTTTTTTTCATTCTCAAATGTTAGAACTAAAAAGATACAGGAAAAACATATACAACAAACAGCAACATTTCTTAAAGTATCAAAGTCTTTGTACAACATTTCTCTGTAGTATATTCTTCCCTAAAATCCTGATGGTGTGAAAAGATGGGATGTTTTTCCCAAGAATGCATTCCAGGGAAGATGGTGATGTGCATTTTGTATGTGATGTGCATCCGACAGGGGACAGATCCGTGGGACCGGCAGTATCCTATAGCACGCTGCCGGCATCGAGGGGTTCTGTGGTTTGTTTCACAGGAGTGAAAAGGAAAGGTACGTGTTTCACTGTCCTCTAGCCAGGGCAGTGTGGCAGAGTGGGCAGCAGATCCCGTACCCTGCCTGCCAGCACTCTCCAGCTCTTTCTCTCCTTTCCACAGAAATTCAGTTTCAACAGTTTTGAAGGAAGTATCTCATGAACCACAGTTTTTGTAGAATGGGTTTTTCCATCAGTGACCTTTACAAGAGGTACATTGGCAGAAGTAAAATTGCTTTTCTACAGTACTCGCCATCCAAGGTGCTCACGCCACTGTAGAACCAAACAGGATTTGTAATCTCACCGTGAAATAAGTAGAACGTTAAGTGGGTGCTCCACATTTACCCGTCCTACACTGCTCTTGTAAGAAACAGATATGTCTTTGACCAAATGTAAATGCAATGCCAAAGTTATTAACATAATTATTAATTTAATAAAATAAATAAATAATCAAGGAGTTCAGCTATTTAAAAGCGCTTGCGCTTGAAAGAAATTACAGCACAGATGGCACAAACCAAGGAGCTCACTCCTGCTCCAATTAAAAGCTAAACCCTGACTCACATAATTGCAGACGGCATCACTCCCAGGTACATTGACAGAAGATCATTTTCAGCTCGTGTAGATTTCTGAAGTGCTGGGTACAGCTAAGTCCTGTATCTGACTTACGCAGCTGAACTGGAAACACTGACTGTCTTCTGGACTGTGAAAATATTCTCCCGCAGCGTCACTGAAGTGCACACAAAATTCAAGTCAGGCAATTTCTAGAAATCAAACAACCCTTCAGTACTTTCACATCTAAATGAGGCAGAACTTTTTAATGTGAAAAAACCAGATAAATATTTACAATGTATTTGATCCACTGAAGCATATTTTTTTTTGTTTTAGTGGGCATTTGCATGTATTTGCTGGGACTGATAAATTCTATTCTATTTAAGTAAGTGTCACAATCTACTGTTTACAGGCAGAAAAGGGAGCACAGCGGGAAAAGCTGGAATCTTATTAGCGTTAGAGAAGAGGGCTCAACGCAGTTTGCAGCAAGAGCAGCTCTTTGCTGACAAAACGTGAAGGGAGATGCCGTGGTTCCCCCGTACGGTGATGTCCCGCTCCCGGGTCAGTCTGGGCAGAGCGGCTGGAGGGTGAGGAGCGGCCGCGCTCCTCTGCCTGCCTGGCCAGGAGCAAAGCCCTGAACACCAGCCTGCTCCCGCTGCGACAGGAATTACAGAACACACGGGACCTGTTATTCCCACAGCTGACATTCACTCTTCCCCAGCAAAAGCCTCTGCCCTCCAGCTCCCCCCTCAGCCCCACTCCTCTTGCTTCCCCGCCTGTAGCAACACTCAATTCTGCGCCCAGCACTATGAAGCTAGATGTAATTTTTGCCAGGAAGAAATACAAGTAAAAGTTTGAAAGGCATTTACTACAGTACAGCCCTCAATGAAAAAGCTAAGCTTTTAAGTCTATGCATTGCTTTTTTTTAGTCTAGAAAAGATAAAGACTTTTGCAATGGCAAATGGAAAACTGTACCATGTGTTCTTGGCGTAAAATCATGTTGAACGACATCAAAATGTATATTCACATGCAGAGGATTTTTAATGTATCTGCTTTTTTCCATTTTTTTAAATACTAAGGCGTGGCATGAAATGCATTACACACATAAGCCATATGTTGATAAAACACATGAAAATATTTGTGGTTTACAATTATGAGAAATTAGTTATTATAGAGCTTGTGGAAAGTACTGGGTTGACAGTCCCAGTGGTACGTAGCCCCTTACCACTGGCAGGTGTATGCCTCGGCCCCGCCTGACGGAAGGGACGATCTCATGGTGAACACACGCAGGTTTCCATGGTGCATTTTGTCGCATGAAATACCAATGGTATGGCCAATCCCTCCTGTGTCAACAGTCCTGCGTTGAATACATACAGCCACGGGGAACTACATTCTGTACAGGTGCTCACAGCATAAGAACACGTCATCGCTTCTTATCTGAGCAGGATTTAAACCAGCAGCCGGAGATGAAGCTATTTTATTGCAAGAGCAGTAACTTTTAGTATGGTTTCTACTGCCTCAGAGAGAAGGAGAGCCTCTGTCCGAGGAACGTACACTCAGTGTAAAAAGAAAACCCAATGGATGGATACAACAGTGTGACCAAATTACCAGAGCAAGGAGCACCGGGTACAACACATCAGCCTCCAAGTGACCGCTCCGTGTCCCCTGGGCCATCCAGGCTCCTCCCTGGCACCTCAGTGCATCTTTCAGTGCTTTTCTCATGAGACAGAGAAGCCATTTCCAGTTCTGAAATTAGTCTGAAGTATTTGGAGGGATCCTGTGTTACTTGTTAATGGTAAAGGTAAGGAAAAGGGATACTTCACATCATGATGGCAGATGAAGGCGTTGCTTTTAAGAAATTAACCACTTTGCACTCAGGCATCTCAGAGCCTCTTGATTCTACTATTCTTTATCTCTAGCATCTCCTTTGTAAGCTGCGGGACACTGAAAGTCAAAAAGCAAGGAAAAATATTAAATCTTTTGACATACCTTGATTTGCTGTCTTAAAGACTAAGTAGAACGCTTGAGCATTTAGTTTGCTTAATTGGAATTCATACCTTAAGCCCACCAGTGCTCTCGCTAAATTTTAGCCTGTCAAAATGGTAAAATCCAATTAAAGTTAATGGCAGCATTCTTTTAACTGGAGATTATCAAAGCAGTCGTGGAATAAAATCTAATCAATAGACTGGAACAGGTAAAATACAGATTAATACCAACAACATGTTCCAAATAACAAAGCAGTAATGGATTGGTGTTACATGGAATTTTAAATCTACTTTTGTTCAGGTTGTCTTTACAGTAAAGATCAGATAAGCACTTTCCCCATGATTAGATTCTAAGATAGTCTAATGGAGGTACAAGACACCTTTGTAATAGCGAAAAATTATTCAGAAATCGTTATCTCTGTATTCAAAGCAGGAAGGGGGTCCCGCAGTCCTTCACCCTGCAGTGTTCACTGTTACAGGTGAACCATGTTTCTGTTATAAAGCTACCTCTTATTGAAAATACAACTTACGTCAAGGTTAAGTTGTGGATTCAGAAAGGGAGGTGCAGTGCAAGCACAGCACACAAAACGACGCCGAAGCCACTCAAACCAGGAGCACCTGAAAAGCAGAAAGTGTTAATTCTTAGTGTCAGGATACAGTTCAGGTCTGGTACAGTCTTACCTACACCACCCCAGAGAGGTGCAGACAGATCCAACACTGGAATCCCAGTTACATTCAGCTTCAAGAGAGGACACTGCTCAGAACGGTCATCTCCCAGTTACACACACAGCAGTGAAGAGAAGCGTTTTGTAGGGTGGTGCTCATTAGGGAGAGGAATAACCAACGAGAAGCTCCAGAACTCGGCTGATCTTTACCCAGAAAAGCCCTCCCTTTGGCATATCTGCAGAGGGAACAGGTCACCCGCACGGGGAGCTGGGCCCAGAGCACCGCTCCGATTCCGGCAAGGGCATCGTAGCAATTTAGTCCCTCTTTCTCCTATTTTAGCACCTCAGCACCCCTCTCTCTTCTCCAGTAGCTTATGTCTCGCTGATGTCACTGGAAGCAACAATATTTGCTGTCTGATAGGGGTAAGTTCTCAACATGGGTTCATTATGTGCAAAATCTCACGCCCACTAACGTACTTGCCAGCGTAACTTGCCCAGTATGAACTGCAATTTGGAGAAGTAAGATGTTAAACCACTGAAGCAGAGGTACGAATAGGCTTTAATTCCAAATAGGATGGGAACCACAGGAAAAACCCTTCAAGGGGTTTCCACGGTCTGGGTAAAGATGCTGCTCCACCCCAGTGCTACCTCCTCTCCCACTTGCAGCTCTGCAAAGAGGGTTCTGCTGCAGATAAAGGTGGTGATCTGAAGGTCCAGAGATGGAGAGTCCTGCCTTAAATTTAGGCAAAGAATATGGGAGAGAAGGAGAGGGAAAAGCTCCCAGTTTCAGACCACATTTTACACAAGCTAGTGCTTAGCGTAGTGCAACGCTCCCAGCAGCACACAGCTGCTAATGCCATCTGACAATCCTCTTCCGTTACCTCTTGCTGTGGGTAAATCCAACAACATCCCCGCTGTTTGTCATGGCCTGGCATGTGATTTCATAGAATCATGGAATGGTTAGAGCTGGAAGGGACCTTAAAGACCATCCAGTCCCACCCCCCTGCCCTGCGATGGACACCTCCCACCAGACCAGGTTGCTCCAAGCCCCGTCTAACCTGGCCTTGAACCCCTCCAGGGATGGGGCAGCCACAGCTTCTCTGGGCAACCTGGGCCAGGGGCTCACCACCCTCATTTGAGGCAGGAGTTAAAAAGCTGATTAAAAATTTCATTGTACCTCCCCCCTTCAGAACAGAGGTCTGTTCCTGGTGGGTGCTGCAGGGCTGCCCTCCCCGCTGTCGTGTGGAGGGAGAGGCTGGACTCACCGCCCAGGGCCGGGGTCGGCAGGGGCTCCCCGGTGGTGCCCGCACCCTGGTCCGTCGCTGGGCTGCTCCCCCAGGCTCCGTCCTGCGCCCGCTGCAGGCTCCGGAGCTGCCAGGTGTCCAGGGGCTCGCGCTGTGACCTGGTGACAGCGGCGGCATTCTCAGGGCCCAGGTTTGCTATTTGCTCTGGGGACAACGCCTGGGTGGAATAAAAGCCAGAAAAATTGGGTTTGGCTGTCAATTAAATAAGGCAGATAAGGAATCAGAAGTCAGCACTGTCTTGCGTTTGGAATGAGGGGAAGTTGCCTTCAACACTGTGCTGCTGTAAAAGAGCTCAATAGAGCTTAAAAGAAATCCTCTGCTCTCATTTACTTCACTGACTGCTCATCTGTCTCCCACCCTGGAGTGCTTTGATTCTAGTTAATGTTCTGCAGTCACAAGAATTTGAGCCCTCCCACACAACAAGCCTCCTTTGCTGCAGCAATTCTCCACCCAGATTCTGCTTTAGAAAGACTAAATTCCCTGTAGGTCAATGGAGCAAACCCTTCCTGATTTTTCATTGTCTACCGAACGGTGCTCTCTTTTAAACTGAGTAAACTCATGTAAGTGCCTACAGGTCCAGAAATTTTTAATTGAGTCTCTTCTTAATTCAATTAAAGCCCATAATACAATGTAATTTTTCATAAATAAAAATCTGAATACTGTATACAGCCGTAAAATGAAGTTACATAAAACCTGTGTAAAACCAAAACCTGCTTCGAATCTTTCAAATACAGAAAACTCTTGAGAAGGTCCCCAATATTTGTTAAGCACATTTTGTTGTATCATTACTATTCTTACTAACAAAAATGTATGTGATTTGAAAGAAATTCTACAAGATGCCATAGATCTTCAATTTTCCCTGTTTTTCAAAGAAACAGATTCACTAAGGACATTTCAAGCACATCTAAACTGCCAGCGGTGCTGGGCAGAATGGTTAGTGTTCAAGGAGCTCTTCTCAGAAGCTGACACAGTTAACTATCTGATTAGCTCCTCTGTCCACGAGCCCGTTGCTTGCCCCAGCATCTGACAGAGACCGGCAGGGGCAGAACATTCATCCTGTCACTGCGTCAAATAAAGTCTGGAGCAACGATCTCAAGATCCATGTTCTAATTTCTGGTCCACGTTCAGAATGGCTGTAATTAGATATAATTCCTTTGTGATCTGTGTCTGCTTGTACAATCTGTTTTTCAGAGCTAACTCAGGAGAATGTTGCCAGAGTTTAGGATAATAAAAAAGCTCTTACATAGTCAGCAAAGAAATTTGTAGCTATGACAGCATCCTTGCCAATGTTAATAAACAGAGAAAAAGACCCCTCAGACCTGAATACAGTGTTGGAAGAAAGAGGGAGTCCATTCCCTGGTTTCTGACCCTAGATTTTTGCCTTTTCCTCAGGATGCATTCTGAAGAATAAATAAAGCTTGTGTAGCGTATTTATGGGCATCCAAATACAGGTGATAGAGCTGAAAGTTCATGTTTCAGATCCTTGACTGCCTCTCACTTAACACACCATAGAAAAATTCTTGCTGAAACCCAAACTAAATCAGTGCTACATTTCAGTTATACTAGAGTAAAAAGAAGTTTGGTTACTTCAGTAATCAAGCTCTTACTTGGAAGATTTCAGGAGGTATATGTCTTATTGCTATTGGCTGGAAATATGGCATCAAGTTTTTATCAAAAGCTTTTAATTCATCCTCATTCAAACCACCTAAAAAAAAGTAAAAAAAACAACAGGAACAAAACTTAGTTAATATTCTTTTTATTAGATTTATTTTTAGGCTAGTAAAATTTTAAGCATTTACACAAAATATCTAATAAATGGTTTTCTCCAGTGTGTTGTGGAGAGAGATAATGGTTCTTTTTTTGGTCTGTTTCTTTCATTGCATTCCAACACTGCAAACCACCAGACTTTAACCATTGGTATGGAATATGATTTACCCGAGTCACTTTATCTTGGAAAAGAGACAATGATAAAAATCAATAAAACCATAAGCAGTGTTATTAGGGAATGCCTGTTCACAGCCTCTTCTGAGGCGAGATGAGGGAGCATAAGCACGGATCGGGAGCTGCTTCTTCACCCGCTGGGTACTTACAGCACGGGGTCATCGCCCCAGGCATTGCTCAAGGTGCAGTTAATCAATCCCAGGGAAAAATCCCTGAACAAAACTGCGTGAGCTCTGGCTGAGGAAGTCTCCACGGCTGTGGGAGTGCCCTGGAGAAGTTCCACTCCAGGCTGACGGGGTCTCGCTCCCCCTGGGCACCCCGTTCCCCCCGCTGCTGGCAGCAGGATGCTGGCTCAGCCACGGCGCTGCTCGGCCCAGCACAGCCCCTCTTCAGCAGCACGGGCCTGAAATCCAGGTTTTGCCCTCCTTGATTTACCCTTTCCAACTCACAGATCCCAAATGACTTCAGGCTGTGCTCCCCAAGGTCGGTGTGAGCAGATTCACAGAACCTTCCGGAGAATACCTCCACTTTTCCTTAGTGCTAACGACATTGCTGCATGGTGACACCCTGCAGGTGACTCCTCTCTGGAAGAGATGTCTTTTGCCAGTCTAGACAAACGCACTGCTACGTGAACCTGTCTTTAGTGCTTAATAACAATGCTTCAGAACCATCGCCATCAGGACTCTGAGTTTTGTTACCTGCTATAGTACCAATTTCCTGTAAAACAGAGCCGTTCCAGCCGGCTGCAGCACCAAACACAGACTCTGTCATCTTCTTAAACTGCCTCAGAACAGGGGTGCTACAGAACAACAGCCCAATTCTTGCAACAGCAGCACTGCAAAAGGCAACGAGGCCAACGTTACGTGCTGTAATTACATGCAATACTAAATATGCCTGGAATATACTTCGTCTGCTGTCAGAAGACTGTAACCCCATTTTCAATTTAAAATATACGCACACAAATTGCATACAAATGCTTAATGCTTTGAGGAAAAGCCTGGGTTTCTCAATGCAATACTTAAATTGTGGGATATAAATGGCAAAGGAAACCTAAAGTAGAATATATATAACAACTAGTGTACGCCTTTCATAACAGTTATTGCTTTTCTAAAAGCATTCAAAACATAAAATAGTGTCCTTTAGGCTCTGGAAATCTTGAAGGAGGACAAATTGCACAATAAATTTTATCAAGAGATAGTAATAAATATTTCATTAAGTATTCAGTGAAGTACCTGAATTCAGCAGTCCTTATGGACATGATTTCTGTGGAGTTCAAAGCACAGAGAATAGCTCCTAATCCAACCAAGTCAAAGCTTTTCAGCATGCTGATCGTCTGGCCAGAGTCTTCCAGAAAACCTTGCAGAATAGATCTTGCCTACAAAAGCAGTAAGATCTTATGCATGAACAGAGTAAATATAATTGAAGGTTGTGTTATAGAAGCTCAAAACCTTGGCAGAAGCTACAGACCATATATAATCCCAAACCCCCCCAATGTAATTAGTTGGAGTTTTGCCACGGCTGTTGGGAGGAGCCCTGCCACCACCTACACGTGACACTGGAACAGGGCACTGTTACACAAACACTTCCCAAGTGCAAGTGATCTGAAAGCACTTTGTACCTCTTCTGCCAGGTCACAAGGAAGCACTTCACCAGAAGAAACTGGCGTTGAATCACCTATCAAAACTGCCCAATTCAATTAAACTGCTAGAAGAAAACATAAATTACTCAAGGGGTCAACATTAAATTTTTAGTTTTTCTAAGTGTCACGCATAGGTGGGGACCTGTGTTTAGGATTAATTTTCAGATATGAATGGGATATTAGTACCAAAATGCCGAAGTCATTTAGGCTGGTTCTCATCCTAAACTAACCATTTAAAAACCGTGTGTCCAGCTTAAGCCTGCCACCAAGGCATCCTCCAAAGCCAGTGAAAGAAACAAGCATCTTCCAAGATTCCCTCATCTATCCACAATGCCGAGCTCAATGACTAGCCTAAACCAGCTGCCTGACTTTTGGACACCTGAAGCCAGGCAGGATGAATGCCTTTTAAAGAGCTATTCTTGCCGCCAGCAGGAACCCTCAAAAGCCAACTAGTATTGTATAAAACCCTCCCACATGCTTCCTTCTGACGGTGCTCTTCAGAACAAGAATCTATTAAGCAGGTTGGTGACACTCTGCTGGGGCTGGCTGCCACCACGCCAGCATCTGTGCCACCGAGGAGCCCTGATGGTGGGTCACAGAGCCAGCAAGAGCTGCCAATTGCATATACAAATAAAAACTCGTAGCTCTTATTATCAAAGTCCCAGTGACATAACGAGAAGTTAATCAAGGAAAGGAAGAGGAGAGGAGCATATCTGCTAATAACTTAGGCTTCCAGGGCAATGGATGCTGGGCTGGGGGCACGCCACCTCTTCAGTGACTGCTCTTTGTGAGGAAGGGCTAATACCTCCCTCGCAGTACGGTCTGTTCTGGGGCCAGTCTGAGTGGAGCTGCTGACCTCCTTCTGCAACTCAGTGGGCAAGTGCTAAAGAATACACTAGTCACCACCACAGTTAACAGAGATTGATGTCCTGTTGGCCATCTCACCGGGCAGCTGGGCAGACCCCAGCACTGACCGACCTGCCGGGGCTCGGAACGGCAGCGCTGGGGATGGCTGTTTCTGTTTCCTGGGCCATTCCAGGACTTCAGACCCAAAGGGCACGATTCCAGAGCCTTTCACCGGGAGTACACTCAATAACGCTCTCACCTGGCTAAGAGTCCATTCTCTTTGCTGACTGAGTGCGGAAACGGTGTCCACAGAACACAAATCCAGCTCTTCAATTTCATCTTCGGTGAGCGCCAGAGCAACGCGGCCCAGGGAAACAACACGGTAACTCTTCCAGCCTGGCAGCCACCCCCAGACCTTCAGAAGAGATTTGTTAATCTCTGTTAGGTCATTACGCGTCTTCCTCTACATACACCATTCTCAGACCCCCTGGTTTCCAAAGTCCCAATGCCCGAAGTATGCCTCCGCACACAAACGGCACAGCTTAGGTATTGTGAAAGTTTTCGAGGTTCTACACTAATAATGGTCAGTTTATCTAAAAATGCTGCAATTTGTACAGCTTGAGCTTGCTGACAGGTCAGAGCAGGGACTGCTGCAAGTGTTGCTGTAGGAGCAAGTACCACTGAACACAACAAAAACTCGAGTCTGTGCCGGGATCCACTCCGTTACTCCGCGACCAGGAAAGCAGCACTGGGACTGGCTGGGCTCCTGCCCCCCCGCAGCCACACCGGGCCAGCGGCTCCCATTGCTTTGGCCACCGGTCCTTCTGGCTCAGTCATTGGCAAAGGGATGCAGAAAGTAGAGAGTTGGGTAATACAGGCAAATAGCCTGTTCCTAACGTTCTGATTTCTAGTTTGTGTGCATACAATATATAAAATATAATCATTTACATATGTTTGTACAGATACAGTTAAATCTGTAAAACTCTGTAAAAACAAACAAATAAGCAGGGGCTCTTCTAAAGCAGTACCAGAGTATTTAAAATGACAAGTTCCACTGCTTTTAACTTTATCTGTGATATAATTACAGTGTCAAAAGCTGTCACAGATGGGCCCTAAGAAAATTTTGATTTCAGGAAAAGGCCTGCCTGGATAAGGAATAATGAAAGTCCATCAAGACCTGAATTTGCAGAGGCCAGAACTGTCAATTACATTTATTTGGAAACGACAGAAGACAGTAGTCAGTGGTCAGTATCTCTCAGGATGTGGCCAATTGTCTTCACAGAAAAACCCTCGGGGTTTTGGCTGGAGGAAGTGACTTGAACCAGACAGGCATACATTAAAGAAAAAAAGCTCCCTTTAAAGGTCTCATGTACTTCAACAACTTTGCTTTATGTCAGTCAATATATGACAGTTTTCTAGTACATGACTGTGCTGCAAACTCCACATAGAAAAATTAAAATCCCAGTCCTTGGCTAAGCTGATCATTCATGCTGTCTGATTCACGGAAACATTTATTGCACCTTCAGGGTAGCTGCAGCTTCGCTTTTGTTCAAAATATTAGAAAGGCCAAAGCTAGTAAGGACTTGTTGAAGCAATATCTCTGCAGTTGCCTACTCAGTAGTGTTTGCACCTTCAGATGCACATGAAGATGTACAACCTGCATAAAAGAAAGAAAAAGGGCTAGATCTCTGGAATAAGCGGCTGTTGGCACCGGCAGAGCAGCCTCAGGACTGCGAGACCCTGTTCCCAACTGGGACCCTCGGAGTTTGGGATTTGGTTAAGACATGCTTTGCTGGACCTGTATCTCCTGACTGAGTTTCCACCAGATCTTTTATGTTGTTTTTATGATGTCATAAAGAAACAGAAAAAGGGTCTAAGCCTGTCCATCTTTTCCAAAGACAATACATAGTAAAAAGCATTAGCCCAATTTTAAAGCTCTTAATTCTGTAGCTTAAGAGATACATGAAACACATACAGTTAAAAATGTTGTGTGTCTATTTCCTGATCTAGGTCATAAACTACAGAATTTGAAGTTCTTTATAAATAGCATTATCTGACAGTGTTGGATGAAATCTCACACATAATGGTACAAATAACACGACAATGAAACTGAAGCACGCCTCTGTCCTGCTTCACTGCAGATCCCTAACGCCGTTGACTGTCGCGGAGCCCGGAGACCTTCCGCTTACAAGCGAGCTAAGCTTCTTACTTTCATTAGGACACAGTTTGATAACTAGGCTTTTTGAATTAGTTTGGGACAGTGAGTAGCACATGGTTTCTTTTAGGGGAAATCAATCAATTTAGGAGAAATTAAAGCTGGCTTAATCAAACCTTTAATCAAAGATGCCCTTTAGTTAATAACATAACAGCATCTTGCGCACATCATTTCAGAGCTTTGTCTGTAGGATCTGATTTCTCGTGCTTCACGTTCAGTGTAGCACCATGTTACATTTTGCAGATTAACACATAGGAAGCCTGTCTTTGTGCAGCTGCAATCTGTCTTACAAACACTCACACCGACAGAATACACTTTCATTCCGTGCGCTACAGATCTGTGTGTCTGTGAACTGAATATAACTGAATGCGTGCATTAACCTTGCTGGCAATTCCTCTACAACAGGTTTCAGTCTCTAAGTATACTACTATGTTGCACTGCTGTAAAATAATTCAGTTCCCACTATCTCAGATGAGCACTGTTTTTGTTTTCTTCTAGGATTATATTTTTTTCCCTTTTCCTACCCACATGTCTCCGTGCTGACAGAGGGAAGCTGTCTTGGGAAGCACGCATTTGGTGCTGTGGGCTGTTGTCCGCAGAGAGTCACCACCTGCTGTCGGAAATCTGGGTAGTGCCACTTCTCTTCTAAAGCTCCCGAACTGCAGGTGCTCACAGCTGAGCTTCACTGCTAAAAACTGCACTGCTGGCCTTGTCTCTTGCCCGTGACAAGCTGTGGGACGACATGCCAAGGTCAGAGGGACGGGGCGCCAACGAGGGCCCACAGCTTGTGCTGGCTACACTGCAGCACACTCTTAGGGAGATGAGCCCAGGGCTCCTGAGGTCATGGGACCCAAGAGGGAGACACCAGTGAAATACCCCAAAGGAATCAAGGGGTGCTCCTCTGAGGTGACACGGCTGACAGCTTTTTAGCAGGGTCTATTGCAACAGGACAAGGGGCAACGGTTTTAAACTAAAAGAGGGAAATATATATACTAGATAAAAGGAAGAAATTGTTTACAGTGAGGGTGGCGAGGCCCTGGCCCAGGTTGCCCAGAGAGGTGGTGGATGCCCCATCCCTGGAAACATGCAAGGTCAGGCTGGACGGGGCTCTGAGCAACCCAGTCTAGTTGAAGATGTCCGTGAAGATTGCAGGGAGGTTGGACTAGATGTCCTTTAATGGTCCCTTCCAACCCAAACTATTCTATGATTCTGTCTGCCCAGAAGTCATGTTCAGCTCCACTACTCTGGCTGCAGCTGCTGGTTTGAGGAGATGCTGCCCAGGTCCACCTTGTCCCCTGCTCCTCCTGCTTTCCTCCAGAGGTCACAGCCCTCAAGAATCTCCAAGCATCTGCACTCATGCTAACTGCACTTCTAGATGCTTCCTCACCTCATTCTGTCAAAATGGTCTGATGGAGCCTAAAAAGGACTTTTAAAAAGCTGGATCATTTGACAGAATGGGATTAGAGAGTAGCTAGCCATGCAGAGATGGGAGCAGAGAGCTGATAACCTCCAGCAGATGCTGGTGACAGGAAAGTGAAGATAGTCTGAGGATGGTAACCTCCGCACCTCTGGGTTTTCTGCAACCAAAACAACTTGTCTGACTGTACCCTATGGCTTTTCCTTGCTGAAAAAAAGGAATGTTTCGGACAGTACCTGTCCCCTGGCAGTGCAGACAGCCACAAAGCAGCAAGAGGAGGTCACCCCCAGGAAGGAGTGCAGTGCCAGCAACAGGGACAGAGCAAGGTCTGACTCCTTGGGTGGCCAAAGCAGTGCTGGTGGGAGCCCAGACGCCTTGCTGATGGCTCTGCCCCTGTCCCGGAGCTGGCACAGGTTGGGCACTGCAGTGCCAACAGGGAGTCCCGGGCTCCTGCACTGCTGCTGCAGCATGGACATAACCTATGGGCTGAGCCCGGGGCAGAGACCTCTCTGAGGAGCTCATGAGGAGCTGCATTGCTGCACTGAAAGGAAGAGGAGCCAGCAGCGCCGCGGAAGCGGTGACAAGAGCTGGGACTGCAGCCCTGTCCCTCTCCATGAAGCTACAGCCTGGCAGAGATCGAGGTCTTCTCTCTGCCCTCTCCATAACTTGCACTCACCAGTAACATCCCAGTAAAGACAGATGTGACTTTTTTTTTCCCCTCCCTAAAATTTCCCACTGATGGATTTGTCCACACCTGTGACAAGAAGGTGGGAGAAGGAGCTTTATTCAGCTAATAACAGTCTCTCTCAGTCAGTCTGGTTTTACACCACTGTAAACTATATTTAACATTGATGTAGACAGTTTAATACTCTGAGCTTAATTCTCAGCAGGCCAATCAAGAGCCTCTAGTGCTGCTGGCTGATTTTTCATTTATGAGAGAAAAGTGAGAAGCAAGCAACTGAAAAGCAATTCAAAAGTAAAAGCACTTAGGTTTTTCAGCTGCCAATAGCTCAGAATGATTTGCCTGTTGACTCTAAAGCAAGGGCAATAGTCTTCTATCACCATCTCACATTATTTTTCCAATAAACAATAGATGTTCTCGCAGCAGTAGTGACATTGCCACAGCACAGTTATTTTAGAACTGCATAGCTCAATAACAGCAAATCAAATTATGGATTTAATTTTCCTTCACAGACAGTATAGTTACCTGCTTGGCTTTTTCCTTCAAGGCAATAAGCTGGGAGCTGTTAAAACCCGAGACAGTCCCAAGAAGTTCCACATTTTTGTCAAAGGTCCCTGCATCCATGCATTTCAGTTCCTGAACTGACCAAAAGACATTTGCTTCTGCTAATTTAATAATTTCATCTGAAGAAGGAGCTCTGGTTCCCAGGCAATCTGGAAAAAAATTCAAATACAAGAGTTTACTTCAATGAGACTGAAAAAAACAAATCAAAGCAATATAAAGATTTAAGAGGGTGACAAACTATGAATTAACTGCAGCTGAGGTGATATTGATAAATTGATTATTTAAAGAAAATATTTCATGGCAAGATATTTACATTGTTACATTCTGGATATAAAAACTAGAATTTGCCTAACTTGCAAGAAATTTGTTATATTCTTTGTCCTCCAAACGCAGTGCATGCTGGAAAAGAAAACAGAAGCAGACATATATTTCAGAACATTTACAATATAGGATGCCACAATAAAACTAAAATCTGGATGTGAGCAGTAAGAGTAAGCAATATCTTGCAAGTTTCTTTCAAGTCTAACTCCCTAAAGGCATCACAACCCAGGCAAGGGCTTATTCTGAGGTAAAAGCACTGTTCTCTGGCAGCCTTGCCTGAGTAAGAATGAAATGCAGATCTTTGGGATACTCCATAGAGCTGTGTCGTTGTTCACAAAAAAGTGTTGCAGCTGAATAAACGTCCCCACGTTCAAACAGCACATAGGTGAATCCAGCTCAACAGGAAAGCAACAGCAACAGACAGACGCGAGAAGTCCTTTTACTCTGACATACCCTGACAAAGATGTACGTCTTCTTGTAAGACTTGCCTGACATTTAAACAAGGTGAAGACAGGCTGGATGTGTCAGCGGAGCACAGTGCTTGCTCTTCGTGTCAAGCATGTCGTTAAAATGTCAGGATCTGAGAGGGCTTTTCACTTATGACAGAACTGTTTGGACAGACAAACTCCATTTAAAAAGATCTTATTTACGGTCAGGTTCTAGCCCTGTGCGTGATCAAACGAGACAGTTTCCATTGTGTGTTTTAACAAATCCTGGTCTTTGTTGGCATAATCTAGCTCTAATATTGATGGAAAGCAGAAATTAAGAGTCTTAATGTGGTTGCTTACGACTGCTCTCTCTCCTGTCACTAATTTAGGAAAACCTTATTAAATAATTACCTAAACCAAATAATCCCTTCATGTCTTCAGATATGGTCATTACCAGTAAAAAGCAAGAATTTCACAGATGCTGTGGCTGAGCTAAGCTCCCCCAGATAAATAAAGCGAGGATGTACAAAGTAGATTTGTACTTTGAAAGGCGGCAGAGGAGGGATTTATTTGCATCAAAGGAAGCTGCAGTAGTGGGTAGAACACTGAAAAGATTGAATCTGTTGAGCAAACGAAAATGTTGTTCAGCTTCCACTGCACCAGCTGATGCTCTGCCCTCCTCCGGGGCTGCGCTGTGTCACCCCCCCTGCTGCAAAAGCTCAGCTTTTATTGTGTAAATACAACCCCTCCAACACAATGCAGTTCCCTTTCCCAAGTCATGAAAACCTAATGTTTTGTGTTCTTAGAAAAAACACTATTTTATTATTTGTAACACACCAAATACACTGGTGTGATTAGAGGGAAATACTAATTAGACACCTGGCTTTGCTTCCTGTACCTGATGCTACTTCACTCTTCCTTTTGCTATATAATCCCATTTCATTTGATTAAGAACTTACTATATATATATTAAAACATCTCAGTGCTTGAGGTAAGCAACTTGAATTCTTTTTCCAGCACTGCCATGGCTTTCTGGTCGCATCTCAGACACCCGAGTCCTGAGTTTTGCCTCATATGGTCCACCTTGCCTTAAGCACCACCTTTGCTTTTATCTTGATGCAGGCACAGATGTAAGAACTCTGTCACTGGTAATCATTACTGTTATTAATATTAGCTCACAACTGGACTGTGGGAAATGTGAAATAGCAGGTTGGTAGCATGAAAAGCATCAGCGTTATTCTAGAGCCATTTTCACAATACCCAGTTGTCTAGTGATTTACAAATCAGCCATAAAACTTCATTCCTTATTAAAACCACCATGTGAGTTGTGTGGAGTTGGTAAGTTTATGTTTGGTAACAGAAATTCAGTACCACACTTGGACTGCAGAAGTATTTCTTAGACTAGCACAAACAATCCTTCAATTTTTCATCTCCCAGACTCCCCCCCGGCTGAGGTCGTGCACCCCAAGTGACGAAGGACCCCAAGGAACGAAAAGCCTCCATAGCCTTGGAGCCAAGTCATCCTTTGACAAAGATCACTGGCTTCACCGGCAGGTTGATATTGGTCTTGCAATGTGGGTGAGACACCTCTGCAACTGCCCTGGACATGAGTTAGTCTGACTAGAGAAGCCTTTGGGGCACACGTTGTTGTGAAACAGAGGCCTAAAAAAGCACACGTAAGGACACAAGTGTACTGAAATACCTGGTGCTGAGCCTTTAGTCCTGCGGCCCATGTCTAAAGAAATATGATTTATGATCTGATGGTTTACTTGTTCAAGGAAGAGTGCATTTCATGCATGCAGATGGACTGCTAGCAGATACTCTGCTATTCCATCAGATTGATTCTGCTTTTTTAGATCCTGATAAGCTCTAATGACTCCTCCGATCAACAGAGGTCATGGGGTTTTTTCAGGCTATGAAAAATACAAGTCTGTGGAACACCCTCTGTCTCTCTGTGTATATGAATACAGCATTATCAGGAGCAAATTCATTCCCAGAGACACACAGTCATGGTGCAGAGTTGCTGCTGTACATTCCATGGTGGCTCAGGGCTGGCCGAGAGCTTGGACCTGCATTCTGTTAGGCTGAGAACTGATGGGGAGATTTTCGAAGACATAAAGGCAGATGGTACCAAACTCCTTGGAATTGCTGGGGTCTAAATTCCCATTAGTGCTTTGAAAAGCCTCCCCCCAGCGGGATTGTTTTCCATGGCACAGGATGGCATGGCTTAAAACTGTGCTTGGGTGAATTTCAAGGAAGTTTCAAGGAAGTTCCATTTAAATATGAGGAAGAACTTCTTTATGGTGAGGGTGACAGAGCCCTGGAACAGGCTGCCCAGGGAGGTCGTGGAGTCCCCTACTCAGGAGATTTTCAAGACCCGCCTTGATGCAGTCCTGAGTGATGTGCTATAGGAAATCCTGCTTCAGCAGGGGAGTTGGACTAGATGATCTCTAGAGGTCCCTTCCAACTCTGACAATTCCGTGATTCCGTGATTCAAGTAAGAGAAAGGACACAGTTACTGTAATAATAGAATATAGTCAAAGTATGTACCTTATACAAAGAAAATGATTCATTTATCACCAGAGATTCTAACAGATTAGTTTGGTTGCTAATTAAAATACTGTTTAGATTATAACAAGCTTTGTCCATTTGGACAGACAGAACGCAGTGTCACCAACATCAGGTTCAAGAACAACCAAGTCCACATATGCTCACATCTGGCAAAGCATTAACTACGTGCAATCTTTCAGCACAACAGTAACTTGTCACCTTCACAGCTTTTTAATTCAAGGATTTTCACTTAGATTACAAAGGAAAGTAAAAATAAACAAAACCCTCTAATTCAAATCATTAATCTTTTTCCTTTGTGGACTCGGGAACATTTCAGGAGATGGTGAACCATACTGTCCTGTAATGGAATCTGGTGTTTCAGCAATTGGCCGATGCATGAGACAACTACAGGCGACAGAACGAAGACTCTCACTGTTATTTGCTAAAAGACTGAACCTCTTTAAGTTACTCAGTGTTTTACTTTTTATTGCCCTGCTTCTTGGAATGCATTTGATGACAAGGTGAAACAAAAATTCTGTTTGAACTGCACCCTCAGAGCCCAAAATGGCACTGTTGTAAATGTGGCACTTCACACAGAGAGCAGGAAATACTGACCAGGTCTGGCGAGAGAGGAGTCGACGCTGGAGGTGCCACTGGAGACAAATTCAAATACAGTTGAAAGAAGCTCTTCAGCTGAAGAGATCGGTCCAATTGTCTTTGTTATTTGTAAAATGATATCAGGGAACTTCAAAGGGAAAGAAAGAATAAATAAGACTTCTTTCTCCATTTCCAAACAAATCAGTTTGCAGACCCAGCCTTGTGCAGACCTCAGCAAAGTAGGGGTTCATAACAGCTCCGCCTCCTATTTGTGCACGTGTTTCAGAAGATGAGAGTAAATTGGGTGCTACTGAAAGGTCAACAGTGTAAGTCTGAGGGGGGAAAAATTAGAAACAAAGCAAATTCTGAATTATTCTGTCTCTGGTTTGCCCTCTCGTCTTCTAGCAACACCTGTGCACTGCCTCACTGGAATCTGTGTCCAGACCCTCCTGTAGCAGTGAGTTCCACTGTTTCAGTATGTGCAGTACAGAAGGTACTTCATTTTGTCTTAAATTTGCCAGCTAAGAGTTGAGAATAGGGACCCAATTAAATTATGAGAAATAACTTTAACCTGTTCACCTTTTTTAGGCTTTTTTGACCTCTCTCCTCCACCCTGCTAGACACCTTCCCTTCCGTTGAAGAGTCCCATTTTATTTGGTCAATTATAACCTTTACCTCCTGAGGTAAAGCTGCTGACTGCGCTCACATATTTCTGCTGAAGAATGAATTCGCTGTTCCAGTACAGTTTACTCCTAATACATAAAAATTAGAAGACTATAAGAACTAAAGAGCGCAAAGAAACTCCAAAGTGCAATGCTGAGGCTATCAGTTCTGTGTGCTACGCTGGCCCTGGGGCAAAGGGCCACATGAGTAAATGCTAATTTGATCAGTACAATCCCATTATTAACAGGATAAGAAATGTAACTTTTATGGTTGGAAGGCAGATGAATGGAGGAAACAACACCGCAAGGTGTAAAGTACTAAAAATGTTTGAGTCTGCGTCACTATAAATGCACCATTTTTTTTTCCTACATGGCAATGTACAATTATCATTGTACACATACAAATAAGTGTTTATACTACCATTACTTTCAAGAAGAAATCTGAGAAATTTTGATGGAGTCAAGAATGTGTGAAACACTAACACGTGGTTCTTTGTCAGGAGAATTTTTTACCTAGTTTAGCATCTAGGTTATGTAATTTAGATTGCATTATGACATTCACAAATACAAATTCCAACATTATCTTTTACAAATTTAAAAATTATAATAAAACCATACCTTTTCAGCAAGGACGTTTAATTCCCATTTTGACAGCAGAGCTATGAACGGTCCAACATCTAATGTTGTTTCAGCTGTCCAGTTGTTTGGGGAGCTGAAGAAATATTTTGGAAAATTATATTAATGAAGAATGTTTGCAATCAAAATTATACTAAAGCTTCAGAGTTTATTTTATACTATATCATATAGGAAACAGACACTTCTATGTCAGTATGATGGTTCATGCTTATTAACATCAGATTGCATTTTCTCATCTCTCTGTGATATATAGGGCATTATTGGAATTCTCAAGTGTATTCAGAGAAAGCCTTCAAATATTCTGGCAATGGAGCTCTCCCTCCCGCAACACTCATAGTATTCTTAGCATTACACTGTTCAAGCAAGGAGAAATAATTCTTTTTTTTTAAGAGAAAACTGACCATTTCTACCAGGTTCATACTGCAGTAGTAGTCTGCAAAATGGTATCAAAAGAGAAGTAGAAACCTCATAACCAAAACTGAAACCATCCTTTTTCCAAGAATCTAATCCTAAGGACCAATGTGGCCATTACTTCAAGCAAGCAATACTTGCCAGTACTTGCTTATAAATGAAAAAGAACCCTCCTCTATTCCAACATTTAACTATTTGCAGGTGTACAGGGTCTGGTTTTCATTGGTGTTGGGCAGCTGTAACTTTCCTGGATCCAGCGGGAGCTGTGGGTGCTCGCATTTCTGGGAAGAAATGGACAGTTTCCCCCTCACTCTGAACAGATGGAGTTCACTAAACTACCCCAGAGAGTAACTCGGTGTGGCACCAGGAGGAAACTAAGGGACAGAAACACGGAACACAGGGATGGAACAGAAGATTTAAATCCACACCTTATTAGTGCCGTATTTTTACTGTCTGCTCTTTCATTCCTCTGCAATGTCAAGAGTTACAGAAGGCAGATCTAACACCTTTGAGAGCCACATCTAATGACACCTGTGCCATTTCCGAATGAGAGATCAATTCTATGATAGGCACCGTATCTCCTGAAATAACATCCTAAATTATTTCTCGGAATTTCAGGTCTTAAAAATTCAGTTCAGGTTCAGTTCTGAGTGGTGCTGGGTTTTTCAAACTGTACATAGCTTAGCAATATGCAGGTTTGGGCTGTTTGTTTGATACAAAGCTGAAAAATGTTAGCCAGCCCTGTTGGTGGTTGACTTAAGAAAGCACTTGGGTAAATAATTTTTTGGCCTGAAAGAGCCTGAAGATGATGATAGTAACAAATCTCTTACTAGTGCGTGTTCTCAGAGAAAACTTTATCTGGTTTGTTGTTCCACTATGAGGAAGTTTGACTAGACAAATATTGTCAAAATAAAATAAAATAAAATAAAATAAAATAAATTAAGATGAAATAAATTAAGATGAAATAAAATAAGATAAAATAAAATATTATGTAGCACAGTGTGTCATGATTCAATAAAATGGATCTGTATCAAGATTAATGCAAGGATGGGATCTGGTGGAAAATATAGCTATTCCATGACCAGAAGAA
This sequence comes from Numenius arquata, assembly GCF_964106895.1. NCBI lineage: Eukaryota > Metazoa > Chordata > Aves > Charadriiformes > Scolopacidae > Numenius > Numenius arquata. The sequence continues at coordinate 269,949 of NC_133589.1, read as the reverse complement.
TGCTGACCATGAGGAAGCTGAACGAGCAACCAAAATGATGGTTCCAACAAGGTAGATCAAGTGACGGGCTTTGGGGCTGAAGGGATGGGTTAGGAACTATGCATTCAGTCTCGCTTTTCAAATGCAAGATACTCCTAAGAGACAATGCAAGAGAGAAACAGTATATTCTTGCCAGATAGAGGATGGCTTCATTTTTTGCATGACTGATACAGCAGCGTGGTTCCATCAGCCTCCTAATCTGAGTCGATACTGACACCCAACACGCTGCCCGCTTTGTTGCTTCAGTTGGCTGAACTTTATTTCCCTCTGCTGCATCTCCAGCTCTCCTATTGCCAGGGTGTTTGCAGGCTGCTTTTTTTCCCTCCTCACACCATGACACTGAGCATCCCTTTGCCATTTCCCCATTCTTTGCATTCCTGCGCCATCCTTTGCCTCTAACACCCTTTCCCATGCCGTGCCAGAGAGGCTGCTTGCCGGCCCCTCCTCAGACACTGCTCTTCTTCTCCCTTTCCTCGGGGACTGCAGTCATGCAGGGTGTCCCTGGGCTTGTACTTGGTCCCACAGTCACCACGCCACACACGAGAGGAGAAACCTCGCTCTACAGCACAGAGACCCCAAGCTCGGACAGTGACAGGAGCTGCTTTGGGTTGTTTTCGCTGCAGTTCTACCTGGCAAAGCGAACGTCTGGTATTTGCACGGCGTAACCCTCAGCACACTCACGGTGGTACATCTAATACCTTACCCATACAACTCGAGGAGCTTGTATTTAATTTCAGTCTTCTGCTGGTGGCTGAGCTGGTGGCAGAGTTTGAATTGAGGAAGGGCTGCGGCCATTGCCTTCGGGGACATTCTGCCATGCAGAAAGGCTGGAGGCAAGTGGCAGATTAGATTTCCAAGCAGGTCAACATCAAATTCATCAGAAACGGAGCCGTTCTGAAACAAGAGCATTTACCTTGTTGGCAGAGCTGATCTTGGCTCTTGCCTGTATCACTCAACTGCATCACAATGCATTTAAACTCTGTGACTCTTTAAGGAACAAAGACACAACAGTTTGCTCTGGCAACTTAATCTACAATTTCTGCTGAGACTGCTTTATACTTTCTGCTTTTACCAATGCAACTGGTGATATTTAATAAGCACTTGTCAGAGCTTTCAGTGTATTCTTTATTCCATATTGAAGCACACATAAAAAATAATTAAAACTTAATCTCCTGCCACAATCTCTGCATCCAGGTGACCACCCAAAACCCACAGAGGCTGCCGTTCTGCCTGGCAGCAGAGCCCTCACATGGCAAAGGGCCACAAGCTCTTGCTGTCAGAAGGCTTCTCTCTGTTCCTCAAGAAGTTGCTAAAACACTGGGGATTATAGGACTGGATGGTATGTATAAGGACATGAATATTCACAGCTACATCAAAGAACTTTCTTCCCCAGGAACTGGTGACTCCTGCAGCTCCCAGACAGCAGAAGCCACAAGAACCGCCTGGTACCTCCAACTCTCCTGTGGGGCTTGCTGCCCACCATGGCTCGCAGCAGGGGGGGAAAGCCCTGGGTGGCAACGGGTCAGCTCCAGGCTGTCCCAGCCAGCAGTGACATTTGGTGAGAACATCCTGTAACATGCATCAAGATGTCAGGGAAAATTGTTAAGGAAGCTATAAAAAAGGTTTCCTTTGGCAGGGAACAATAAAATCAAAACAGTACATGAAAAAACAGTAAGAGTACAGATGGGTAAATCGAGAGCTTACGTAGATGGTGACTGACATAACTGCATGGAAATGCAGTGCAGTAATACGTGCAAACAGAACCACAGAGTGGTTGAGTTTGGAAGGACCTCAGGAGGTCCCCTGCTCACATCAGGTCAGCTACAGCAGGTTGCGTGGGGTCTCGGCACCAAGAGCTTCTATGAGCTAGGTGATAGCCCAAGCTGCTCTTGCTTGTGACGATGAAGAAATTAGCAGGCTGTGTTATTCCCTGTTGGGCTCTCAGGGTCCCTCAGCTGTGGTTTCACCGCAGGTAGAGCAGGGGAACCCGTGTCCCAGGCTGCTGTCTACAGAAGAGACCATGAGCATGTGCATGTGGACCAGAGAGTACAAGTAGGCAGGATAACTTTGTGATGCACCACGTGACAATAAAGGGAGAGAAAAATAATCAACCACTCTCACTTAGTCTGGAACTGTCAGTGTCTAATTACAGATTACTTTTTCTGCAGCTCCCCCTCCGCTGCTGACCCCCTCCTTGCTGTACCCACCAAGCACTCCTGCACTTTCTGCAGGACAGCACTCTTTTTGTGAAGGCTTGGATTCAAAAGGTCCATCTCAGTCTTCCCCAGACCTTCAATGAAAGGGACACACAAAGGGCCTGAGACATACTCCAGGTACTCCGTCCTGCAGAGAGAATTTGAACGGTCTCAGAATGTAAACCTGACTTTCATACACCCATACCCACACACTTGAAATCTGTGACGGTGGAGAAATTTATAGACAAGTCTGGACTTGAAAAACTATGAACCGTTCAGGACAGAAAAGTTGCAATTAATCCACACCTTACTTTAACTTACATCAACTTCCAGTTGATCTGCGCATGAACCTCACTCCAAAAAAATGGCTAAGGGTTATAAATAGCTGCAAGTGGATGAAAGTGCTCTGAGATGCTTTAACACCATATGGCACAAGACTGCAGTTCAGAAACTTTTCCCCTTTCTCCTTTTTCTTAGGAATAATTCTCTGATGAATGAAGATGTGGTGGGTCGGTTAAGGACAACAAGTAGTTTTAGAGTAGGCTTCCTTATTATCAAAACCTACCAAATTAAACAAAACATCCTCTTCTCCACTAGAGTGGCAGGCAGCCGTCGCAAACAAAGCCATATCCCAAAGCCGTGCAAGTCCAGCCTTATCAGGGTTTGTAGCCAGGAGCAGCAGCAAATTCTGATGGTCCTGAACAAGCAACATGCAATTGTTGGCCAAATAACTTGGTGCTGCACTCTGTAGAAAACCTTGTATTAAAGTATTTCTGTTATTATTTTATTGTTTTTCAAATAGAGTAATGCTTTTTCAAACAGAATCCTTTTCTTTTTTTTTAGTTTTTTTTCAATTAAAAATATTCCAGGAAAAGAATAGTGCTCATTCCCTTTTATCGCTTAAAGCATGCGTGAAGAAAGAAAAAAGAAAAAGGGGAATTAACAAGTTGTACAATTCAGGACTACCATTTGTTTTAGATTCAAACTATGATTTGTTTGAATCATTAGTTTTCTTAAGACTGAAGAGATTATTTAAAAAGTGCTCTGAAGGCTACTCTGAATGTACTGCTACGAATGCAGGAGCTTAAGATGTCATAAGATGTAACTTACGGAAGCACCAATAAGAGGAAGGGAGGAATAGATGCATTGGAAACTTTCCAAAACTTCCAAGCCAAACAATTAACCTAAAAGCAACAAAAAGCAACAAAATATTATGATCTTAAACATTTGGAAATTTTGAGAACGAATTAAAATCATGTGGTTTGTTTACTACAGTTTATAAATTAGTATGTATAAAACTGTATACTATCTTCAGAAAGCATTTTTTTTTAAGTGGTTTAGAGCTTTGTTTTTGTAGACATCAGAGAGGAAGCATCCTGTATCTGAGTGCATGAAAGCATTTGTATGTTTCCAAAACTGATATATATTTCTAAATAGATTACTCATGAATTAGCAAGTTAGAAGGACTGTAGAAATTTCTACCAATTTGTAAGTGACAAATGAAATTGCCAAAATGAAGTATGATAACTCAAATTCACACATAAAAGATTTACATAAAATATGTTAACAGAAAAGTTCACATACAGGATTTTGAAAGAAATTTAAAAATGAATTAACCAAATTCTAATTTATCTACAGTTTGGATATTGGGTAGTATGTTTATGTACAAAAAGTCCTTTTTTGGTTTTACCTGATATGGAGAAAGCAGATGAAGATTCTTTTCAAAGAATTTAAAATTGTTTAAAAAAAAATCTGCACCCATACTTTCAATGAGTTGACAAGTTACTCCTTTCACAAGCTGTCCTGTGCTGATAGGAAAAGCAAAGTTCAGTCTTTTGAATATTGAAGCCAAATCAGGTCCTTGCTTCCCACAACCACATCCTAAGATACAGTTTCTTGACTGTCTTTCTTTCCCCTTTCTTGTAATTTAAAGGCTTTTGAAAGTAAAAATGTAATCAAATTGAAAAATATTGGCCGAGTCTTAAAATACCAAAACCTCTGCAATGCTTTGATCCTGATTTTGGATTTGGAGACTGTTTTAATAAGAAAGGTGAATGATCTTGTGGTATCAAGGAATGAATACACTTAAGAGTACAAAATAACCACATCTAGTTTATCTCAAAGTCGCTCTCATCACAAAACTAGACTTAAACCCCATTTCAAGAGAGACCATCATCCATACCTTAGAAGGTCAGCAGGAGAGTTTTTCTTAGACAGTAATTCATACAGATACAAAGCCTGAAATAAAACCCAACATACTTGAAGTTAAGCTTAGGTAATTCATTTGTAAGATACAATAACTACTGCCAGGTTTTTGTATGCTTAACTCTCTAAAGGCATTTCTGTGGTCCAGTTTGCCCAATCTAAAGGCATGGCACCCAGTGCAGATTTTTTTCTTTGCAAGACAAAACATCACTGACTGGTACTATGGGATGATGTTAAACACACTCATGGCACACAAACACAGAATAATTTAGGTTTGAAGGGACCTCTGGAGATCATCTGGTCCAACCTTTCACCTCTGTGGACGGAGCCAAAGGAGTGGCTGTACATGCAAACGTATAGGATACAGCACTGGAAAGAGAACATTTATGTGGCAGAATACTGAGGACTTTTAAGCTCGGCATATTAATGCTTCCCTTTCCATAGCATTGTCTCAGGATGCTGCCTAGGCTCTAAGTGATCTCTGCTTGTTTATATCAAGATATATTTGGGGTAGTACCTTCCTTTTACCAATATTCCTTTAACACACATGTATTACACTTTTCTTGTTTTCCATCATACTAAATTGCAGTGGAATGGGAATTGCAGAACAATTTTTACCTGGCTTCTTCTTAATTCTTTTTCTTTCATCATTGAAGAATTATATTCAGTCTGTTTCCATAAATCAGAAAGGGGTATTTCTTTAAAGAAAGCTCCTTGTATATCTTTGACTGATGAAGCAAAATCTCCAAATGCAGCTATCTAAAAAGAGGATCAGATAAACACACGGCATTTCAGAACTGATGCTTAGATTTACAGGATTTGCCCTTCTTTCTATTCTGTGTAATATTTCTCTTAAGAGGATAAAGGGAAAACACGTCAGTATTAAAAACACCACAGAACTCAGCAAGGAAGAACCTTCAAAATATAGTTGGTGTTCAGAAAAAAATATAAACATTAATCACTGAGCTAAAACACATGTGTGGGTGACAACATTTTAAATCATGCTCTGCATATCTGGTTATTGCACTCCCGTGCAGAGAGAACCTGCTACACGCGTGAGTTTATAATCACCTTCCTGAGGATCCCTTGCCGTTGTGCGGGCGATAAGTCAGATAAGTATTGGGAGGTCGTGCCTCGAATAATCTGAGAAAGCTCCTTTGGGTTCATGCTGTAGAATGACTGGGTGCTTACACCAGTTACCAATGCGCCCATTTGACTAACATTATAAAATGATAAAACCTGCAGAGATAATCACAAACAAAGAGAAAGTGTTCCAGCTTGTGAACAGCAGACACATGTAAAAGCAAAAGTTAATAAATAAATCAAAACTATTATTGTTGGATACTTAATACATTTCTTGCATGGGGATGCACTTTCCTCAGATTTCTTTCAATTCAGACAAGACTGTCCAGGGAACAAATGTGACAGTTTTCTCAGCAGCTCCTTTTTTGGAAGCCAATTCCTTCCATTACAGTGTATTTGAAAATATAGTTTGGGATCTCTGAGAATGCAAATTCTGCCTAAGGCAGTGATACAGACAAAATAATATATAAAACTGAGAAATGCAAATAGTAATTCTCTCTGTTACTAGAGAATTACTTTGGGAGGTACCGTCTTGGATGTTTTTATTTGATTTAAACAAAATTTTTAGACCACTAACAATGCTAAAAAGAAGTCTTGTACTAAGTTTTCCAAAATCTACGGTTATTGTTAGAAAAAAGCCATTTCACTTTTAAAAATAGAAGGTAGGAAAGCTGTTATCAGAGGTACCTTTTCATAAGAGAGGTATTTACTGGATAAAATCATAACTTGGCTTTTTGCCCATCCAGAAACTTGGTTTAATGTTGCAATCGCATTATGCACCGCTTCAGGTGACAAAGATTCCAGCTGACTTGAAGTTAGCCCAACCACAGCATCCGACAGAGATCCAAGGACATCATTCAGTGTCTGGTTTTGCATGGCAATGTTCAGGAGTTGAGATTTGAGCTAAAGTAAACCAAAAAAAAGCATAAGGAAAACAAAAATCTGCCAAGAACCAATTTTCATTATCAACCGAAACTTTAACAGGAGTTTCTGGAACACGCACTGGCAACCACTTAGTGACCACACACTTCATAAAAATTCAAAAATGGAACCACAGTTGTCAAAGGAATATTGAACAGCAGGAAACAGAATGAGAAAAGAATGAGCACTGCATAAAAAACCAAAAATGGGGTTTTATTCTTTGCATTATATGATTGAGAACTATTTCCACTTATTTCCAAGATTTCAGTCATTTTTCACTCTTTTCTTTCCAAATTCAAGAAGGAAGTCACTCCTCCTCTGTTTTCAGGATTAAGTTAGGCAAGAAGAACAAGCATTGTACCCACCTTCTGAACCTCAGCCTGGAAACCTCTCAACTGATTGCATTTAATCATTTGATGAAGTAAAGCCCGGGCCACAGCAGAATCCATCTGTTCCATGTCATCATAAAAGCAAACCAATAAACCCAGCCTATATAGAAGAAAATACATTAGCTAACTTCTGCCATAAAAGGTGTCATTCTCAGGAAACTGGAATTTAGTATGGTATACCCTACTTATGCTCAAAACTTGAGTAACTTCTATCTGTCACTAACGCCTTAAGCTGCAATCTTTAAAACTCCACATGGCCTGAAATTTGGGTATGAGACATATGCACCGCTCTCCATATTCAGCCGAACTCCACCCAGATTGCCTGTGCTGTCAAAAACTCAACTTTCCTGGTTCCATTTGTCTGTGGCTGGATTTTCCCAGCTAATGACTCCACTCCCCTTGGCAGAACATGCAGTATAATCTCTGCTTGGAAAAGGACAGAATCTCTGGAAGTGGCTCGCTGAGTTCTTATCTGGATCGACTGGATGTTTTGAACTCTAAATCCTGCTTGGATTTCACATGCAGCGTAACTCACTCCTGTGCCAGAGCAGCAGCTAGAGCGTCACACAGCCTCTTTATCATTTCGGGTTTAGGCAAATCCTGCTGTATTTCACATCAAACGTATGACTGGCCAATGGATGGAGACCTGTCCAACTCAACACTGGCCAGCAGAAAATGCGCTGAGGCTCTGTCTCAGTTGTGCCCGCACAGCAGTTTGCAAGGCTGTGAACCAGGTCAGTTTCCTCCACAGCACCGCGATCTAACATTAAAGTCATGATTTCCATTAACCTCTGTGAAGTGCAACCACAGCCACGGTTGGTGGAGAGCAGTCACACTACAAAGGGCAAGCACCTTCCGACCTTGGCCTTGTGCTTGTTACTGCCATCACCCACAGCCCTGCAAAGCAGGTCTGAATTGTGAATCGCTCCTCTGGGCTTTAAGCTGCGCAGTGATGGTGATGAGTTCGTTTGTGGGAAGCCTGAATAAATCCCCTGTCACTGTAAACAACGAGCCTTTGCTGTCATAATTTACACAGGACAAGAACGTACAAAGCCCAGCTTTCCCGTCTCCGTTTTTAGCAATTCAGTGATGCAGGCATAGGCAGAGTCTAGGCAATAACATCCAGGTGTGAATGAAATCAACAGCAACGCTGCAGCACTAGCACAAATTCTGCAGCACAGGAAGGCTTAGCTGTTAGTCCTTCTAGCGCCTCTTACAACAACCTGCTTAATGATATAACAAAACACTGCTTCAGCAGCCCATCTGGATTCATGGGACATCATCAAACTAACATACAAATCAAAGAAACATCTATAACTGCATTTTTATAACAAATAATTACCTTCTGATGCATTATTGCATAGCCACCAAGAGCTCTTCATCTCCTTTGGGATTAGCAGCAATGAATAATACTACTTCTTAAAAGTAAAAGTGCATTTAAATCATCAGTATGGTTAAAATGAGTAATATAAAATAAGTGTGTTGTAAAAGCGGAATATATTAAGGATTATGGAGCATGACATTTCTCTCATCTGTGAGAATGTGGCACCTCTCATGAGTGGTAAAATAATTTTTAAGATTCTTGACATTGAAATTTAGAGCGTGGGCATAATTCTTCTCTCGCTTACGTCTCCTACCATCAGCAATACTTCATGGAAGTCAGCGAGTTACATTGCAGTAATGACAGGAACTCTGAAGCCATAAAGCATATTCTCCATTAGTTTAAAACGCCATGGTATCCCCCAAGGAGACTACAAATAACTTCAGACAGTGGTGTCTTGGGACTGAATACATCCATTTATACGACAGTAATATGTAAATGTGGAGTACAGCACTTTCTCACAGGTAGCTCTTCCTCACTGCATATTTATGAGTAAGAACAGTTTATTTTGTTCTTTTCATACAATCATGGAATGGTTAGAGCTGGAAGGGACCTTAAAGACCATCCAGTCCCACCCCCCTGCCCTGCGATGGACACCTCCCACCAGACCAGGTTGCTCCAAGCCCCCTCCAACCTGGCCTTGAACCCCTCCAGGGATGGGGCAGCCACAGCTTCTCTGGGCAACCTGGGCCAGGGTCTCACCACCCTCACAGCAAAGAAGTTCTTCCCCAGATCTCAGCTCAATCTCCCCTCTTTCAGTGTCAAACCCTTCCCCCTCGTCCTACGGCTCCCCTCCCTGATCAAGAGTCCCTCCCCAGCTTTCCTGGAGCCCCTTTAGGGACTGGAAGGGGCTCTAAGGTCTCCCCGGAGCCTTCTCTTCTCCAGGCTGAACCCCCCCAACTCTCTCAGCCTGTCCTCACAGCAGAGGGGCTCCAGCCCTCCCAGCATCTCCGTGGCCTCCTCTGGACTCCCTTCAACAGGTCTACAGTCCTTCTTAGGTTGGAGGCCCTTCAGGTTCAGGTTTTTATTATTAAAGTTCAGTGCTGCTTTAACAGCCCTGAAAATGCAGTTTCCTGCTTACAGACGCACTAGTCACGTGCATTTAAACATGGCTCATGTCTGCCCTGCAGGATGTGAAGAGGACACAGGATGGGCTTTACAACCCTTCACTGTGTGACTTCTCTGGTGACATCCAAGCCAATTAAAAACCACTTGCACTCCTGGCTGGCATGAGCTAAAGTTTCCTCCTTAAATCCTATCTGTAACATGATTTCCACAAAACACCCCCATCTTCTGTGATTCAAACAGCCAAGGCAACTCATGTCCTGCTGTCCCGATTTGTTTTATTGATGCAGTGTACAACGTGATGGAGCTCCGACTGGGTCCCCCATATACTTCTGTAGTCCTGCTATGAATGCTACAGACAACTCCTCACTGCGGAGCAGGAGACAAAGCATTAGATAATTAGGCACACCTCCAAAAATTCCTGAAGTAGCAATTCTTCACTGTTGCTAACCAGGGTTGGATTTCAGCCTAGATTTTTCTGCTGGAAGGAAGAAGCTATGCCATATCAACAATTTCATCAGCTACTTATTGCCCTTCTCTATTCTCCTTACTTACTCGTTCTCTCCATACACAGCTATAAAAGAGAAAGAAAAGCAGTCTTGCCTGTAGATAGTTGAAGCGTTTCTCATATCAAATCCTGACGAGTTTATTCTTTCCAGGAAAGCTTGTGCGAGCTCTGGTGTGATATCATACACTGCGTCCAACTGCTTTGTGGCGTTGTCGTAGCTAATGAACAGTCTTACCTGACCAATACAAAGAAAATCAAGTGTCAGGATTATGAAACAATTACATCCAATAAAATATGTTTGACACTAAATTAATTGAATCCATTCATGTTCTAGAGAAAGGAAAAAGACAGATTTGGATAATACAGTATTTTTGAAGGCAAAGCTGAATGAGCGATCCTCTGACAAACTGTCAAATAATTTGAGAGTCTTCTATCATTGGTCCCTATCTTTCTTTCCATAAAAGTCAAAGAAGTCTGATACAGATAAATAACTACATATTAATGACAGGCACTTTCAAATTCCAAAAAGAGAAGAATATTTGGTCGACAACGGATTTGGTTTCAATTTCTATTTAAGTAATTAAAATATATAAACTTCTTTTTCATGTTTAAGTTTGCATTTGTGTTCATATTGTTTGTAGCTGACATCACTTGACAATGATATATTCAATTACATGTTGTTACTTACTTCATTCAGACTGATTTTCAGAATTTCTTCTAATGGGAGATGGACCATGTATCTTCCCAAAATCCATAAGTTTTCTGCACTGACCCAAGAAGTTGATTCACTGAACTCTGTTTTGTACAAATAAATACTCACTACAATGTTAAGACAGTAATTATTTTTGAAAGATATCGTACCCAAAAAATTGTTATTGGTAAATAATCAAAAAAATATCTGCAAATCAGAAAAATCCTTAGCAGAGGGAGTCAGGTTCCCTCCATCAGCTAGATTTTAGCACCACACTTTTATGAGCTCATACTTTTTTTAATGAAAATGAAATAGTCATCCAAATGTCTCAAATTTTCTCATATGAAAATTATTAATGTTTTATGTTGTTGAAACAGAAAATGGATAAAGTATGGGAAAGGAAAAATTAAACCAATAGCATTAAATTCATAGTAGCGCTTTTTAAATTCAGCTTTCCTAATCAAATATATTATTTAAGAACACCAGGAAGGCATGATACTTTCTAACACTTTATACATCTTCTATATTATTATTGATGATACCACTCATTTCAGCAATATGCAATAGCAATAATGGAGAAAATGGGAAAACATTCATATACCTATATGGAAATAGGCTGACAAAAATTACAAAATACTGCATAATAGTTTAAAAATGTCATTCATTTAGTAACATTCTCCCAAGGACTGAAAAATGAAACCATGATTCAAATATCCCTGAGAAAAATGTACTCATGGACTAGATGGGTACTTTGAACCAAAAAGACAGTTTTTTCTCCAAAGTGTCCTAATTTGCATGTCTCAACATGTGGTGGCTCTGAACGTATTCCTTAGCAGTGCTGATACAACTCTGTTAAAATAAAATCATCAGCGCATTTTGCAGAGTTTTCAGTATCTGAAAAAAAACAGCCTATAAATAACAGAAGCTGAAAAACCCCTTTTAGTGGTTTTTTTGAAAGCACAGATCTAAGCTCCTTAGCTGAGACAAGATGATGTTCCCAGCAGACCTGTCTGTCAAGCCTCCCGTTTTTGCAGCGATACTATCTCCCATTGCCAAGAACGCTGGGACACTTGAAGGTATGACAGAAGAGTTAAACAAAAACTATCGCAATTTAAGAATGTTGACTGTGGCAGAACAGACTTGCAGTTACCAAGCGGGGAACCCATGATCCCCAAAAGCTGTTTGACGCCGAGGGGTTTTTTCCCAGGACTGCTGAGTATCATCAGGCACATCCTGCATCCTTCTTCCCCAGTAATGCACTGGCAGTAACACCACCTCAGCAGCATCATCCACTTCTCTCTACCAATTAACGAGTTACTCTGGTATTTTGAAACAGCAGAAGTCCCAGGAGCCAAATTTAGCTCCAGTGAAGCAAGTGAGCATTTTGCATTTGATTTCCAGGGAAAGAGGAAGAACATACACATGTAAAAGTCTAAAATGCTCCCACGACAGCACTGCCGGGATGTTCAGTGAAACCCAAGCACTGGCTCTGATGCCTCAGTGCCGCTGCCACTTTACAGCCCCTCATGGAGCCTGTCCTGCACTGTCCCAGCTGTGGCACATCTGTTTAAGACACATTAACAAGGCAAACAGATGTGGTAAAATGCATAAAATCAGAATTAATGAGCTTTGTTTTTATCTTGTGCCATTTGAACAAGCCGGTGCCATGTGCAGTAGAACTTTCACAACATCCTGCATTTCTTTTGTATTTTTAAACAGTGCATTGTCTAATGTATTCTGAGACAGATCTATTTCTCTAGTCTGAATAGGAGGTCAGAAGTGAACAACACCCCTGTGCAGAGTACCTGACAATTGGATCCTATTTAAGTCTTAGAAAAAGGACTCGAGTACAAAGATTTTGTGTATAGCTCTGTGCAGAAGAGATGAAGAGCAAGCCTCTTTGGAGAACTATTTGCCGTGAATAACAAATATATTATGTTTACTGTATTCTGGAGCAAAGGTATTCAAGACAGCTACTCTTAAACAGACGTGTTAAATTTAGGAAACAATTCAGTATAACAGATAGGCCTTTTGCCAACTGTTTTTCTCTTATGATAAGCAAGAAGAAAATACTTTGTACATAACGTACCACTCATGTTGTAGGATTTTTGTAGCATCTGCTTCATCCAGCCATACAGCGCTCTCTGTGTATTTGCTGAGGTTTTGTCATAGAGGTCCTTGAATACTGTTGATCTAAGTGATACAAGGACATGTAAGTTCACTAATGAGTTAACTATTTTTTTTTAAATTACACACTTGGATAAATGCTTTTAGAAACAGCATCACATAAGCAGAAAGCTGTACCTGGAAAATAGACTGAGACTATATAATAACCTATTTTTAAAAGCATATATAGTCAGCAAATACTACATAGTATTAATTGTGTCTGGAAAATAAATGGCTTACAAGTTTCTGAAGGCATCCTCCGGCAGAACGTTTGGGAGGCTCCCAATGACATCAGGTTGGAGATAGTTCACCCCTGACACCCGCAAAACCTGGCTTAGGATATCCACACAGTCCAAAGCACTCAGAGCCAGAAAGCATTTATCCAGTGTTATAAGGAACAAGGTCCTGTTTACTCCTGGACTTTGAAAAATTCTCTCTTTAGTCTTGTCCCAATCAAGAATAATATTTCCCATTTCCTGCAAGCAACAAAGGGTTTAAACAATGTCTCTTTCAGTATACTCATATATTGAATGTCTCTTTCTATATATATATACATTCAATATACTGTTCATTTTGAGGCCTGACAAAAAACATTCTACAAAAAAATATGGTGCAAAATTCTGTCTGGTTGCATTATTTCATATAATTCCTTTCTGGCATTGGCCAGAGACCATCTTGAATGTTTTCATAAAATCAAAATGCAAACCAGAAAAATAATCCAAATGGTTGAAGTTATAGTGTGCGCTCGCATGAAAGAATTAGTTACTTGGAAAATGAAAGGATATCGGGATGGAATGGGTATCATTTCATATATAATTTAATATGCAGACATCTCTAGAACAGACCTTTCCCCATGCAGTATTTCTTGCAGCCATTACTACAAACATCCCTTCCAGAAGATGGGGCAAGGTCAGAGAGCCAAGCCCAGCAAACAAGTCTCCCTGGCTGGGGATGGATTATGAGGTTGCTCCTCTCACGAGTGTCATGTCCAGGACAGCGTGTCCAGAGCCCACAGTCGCAGCCTGGCCATCTGCTCGTGCGACACTATCAGTCCTGGAAGGACTGGGCAAGGTGTTTGAGAGGACAAAACCTATAGCTACTGAGTTACGCTGTGCCGCGCTGGCTGCAGTGTGTGCTGCACACCCATCCCGTGAGCAGGGGCTGCACCACCATCGTCTGAGCGCTGGATGATACTGCCCTTGCTCTGGGCAGTCGCCTCGTGCGTTGGGGGAAACGCTCTCCCTTTCTCCCAGATTCAAGTGCTCTCGGACACCAGGCTGTGATCCCACCCCTGCGGTGGGGACCTCCCTGGTGCCCCTCGCTGACTTTGAGTGAGGCTTTTAAGATGGGTTACACAGGGAACGCACCAGAGGCAAGTGAACGTGCTATGCTGCCTCCTCTCCAAATTGCCTAACAATCCACTTGCACACTCCACAACTAATTAGCAAGATAATTTCACCTTCTTCAGTCCTCTTGGTTCTCTTTCTAGACACTGAAGAGAAGCAGATGCTCCTATCGTCTGGTCCTATCTACCTCAGACACTTGCATAGGAAGGTAAATCATGCTCTGGAGATGCGTTTTTTTTTCCACTGATTACAGAGAAAATCCAGACAATTAGCTTGGACTCGGCACCAAACTTTTAAACAAGAATTAAATAAAATAAGCCCAACCTAAGGAGCGGGGCTCCTGGAATCTAATCCAAACCAGCTAAGTAACTGGGTGGTGTGCACTGCGAGACCCCCCGCCCAGCCCTTTCCCATTTGCCCATTTGACAGCAGCTTTTATTTTTCACAAGTGCAAAGCGACTTACAAGATGGTCCTTTCTGATGTTGAAGAGATACTTCATCGCAGTTTGGAACTGCTGCTGATCAAGCTGTTGAAATTCGGACAGTAGTTGCCTAGGCTGGTATAAAAGGCTCTTCAGGTAACTTTTTATGGACATCTGAAGTATAGAAAAATATGCGTAATATAGATAAAACTCGTACTACTGTACTATGGGCATCTTTTACTCCCCGAAAATCTCCATTTAAGGAGAGGGAAGTGCTTAGCTCCTGTATTGCCTGTGTTGTCAATGACTACAAGAACTATATTCAACACAAACTGCAAACAAAAATAATCTGAATGTAATGCTGAAAGAAGTAATTTTTGAATCCTATTCTTGGCTTCATGAGCGAGTCGTCTCCAGTGAGCCATTTAACAACAATGCCTCAGTTTCTCACTTCATAAAACAAGAGTAATAATGCTTTTCTGCTTCATGCAGCAGAGCTGTGAAAATGAAACCTTCCTTTAAAGAGCTCAAAAAAAAAAATCAGGTACTGTGTGCATATCATTATTACTTAAAAAAAAGGAAGGAAATGTGCAATCAGATGGGAGGAAAAGTCTGTACCAGGTTGTAAGGCAAAAATATTGTCTCTCACATCAAACTGCATTACCAGCTAACAATCTCATGCCTGTTTTGAAAATCTAAGGGGAATTATAACATTGGAACAGAAAGTGCTGTAAGGCTCATTAGCACCAGGCTGGAGTAAAATCCCTTCTAATTCCTGACAGAATTATTTCAGAATTGGTTTGGAATTTGAGTTGAAACTGTTCTTTGTTGTCTTTGCTCAGCTTGCATTGCCACCAAGAAATATGAATATAGTTGGGTCCTTGTTGCCCAGGGGGTCCAGGCCTGATTACAGCCCTAAACTGTTAATAAACTTAATCGAATGGGAAGAGGCAGCGTTAGTCTCGTGTAGCCTTGGGTGGGCTGCGGCAGTGAAATGGAGCTTGGGAGGTCTGCGCCGTTGAGATGCACGGCCGGGGGCATCAGGATCACCTGAGGATGCCAGGGGCATCAGGATCACCTCAGGATCACCTGAGGCTCAGGGATTGCACATTGGGCACTTTCCTTTCTCCAAGCGCGCAGGGAGGGGGTGAGTTGTGATGAAGCCACAGCTGCACTTAAACCAGCTGGTAACCTCTCACAGTGACCAGGGATAAAGAACAAGGACTTCTTCCTGTATCACTTACACATCCACAATTTACAAAAACAGAGTTCAGAGGAGCCTTAGAAAGTGGATGTGTTTTGTAGGATGCTCTGGAGCTCCTCATTCCACCAGAAGTAGTGCAAACTACAGCCAAGGTCACAATCTGGGAGAAACTTGCCGTTTTGTGGAGAAACAGCATGTGGATACACTCAATTCAGAAACAATGGCTAAGCCTGAAAATTCTGCTTTCCATCAGAGAAAAAGCAAAGAGATCTTCTTTCTTATTATTTCTGCTGTGCATACTCCTGCAATCTTAGGGGAAAAAACAACCAAAAACCTATTCCCATTTTCTACTTATCTGCTACACTGTAGATCTGTTATCTCTACTATTGACAACCTAGCTTTGGTTACAGACATAGGTTGCTTTTTTAATTCCTTTTTAAATAAGAATTTTCATGCATTTTAAATGGCACAAACCTGTAGGCTGCTAAGAGTAAACATAACTTCCTGGGCATGAAAATACGCCATGACTTTTGTAAGCATATCTGCTGTCCAGACATTGGAACTGTAACAGAAAACAGGACCAAAAATGCCAGTAAAATAATATAACACGTAAAAGTGCAGATTACAAGACAAAACAAGAATAAGAAAAGCAAACACACTTACTCACACTGTAATGACACAATATTCAGCTTTTTGGCCTAACAAGACTAATAGACAACCTATTTAATGCAATGAAAACGTGTGATTCAACAAGGAATGCAATTAATTATTTATATTTTTTTTAATCTAACTCCACAGCCACCCACAATAATCTCAATTTTCCATCATGCTGCTGCTAGTATGATCTCCAGGCATGAGACAAGCCGTGCCGCGGCTGGTCCGGAGCTATAGGCGTGTGTGCTAGCACCCTGCTATGCCTGTTCTGCTCTGCTTGTAGAAAGAAAGTTGAGTCTGCTGCCTTTCCCCCAGCAGAGGCTTTAATTTCAGCCTGTCTTCTTTATGCAGCCATTGATTTTTTTCAAAACACGTAGGAGTGGATTTGCCTTTGAGGCTTATATTGCTCTTTCAAATTTAGACAGAATTAGCAAATAATTCAAAAGTCTCCAGGAGCTGGAGGAAGTGGGATGGATGGGGGACAGAGCAGCACTGAAAGAAGAAGGACAGAAAGTTGGAACTGCACCTAATTTCCTTAAGAAGCCATTCTGAAACATACGAACAAGCTAATCACAAAAATTTCTGAAAACTTTAGCAGATACTTATTCTCAGCCCCATTCTATGCATGCTTTTTGCTTTACCATGAAAAACATTTTCCTTGTTAAGAGGAAATACTCCTCACAGGGGATCTAAATCAAAGTAATCCTATGTGCCAATTTCATTCTATCCATAATATCCCAGTTTCTGTGGAAATGAAACAGATCATATCTGAAGTGCAAGATAATACTGAATATCAAGATGTTGAGAGTAATACATTACCTCTGAAAATGAAGTATATCAAGGAGGGCTACACATGAAAAACGGAACATAAAAAGTTATGGTGAGATAGTGAGTTCTAATTCCTTTTAGAAGCAGAAGTGGGAACAATTTTGTACATTACCATTCAGATATTTCCCAGTTATTACTTCCTCCTAAGGAAAAAATTATAAATATATGTAATAAATTATTATTTTTAGATTATAATATAAAATGTTAGTAGAGAGATCAAATAAAAATACTAACCACAGCTTTGTGTAATAATGGCGGCAAATCTGTAAAAGATTATCCTGTTATTAAAAGTGGATTTAATGTTTTACATTCAACTGTGTTATACAAAAATACATGTGTAGTATATACAGTGAAACTATATATACACATATAATCTATTTCTAAGCATTTAATGCAGTTCTGATTGAACATATTTACAGAAAAACAGTGACAATAAAAGGCTATTAAATAATAATAATAATAATAATCTTGGTCAAAATCTTTGCTGGCATAGCTCCATGAAATCAAGACAGCAGAAAATATGGTCCTAGTTACTAAACAGCACTGCATCTATTTTACTACACATAGCTTCTTCCATCCACACAAAACACATCCCTCATACAGGAGCTCTGGTCTTACCTTCAGAGTCCTGACTGTGTGTAATCTCAGCATGACTCACTGATATCAATAAGAAACATATCTTCAAAAGTCTGGACATTTCTTCTAGTGTTTATTAGAATCAAAACATATTTGGATTGAAAAGGAAAATAAAAAGAACAGAGTCAAAAGGCAATATTCACCCAAACCTTTCATAGCTATAAATCAGAGACAGTACAGAGTGCAGATAGAGATCACAATGATCTAAAAGTACTTGCTCCTAATTTTTACATTTAGATCTTTTTCCAGGGTAAACATATCTTTTATGCAAATACAAGTCTGCCGAGTGTGCCTGTGCAGCCAGATTTATTTCCCTTTTACCAAACAGCTGTTTAAATTTTCTTCCTAGGACCACCGTTTATTTACTAAGCCACATTCCACCTAATATTACTTAAATGCAGTTTTGTTAAAGCAAAAAAAACACAAATACTTTTAAACTCAGATAAACGAGAAAAGAAATAGAGGGAGTGAAAAAGGAGATCGTAAAGAAGCCCAGATTAACCCTAAACTGTGTCTAGCTCGCGAGGTTGTCTGCACGGTCACTGCCGGTGGGCCCGGGACCCGCAGCCCCCTGTACACAGGGGGTGGTTGGTGCTGGTGCCAGCTCGGGGCAGGGGGTGAAGGAGTGTACCCCCCACCACCACTGCAAAAGGGGGAGAACATCCTTCTGCCCCTCTGAAGTGGAGGGAAAGCGACACGCTTGGGAAACAGAGTTCAAGACCGTGCCACTTCACTCAGTGGGATCAAAGCTCTAATCTGTGCACTCATGAGAAGGGTACCATCAGTTTCTCACCACTAGCTAGGACACAGATTCTATGCAAACTCGTGTTTTAGTAGCTCTTGCTATCCCTGCTACCCCGTGCTATGCGGTGTAAAGATCACCGAAAGATAAATTAGCTGGAAGGGCAGTAACGGGACACCTGGAGCTTTTCACCAGGGTGTCACCGATTCTCATCGGACAAGACTGACAATCTCACCATTGTCCTATATGAAATCAATTTGTTGCTTTCCATCTAGGTCCTGAATGACAAGGATGGACACCGCAGTAGCACAACGGGGCGGAAGGGAATCAGCGACAGAGCAGGTCCCGCTCTCGTGGGGCCCCTCCACAGCACTGAGGACCACGAGCTGCTTCACCCCACGTTGAACCACGCTGGCTGCCGAGAGGATTTCTGCCTCTGCCCCCCTGCCTGGCCCTCTGCCCAGCCACCAGAGTCATCTTCCCCCCAGGTAAAGCAATTAATTAAACTAGGATAACAGATGAAGCCCTGTTCTACAGATCACAGCTTCTTACACTGGGATTAGTCCCTGATTTTAACAAATGACATGGAGGTCCCCACTGGCCAACCTCACTCTGACCCCGAGATGACTTTGTTAGGTTTTCTATTTGCAGCCGCATTTAATTTCTGCATTTCTTTTTGTTGCTGGATTCATTCTCTTTTTTTTTTTTTCCAGAAGTTTTTTGCCACAGCTTGAGTTACAGATCTGAAGATTTGATAAATACAAACGTCTTTTTAAGATTGTGTAATCTCACGTATCAGCAAGGTACTCTTTTATGAAAGCATCTTTCAACAGCCTCTAGCGATACTTCAGTCTGTCGCAAATACTTTAATCCAGTCTTGTAACAGGAGTGACTCAAACTGATGGATGATGAAAAATTTAAACACCAGACTTTAAAAAGCTATCCCCTCCGTCCTGTTCTTGCACACACTGAAACCCTTCTCAGCTATTCTTTTGGGAGCGCCACAGTACACGTCTCTCATTCAGACATATCCTGTTTCCTAGACAATGAACTTTCTTGTGTTTGTTTCTGCCTTTGCCCTATTAATTTTGCAGCAAGGTTTCATTCCTCTGCATACTTTAAATCATGCTACCAGTGTCAATCCTGATTTGCTTATTACAACTCATTCACTTTGATCGGGAGTGTATTTTAATTAAAGCACACTAAATTAATACGTAAGGATATTAAATGCTAGAGAAAGTGCTTTTTTACCCTAACTCTGCACAATTAGCAGGTGCGGAAAAAGCCTGCTGTGAAATAGCCCTGCTTGATAAAACAATCTACGGCATGAAATAGTTCCTTTTGTGGGTGAAACCAGTCTGCAGAAGCTCACTGCAGCTTTTAGACATCTCCAAATCACCCTGTCGGGATCTCTTGCAGATCCCATCCAGCATTTCCCCAGAGATCATTCCTTGCATCACAGCATCTGCTGTGATCACATCCCTGAGATGTCACCCTTGCAGGACTCCCCGGTCACGAGGAGCTTGCAGATTGCCTTCTTTAGCTCCCTAAACAGATGCTCTTCCATGTAAGAAATCCTAGACATTTTATCACTCACTCCAATGCAGCTGTTGCCTTATCTGAAGCTTGATAACCAGAAAGATAACCTCATAATCAGAAATCTTGCTGATAAACCCTTGCACGACCGGCAGTCGGGCTCCCGGCACCTGTGCAGAACAGCCCCATGTGCAGCGAGGAACCTCATGGGGTCCTGGCTGGAGAGAGGGGAGCCAGGGAAGGGCAGGAGAGAAGAAAGAGACGGAGGGTTCCTGGGCAGAGCCGGGACCCCCTGGCACTTTACCTGCCTCCGCCGTGTGCCTCCTTCCCACGGTCGCGGTGCAATGAGTGGGGCGTCTGTGGTGAGGACGCAGGGCAGGGACCGGGAGCGGGGCCAGCACCGCCCGCAGCACTGCGGGGGGAACGTCTCCTCGGCAGGGGCTTAGGGGGCGAGGGACCCACAGAAGGCAGAAGAGGACACTTCTTCTGAGATGGAGAGAGAACACTCAGGGCCAGGCTGGTGCTGCCCCACGCATCCCCAGCAGAACAGGGAAATAGCCTGTACCTGGGATCACCTGGCAAAGGGGCTACGGTTTCCTGGAGATGAAGTCGTTCCAACTTTGTGTTGAAAGTTTCTGACTAAATCATGCCCTTGTTCAGCACTTTTTTCCTGTGAGGCAGCACCTCCTGCGCACCTTGACAGAACGGAGAGCTCAGTTACTCTGTGGGGCAGAACATGCACACGTGTGAGGACTTGCACCGTCACCCACAGCCGGACAGGCACAGCGGAGAGATGAGGCAGGTCCCCCAAGCCTGGGACAATGAACTTGGACATGGGACTTGCAATAAACACTTGTCCCCTTGGAAGACAGTACTTCAGGCCATTTAATCAACGACTGGACTCAAGAGTTTCTTTGCGGGGGCTGTGTGAACAGACATTAGCCACACACAAACTCCCACCGTCTGGCAAGAAATAGCAGCCCCTTTCCCCCGACGTGACGGGCCATGCTGTGCCCTTCCTGCACAAGGAACTCCAATTGTACAAGAACAGGTGTAGGTACAGTCCCTTGGCGCCACATTCAACGGGACTAAGCAGGTTTTGGACCCTGCTGGATCTAAGCTTACTCAGTTCATAGCTTTTCCCTGTTATTGCTCATGTTTTAATAAGTTCTAATTCCCCATCTCAAGTGTAAGAATAGTTGTTTAAATAGAGGGAACAAACCACGAACTCATAAGAAAAAACCCCACTGTTATTTACGTTGTATCTTCTGTCCCAAAATTTCTCACAGCTATTACAAACCGAAGCCCTAAGTGACAGGACTAAAAGATATGAGATGTGAAATGCATAGTCTCTTGTGTGATTTTTAACCTGTGGGATTAAAACATTTAAGCACCTTTGAAGAAGTCTGTCTTAATACATATCTGCTACAGGAAGCTAAATTCATTACACATTAAGGAACATATTTTCCCACTTCTAGATGAGCACAAATGAAGGTAACAAACCAAAATGAATGGATTCACTCCCAAGCTTACATAGCTTGCACTCCATAGCTTGCATTTTTTCCAACACATGAATCAGATTGTACTCTGTGCCAAAATTCAACAGCACATGCTGAAACAAGAATAATACTGAACCTGAGTTACTGTTGAAAAAACCCACCAGTCAAAGCCCTCACCCCATACTACGGAATACTTACCATTCCACAAGATGACGGAGAATGAAAGGCGAGTAAACTAGCAAGAGAAATCACTAGCCATCAGGCAAAGGAAGTCCAAAGTAAACCTAAAAAGACACACGGGAACATCCTACCTGGCATAAGATCACCAATTGTAAAAAAACCCAAACAAAAACCACAATGCACAACTTTTTTAGACTTCAAAAGCAAAGGTAAGTCAGTTCTTACTTTACTTACCAGCCAATATACAAGCTGAGGTCTCTCTGCTCTCTCACAACACTTACATCCCAAGCAACGTACGACACTGCTGCCAGCACATGCTGCTTGTTGTTTTAAAGGAAGGTTACATCCCAACTGCCAGAAACTATCCATTTTAAACAGAGTTTTTAGAATAAAACATGTGAAAATAAATAGCATTTGCTTAGAATTCCCAGAGCAAGGAAAATGTCCCAAGCTAGCAAAACCTTCAAAATCAGGTCCCTATAGCCTGACCCTCAGAGGCAGTTTGACTCACAGAATTTGCAAGGAACTGCCTGCACATCTTTTAAGCTGAAAACTTTTGGGAACAACTTGCTTATAAAGTTTGTTATTAAAGCCATCAGTTTAAAGTGCAAAGTTCTGACAAGGTCTACCATAAACCCTGTTGCTGGAAAATGGCCTATGCAAAAGCAGTAAGGATTTATGAGCTTTGAGAGGAACATGAAAGAAATCCAACCAGAAGTGATACATTTTTTTGTGGACTGTTATCCCTTTAAACAATAGTTAAATGCTGTTCAACAAATGCAAGGTTGTGCTGCTACTGAGAGCTTGATTCCCAACACAAAGAGCAGTTGATGCAGACAAGCGTGGCTATGGTTACAAAAATGAACACAAAAATTAATGCAAAAAGTAATCTCAAAAAAAGTTTATTAGCACGATTAAAAACACGTGAAGAATGACAGTAAGAGAGAAAGTAACTTAGCATGGAAGAATATCCATTTCAACAGTTTATATTCAACAAGGTCTGAACTGGGTGGATAACTTTATTGCCAGATTTCGCTTCGTTTCTTTAAGAATGGTTCACATTTTATCAGTTTCATCATTATTAGGACTATTGCTTTTGTTTGAATCTGATCCCTGTTGCAGGTAAGTATAAAAAAATATCGCCCATTACTGCTGGATTGCAGAATGTACTGTTGGTTTAAGAGCTGGTAAAAAAAAAGAAATTCTCAACTGAAGAGTCTGTTTAAAAAACCACCTTTTTTTTTTCCTAATCACACTACAAAGAAATACATTAGTATTTTGGCCTTTAAATTTCTTACATGGTAT
This sequence comes from Numenius arquata, assembly GCF_964106895.1. Classification (NCBI taxonomy): domain Eukaryota; kingdom Metazoa; phylum Chordata; class Aves; order Charadriiformes; family Scolopacidae; genus Numenius; species Numenius arquata. The sequence goes on along the minus strand of NC_133589.1, from coordinate 246,954 downwards.
TTATTTAGCATGGCAGTCCCCAAATTCCCTCCCTTTAAGTAACCATAAATCAAACCTCTCTTGCAGAGGCTGCTTCTTGGGTTAGATTCTGGAGATTTACTTCATACACGCTTACACTGGCTTGAGGACGAAGACAGCATCGTCTAGTACATAGTAGTCATTATACATATCACCTTCACATAGGTACGGCAGTCTGGTGAAAGCCTCTATGGCAAAACCAGCTTTACTGAACACTTCTGGCAGGCTATTCACCTGTTCTTCCCAAGTGTGCCCTTTGATTTCCAAAACTTCTGAGGGCTTTTCCCACTTGCCACCTACTGAGAAAACAAAATGGTTTTGTTTAAATTACAAAGAAAACTTTGTTGTGTTTTGCATTTTCTTACAGAAAGCATACTACACAGATTAGGTTCCATTCCACTCCAAACAGGAGGTTGACAAGCCATTTGTAGAGCTGTTGGAAGATCAATTCAAAGTTTTACCTATTGTTCAGAAGCAGCTCTCTTTTGTGACATTTTTAACTGGCAGCCCCGAGACTGGCTGAAAAGTAACGTCCATTAGTGAGCCTGGTGTTCAGCAGACATAGACAGGCAATTTAATGCTTTTCCAGCATTATAAAATTCTTTCTTTATGCTCACTGTCTGGCCAAAGATGGCTTCAGGTAATTACAGTAAATCGAGCCAGCAAGTTGAAAATTATGCTTTGCTGTGAAGCTTCCATCAGCAGATCACCACACTTTCATGGATGGCTACAGAACCTTTGGTCCTCCAGTGGCCACCTACTAGCTGATACAGTAAAGACTGCTAGAGTCATAAAAAATTAAGAAGCTGAACACTTGTATCACATTGGAAAACCCATTGTCATTTGTTATATCTGATAAAATAATCTGAAGGTTATAGGCACAACTCTCAGAAGTTCAAAATTTAAAACTCTCCACCCATTTTTCCAGTAACATCATCCAGAAATAACAAGTGTTTTCTGGTTTGATCTGTACCTTTAACCAGTTTGCTAAATGCAGTTATAAACACCCTTCTAAACAGGAAGTTCTAAATCTTGTGATTCAGAGCGTTCTGCAACTCCAAAGATTTCCTAAGTTCCTCTTCCTTTAAGCAGAATCATTTCCAGAAAGATACAAGAAATGGCATCTTTCAACAAATTAAAAAACCTCCTGATGCTGGCATTTGACTGCATTCTGTACGGTGCTGGTAAGACTTTCGTTTAAGCTTCTTGTATTTTCCCATGTAATAGCAGTTAAACAAGACTGAAAAAGTTGTGGTTATGATTTGCAACATAGCTACAAAATAAGGGCAGTAAGAAGTTTTGCTGAGAATCAAGCTAATTTCTGCTATCTTCATACAGCTTCCAAATTAAGCAACTGTTAGCAAATGCTTTTTCTTCTGAAAGTCAGAAATTACAGATTACAGGAGCATTTCAGGGTCAAATTCTACCGCACGTCCCTGCAAAGAAGGGTCCCGCAGCCGCACCGTGGCTTCAGTGCAGCTGTGCTGTTTGGGAGGAAGGTTTGGGAAGTCTGGCAGCCAGTTTCTGCATGAACTGGAGCCATGGAGCCCTCCTCTGCAAGGCCACCCAGAGCCCTGGGGTGAGGGGAAACGATAAGGGATCAGCTGTGGAAGCACCAGCTACTGCCTCTCACCACCCAGGGTGCGAGGACAGCAACAACTTAGATTACCACAACCTTCAGATTGCTGCAGCTGCTGTGGAACGGCTCTGATGTTGATCTGACACAGAAGCAGAGTTTCATTTTATTCCTGTAGAAGTCAGACACTGAATCTGCTTGGATTTGGTCCATAGAACACTCAGGGAGAAAAATGATGAAGGGTCAATGCTGATTGTCCACAGTGGACAAGCTTATAAATTGTGTATCAGCAGTAGATTAAGAGACTTCAGTGTATTTTTCTTATAATTTGTTATTTTCTAGGAAGCAGAAAAGGATGCTGTTAAGCTTCTACCTTCATTTTCACTGCAATAATCTCAATTCCGTTGTTCAAATAACTAAGCAATTTATTTGAATATAATTAAATATACTAAACCAGTATTTAAATTATGAATTTCAATAAGGACTTAAAAAAAAACTCCCAGACTAGTCATATTAAATCTTAGATTTCAGTTCCTTAATTAGAATTCTCTTCTCTGATTAACCTTCCTTTTTTCTCTACACACATTTTTAAATATCAGAACTAACAAGCAATATTATTATCCTTAGAAACCCAGAGTCAATATATGTGATGAAGTGGAAGAATGTTTAGGAACTACTGTGAATTCTAACCAATGTTAGGAAATGGCTGTTATAAACGCCTCCATTTACATGATCTCCACTGCCTGCCATCGGGCTGTCTGACTTGACTCGCAGATCAGGAACGGCCGAGGAGAGAAACCATTGCAGAACTACTACTCCAAGCATCTAGACTTATGTCACACAACATCCCCAAATACTCAGGACTAATCTGAGGCAGGAAACTACACAAAGTATTCTTTCGGTCTTCTCCACAGCCGAAGGAGACATTCACATTATTTTAGATGTACGAATCTTCTCTATACTTTTTCAGAAAAAAGTAAGTTAAGCACATTACCACATAGGTAAAACTGCTAAATGAACGCATGGGCAAGCTGTAGGAATTATCGAAAGTTTGCTGGAAAGAACTTTAAAAATGCCAAGTTCAAAACACAGTTGGTTTTCCTCCTTTCCTCCAATGAACCAGAAGGTTAATTTTCCTTTTAGATTGTGCCTTGCTTTTTCCCTGTCCCTCATGCTACCAGCTGTTTATTCTCAACAGGTGCTGCAGAAACCTGTCAAGTGACTGTAACACAACCCAGATTTCAGGAGGCCGACCACTCCATGCACACCGTGTTCCTAACATGTGCTTTCTCTGCCTCTGGATGCTCCTTGTCCCCACCTGAAGTGCTATGGTTTCGTTTTTTAACTAACAAACATGAGGATTTGTGTACTCCTGGATGCACAGATCATCAGAAGTACCAAGTACATGTATTATCAGGAAATAACTTTTCACTTCAGATCAATGATCTGACTGTAGACGACAATGCTGTTTACATCTGTGGAATAGCATTTTCAGATTCAAGTTCACCCCGTTCTAAACAAGTAGGAGGTGGAACAGTACTAACGAAAACAGGTCAGTTGATAATTCCTTCTTAATGAAGTATCTTAAAAGAAATGAATTATCTTTCCTAAATACTCCCTTTACTTCCACTTTCCAGAATGGCATTTAAGGTGGAAATACCAACAAAACTATTAGGAGGACTATGACTATATTAAAATATTTATTAAAACCATGGAAGGATTCTACAAATAAGCATCTTAATCTTGTTTGCTAATTAGAACGTTCTGTCATACAAGGCAAATGACTCTAGAAATCTATAAAAGAAAGAAGTTTTGTATTCTGTGTTATCTAACAATACTCTACATCCTCTTACATAAAGACTTCAATGTCTATCAGAAAGGAAGTATCAACAGAAAAACGAGAAGTAGAGAAACTGACATTTAGTGGAAACAGGCGCCAAAAGTAGAGGGTCCCAGAACCGGGGATTCACTGGGCCAGCCTGAGCAAAAAGTTTTGGTTCTGAACCTTTGTATTATTTGCCTTCTAGTTAAGAAAGTGATCTGACTTCATTAACTACATTTCAGTTTTACATGACTAAAATAGAAAAAAAACCCCAAACCACCAACTAGTTGGATTATTGCTTTCCCTATATTCCTTCCTTCCTCTATCTGATAGCACTTCTCAACAAAGGTCTGTAAGCTTTATTCAGATGTTCCTTCACAAGAGCAGAAAACTGGATTCTATTCTCTGTCTACTCCTCAAGGAAGGGTTCATAATCAAAACCAAAAAGTCCCCATTGCCCATGCAAACATTCACAGAAACAAAAGTGATGTCACTAAGGAATTCAGACTGAAAATGAACCAAAAAATACTGTCGGGTTTTTCAATTCCTCAAGAGGAAGGGAGGTGAAATGCAGAATCCTAAGAAAATTATGTGAATCTGAAGAACTGTCCTTTACTCTAACACTCACTTTTAATCGAGGAGCAGAGAAGCAGCACAGCAACGGAAAACTCATCTTCATGATCATCGCCTTGTCCTTATTGCTTCTGTACAGTACCACTGTATTCACACTCCTTGTAATCTACAAGGTAGGCTCAAAGTAATTCTTCTGATTTTGTTCATTTTGTAAATCTAAGCAGTTTTAACATCTCCATAAGGAGAAAAATAAGACATTCCTAGATTCCACAGCTTTTATGATTAAGTTTTAAAGAGGTAGTTGAAGATCACACACTGCACACATCTGCAAACTTGTGTGGCGCATACCTGTACTCCCAACAGCGACCACATTTTCTTTTTTCAGTAAAGTGTCTAAAAGAAAAGGTATTCTAAAGTTAAAGTTATCCTGAGAGTAATTATTGGCACGTTGGACATTATCTGTCAAGGCACACTCAAAAAGCAGAACTAGAAGTCACCACTGTAAGTCATAAACTCTTTGGATTAGTTTCCAGCAAAAGCAAAATAATTTAAATTTACTGTAAAAGTATTTGTGAGCTGCAGTAAAGTTACTGCAGACTGACTTTGCTTCTGTAATAAAATTCAATTCATACATCATAAATATACGGAATAAAGACCTTGGTAAAATTTAAAAATATCAGCAACATGGAAGAAGTTTTATGCTTATAGGAAAAATTGTGTTTAGTTAAAAAAAACCAACCACACCCAAAGCTGCAACTGGAATCTTTACATAATAATGAGACTTTGACATGACAATGAGGGCTTCACAGTCCTAAATGGTATGGTATGGTAAAATGGTTCTTTGCTGTAGTGATCAGTGTCTAAGCATAAAGACAGGACAGATTTTTGTTTTTCTTCAAACTAGGTGAAGCAGTATAGTGGGAAAAATGAGTCAAGCCTTCCTCAAGGGGAAAACCTGATATCTGAGATGCCGTTGGTTTATTTTTGAGAACTGGGTAGTGCTTCAAGCAGGTCCCACTGCCCTCAAAGCAAAAATACTTGCACTATCTACTACCAGAAACTGAAAAAGGCCTTCGACACTTGAAAACTTCCCTGATTTTTCAATGGTATAAGCTGATCTAATGATTTATCTACACACTGTTGATGCTGTAAAAGGGCAACACGTTTAACTATTTTGCTTCTCAGTTGGCTTCTCATCTTATGTTTTAATCAGTTTTTATTTTATCATCCCTCTCTCCAGTTAAAACCAAAGCTGCTAAAGAAAAGCGGGAATGAAGACCAAAGAACAGAGAACTGTGTATGTTACCACTTTGCTTCCTTTGTCTGTGATTCAGAGGGGGTGGATTTTATGTCTTTAGGTATACTGGGCATCAGTTCTGTGGTTAATTGATGATTCAGCTAAAGAGACATTCAGAGCTATTAAGGCTTCACTTCAGATTTGCACAAAACTAATTAATGATTTTGCATTTAACTAAATTATTAATTAATTTATTTTTAACTAATTGGATACAGGATAAAGTCTATCTATGTAAAGGCCATCTCTAATACACAGCTTCCTTTAGCTTAAGTAAGTTTTGTTCAAACTTCTTCTGAAAATAACAGGTTTTGCTAATAATTCTTTTTTTTGTTTAAATGGTGCATTCAGGTAAGCCCTCATGTATTTAAAACAGCTCTATTAAGAACCTCTGTCACCATGTATCCTTGAATAAAAATCAGAAGCAATACATTTAAATATCCATTAAAGGTATATATGTTAAGAGATGTAATGTTAATGTAATTTAGAACCCTTCTGCCTACCAAACCGTATGCTATTTAGTAACATTCCCAAAGATAAGGAAAAAATCAAAATGATAAAAGGCAGAAAAAGATGTTTCCCTCAACTTCAAATGTAGGATTGACCTAAAATATTTTAAATAACTTGCAGAAAATCAGTAGTGGACGAAAAATTTTTCAAGCAATTGCCCAAGAACTTCAAAAGCAGAGGTATGCTGAACATTGCCAACAGCCTGTAAGTATCTATAAGCCAATACTGAAATTCACGGGGGAAAAAGAGGAACTGTCAGGTTTTAAGTGTATCATTTCTATTTCCTCTGGAAATAGATATTTCTTTGTTCATAAAATGGTTTGTGTTGGAAGGGATCTTTAAAGACCATCCAGTCCCACCCCCCTGCCCTGGGCAGGGACACCTCCCACCAGACCAGGTTGCTCCAAGCCCCCTCCAACCTGGCCTTGAACCCCTCCAGGGATGGGGCAGCCACAGCTTCTCTGGGCAACCTGGGCCAGGGTCTCACCACCCTCACAGCAAAGAAGTTCTTCCCCAGATCTCAGCTCAATCTCCCCTCTTTCAGTGTCAAACCCTTCCCCCTCGTCCTATGGCTCCCCTCCCTGATCAAGAGTCCCTCCCCAGCTTTCCTGGAGCCCCTTTAGGGACTGGAAGGGGCTCTAAGGTCTCCCCGGAGCCTTCTCTTCTCCAGGCTGAACCCCCCCAACTCTCTCAGCCTGTCCTCACAGCAGAGGGGCTCCAGCCCTCCCAGCATCTCCGTGGCCTCCTCTGGCCACGCTCCAACAGGTCCATGTCCTTCTGATGTTGGTGGCCCCAGAGGTGGAGGCAGCAGTGTGTGGGGGTCTCCCCAGAGCAGAGGGGTAGAATCATCCCCCTTGCCCTGCTGGCTGCTGGGGATGCAGCTCAGAGTGTGGGGGGGTTTTCTGGGCTGCCAGCGCACGTTGCCAGCTCATGGCCAGCTTTTCTCCCCCCAACACTCTCAAGTCCTTCTCCTCAAGGCTGCTCTCCATCCATTCTCCACGCAACCTGTATTTGTGCTTGGGATTGCCTTGACCCATGTGCAGGCCATTGCACTTGGCCTTTTTAAAGTTGATAAAGATCTAAGAAAAGTATTCTGCACAACAGTCAAAGCCATTATAAAGCATTCTAAATTACTATACATATACATTTATATATATGGTAGTATATACCTATAGAATGTATGTATGTACATTTAAAAATGAAGCTTCTATATATTCATATTTTCCCAAGAAGAGGTCTCAACAAGTGGTTCTAGACTGTTTGGTAAAATGCATAGAGCTATTAAGAGTTCATTTTTGAAAAATATTTGTATTGTATTTATTTATGTATTGTAGTTTCCTCTTGCTCCCTTAGCCTAGGGTAGCTAGGTGACAGAAATATAACAAATCTGTTATAAAAACTCTACAACATTCTTACAGATATTCCTCCCTCCTTCAACTTACAGAGCCTAAACTAAGTATTCAACATCAGTGGGTAAAGCCACGAAAATTATTTCATCATTCCAAATTCAGGCCAGTAAGTCATATATGACCATATGACAATAATTTTGCACGTAAGTTACAAAAAAATGACCTTAGAAGGCACATGTATTTGCAAGCAAAGAAAATGGCTTCAAAATCCTGCTTCAAAAATGTTACTTCTCAGAAACAGTGTAAATTCTTTCCTATTCTGAGCATGGACCACACCACTTCAGAGATGCAAGGAGAAACCAAAAGAAACATAGAACAAAGTCAAACATTTCTCCTCTATACATTTTACTTCATTTATTTCCATACAGCTCCAATCGTTTTCCTCTGTCATTACCCCTTTAAAGACTTCGTCTGACATCACCTGGTCCCTGGTTTGAGCATCAGATACGAACGCAGTGAAAATAAGGGATATGTTTTACTGCCTCTGTGCTCCCTGGAGATTAGGAAAAGCCAAAATTAAAAGAAATAGGGTTTGTATCCCATAGATGCCACATGGACAAAAGCAACTGGATAAGCGGGGAGAAAGAAGTTTACTGAAACAGTAAAGAGATGGAGTTTGCCTCAAAAATGAAATTCTGCCTTTATTAAAAAAAAAGTTCACATCAGTAACGAAATACTTCTTTGTTTTTCTCCTAGGATGATCTGGAAGATGACACTGTTTATCAGAACAGATGAGTATGTGCGGCAGTTCAAATTGTTCAGTATTTCTGATGGAAGCAAAGAGGCAGATGAAGAAGTTAAGCTTCTTCACAGATTTCCTTTGCTTTAAAAAGAGAGGAGAAAGCCTTGCAGGGCAGCGTTCCTCAAGAGTATTTTCTAAACAGATCACCAAAACCAAGTGCACTGTACATTACATCTGTGTTATATATTATTCCCATTTTCCATTCTGCAAGAATAAGAACTGTAGAAAAATACTTCATCTTTCATAAGATAACTGCTAATGCTTCATAAAAGTTTCCTTTTTCAGTTTATTTACTTCTATATCTTTTTTCCTTTTTACGTATTTACATGTGTTCCTTTTACATGAATTGAGCATTTGTGAAAGATGTATGATAATTGAGAGCAACGGAAAATAAACTCATTTCATAGGTGAAATTCTGGTTTTAGTCATGTTAATGTGATAGTTTTTGATGTAACAGATACACAGATCAACAATTACAGAGTCTTAACAACAGCTTAAACAGAGCAAACCCTACATGTTCTGTAGACAAGCAAGCAGAAGAACTAGACAATATAAATACACATACTAACATGGTGAAGCTCATTCGGAATGGGAGCGTCTTCCGAGCCTATTTAGGAAAGGGAAGTAGTGGTCATAGTGAGAAAGTTGCTCCTGCAATATTAAAATTCACTTGCTGAACAGACAACCCCCATCTTCCAGTCCTACTATCCAAAGTCAGGATTACCTGGAGCACCAAGTTTTGCCTTAACGTGCCTGCTCAACACAGATAGAAGCATGAACACAGAAGTATACTACCTAGTCAAGGTAGTTTAACTTTTTTTTTTTAAAAAAATAATACTTCCTTTTTTTTAGCAGTTACTACCTAGCCAATCTACAAAAGCAGCACTTTTACAAGAGATCTGTTAGTATCAGGCATTCTCCCTACTAAAGAACAGCTGCATCTTTTATCATCATTGAAATAAAGCAAGGGTTTGTTTAGCAAATGAAATGGCATTTCTCAGAGTCGGATGAGAATGACAACCGAGATAAAGCACAGGTCCCTCTAGCACAGTACTGTGTTTCCAGCTCAATTTAGTACCAAGTATTTCAGGAAGATGGAAAATACACCTTTGTCTTATTACCCGTAAGTCAATCACAAGGACATTAAGGTGTTAGACAAGAAAATTTCACAATCCCAGGCTGCTAGTATTTACTACTTCTGAAGTATGGTGTCACTCACATTTTTACCTTAGAGAAACTTAAAGCAGTCTACTCGTATGGTATCTAATAATGCCTTTATACAAATACGATGTCTATGTTAAGAAATACAAAGGATTTTTATATGACCCTATGGGACACCTATTAAAAACATGCAGTTACAATAATACATGGCCTTATGTGACTAGGCTAATACCTTATAATTCATCTGGCTTACTTGCCAAATTTAGACATGTGCAACAAGTGCATTATTTGTTGTTCTGCATGCTGAAAATAAAACTCTGAAAAGCCCCAGAAAGAATTTATGATTAAGATACTTTGGACTCTAGGTGTCACTGTAATTCCAGAAACAGTAAGCACAGAAACATACTTTACTTCCTCCTCCACCTTCCTTTGTTCTCTTAAAGCAAGTTTCTGTAATTAATCTCCCATTACATTACGTGTAATAACCCAAATATCTCATTTTGATTCAAATAATTTATCCATCTCTAGAAATTGATCTATACACTGATCAAACACCTTACCTGCCTCATCTCTTCCCCATTTGCTCCCCCCTCTAAAATTCAAGTTTCACTAGGCAGGTCCACACTGTTTTTAATTAGCTGCTACAAGAAGTTACTTGAGCCATGAAATGTCCTCCTCTTTGAATGTTCCAAGTATATGTTTTTCGTTAAATATAAAGCATATGTACGTATCAAACACTTCTTAAAATACATCGTCTTGTAGAACAGCTGAATGAAAATAAAGAAATTCTATAATCATTTCTACATCACGAAGACAGTCTGGCAGTTTATTGTCTATTTCTTTAGACTACAGTTAAGTAGATCTTAAATGGGGAAGCTTCAGTGGAGTGACAGTAAGTGTTGCATGTGCTGACTTGCACTGTCTAAAGAAGTTTATATGGGCCCATATCCACAATAGTGGTAAACAGACTGAATATGTTTTTAAGTTTCAGAATGAATTAAGGAAACAAAACTGCCTTAAGCAAAGTGATTAATCTGCCACAACTCACCACCACAAACAAAAGTATCACTTTGGCTTACAAGGCATCTTACAACAGCTTTCAACTTTCAACAAGTAGGAATGACCGAGCTCAACAATGACAGTACAGGTTTCCAGTCCTTTGGGATTTTTAAATTTAACACACTATTCTCCCACCAGTACACTGTAGGAGAGGATAGGGAATATAAGCGAACTTAGAGTAGTTTCTTCCTTAATTTATCTACCTCCTGTTGAGCCAGGAAGTTGCATGTGGTTGTCACGTGGTTACCAACAAAACGCACAAAAGTAGATGCTGGGTGAAATAATGATTGCAAAACACAATGACATATAGTTTTGAAGGCACACAAACGAAAAAGCCACCCAAATAATTTCTCAATTCCTGCTTCTAATATGCCAGTGAAAGACTAGAAAGACATTGCTATTATTCAGAATTTTAAATACTTTTTAAAAGAGGAAGCCATATTGTTCCACATTATAGGAACAATAAGTTGAACCAAATATGCTTGAAATACCATACAGATATATGTCAACCCCCCAGCTCATTTAAGACACACTACTTTTCAGAATGGTTACAAAATAATATGCTCAAATACCGTATTTTAAGCAGTTCTTCATCTGATGGCATTACTTTTTATACTTAAAACTTTTTTTTACCCCTCCTCCCACCAAAATACCACTGGCCTCTAAAAAGAGCAAAGCAGATTCAGTTTGATGCATTTGTGATTGCCAGAATGTTAAGGTTGTTAGTTGTGCATTTTTGGGGCACGCATGCCTTTCCACAGACAAGTCTTAATACTCAAGGAGAGCCAGTGTCCAAACGATGACTGATGAACACCATACTTCTGGAATTCAAACCACCTTTAGGGTGCCTCAACCTGAATCCACAATCACAGACATGTAAAAATAAAGTTTCTAGTCTTTTTTGAAGTTTAGTCTTACGGACAGATTAATTTGAAAATCTCTCACGTATTTCTTTTAAAATGCAGCTAGGGGAAATAATGGAATTTTGGCACTGAATTTTACTTTTATGTTCCAGTTACTTACACAATATAAATAGTGGTTGATACTTCCTATTAGTAGGGGTCTGTATTTTACTTTGAGAGCTCATGTTGGAAAGTGAATGTTACCTCCCTGTGATTTTGAGGTGCAGTTCATCTGGAACACTTGAAACAGTGTGACCTGAACAGCTCTGTTCAGCATTACAGACAGTTCTGATGGTTTTGCTCAACGGTCACTAGAGACAACTGGGGTGACCTACACGACAGCAGCAAAGGGTCCTAATCAGAGATGAGTTTTCCCATGTTGGTCCAACACAGCTCAAATGTGGCAACCTGCAGAACGGGATATGTGACCTCAATATTTGAGCTTTTTGTTGGTGCCAACAACATATGTTGGGAAATTAAGTAAACAGCTTACAGCATGTGGCCTATTTACCTACGATTTCATACTTCTGAACATGCACCATACAAGTTATTTGTAAAAATCAAATACAAGCATGCCAATTATTTATTAAACATTTAATTTGGGATACTATAACCTACAAATGTTTTCTTTACCTATGTAAATAGGTACTAATCTGTGTACTTACCATTTTCCACATATGGGTGAAATGGCAGAACTAATGCTAGAATGACTCTGCCTCTAGTTGGCTCCAGTACACTTCTAATATCTTTTAATACAGTCAGTGGCTGATCACAGCGATCCAGCAAATTCAAACAGCTGATAACATCATACTGAAATCCTATGTTTTGCCATTCATTTATACCCAGCACCCTAAAAAGGGAAAGAGATACAGTCTGTTAAACAAACACAACCTGAGTTCAGAGAGAACCTCTGAAGAAATTCCCTATGGGTGTGTTGATAGTGCAGGTAAGATCAGCCACCTAGGCAACGAGAAGAGGCAGACACGATCCTTCTGGTCTTTTGGAAAAGAAAACTAAATCGACAATGGGCATGGCTATATATCCAGCCATACGAACCTTTATATTGCCTTATAGTCATCAGGCAACAGAGGAGACAAAAAACAAAACCCTAGGTATTAAAAAACATGTGTTGTCCTAAATAAAACTGAAAATGCTTCTCAGGAAACAAGAAAGCTGAAATTATGATTATGCTGCCTTTTATCCACTCTGATTTACCAGAGTGCAAACCCAGAGCGCAAAGCAGCTGTTATGTTTCCACTCAAAGTCAGGCGAAGAAACAAAATCCACAGTTCCTTCATTCTTTGTGTTGAAGTTGGGGGATATAGTGCCCGAAATACTAACCATTAATCAAAAAAACTGGATCTGCTGCCTACAAGAACCTCCAGGAGCTATGACAAGTGCATGAACAAAGTTCTGAAAGTGCTGAGGTTTTTGTTACTATATATTATTCAATTTTAACAGCAGGAGCTAAGCATAGCAAGTATAAAAGAATCTTTACACTGTGGGATTAGACAGACACAGATTATTGAGATATTGCTATTACCAGGATGGTTTGTTTTCTCTGCAGTACCTCTGTTTTCCTCTTGCAATTTTGGACCTTTGAGTTATACTATTATTCTGAATTTCATCTTCCCGTCTCCCTTGAATAAAGCAATTTACGCAAGCTATGAAGAAAGAGACTTCAAAAGAGTCTTGCCTATTTTGTCTTAACTGATAACAGGGAACATCCACATAACAAAAGCACTGGTAACAGGGAACATCAGATGTGTTTGTTTTCCTGCTTTTGCATAGGTTAACCTTTTCCAGAACAATCAAACAATACAGGAATTCACTGAAAAGACTGAATATTCATTAAATATTACAAATAGATTACTTTGCTGTAATGTCCGATAGAAAGGATGTAGGAATTATTCAGTACAATACCTGTATTTCTTCTTCTGAAGCTGCCATATCATAGTTTCAGATAATTCAGTGGCATAGATTTCTTCAAAGTGAGGACTCATGACTTTAGTGACTTCTCCATCCCCAGCCCCTAAATCAAGAAGTCTGTGAGATTTCCATTCTGGATTTATTTTAAGCAGTCTTTGAAATTGTTCTGGGGAAAACACAAACATTGAGCCTCTTCCCAGCAGCCTGAAATGTAAAAATGAGAAATGACCAATTTGGTACAAACTTTAACAGAAAGGACAATAAAGTAATTTAGAATGTGCTTTGGCAGCAACCAGTCACACATACTAGCAGACAAGGTCACTGCTCAGATAAATTTTAAATCCAGTTCAACTCGCCTTGCACTTGTCAGAGATCAAACACAAAGCCACATGCAGTTACAGTGGGTAAGACTTCAGGAGGAATTTGATTAGGTGAGGAAGAACTCATGGGGTGCAGCTCAAGAAAATGATCGCTAAAAAAAAAAAAAAAGGAGGGGGGAAGAGAAAGAGAGGGAAAGATAAAGACTGAGCCTTATTTGTCACATTTGCAGATTTGAATCTCTGACACCTACCTTAAAAAAATAGATGATATAGCAGAGGAAATAAAATAGCTGCAGACACAGGAGTATGCACAATGAATGAGGAATAGGATGTGGAACTAGGAGGGAAGCCAGGGAACAAATTTAAAGAAAGGATGGGGGTAACACTGCTGGAGTGGCAAAAGACATTTTTTTAATTGTATGTTACAATGGCTTTTGCTGCTATCTGCAGATCTTGCATTCAACATGAAGAGCTGTGGAATAGAAAATAGGCAACTCATTAAGGAACTGGGTAGAGGTGACAGTTGGATTCCTTATGGACTAAGTCAATGACATATCTGCCCGAAACCGTTTGAAGACTATATAGTGACAGATTTCAGCTGTCATAGCACAATTCAGAAGATGAAAGAGCTAGGAGAACAAGCAGAGGAAAAAGAACTGGTCAGAAATAGACTGAAAGTAGATAAATACTATTCTTTAAACTAATGCTGGATAGCAGGTTAAATAAAGACAATGAACAGAAATCTTTTATGTTCAAGGGGAAAAAAAAGGTAAACAAAGATAAAAAGAATCAAAGAATAAAAAAATGTGAAGAAGAGGCAGCCTAGGGAAGATTGACTGTACTAAAAACCAAAGAAACAAACAGACCAAAAGGATAGAGTATACAAAGTCATATAGAAGAAACTAAAGCAGGATATTAAACGTATAAAGATAAACAGAATACAGCCACTTTAAGTATAACCCCCTTCCAGCACACTTGTGTCAGCCCACACTGTATAATTGGCTCATAGCTATTATTCCTAACAGCACTATGAGGTGTTATTCAAAGACTGGAGAGCCTTTGAAAAAAAAATGGAAGAGAAAGGAAGAAGAAGAGACCAAAGGAACCCTTACAAAGAGCTATCAGTAACTAAGAACACCACAGGGAAGCTCATAAAGTCATCTGATCAGAAAATAAGAAAAAAGATTATTTTTTGAGCCTTAGTAGATGGCTACTATCCTCATAGCAGACTGTGCAGAAGTATGTAATAGATGCAAAGGTGGGGAAGGTGAAGAAATCAGGTAAATGTAACAAAATGCATTATTCGTAAGGTCAAAACTGATAACCTGTTAAACATATGTCTGAATGGGGTGACGTGAGCAAAAAAAAGGCACTGACTTTCTTGGAAAAAATACTAGGGCACCCATGAACAGCTAAACTCCTCTGCAATCACAAAAGAGACTGATGCAATAAGACTTGGAGAATATTGTTTTATAAACTACTCTTTTCCTGCCCTCCTGACCTTTCATCAGTAAAACACGCTACATCAGAAGTCACCTGTTCAAGTACAGTTTACACACAAACTGAGGTTAAATTAAGTTTTACAGAATAACAGAAAGGACCAAATTCTGTTCCACGTTAGTGTTACCAGACACAACACTCGACCACCTTCTGTACTGTTCAGAAATGTGCCTAGGTTTGCAGTGGGTATGCACACACTCGCTGCTAGAAAGACTTTGAGATGCAACACAGAACTGACTGGATACAGCCACCTTCAACAAGGACAGTCACAGTAGTGATAGGGCAGTAGGTAAAGGGCAAGGGGGCATGGGAAAGAAAGCAAAGGGAAGGAGACATTGTCCAAGACAAAGAGAACACTCTCTTATTCCGAAGGAAATTAATACAAGTAATGGTTATAAAATACTATCTCTTACTAATTGCTATTACCTCCTCCATCCCCCCATACTGGGAATAGTGTTCTTCAATTGAGAGGGCTGGGTGTGAAGAGCACAGTTAAAGCACTTCAGATCTGTTAGACTAGCAAAGGAAAAACTACAAATTTAAGAAAAGCTGACAGATCAAGTGGTAGGGCTGAGTACTAAATCCAAACTGTATTTAGTTTACCTAAGACTGACTTTTCACTTACCCATTGATAGATGTTCTAGACATAAAGAGGCTAAAAATTGAGGACACAAAGGAGTGGTAGAGCTGGATAAACAGCCAGCCTGATTTCTCAATGCTGTTGATTAGGAAGATCTGTGTTCCTTGGTCAAGGTAACTCTGGACAAAAATAGGCTGAAGGGATTCAGACAACTGTTCTGTGTTGCAGACATACCACTAGAGAAAGAGATAAAGGATCATTACAAAGTTCAGCAATATAAAACCAGTAGTAGTTAAAAAAACCTGAATATATGGAAGGCTATTATCAATTTCTGTAAATATAAACATTTAGGTTTTCCAACAGACTTTTCAACAAGCTTAAGGATTAATTTAACTTAGACTTGAATTGTAATCAAGTGAGGACCAATTACTTGCCAAGAAATAATGCTTTTAACTTTTGTCTTAATCATTACTCTGTACTTTGAAGAATTTTACAAAGTAACTTTCCTAGAAAGCACAGGTCCTCTATGGAACAGCACCACACTTATAGTATGAGGTGGGATAACATTGTTCTCTATCTTCCAATTCATTCTCAACTTTTCCCTAGGCATCCTCTGAAAAGAAATCAGCAAGTGCCATTTGCAGTATTTTTCCAGGAAAGGAGATAAAGAATCCAATCAATACTTTAGACAACAGCTTGTCTGTCTTAACAGCGCTGCTGGACTACGTTTCTTCAGGTCCGCAATTCTTTTGAAACAATAATGTCTATGAAGCTGCCTCCCAGCATCTCTACTAAACAAAGGATCAGGTTCCCACATCGAGGGAGTCATCGGTATCAGCTGAAAGGCAGTTCTATACTTTTATACTGGTAAAACGCAAAGCCCAATCTAGAATGGGCCAATGATTCCTTTTGCCTCGTGTTACCTGGTAACAACCACTCCTATACAAACTAAACTAACTGATACACAAGCTATTGTTCAGTTAATTGTGAAGAGAAAGGTAAGCAAGGACTCCATCAAACACCAACCCAAAGTAGCGAGGGCAAGACCCTTCAGCTGAGGAGTGAACGTATGCCGCCTTAGGTTTACTTCGACAGCCACCTACATAACAGGTACATTTCTGGCAGAATCAGGCTCCCAGCTGTACTTTCAAACACACCTGTAGGTAGCAGCAGTGATCCTTTCCTCTAAAAACCAGATTTTGAGCAAGCCTGTACCACAGGGATCCCCGAGACTGCCAATTTATGAGTTTAGGTCTTTTCTCACTGTGGCGCAGTGCTAGTTAAACGAATCAGCATAGTCCAGGGACTCCCAAAAGGAATCCTCAGCCAATCGTGAAAAACCTCTAAAGCAGCAGCCTGCGTACTTTGTCCATCCATCTTCAGAAGTGGACAGTCCCAAGGAGCCAAGCACTCCAGTAATGGATCAGCTTGAAGAATTATGATGCATAATTATGTTCTTCCTTTGTACAGCAGTCCTCAAGTGTTTATGCTACGTCTTCTCAGCTCGGGTCTGTATGTTTTACTTAGAATAAGTCAGTATTTTCCTTTAGCACTGGGAGTTTTTATTAGACCTTCTGAACTCCTGTCAGATTTTCAGTAGCATTTTGGTAAAAGGTAGTGCAGATCTGAACATATTCCAAATGCAATCGTACCATATAATCATTGTACAGCAAGGGCATAGTCCCTAACTTCTCCACAAAGTACTGATCCACATGCCTTTACTGCCCAAACACAGCACGAACCCTTTACTGCAGCCGTTATCACATCCCAAACTCATCTCCAGTTTGCTGTTCCCAGGCCTAGAGCTTCAGTTTCCCAGCTGCTCGCTGTTTTATTTTCCTCTAGCTACACCAGTATTAATTAACACATCTCTGCTGTTGCAAATCCATCCCATTCCACACCACCCGCGAACTTCACTCGAGCGGTGCTCGCCCACGGGCTCAGAGGACGGTCTGCATCTCTCGGGAGCAGCCCCGACCCCGACCCGCCCTTACCGGCCCGGGGACACCGCGCCTCTCCCCGGCCCGCCGCGGCCCCGCAGCCCGGCCCGCCCGCGCCCCCAGTGGGCTCCGGGCACGTCAACTTTCTCCTCGGGAAGACCCAGCCGTTCCCTCTCTTTGTCTGGCGCTGCCGGCCCGGTGCCCCCCTCAGCCCGCAACAGGGTCCACCTCCCCGCGGCGGCCGGTACCTCAGGGCGCCCCGGCAGAGGAGGCCCCGCTGCCCCCGGCGGAGCACCCCGGCTGCCCGGGGAAGCGGGGGGAGGCCGCCGTGCCTGCCGGCGGCGGACTGGGACCGGGGAGGGAGGCGGAGGGGGGGGGGCGGGAGGAGCAGCTGCCCCCGGGGCTGTACCTGGTGGTTCTCCCCGGCGCTCGGGGCGGGCTGGCCGCGGCTGCCCATCATGTTCACGTAGAGGGACCGGGATAAAGGGCTCCTCAGGTACCTGGCGGGGCCAGACCACATCCTCCTCCTCAGCGCCCACAGGAACAGGGTGTAGCAGCCCAGCCAGCTCAGCCACAGCCTCATCGGGGGATGGGGCGCCGAGTCACCCCCTCCGGCTGCCGCCGCGTCTCCGCTCCATGGCAGCGGCGGTGCCGGCAGCACGCGACTCGCCCGGCCCGGCCCGGCTCCCCGCGGGGCCCGCACAGGCTGCGGGCGGAACGCGCGGCGCGGCGGAGGGGCCCGGCCGGACCGATGCGCTGCCGCACGCCGGCGCCTCCCGCGCGCCCGCCCCTCCCCTCCCCTCCCCTCCCCTCCCCTCCCCTCCCCGCCTCTCCCCTCCCCTCCCCGCCTCTCCCCTCCCCTCCCCGCCTCTCCCCTCCCCTCCCCGCCTCTCGCCAGTCACAGGGCGGGCGGGGCCGCCGCGGCCAGACCGGGACGGCGGCGGCTCCTCGCCCGCGCCCCTCCCTCCCGCGCCGGACAGGTGGGCACTGCCACTGCCGCCGCCAGGCGGGCGGCCGGACAGGCGGGCGTCGGCAGTGGTGGCGGGCGGGCGGCGGGCGGCGGCCGGGGCTCCTCCCTCCCCTCAGAGGGGTCGCGCGGCGGCCTCCCGCGCGCACGTGCTTGGCGCCGCCCTGTCACCCGGGCTGCGCGTGCGCAGAGCGCGCGGGGCGGGGGGGGGGGCGGGGCAGCGCGCCCCCTCCGGGCCCGTAACCGGTACCGGCAGCGCGGGGCCCCCCTGGAACCGGGGGCCGAGAGCGTGGGGGGAGTTCCCGGTGTGGGAGGCTCCTGGCTGCCCCCGCAGCGAGCGCTGGGCAGCGGCAGCGGCGCTTCCCGCGGAGCCGCGCGCGGCTCCCGTCACCCTCCCGCTTCTCCCGTCCGCGGGAACTCGAGGCGCATAGGCACGGGGGTGATGAGATTCCCGAAAAACCACGGCATTTAGAGATAAATCGGGTCATTGCAGCGTTTGCTCTTCAAAAGGGTCTTCTGTCTGCAGAGGGAAGCTGCCGGGGTTGGAGTTGCGGGATCAGGCGTGGCAGCTTTCCTTGTTGCAGTGGCCCAGAGTGAACCTCGCTGCTCTCGTGGAGTTGCTCTGACACCTTGTTTTATAAGGCCGCCTTTTTTCATAAAGCCTGGAGCCCGGTCCTGCGGGGAGCACCCGGGGTCCTCCTTGCTGCCGGCCGGTTTCTCCATCGGAGAAGTGATGGTGGAAAGGACGCGTCCATGGCCCGAGTCCTGCAGCCGGTTCCTGCGCGGGGGACGGGGTGGGGAGCAGCCTTCTGGCTGTTCGTACGGTGCGGAACCCCCAGTGGCGGTGGGTTTGGGCCAGGCACTGCTGTTCTCAGGTGCCAGCAAACGGGGGTTACTGGAGGTAATGGCACAGAGAGCGGGCCATACTGTGTGCAGTTGAAACGGAAAGAAAATCTAGGCAAAGCCTATCCCATTAATCAAATTCCAGCTGCGTACGGCACCAGGGCTATCATCTCTAATCTTAGGAAAACATTTCTTAACCACCACAAGCAATGGGCATCATTCCCTTTGATCAGCCCGGAAAGGCTGGAGTCCAGCTCCTGGATTCTGCTGCTGGAAGCCCGGCCAGCGCGGGATCCTGGCTTCCACCTGGAAGAGCCTCTGATCAAGCACCAACCGCATCCAGCCTTGCTTATCCTGGGAAACCAGCAAAACCCAAGCAACAACAGAACATTGCCAGAGGTTGTTTTTTTCTGTTCGTTTTCACTGATGTTTAAGTTCCTTGAGGAAGGTTTTGGACATGAGAGCTTTAGACAGTTTTCCACATGAAGAATTTTTTTTTTTTTCTCCAATAGCCAGATGGGCTAAGATGACTTTTTTGGTCTATTTCTTTTTACTTGGTTTGGGATTAGAACGCTCCTTTCTATGTATGTTCTTGTTTGTAAAGACAGATTAGCTTATTTTTTTCCCTCCAGGACTAAAACAACTTTATAATCAAAATCCAAAATGACAAAAACTAGATTTGCTGCTTTTTAAGCAGACATCTGCTCAAAGCGTATAAACCAATAAATAAAATTGCTTCAGGTTAGTTACATGTTGTTCACAGGAAAACACATCTTAAATTTATCACACGTAAAATACAGTAATTAATTGCATACTGAATAAATTAAGAAATACGCTAGCTTTTGTCTTTGCATTGTTAGTATAAAACCTGGGTATGTTTTAATGAGATTGTTCAAAGTTCCTACCCAGTGTTACATTTGTCATTAGTATTCTGCTGCAGTAGTTGTATACTAAGCATATTTTTCTCTTGACAGGCTATAAAGAACACACTATTCATCCATATTTAGGTAATAATTTTGATGTATTGTCATTTGCATATAGGCTGGTGGAATTGTAACCAAATGCTGCACAATCTTAGGAAAATATTTGTTGTATAAGCGTAGGCATACGTCACTCACAGCATTCGTGTGCTGGGAGAGGATTGCCATAAAAAAAGGAATGACCTTTTTTCTGCTTTCTCCTCGACTATCTAGATAGTGTTTCTCCTTTCTCTTGATGGACAATGTCTCTATAGTCCATTGAGTGCCTGGAGTCAGAAGGGTCTGAAGCACCCCCAAAGGCTGGGGGCCACCTGCCCTGGCGCCGAGGAGGGTGGGAGGCGCAGGACTCGAGGCACGGCTGGCTGAGCCGCAACGATTCCACATCTGCGCTTCTCCCCACCCAGTATGGCCATAAAACAACTTTCCTTTCTATTATTTAAACAATAGTAAGAAAGCAATAACCAGAAAGAGGTCATTAAGATGAACAAGCAGAGATATCTGTGTAAAATCCTCTCTCCTGGAGATAACCCGGGGAGCCCCACTGTGGGTCTGCCCAGCTCTCCGGGACAGCCCCCCCAGTCACAGCTCCATGGTCCTTTACAAAACCAGCCAGAATTCTTGTGACTGCCTGCGCTACCGCGCTGCTTCCCGAGTTGGCTTAATTCTGTAAGGAATTGCTCAGGAGTATTTGTGGAGATGTGGCTTATCTCAGCTGCTCCTTCGCCTTCCTGATCCTGTCCGACAGCATCCATTGAGCTGTAGAACCCTTCTCAGATGCAGACATCCCACCAGCCGCCTCAGCGTGGTCTGGTCACGAACTACCCAGCGGCTCCACAAGCAGCGCAGCAGGAGACCAGGAAGGTCACTTTGTACAAGATGAGAACAGAGGGCTGTAAGCTCCACAAAACATAAATCTAATTTTTTCCTACTTCAGATTAAATATGCTTTGTTGACATTTATTCAATGTTTTCACTCTATCATTAACCGTATATTATATTACTACTCCATTAGACTGACATTCTTTAGTGTCTATTAGGTAACATCCTTTTAAATCTAGTAGATGCTCTTACCTATTGATTTTCAATAAATAAAATTCATTCAGTGTATTAAGATCTAAATTCTCAGAACTTACAGAGAAACTAAGAATGGAATTCGAACATCAAATTTCTCATTCTCTGAAGTTATCACAGCATATTTTATATTATACACACTTAAATCCATTTTATCAGTTATGAGACTATTTTAGATGCTCTTAAATTATGAAGATTAAATTGGGGCATTTTTCCAGCAGGGGGACTTCAAGCTCAGATACCGCTAGCTAATAAGGAGAGAAAACAGACAAACCAGCTGTTGCAAGACACTGAACTTTTGCCTTTGATCATCCTTTACTTGATTTGCGGCCAAACCCAATCACGTAGGTTTAGCAGAGGATAATGAAGTTTCGTGGGTGACAGAGAAATGTGGAATAAGCGATGTCAGTCCTGTGGTGCTGCCAACCCTCTGTTGTTGTGTAAGACTGCCACCTGGATTTGAAGCAGTGTTCCCGGTCCTCCTTTGGATTGACTATTGGTGGGGTGAGACACTTTTTCCCTGCCCTTATAGCAAGAGAAATAGGACAGACAAATGGGAGGATAACAAAGAACAGATTTTCAAGATTATTACTATTTTACATATTAAATAATTTGTATTGTATTTCTCAGATTTGTTTTCTAAACTACTTTATTCTACACAGTTAATCTATCATATCTTAAGGCCGTCTTGCTTAGAAATCTCCGACTATTTACTTTTTCTATCTTAATTGTAAAGATGCAGCAATTTATAGTGGCGATTCAAACTATGCCTTCAGTCATTACACCCCTTGCTTCTATTTCAGCGTATAAAATGGTATATTTACCAAACATTTTCCAGAAAAAAAAAAAAAATTGTTCATTTCAAATAATTCTTGGCATAATTTTGACTCAAATCCACTTACTGGTTTTCCTTAATATAAGCACAGTACTCTCCCAGTTGTACACTATGTTCTAATAATTTAATATTAGAACTAAGTAATAAACACAGTCATCTAAGAAACCCTATTTGTGGAACAATAACATTTTCACCTATCAAAACATATATTCTGTGAGGATAGGATGAACATATGAAATCTAGGATATATAGAAACAGAAGAGAAAAATAAAACTATTTTAAGTTATTTATTACCATTCTATAGGAATTGTCAGGGAGAAGACAGTTTCATATAATGAATCAAAGATTACATTAACTTAAATTCCTCCAGACCTTTGTCCTTCGCCTTTTGCTCCTTCTGCCTTTCAGGCACAAAACTCATACATACATGCAGTAAATCTTTTAAAATTCAGAATCTAAACACACAGCCCATATCTGCTCTGATATTTGTGTAAATATTCATTGGATGTGTAAATACAAGTGACACTAGTATGTGTACATAATGGTATTAGCATGTGCAATCCAGATGAATAACGGTGTCTCTGACATGACAGAGATAAAAAACAGATAATGCAACTTAAAACTTCATCACGCTTCTGGCTTCTTACATTTTAACATAAATCTTCATAGTCCTATCAAAGGGGTCGTTTGGATTTCTAAATATTTAACAACGCCATCCCACATTTTCACTCATTGCTTTGAAAGCACTTTGGCCTCCAAAGAGGACAAGGAAACAACACCGTTTCTACTCTGCAAATGTGAAAACTGAGGCACAAAATACTATTTTTTTCAACACAGGTATTTAAAAAAAACCTCATCATTAAATTATGCCCGTGTCCACCAAAATGCAGGGCAACTCCTTATACTCCTTTCTTTTCCAAGCTACCCATCACGATAAATGCGGAGCCTTAGAAATGAGCAGACTCAGCACTTCAAAACTGGGACACGCACAATCCACCTTCTTGCGCTTCCCAGTGACTGGCTCTCCCTAACAAAGGTGCTTCTAAAATCACGTTTCCCCAGGCAAAACAAAGAACAAAAATGAAGTGATTGTATTATACTTAAGCTATCTATCTTTACAGAATTACACCCTGGATATACTGGAGAAAAAAGCGTATTTATTAAACAGGAGTATTGTAAACATGCCAATTTATCTTGTCATTACAGCATGTGAAATAAGAGGATTCAATGTTTCTGACATTTTATCAAAAAACCTTTATTTTTATAAAAGTCACAGGATCCATTTAAAAGCTTAACTGAAAAGATTTTGGTAAGAATTAATCAGAAAATAAATAACTTCAACTTGATCATTCAGGAATTAGCTTCAACTGTCAGCACATCAAATGAGTTTCCAACGTAACACCAGTAAGCAGGTGGAGTTTGATCTGTCCATCTCGCTGAACTCTACTGCATCCACACACGATGTTTCTCTTACCACACTATTCTAGTCATCATCTTGCATCCTCCTAAGTACTAACAATACCGTACCTCCAAAATAATTTTCCCATTTTAAGCCAGAAAACTGCATCTACCTACCACCAACCAGAGCCATTTGGAAAGCCAGCGAGGACATACAGAGCTTTTCCGTATCTAGGAACATTTTATTGAACAGCATTTTAATCTTTTTCTTCATTAGCTTTACACAGACTTTTACAGGGTAGTTAATTACTCTTGGCTCTTCCCGTGGTAACTGTCAGATTTGTCTTGATATTGGTCAGCTAGACACCATCTAAAGTTCTTCTCTTCATCTCCCTGCCATCCACGAGGGATGTCCACCAGGCTCTTCCAGATTAATTTCAGAGATCTGGCATTTTATCAGGATGGCAAAATTAATCCACTGCCTTTTGGTAAGTTTAAGAAAATATAGTTCCCCTGAATTCCAGGTGCTGGGCTGAGATCTGCTATATCCATTCTTCAAAGGAGTTAACAGTAACCAGTATACACCAGCAATGAATTCATATGGTAATTAAGGCAAACGCCCATTACGGGCAAACACTGAACTAGAGAAAACTGTGTAGGCTCAGGATTAAGGCTGAGCATGATCTGTGTTATAGTCTGTATAGACCGAAAAATGTGACTTTATTGAAAT
Organism: Numenius arquata; assembly: GCF_964106895.1. NCBI lineage: Eukaryota > Metazoa > Chordata > Aves > Charadriiformes > Scolopacidae > Numenius > Numenius arquata. Next base: position 222,796 of record NC_133589.1, on the reverse strand, counting down.
GCCTCAAACTGCATTTGGTTTCATAGTCCATTTAATGCAATTTTGCTTTTTCACATTTAAAACATACTAACTCTTCTGTGGTACCGTTCAGCAGCAGATTTACTGACCAATGGTTACGTATTTAGCGTACAGCTGTCACATGACTGTTCTGGATGGAAAAGGGAGTCCACGCCAGGATCTGTATGACTGCGATGCAGAGTGGAACCAGGCAGATCAAATAGAACATGGCATCATGAAGACCTAAAAACAAACTGGTGAAGAAGAAGAAAACACAGCTTTCAAGATGAAGAAGACTAACTTTTATGGTCAATTCACAACAAATTATTTTTAAAGCATTCACATTATATACACATATACAGCACGTACACGTGCCTGTGTACAATCAATCCCAAATAAAGGGAATACAAACATCTCAGATATCGAATGTACTTCAACTGTATTTTCAAATTCTACATACAAATATGTATTTTATGTTGTTTGCTCCTTTCATAATAGCTGGGAGGAAATTAGATAATTAGCACACAAAGAGTTAATTTTAATACATTGTAGGCAACCTAAGAAATCCTGTTCACTTTAGTACACACCTGTGTCATGTAATATAGAAATCAATTTAAGCAATATAATCCAATTATAGAACAGAGCATCTGAAAGGGTTTAGTAAGACTGAAAAATCTGCAAGAGAAAGAAAAGCAGAAAATGGAAGCAAACACTTTAATAGAAAATTATTTTATTTAATTTAAAATCTGTGCTACTAGCTATCCACCACAGTGTTATAGTTGCTAAGTGCTAAATGGAAGTCACGATTAATGCACAGAATTCAGGCACGGTGTAAAGGGCTGTTTGAAATATCAAGCCTTATTTAATTTTGTTTTAAAATAAATGATGACAAGAATACATGTGAAATTAACACTCATTCTCATTTATTCTCATGGATGCATGGTATTTCCTCATCCGAACCTTCTCTAAGGTATAAGAGATAAAAGCATAAGCAAATACGAATCAGAAAAAAAAAAATACAGGGGTTAAATGAGTTCCCTTTTGTGAACAGAATGTTTTCTGACAGCTCAAAGCATACATTTAGGCATTGATCTATTATCTAGAATCAGTATCAACTGGCATTCTGTTAATTAATGGATTCTAATTACTTAAGTATTGGGAAAGTCAATTCAAGCTGAGAAACAGCTCCTAAATGAACTTTCTCTCCATGAGACAGTTTATGTTATTTTCTGGTTTTTTCTCCCTTAGCGTTCAGGGATGAGATAGGAGACTCACGGAAAAGCTATAGACATGATCCAAAAAATCTGAAATCTGTGGAAAAAACCTCTCATTAACTTGAGAGGGTTTTGAATAAAACCTAAGAGTTTCTCTGAATCAAAAAGAGTCAACTCTTGTCTCACTGCATTTAACAGGAAAAATGCTTGCAACCTCCAGCATAGCCCAGATTTATTCCTTAATGCACAGACACTCGTACAACGACCACAATTTGCCTCGAGTCATGTACACGCTGATGCTGAAAAGGAAAACAAGGAAAACAAACCCCAGGCTTACAAGTGAATCACTTCATCACTTGGGCAGCTGCATTTAGGACTGGAAGTGTTCACTGGCAGGTCACTGCTCTGCAGCCAGTGGTTACTGGCAGAGACAGTAATTTCCATTTGGACGCTGTTCAATTGCATTTCCAGCCCACCGGGAGGTGAACAAGGCCCCGCATCGCACACCCCCCTCCCGCTGCCAGTGGGTGAGGGTGTGAGCGTGTCAGCAGGGAGGCGACAGGCAAATCGCTCACCCATCTAAAGATGGTAACGGGACTAAGACACAGGTAACAGGATGCTGAGGCTTGTACTTTGCCTGTTCCGCACTCTAAAGAGGACTGCAGTTTTCAGTACTAAAATTATCCTGTATTTATATGTGGACTTCAGGAAGAACAAAAAAAGAAAGAACATCTGCCAAATCACTCATACTGGTGCAGTCCTGATTTGGTTTCATTGGAAAAATATTGATTTAAGAAAATAATATTACCTATTGTACTGTAAAGCCTTAAGTTACTGCAGGAATTATAAAAAATATCAAGAGTACACAGAACAAGGAATGGCAAAATATTTCATTAAGGGACTGGGATAAATCATGAGGAGAGCTCAGATTTCATCATCATAAGAGCTGAACTTGTAACGTCAGAAATTTCCATTTCTACATTTTTTGCACACGCAGGAATAAAACATACAGTCTTTCACTAAACAGCCCTAATCTCACTCTGAATAGAATGTGATGTAGTCCAGTAATTCAATATGAAAGCATCAACAGCTTGAAGTACCTCCGATGAATAATGAAGAGTTGCCGTAAAATAACTTGTTCTGAAGAAGGAATTTGAAAAGCACACTTCTCAGAGAAGTCAGCTGTAGTTGCAGTGGCTCTCCAGAAGAGGGGGGGGTTAAACTAGGAATCTTTTCCATAGGAAAAAAAAAACCCAAACCAACACCAAACTAAAAAACACAAACCAAACCAAAAAACCCCAAACAAAACAAAATTAAAAAAAACCCAAGCCATATGGGACAGGTAATGCTTTGCTATGGTGACAGATCAAAAGAAAAAAAAACAACAAACCAGGACCCCACTCCATTCTGCAAGCTATTGCTCAAATTTTAAGGATATTAAAAAATACTTAAGCTAGCTTCCACTACAAAATGCTTAACTGATGTGCAGTGACCACATTCCTTAAGAATGCGGTATAATGTGTACATTAATGTATACAGAATCACGTGTAACACATGCGGCATTGTGTACAATACACCGGCCAGTCTCACGTGTGAAAAGGTCACATCAAAAAGCAAGAAGACTTCTGGAGGAGACGGGCCATTCACAGCAGAATTCACACTTCAGAGTTACGATACCAGGGGCAAAACCAAGAGCTGCCTGGTTGCTCCTAAGGAAGAAGACTTCCTAAGAAGTCCCTGTGACTAAAAAGGTATTACCATTGAGGCAGAGGTAAATGCTGGTACTGGTAAGTAAGAAGTTGGTGATGTTTGTGATCAATTCAAAGGCTTCACAGCTGAGGAAGAGAAAGACAGTCTGGGTCTTTGGGGTGCCTGGGCCAATACGGTGCTGGGATCACTGCTCAGTGATAACCATTTTCTCATTTCTGATGAATTTTAACTTCTGAAGGCAGTATGCTACTAATAAAGGGCTATCAAATGTGTAAGATAAATGAAGTAGGGGAGAAAAAGACGCACCCTTCCCCTGTAAGCGATGACCTTTTCTTTTTGTATATGTAAGCTGAAGTTACCCAGAAAGTTTGTGAGCTCCAGCATTCCATGTGGTCTTGAGTAAGCAATATATCAAGAAATGAGGAATGAGGAAATGAAATGACAATATTACACAAAAATCCATGTGAACAAGAAAAGCTTATATCCATAATTTTCAACTGTAAACTCATTGCTGGCAAATTTGTTTTACTACAGCAAAAGCCTAGAAAGTTGCTGAGAATACAAAAACCAATGTTCAGACTTTTGATGCTGGAGGGAAAGACAAGGGACGTGTCTGGACACTACTGAAGAAGGAGACCACTGATGGTCTGCTAATACTTGTCTCCATTCACTTAGAACATTAACATACAAAACACAGATAATAAGATACATCTTATTAAGATTCTTTTGCTTTGCAAGAGGATCCGTGAAATAACTGGAAGAAAACTAATGCGACAGATAGTATCTGTACATAAAAAGCAGCTGTCTGTCTGTAGCTGTAACACACCATATTCTCACTGTCATTACATACTGGAACTTTGTTCACAGAATCACAGAATGGTTTGAGGTTGGAAGGGACCCCTGGAGGTCCTCTGCTCCAAACACCAGCTCGAGCACGGCCACATAGAGCCAGCTGTCCAGGACTCTGTCTTGACAGCTTTTGAGTATTTCTAAGGATGGAGAGTCCACAACGTCCCGGAGTAACCTGTTCCACTGCTCAGGTGCCCTCACAGCAAATAAGTGTTTCCTGATGTTGAGAGGGATCCTCCCATGTTTCAGTTTATGCCCACTGCCTCTGGTCCCATGACTGGGCACCACTGGAAAGAGCCTGAATCCATCCTCTTTGCACCCCTCCTTAAGGTATTTACATACATTGAAAAGATCCCCCCTGAGCCTTCTCTTCACCCGGCTGAACAGTCCTAATTCTCTCAGACTTTCCTCATAGGAGAGATGCTCCAGTCCCTTAATAAACTTGTGGTCCTTTGTTGGGTTCTCTCCAGTATGTCTATGGTTCTCTTCTACTGAGGAGCCCAGCACTGGACACAGCACTCCAGGTGTGGCCTCACCAGTGCTGAGCAGAGGGCAAGGATCACCTCCTTTGACCTGCTGGCAACACTTTGCCTAATGCAGCCCAAGGTACCATTCGCTGCCTTTGCCACAAGAGCACATTGCTGGCTCATGTTCAGTTTGGTGTCCACCAGGACCCCCAGCTCCCTTCCTGCCAAGCTACTTTGCAGCTGGGTAGCCTCCAGCATATACTGGTGCATGGGGCTGTTCCTCCCAAGGTGAAGGACTTCGCACTTATCACTGTTGAACTTCATGAGGTTCCCGTCAGCCCATTTCTCCAGCCTGTTGAGATCCCTCTGGATACCAGCATGACCCTCTGATGCATCAAGCCACACCTCCCAGTTTTGTGTCATCACCAGACTTCCTGAGGGTACATCCTGCCCCATCATCCAGATCATTAATGAAGATATTAAACAAGACTGGATCCAGTATAGACCCTAGGGTACACTACTAGATACTGGCCTCCAACTAGACTTCATGCCACTAACCACCAGCCTCTGGGCCTGGCCATTCAGCCAGTTTTCAACCCATCTCACTGTCTGCTCATCCAGCCGATACATCAAAGGCTTGTCTATGAGGATCTTATGGGAGGACACAGCGTCAAAGACCTTACTGAAGTCCAGGTAGACAATATCCACTGCTCTTCCCTTGTCTACCAGGCAAATCGTTTCATTGTAGAAGCTTATCAAGTTGGTTGAGCATGACTTCCCCTTGGTGAAGTCATGCTGACTACTACTGATGATTTTATTGTCCTTAATGTGCCTGGAAATGGTTTCCAGGTTTAGCTGCTCCACCATTGTTGCTATGGTTTAACATTCAGTTCAAGAAAAAATAATTCAGCAAATAGTTTATGGTTTTGGGCTGCATCTTCTCTCTTCTCCCAGTAACCAACATTGCTGGAAAATCTTAAGACACATTTAGTCAGGGCCCAAACATTTTATTAATGCAGAATAAGGGTCCTCTGTGCCATCTTCACAATTCCCTACCACTACACCTAATAAAGTAAATGCTTTCCAGAACACTTAACAGATATTGCCAGCTTTGGAGAAGGAGGAGGGACAGAGCTGAGATTGCATTGGCATGGGTCATAACACTTCATTATATGTAATTCACATGTGTGAAATTCTTTTTTTAATTTTTTTTTTAAACAGATTGAACATATTTTAAGCAATCTCTTGTATTCAGTTTCTGTTTGTCCCCAAACGACTGTGTCCTGAGCCAATTGTATTTTAGCTGTCTGCCTACAGCTGAAATCTGAGATCAGCTGAATAGAGTTTTAATATGTGTAAGTAATTTTAGCTCAGTCAATGGTCTGAGTACATTGCCATGGGCAAACTGACTCCCTAGAAACAATCTCAAGTAGCCTGGTCTTCATGGACTGTGTGTCCACACTGTAGTCTGTTTGCAAAGTGAAGGACATGCACACTCACATGTACATATACAGAAAACACATGCAGGCTGCTTCACATTGAAGAAATTATTTTTGAAGGGATGGGGAAGAGAAATATAGAGCATATCTCAGGTGCTCTTTGATTAACTGATCTCAGCTTTGTTCCTTTATGCTGTTCCTTGCCCTAGTGGAATAAATCAAATTTCAGCATGACTCTAGTGAAAATACAGGTTTTAGAGATTGAGCATTCAAAGTATTTCCACTCTACATACAAGAAATTTATTATTGCTATAGTTCAGAGGCTGCTTACTGGGAAAAAAAGATTTACAGCTACTGTGATTTAAAATCCATCCACAAAGGGATCATTTCTCTGATTGAAAGGGATCAGAACTGCAGTTTTTATGTTTCAAATCTGAATTTCTCTGAATCATCGAGATGAATATATTCAGCCCTATCATATCCACATCCAGTTCAACCAACTGCTCTTCTGCAAAACCCACTCATCTTATTTGACATTATAATGAGGTTCATGTCCTTTTCACATCATCTCACTGGCTGGCTACCTACAGAATGCATGAAAATTAACTGTTCTCACACATAGCCTCAAACTTCTTTGTTTGTGTCAGGATGCTTTTCTGAAGACCACCTGTTGTTCTTTTATGTCATTCTTTCCCTCATACATTTTTTTAGAAAGTTCCTCAAATATGAAACATTCTTCTAGCCTTAGGTGACACATAACCAGGCATTTTTAGTTCATATACACTTCTCTTCTATGTATTTTTTAAGGTTTCTACTCAAAATTTAGGAGAGCTATGTAGTACTTGGGATATTCATGTTGTTCTCTCAAGCAAATCCTAATCAGGAATGATTTTTGCCTTTTAGCCCCAACTTCAGTTATTCCTTATGTTGCCACTTCCTCTTGTTGGTCATAAATAAACAGCCTATGACCCTTTCAGTGTACTGACTCCCTGTTAATTTGTTTTTATAAAAGCCCATGCATTTCCAATGTGCTAAGGAGCAAGCACAGCTTTATGCTGTGTATTAAGGTCTCCAGGGACTGCAATGAGATCATTAGCATCAGAACAGTAAGTAGCATCGAAGCCAAAATTACATTCCTACTTGAGGCAAATTCCCTCCCTCCAGTGATTATGCTGCTTTCTCTCAAACACAACTATCTTTAATGCAACCCTATTAGGATTATATATCTAAGGAAGTAGGTTTACAAGATAAGGTTTACAGAAGCCAGAACGGCATGTATCTTAATAAGAGGTATAAGGTGATCTCAAACTTTTTTTTTTCTTATTTGCAAGGGAACAGGAGATAATCGGCTACTGAAATGTATCCTTTTTTTTCAGAATTAGGTTGATATCCTCACATGTACGGTTTAATCAACGATTTATTCTTTAAAAAAATATAGAAAACATTTCTATTTCTACACAGACAAAAAACAACTAGAAAATATTTTTAAAGCACTCATATTTTTGAAGTGCAGTTGATGCAAACTAATTGCAGATTAATTTGCTTTTTAGATGACAGAATTATTTCACATTAATTTCTATGACTTAAAGTATCCCTTTTGAACTCACCTTGGATCAGGTTGAGCATCTTCATTATTCAGGTACTCATATCCAAATTGATTTAGTATTGTAACCACAAGCATTGGAGCCAAAGATTGGGCAGGCTTGGTAAATAAAGCATTTGTACCAAAAACCATAGAGGAAAGTGGCGATCTAAAATATTTAGGGAAAAAAACAAACGAAGGCACAACACAAACTTATTATTATATTGATTACAATAGTAATTTTAAACATCCTGTTAATACGCAAATGCTAACTATCATGATACTTAGCTTTATAGTTCACACATTTGAGCAAACAGATCAGCTATCCTAATGAAATTTAATTTATTTTTTTTTTTAAATGAAAGATAATAAACCGCTGGGGTATATATACAGCTTGGCCCCACTTTGGAAATGACTTGCACTCACGTTCAACTTTGTGCACGTTAAGTAATTATTGAAGTTAAGTTAGACTGAACTGTGCATGGAGAATTAATTACAACGTAAGACTTTACACGCATGAGGCCAGAAAAGGAGGCTTTTTTTTTTCTTCATGAAAGCAATAGCTCTCACCTTTGAGGAGCAAGTCCTTTAATACCGTGACCAGGATTGAATCTGCACTTATATAAACATTGATGGAACCAACAAGAAGTTAGCTGCACTTTGATAAAAATCCAAAAGATCTATGAGTTGTAGTATGCTACGTCACAGCACATTTTATCAATTTTTATTTCAGAGAGATAACAGCAACCAGTTAGACTTTGGAATTTGTACTTTAAGTAGCACAGAGAAAGCCTTCTAACTGCTTTTTCCATGTTAGAAAGGCCTTATTCAGAAAATTCCCTAAGCGACAGTAGATGCATATGGTTACAAAGTGATTCAATTAAAGCTAACAAAAATCAACACACAAAAAACTTGGCTTATACCATAGCATAATTAAAACTAGAAATGATCTAATAATCTGTTTAAATTTCTCTGCCGACATAACCACAGGAAACTTTATTCAAGTTCTTATCTCTACTTATGCTAAATTGCTCTTACAAAAAGTACTTCTGTGTCAAGGATCCAAGATCTTTTACTGTCTTTGACATAATTTAACTTACGAAAGAGTAACATGGCAAAAAAATAGCATAGTTAAAGAAAAACAGTTAAGATGGACATACCTCCGCTTGTGCTTTATTAAATCTGCATCAACAATATCTGCCAGAGGCAAATTGAACAAACTAAATGAAGCTTGTACAATTACCCTAAAGAAAGACAAAATATTGAAGATTTTCATAGTTCTTATATACGCTTTCATAATGAAATCATAACTGACATTCTAACACATACACTCCAACACTGACATTTCCACAAACACACAAAGCTGAGACCTTTAAAATATGCTGATTTAGCTGTTTAAACAGCAGTTCTGAAAGCATTATTAGATTTGTTCTTAATTGAGAATTAGAAATCAACGTGCAAACCTGAAAGATGTGGATTTTTTGCTTTTTTTCCTGGACAGTGGTGGAAAAGGTCATACATGCTTGAGATTATCAGTAAATTACATTTAAAATGACATGGAGAAAAGAAACACCTTAGAAAAAAGAGAAACTGAAAATTCCCTCTTGAAATCTGAAAAGGACATGAGCATCACTGGAAGGAATACATGGAAGACAAACTTCAAAGTGGGAGAATTAGAATAGTAAAAAGATTTTATATGCATTCCTATATAAGTATTTACATTTTTTATATATTTATGCATTTAAACACATACACACACACAAAGCCAACTCTTAAACTGCTAACTGAAACTTTGAATTCACATATTAGGATTTTTATGTCTTATTAAATTTTGGGTGTGATTAGCTTTTACTTACAATAGGCTTTGAACAATTAGCACTTTGAACATACAGTCTTTAAGTACCTTAGAATTTTTCCCTAGGGAAATCAAAATACACTTTTATCATTTAAAATATGCAGGCAATGAAATTCAATTTATTGCTCATACAATTCAATGTTACAGTAGTCCATGACAGAAATACTGAAAATAAGAATGAAATCGGGGGGAAAAAAGAAAATTAAGAAAAGGCAGGCAGGAAGGAACATGCAGAAGGAAAGCAATGAAATAGAAAAAGAAGAAATAAAACCTAATTGCTGTAACAATACTCTGAAATGAACAAGTGTATTTTTCAATAAGGTTTTCCATGTATTGTAATATAAGTCTGTGAAAATACTACTTTTAGCATCATACTTACCCAGCTACCAGTGAAAAAGTGACTCAGTGCTGGTTACCTAACAGATGCTTGTTTGAATTTGTTTTGCGCTGCAACACAAGTGTTCATGCAACACAAAAAGAGGCCTGAGCTTTCCTAGCAAACAGTCTTTGAAGAGTTCCTCTACCGAGATCTTCCGTGTTGGAGTGGATGAGAAGAGGTTCTGCTTCCCTTGAACCGCATGTTAAAGCAGGTATGTGGCTGGAGGCATGTGGCTGCAAACCTTAATTACTGTTCATTTTTTAGGCTTGCTTTGGGTTTTTTTGGTGTGGTGTTTGTGTTTTTTTTTTAAGCAGAAATTAAAAGTGGAAGTAGAACAAAATGAAATGTAACTGGAGTTTTAACTTTCCTGAAAAGTGAAACAGAACAAAAAGGAAACCATAAAAGCAGTAGCAAAATCTTCATGCTATTAAAAGTGTCCACTGTTAGAATTATTTAAGCCGTATCTATGAATAGGGAAGCATATTCACTTACATATTTGTTGTGAGATAAAATGCCAACAGATGATAGTGTTCTGGCCCTAGAACAAACATGACAGCAGCAGCTACTCCTTCAAAGTAAAAGGAAAACAGGATGATTCTGTAATAACCAAACTTCTTCAACGAAGCATGACTGAGAAGAACAAGGCACTGCAAAGAGAATATATACACACATGTATGATGAAAAGATACAGTACAGTATCTCAGCATTAGGAGACCTATAAAGCACAAACTAGTCATTAGTTGTTACTACCCATTAAAGAAGGAAACAAAAACAAACCCCCCAACCCCTTCTAAAAAGTTCAATCCAAATAAAAAAGATACTCCTCCCGCTGGCTGTTTTCAGGCATTTTGCAGAAAAGTGTATGCTAGAAACAGCAAGGTATTGCGTAATGCACGTTATTCTAAACACTGTGACCTTGTCTCTCTATAATTGAGAAATAACCCTGTCGCAGGAAGTACTTATGATTTAGAAAATTCCTTATTACCTGCATGTTTCTAAGACTGCATATTTCTAAGAAAAATACTAACTTAATGATGCAAATTCAGATTTGTTTGCCTGTGCTCCAGCAACAAGGTCTCCCTTGTAGGCAGGTTTTATTCTTCACACCCGCTACTAAAAGGAACCTAAGAGAGAAGCTGAATTCTAGTTTAGTACAGGCCACTGAAGGAGAGTTCATAAGCAGGGGCTTTATTTCACATGGGTTGCGTGCTTTTCCAGTAAGTGAAGTCCAGGACATTGCCACCAGAGAATTCTCTTATTATATCTTGAGCTCAAAGGGACAAAACCCTGTTTAACAGCAAACTCTCTACAGTTCAGTGACCTTCTAGACAAAGAGTCTCTGCGGAGCAGAGAGAGATGCATTTTCTGAAAGATTGTTCGTTTCACACTGTTACACTGATTTTATCAACAGTAGCAATTGCTATATATTGGGTGTAAAATTATTTAAGCTTTCTTAACATCTGCAGTTTCCGATTTACTTCCAAAGTTCATCAGCTAACTGTTTGAGTTGCAGAACAAAACTGTTAAACCTGTGGTAAGGATAAAATTTGAAGTCATAGATATTTAGGAGTTATGGAACAGAGAAGATACGCTTAGGATTTGTATGTTATATATTCAAAAGCCAAAATGGTAACTAAAATTGAGCTGTGCATTCGAGTTGCACTTTGATATATCTTCTTTTAGATTTTACTTACTGAAAACATTACAACTTAATGAACATAACAGCCCTATTTTCAGAAATTCTGAACACCAGCACCTATGACGAAAGTCAGGATATGCAGTTTTTGAGCAATCTAACAAGTAAACACAGTAAAAGTTTAAAAGATCCAGTGAAAGAAGTTAGAAGGGAATGAACAGGAGAATTTTTTTATTCACTGCAGACAACTGTGTTTACATTCCGTGGGACATATTTTTGCTGCTTTTCTTGTTCTCGTACATTACTTGTTTGGGTTCTCTTTCCCTTTTCTTTTCCAGTTCATTACTCCTGCCCCCATCCCTCATTGGGATCTTGAAAGTGTCTCTCCCCAGTAAATGTAGCTGACCAAGACAGCAAACAACAGAATAAATGGGAGACTATTATTCTCCAAAAGCAGCTATTACGAGTTTTGGTCGGTTCCCATGACTGAGATGCCACATATTTCAACAATGCTTTTAATACCTAATGGTTTTTTTCTGGAATTTTATGCAGTTTATCTGAGAAACTTCCTGAAGAGATTATTCTTTCATCATGTATTACAAATCAAAACTAAAGAGAAAAGAATTCAGAATTCTACAGATTTTGTTTTTACAAACTTTTTATCTTGACCATGATTTTCATTGCTTTATCCGTAGGTATTACAAACCCTGTAGGATATAAAACACTCCTTTCACACTCACGTCTCACATTCCCCTAAACAGGTATTTTACCAGCCTGCCTGCTTGTCCTTTCTCCCTACCGCTGCATTTGGTCAGCCTCATCCAGAGGTACTTTCTGCTTTTAGAGCATTGGTGAGATAGAATTGTTTCTCACTATGGCCAACGGCTTATGCTGGATGCAGCATTTTTTCAACAAACAGTGTAAATGGATACCTTAAAGTAATGAAAACTAATAAACCACCATGTTTTTGTATTTTGAAATAAAAGAAGTGTAACTGCCTACCTGAGGACAAATAAAGCTTGCTCCATACATGATACTTCTTATTGAGGAAGAAAGGACATCCTTAGGAATAAGATTATCTGCAAAGATCATCATAAAATTGTTGCAGAAGGCTAGGTGGAAGACTTGGAAGAAGTTCATAGTTACAAAAAATAAAAAGTTTTTCTCTGTCATAATCTGCTTGGTCAATGAAATGACAGAGGACCAGGAGAGAGCTCCATCACTGCCTTCCAGATTTGAACTCTCTGTGCAAATTTCTCTCTGCTCATATTGACTTGTACTGTATGTGCCTGTGTAACACATACAAGCTGTTGCTAATGCTGCAACCAAAACAGCGAAAGCCTGAAAATAGGCAAAGTTTTCCATATTATCTGATATGAGACCACAAAAGAGAATGCTCGTTGATCCAATTAATGTTGCTACTTGGTTATATTTAATAAGCTGAAGCCTACTTTCATGTCTTGTTGAAATCTCTGCAAAGAGCGCACACTGCGCGAGAAGCACAAACGTAAGCAAACCATCAAAAGCACATAACGCAAGGATGAGGTGAAGACCACTTAGCCAGTCACCTTCTTCATAATGTTTCCAAGGAAACCAAGGAAGCAGAAAGGCTAATGCATATAAAGGAGCTCCATATAAAATTGAGAACTGGCGTCTTGAGCAGCATGCAAATTTGGAGTTATCTTGAATATAACCAAAAAGAGGATCATTAATGGCATTCCATATCATAAATACAACCTGTGACAAATAAGAAAGAAACACAACAGAATTTATCATTAGCGTGAATTTTCTGCAGTAGTTATACAAACACAGAAGTAATACACACCATATTTACTTAAAATAAATCTCCATTCAAAGAATAAAGAAAGATAGAAGCTTCTCAGGTGAAAACAGGCTCCAGACCAAATTCTTAAAGGTATTTAGAGGTTTATAGTCATTTTGAAAAACAGGATTATTTAGTAGACAGGTGCCCAACTACACATGAAATAAACCTGTCTCTAAGACTTCACTCCTTCAACTCTGTCTGGGCTTTCACCTTGCAAAGCCCAGGTGTTTCACTCACAGCAAGTCATTCACAACATGAGCCGGCCCATTACTTTCAGGAGACCATTTATGACAAGAGTTGCTCATGTGGATAATGACTTGCAGAATAAAGGCAGTATTTAAGTACTTAAGCAGTCCATAGGAAAGCACTAATGTCAAACCTATGGAGCTGAGGTGCAAGATTAGTTTAGAACATTACTGCATGCTATGGAAGGTAAAAATCTTTCCAGCAATTAAAGTCTGGAGATTTTGTCTAGAGACTGTAAATGATGTGCTTTGTGTGTACCTTCAATTGCTTATGGATTAACTAAATTTAATGTGTAACTATTTGCAATGCATCCAAAATTAATTCATGAGTAAAAAAAAAAAAAAAAAAGATTTTGTTGTGATAGCACAGACACATAGCACATGGTAATCAAAATATTCCATTGTACGATACCTGCGCTTGATGAAATGCTACTTCTGAAATTTTGTATCGGTTTAGGAAAAGCTTAACGTAGTAGAAATTAAAGATACTGTTCATCATTCCAGCACCCAGTGTAGTCATGGAATATGCCAGCGCATTAGGATGAATTCCCCCAACAAACTTCATCTTCCACAACTCTCTTCTTCCTCAGGTTACAAAAAAGAATTACAACAGTTGGTAAAATAATTTTCCAAATTAAAATGACATGGATTTGCTTGTTTCATAGGCATGGAAATGGATTTTTAGAAGAAAATTTCCCCATTCTTACCTCTGTTTTTTTTTTTGAGAAACACATTTTACATAAGACAGTGAGCACAAAACTGAATAGATGCAAAATATTAAGAAGTCAGTGACATTTCTAAATATAATCAGTGCTTAAAAATCAATGGAGCAGGTAGAGAAAAAATTAAAAGAACCCCTTCTGTACTGGTGCACAGACTCAACATAAAAATCTGCTATGGGAAACACTAATCTTGGTGTAGAGTTCAAAGTCATTGCATATATTTTACATCTTTCCTGCTAGCTACATAGTTTTAAAATTCTGGAGTGGGTAGGAATGAAGTGACTCAATACACGTCCTTACATATTCCAGTGCTATGAATGTCAAATGCAGCATGCACTTAGGTGAATACTTATTTCAGAACAAATACCAAGTTTTGTCCTTGTATTTTTAAATGTTAATTGTTAACAAGCCATGGAAGCAATACTTTCACCTAGGAAACTAATGAGATATTAACAGAAACCATAAACCAAAACACCTTTTAATAGTTTAAACATTTTCATAGTATAAAAGACTGCATGTAAATAAAATCTAGCATGTAACATGTACAGCATTTTAAGTACATCCAAATAACAGAGATTCAGCCCAAGAATATAGGGTTCTTTAATATATCAAAGAGATCTTCAGCCAAAAATTTTTTAAGATGCTGACTTTTTACATCTATCTAGCAATTAATTTAAGCATGTTTGGTATAAACTATCCCATGGAAGTAGCTAGCTCCAGGGAACCTCTACCCTTTAAAGCTGGATAATGATTACCTTTATGGTTCTTGACTAGGTTTGATTCAATACAAGAATACTTCTCCCAGGTATCTGTTTTTAACTGAGGCTTTAATCATCTTTATATCTATTTGAAGAAAGCTGTCGGCCATTAATTTGGTGATACTTCACGTTCAAATTTCAGCCTTACTATGCACACTGTCTCCAGAGCTTTACAACCTGCTTTTTGTCAATAGTCCACACTGCTCCTCTGCATCTTAACAATTTTACCCTAAATGCAATTTTTGAATATCCATCAAAATACTTAGTTTGAATATTTGCTTGTTCAGCTTGATAAGCAGATCTATAAGCAGCTCCCTAATCACCTCATAAAAAAGCCATGAAAGAACCCGGAAATGAAACGCAAGACTGTTTCCAGCTGCCTATGGTTCATGGAGTGGCTGGACAGGAAGGACGGTCATGTCCTCGTCGCCAGGCAGCACCGCGGATCAGGCAGGGGCTGGAAGAGTGTCTGTCCTGGCCAAGGCAGAGGATGGAACAGTGGTTTGTCCAACTCCCAACATGGAAAATGAACTCCTGAAGAGCAAATAAAATGTGGATGCATTTTTGTATACATATTTAAGATGCTCAAATAAGAAACAATACACAAAGAGTAGGTAACTTCTCTCTGCAGGTAAGAAAAAAATATAATCAAGCTGACAAACAACTTGAACCACGTTAGTTTTTTTTCTAAAGCCAATTTACTTGTAAGAATATGACTGAATTTTTAGGTACTTGAGAATGATTGTGATGTATATTTTCAAGTTTATTTTTCACAGAGCTTCAACTGTAGAGACACTTCCATTTTCAGGTGATGAAATTTTTCTTTTTTGTAACAAGTTTGGTTTCACAAACTTTTTCTGATAAACCTAAAATGAAAAATAAGGTTATTGAAAAGAAGCCCATTTGAAATGTTTATTTCTAAAAATGAGTTTGGTATCACTGTGTAGTAGTCACTACAGTAAGTATGCTATTGACAAGTGTCACGTTTTCTTCAAAGGGCACGTTCAAGCCTTCACAAATATACTTAATGAAGTGACTTATGTAGTAGATGGTAGGGCTTTTGGAAAGCTAGACATTTCATCTTGAAACCCCCTGCACGGATCTTCGGATGGAGGATTGGGAGACTCTCCTTCTCCTCAGATTCCATGAGGACTAAGAATAAATGAGCTTCACACTAACATTGCCAGCACACAGTCATTTCTGAAGTCACATTTGACTCTGTTCCTTTCTACACACAAATAAACAAAGGACCTCTCAGCTTCAGAAATCTGAAAGTAAGAATTTGAAATTTCTTTAACAAAAACCTTCTAACAATGCACAAACAGGCCTCTAGTGCCTTGACTAATTATAATACACAGGATCTGACACAACTCTTTACACTAATTGGTACCTCTGGTCCTGCACCTTGTTTACAAAATAGGCTCAATTAGAAGTTGAGGTACCACACTTCCTTTCCCAGAAGATGGGCTCTTTTAATTGTACTACAATGAAATCATGCATGAGCATCCCCTCTCCCTCAATAGTCAGCCTTTACACTGAGTAGGTTAAAGTACAGGTGGTGACATTTTGTGACTCACAGAAGGCAAACTGGTTTCAGAAATTTCTAGTGGTGACAACTGCGTTAATACCAATGAGCCAAAAGAACAGGTTTTTTGAACCAGCGAGACACAGGATGCCATTATCGCGTTTCTCCCAGAGCTAGATGACAATCGCTACAAGGACCCAGAGCCTGAGTCTGAAGAGTGGGTTCCCTGGGGACAACACATCGTGACCGAGGCAGGGTGACCAGCTCTGGTGTACTGGGTCCCACGGGGCAGCCCCATGCCCGCAGTCCGGATCAACTGGCTGGTCACAAGTATCTTCCTTATCTTTCTCCCATGACTTAAACCACATTAATGCCGAGCCGAGACCGAGCGCTGCCCGGGCCCGGCGCTGGGGGGACGCACCCGGGGCAGGCGGACGGCGGCACCGCCTCAGCCCGAGGTGCCGCGGCCGCCCGAGCGCCGCCGGCTGCTGGGAGGCGCTGGAAGTTCGGAGGCGGCTCGTCTGCTAAAACTGGGCAAAACAATACGCTTTTTCCTCAGCAGCTCCCCAGATACGGAACACGGCTCCCTCCTTGTAAGGACAAGGGGCGAGGGCGTGCAGTGACCGCCATGCGGTGCCGGGGACGGCCGCGCTCAGAGGCGACAGCGGCTGCTGCGGCGGGGGCGCGCCCTCCCCTCCCGCACCGAGGCTCCGCGGGAGGCAGCGGGGACGCGGCCCGCACCTGGGCGCCCGCCGGTGCGGAACCCCCCCCTCCCGGTCTCCTCCCTCAGCGCTCCCCGGGGCCCAGCTACACTGTCCAACGCCGGGCTGCGCCAGCTCTGCTCCGCCGCAGACCCACCGGAATATCCCCCGCAACCGCTCCCCGCCATTAACCCTTCAAGAGCCCCGCCACCGCCCCCTTCCACAGGCACCGACCCACCTCCTCTGACTGGAGGCTGCGCAGCCGGCTGCTGGGGCGGGCGCAATGAGCCCGGGCCAACCTTCTCTTCGCTTTCATTGGCGCCTTGACTCGAATTCGCTTTGTGATTGGCATAGGCTCCTTTCCATCTGTCTGGCGGGCGGCTTCCCATTGGCTCTCTGCAGGGGAGGTGAGGGCGTTGTGTTTGAATCGCGGGCAGGCGGTGGGCGGGCGGCCGCAGCTTGCCACGTTGCCGCCGGCAGCTCGGCGCAGCCCGGCCAGAAGGGGGAGAGGTTCGGCAAACTCCGGAAACGCTCGGCAATGGCCGGAGGCGGCTTTTAAGGAGAGGAGCGGCTGCCGTGCCCCGCCACCGCCCGCCGCGAGGGAACCGGCCCGCGGGCGCGCTGCCGCCTCGTCCTGCCGCCGCGCTGCCGCCTCGTCCTGCCGCCGCGCTGCCGCCTCGTCCTGCCGCCGCGCCGTGAGGGGAAGGGGCGCGATGCTGGCCGACAGCCTGGTGGAGGAGTTCGAGATCCGCGAGGATGAGCCCTGGTACGACCAGCAGGACCTGCAGCAAGGTGAGCCAGGGCGGCGGGGGGCGTGTGAGGGCAGGGGCGGCGGGCAGGGCGCGTGAGGGGAGGGGGCGGCGGGCGGGCGCAGGGCACCGCCACGGCGGCAGCGCGGAGCCCGGGGGAGACGCCGGCGCTCGGGCGGGGCGGCGGGAAGGGGCCGGAGCCGGAGCTGCCGGTGAGGGTCGCGGGGCGGCGGCGGCGGGAGCGGGGCTTGTGGAGCCGGGAGCCCGGTCTCCCCTCAGGGCCGCGCTTCCCGCCGCCTTGGGCGCAGGCTCTGCTGCTACCGCTGAGGACTGCAGCCGCCTTTGTCTGAGGGAAGGGGCTGCCGCAGCACAACCCAGCCGTGCCCGGGTCCCGCCGAGAGGGGGGTGTGCGGGCGGGGAGCGGATCCCCGGAAAATCGCACCTTGAGAGGGCGTCATGAGGGGGGGCGGCGGGCGGGCTGCGCGGCGCCCCGCGGAGCCGTTCTGTGAGGGCTTACAGCCACGGAGCTGTCAGTGCGGCTGTGCTCGGTTAGGTGCAGGTCCACTGTTAAAAACTTTCTAAGTTTTCATCATAAAATACACGAATAACTTCACTGCGTATCAGAATTATATGTATCTAGCTCCTGTATGTCATTCTGTCAATAGGTCTTAAACAATACGTGCTAGAGGTAAAAGATATTTCACAGATAAGGAAGGAGTCACAGGAATACACCAAGTAAAATTGGACTAAGAGTCTTCTACAGACACGATACGGAAAGAATGTGCAATTTCCTTTCCTAAACTAAGAGTTTAGTGGCATCTACGACTGGTATTGACTTAGTCCTGCTTTTTGTTATAAATCCCGAGTTTTTTTTAAAAGGCCAGCTCAAAGCTGTGAAGTGGCTTCCTGCAAACCTGCTCCAGCCTCATGCTTTTACGTTGAAGTACACTAATTCTTGGGATTGGTGAGTGCTACCGCACTATAAAGCATATAAACAAAGGTACTTTTGAAAGCTCTTTCTAGCTAGGCTGTTTTCACACTGAGATCAGGCATCTGACAGCAGAAACTTTTTTTTTTTGAGACAAGAATAGGTGTCTCTAATTGTATGCTTTGACTATAAAATGGCTAACTGTTTGAAAGCTGTATTTATGTACTCCTTGCTCAAAATAGATGTTTTCGAGGCTCTAGGATATAAGCTAATCAATTTAAATAAGATCCGGAAACCCTAGTCTGCTGTGAAAGGGAAGAGTTGAGAATCTGAAGACATGATGTAGCGATGTTTTTACTATGTCAGTGTTTATGGGGTAGAAGACCTACAAATAGACTTTACATGTATAGCAACTGACTTTTTGTCTTTTTGATGTTTAATTTCATTTTTTAATTAAAACGAGTGAAATAATCACCGTTTGGCTCTCTGTTCAGAACTTTTAAGAAATGGTATTCCATTCTAGAGGCTTGTGCATTTTGAGCATGTTAATTTGAGTTAATGCTCTCTCAACGTTTGAACAATCTTTTTCTGGGCATTATCTCTTTACAAGCCTAAACAGAAGTGATGATAGCCTTGCCAAAAGGGAAAGAAGGAAAATAAACTGATGGGCAAGTTGAAACGCAAAGAAGACATTCTTTACAGGAATGTGGTTTTTTTTTTAATGTTCCTGTAACACTTTATTCCTGGAGTCTGAAAGATACTCTTCCTTCTCTTAAGACTAAAGCAATACCAACGTATGTAAACAGAGAAGTAAGATTGCTTGTCCAGGTCTCTTGAAACTTTTCACAACCCAAACAATCAGTGCACATTGAAAAACTGAGGAGTAGGTTTATGAGAGAACCTAGGTTATAAAACATTAGGAAGCACCCTGAAACAAGCCTGTAGTCCTTGTCAGCCAATCTTTGAAATTTAATTAGGGTTGGGCTTTGGAAAAACATTTATAGTCTCCATATGCACCAAAAACTTGCCTTGACAATGGAGATGCGCTTTTCCGGCATGCTGTTCATGAAAACAGAATGTTTCTGAATTCTTTCTAAGGATGGGAACAGCCCTCCTTCCTTCTGCAACATCCATGTTTTGCCACAGTATGCTGACCTTTGAAAAAGAATTCTTTTGTATGACTGCTCTTTTTACATCTTGCTGTTACCCTCTGTTCTGTTAAAGTGAGTAATCTGAACATGGAGCAGGAAACATGAAGCTAAGTAAAAAAAAAAAAAAAGGTTTAATTTTATAATTAAATAAACTTCAACTAGGCTTACTTATATAGGTTGCACTACTAATGCCTTTTGCTGTTGGGGAAAAAAAAAACAGGCTTATTTTTAGATTGAAAATTCTCTGAATCATTTTATTAGGTGGGTTACAAAAAAGTAGAAGAGAAGGATTTCGGTACTGTTTTTATCTCTTTCTCAATTATAGTAACGCTGTCAGAAGAGATTGTGAAGTGCTGGTGAGAGCTATTTAACATCACAGAAGACCTATCACTGAAGTCTTGTTTTGGTTTAGAGATTTCTGACAGAGCTGTTAAACACCAGTACAACTGATGAGATGTACTAAAACGAAGATCTTAAGGTCTGCATTTACACAGTTTGCATTATTAAAAACCTCTCTGCTTACATCTTCATGGTGAAAAGGAAAAATGTGTGTCCGTGGCAGAACTTAGCTGTTACTTCACATAAATTTACAGCAGAAAATGCAGTATTGTAACAGAGAAATGTAAATTAACTGTTTTCCTTCTGTATCTGGAGAACATATATATTGCATATCTTACTCTTAAAATTTGCTCTATAAAAGGCTTATAGGTACTTAACAATGTAGAAAAATAGGTGCAAAGCAAATTCTTAATTTTAGAAGAGGCGGAATTGTTTCAGTTCTTGCTTTCTCTAGGGGTAGGAGTTAGGGTTTTATTGCATGTTCCTGAGTTCTTCCACTCGTCTTCTACCCCTTGGAAACAAATTGCCTTAATTAAAAAATAGCATGCTTCTCCCATAGTAACTCTGCCATTCGAATGAACAAAATGAGCATGTAAGTATAATGACATGAATTCTATTAATCATGTTGTATTCCAAGTAGTGTGTGGTATGTGCTACTTGATTTAGTAGATGAGAGGGCATTTAAGAATGAAACGATCAACTCCTAAATGTACTTAAACATCAAAACAAACTTTCACTTTGGGAAGGGAAATGGCAGCAAGTAATTCCATTATGCATTACGTCTTTAACATAATCCTAAATCCTCTCTAAAGCTCTTATTCTATTTAAATAAAAGAATGGACTTTTTAGTCTTTGCCTTGAATGATGCTAGTAGTGCTGACTAGCTTTAAAGATTGTGGCTCCTAGTAAAGATTTGTGTTGTGTGAGAACTTTTGAATCGGGACTCCATTTCACATAGGATGATAGATTCACTGGATTTGAAGACTACAGTATTCTGTAATGTGATAGAGCTTGGTGTTTGACTGGAAGTTATTCTGTCCATGGGTAAAAAAATGTAATATCTCTGTTTCAAAATGGAAAAACTTGAGCAGGATGGCTTAAGGTGTCCTTATCCAAATACTTCAAACCTCAGCTCTAGAACTGGCTATGTTTCTTTTACAAAGAGAAAGCTGTGTGAGGATGAGCGCCAAAGTACAGATGAGTATGCTGTGTGGCCCTTAGTCATACATCTCTTGAAACTCTGAAGAACTCCCATGCAGTGTGATTTGTTTTAAGTAATTTTTGCAGCATGTATTCTAAGAATCTGACCTTAAGGTAGGAAACAATGCACCATAGCTATAAATAATGTGTAAAGAATATCACAGCTGTTGTTTTGCCAGAATTGGACATCTACAACTTAATAGACAAATGCTCCTACTCACTTGTCCTTGTAAGTCTGTATTTGGTCTTTGGCTTACATCTGTAGATGGAATAGTCGTTTTGGACAGGCTGCCAAACTGAAGGTTAGTACATAACAATCTTGGAACAGTGTTCTAACCCTTACAACAACTAGCAGATAAGATAATTGGGAAAGGGCAGGAAAGAGGTAAGATAACACGTTAAAACAAGGGCATCTTAATCAAATGAAAATGGAATGTGTTTTCTCGTTTAGCTACAGCTATCAACGATGCAATACATCTCTCTTGTATATTAATTTAAGTCGTCTTGAAGTGAGTCTTAAGTTTTTCTTGACTTTTTTTCTGTCTCTTTGCCATTAGTGATGTTCTATGTGAAAGCGAACAAGATTATATTGCATGCATGCAGGAGATGACCTGGTCATGGTCCAGGTGATGGGAAGGAGGTGGAAAAATCAGAGATTTTTAGAAATATGTTGGATTCTTAACATGTAATACCCTGCACCGAGTAACTGCAATTTTAGCAATAACACCAAGATTTATTTCGTCACATTGTGTTAGCTTTTAAGTTACTCACGCCTTTAAACATAATACTATAAAATATCTAGCACGACTGATGCTGTTAAACAGATATCAAGCTTCCTTCTAGAAAGGAACTTTGTGTTCAGATGACTTGTTTCTTAATTTGAAACAACTACAGTCACTGTACCCTGGAGGTGATTGAAGATGACTGAAGTGAAATTGAGATTAAGTGCCTGAGAACAAATGACATTTAAAATGATGTTTTGGAGCACGTAAACCAATTCTTGTCTCCTAGGTTTATGAGCCTGAAAAGCAGAACAGCTACATTTCTTTCTCAGTTTTATGTCTTTTGATATTATTGTTTCACCATAAAAAGCATCTGAAACTTTCATTTAGTACTTTCATCCTATATGACCTAAGCTGCTTGGAGAAGGGGTAATGGGGAAGAACAGCAAAGCAAAGCAGAGTGCAGCCAGCTTTGGCCTGGGTCTGGTCTGATGTGAGAACCCGACAGAAAAACAGGATGAACATTTACAGGGTCTTTTATGCTTATTCTTCCCATGTCAGTGCTGTAAACGTGGCAAGGTGTAGCTAACAGACACCTTGGGGGGAGATGCTGGTGCGGTGCTGGGCAGATGTGGGAAGTGAAGAGAAGGCGGCTGGATGTGGCTGACGGACCAAAGGAGGAACTAAGGAAGCTTCATGAAATAAGAGTATCTCCTAGGTTTCAGGACTGACTTAGACTTGTATTATAGATGGTATATGAGTGTTCTACTTATGTGTAAGCTAACTTTCTTTTTGAATACTGGAAAAAATTTAAAGCAGTTACAACATCAATAAAAAAACAACTCAAGTATTTGATTAAAATGCTTTAAAATTAATTTGTATTATTGGCTCTATAACTTATGTGCAACATGACTGCTTTGTTTAGATCTTCACCTTGCTGCTGAGCTTGGGAAGACACTACTGGACCGTAACACTGAACTAGAAGAATCTTTACAGCAAATGTATGCAACAAATCAAGAGCAACTGCAGGAGATAGAGGTAAATATTTAAGGGATCCAAGTGTTAAAGCACCTTCATCGACAACATAATAGCACACAAGTAGAGATCTGAATTTCTTGACACCTGATGGACACTTCAAAGAACAATACTGAACAACCTTTAACCACTTCTGCTACTTTGAGAATTTGAGAACCGGTACAGGATCGATCATAGTTAGAACTGTTTGTCTGATTGCTGGACGCTTTGTGCCATTAAACTTCATATTTGATTTGGCTCGCTTAATTAAAAGTGACTGGTATTTTTCTTTTTATACAGAGAAATTACTTCAGTTATTTTATTGCTAAACTTTGCTGATCTTGCCATTAAATTATATGATGATAAATAAATAAATAAATATATTATAGCTGTTAGTGATTACAGCACTGAAATTTAAATGCTGGTAAATGCAGGAGAGAGACTTAAGTAAAATCTGAGGAAATATACTTCCACTAAACTGAGCTGTGGTAAAGGAAGCTAAAGTCTCTTTCAATTTAAAAAACCAAACAAATAAACAAAAACAAACAAACAAAAAACCAACCAAACAAAAATCCAACAGCAACAAGAACCCAACCAACTCCCAAAACGGCAAAACCAAACACTTAAATAGTATCTACATACAGGATATAGTTGATATATTGTTCTGTATTTTCCGGGGGTGGGGGGGGATCATAACCACCCTTTCAAAAACACTCATCGTAGTGTTACTTGGTGAAAAACATGGCCATTTTTGGCAATTTTTTTTTTTATAATATTGTCTGTATTCTTGCAGTTCTTGACTACTTGTCAGCATAATTAATTTTTTTCAGCTGTTAGAGGACAATGCATGGTCTCTAATAATGAAATTATTAAATATTCAGTACTTTGCTGACTGACAACATATTGGAAGGGCAGTCAGCATTTCAGTTTGGTTCTGAATCGCAGGGAACAGGCTGTGACCGCTACACACTAGACTTATCAAATCTGAGTTCCTTCGAGTTCCTGAGTACTGCAGGCAGTACTTGCACAGTTATGGACGGTGTGTGAATTTTGTACAGCTGCAACTTAAAACACTGTAGTGGTAACATTAATTACCACTGTAGTGGTAACATTAATTACATTAATTAAAGAATCTTAAGCTTAATGCTTACAGATATATAGGTGTCTTTAAAGAAGTCACATTAACACAAATGCAGCATTTCTATTAGGTGATGCACAATTTCTGGGTGTATTTTTTTTTTTTATAAGATACTTCTGCTTTACACCTCATACTTTGACTCTTTCCTCTATTATGTGCTACGTGATCTTTGTTACCCTAATCATTCTGTGATACATCGCTGATGTTTAGATTAGTGCCACAGAATTACAAAAAATGTATTTACTTATGAAGACACCTAAATAACTCATTGCCATGAATGGTTTTTATAAGAATATTAATTTGAAAGACCTAGAGAGGACAAACACTTCAAGGTGCAATACAAATACTGTTCTACCTCTGATTCAACACCTGTATGAACACTCATGTTTAAGGAAGTGTTTAACACAGTTACAACCCACCTTTTGAAATAACCCAGCATAACTTTGCAACAGATAACTAACCCGGCTCATTGAGTGTAGCTATGTAATAAGCAGCTGTATTTTCATGCTATCTTGAAATATGGAAAATATATTATTGCTAAGCTGCATTCATTTATAGAAATATTCTAGCACCATTAAGGATGTAATATCCTGTTGGTTTAAGCCAGTTTATTTGCTTAAGCTTTTTTAGTGGGTTAGTGTTTATTGACTATGTAAGAGAGCTTCAGCCCCAGGAGTGGTCAGAAGTGTCCTTCCAGCAGTGATCTGTGGTTGGTGTGTTGCAGGGTCAAGTACTTGTACGTTCAGACAACCTCGGGCAGTGACAGACTAATTTATTCTCTCAATATCTGCTTTTGCTTAGCCAATCAAAAAACCAAATCAAGACTTGTGCAATACTATTTTTGAAGTCTTTGATACCTCTTTCTTCTCTTTCCTCCTCTCCCCCAACATGGCTAGGAGTGTATATTGGGTTATCCTGTTAGCTCCCTCCCAGTTGGGGGGAGAGAGGTGGGAGAACAGTTTTTGTGATGCTTTTGATGTAAGTAGTGCCTGCACCTTTATTTGCCCAACTTACTGTGTTGGGTCAAAGAACTTGTAGGCTGTATTCATACCTCCTGTAGTAACATGCTATGTTCTCAGTTCTACCACCTGTCTTCTTTTCCCTGTGCAGTTTAAGAGTGTGATAGCAACTCAAAATATTTATTTCTCCAGAGAAATATCTCTTGCATCTGGATTTCTGGTAGAAAAGGGAAAATCAAATGAACCCCTTCAAATAGCCAGAGAACCTCAAGACAGAGGAACTGAATATATTAGCTTACTGACAGAAGAAATTGTTAAAGGAATTAACTGAAACAAATGGCAATAAAGTTAGCATATGCAAGGTGCAGTACTTTTTAGCTGGTAAAAGCAGTTCAGTCAGTTATTTTCATACCTGTCTTTTGTGGCAACACAAGATACCCCAGTACACAGGATACACGTGCAAGTGACATATCTAGTCTCTGTGCTATTTTCCTAATTTTCAAGTGCTTGTCTCTGTAACCTAAAGGTGATCTTTCAGCTGTTCCCGTAGCTACTCTGCTGCGTTTTTGACTAGATTTTTCAGTGCAGTGTATCAGTGTAAATCTCTGGGGTTTTTTTTCCTATTAATTTGCATCTTATGGGTAGCAAAATCTAGAACTGGCTATGAAATCATTCTGAAATACGGTACTACCTTGTCAGCACTGAAAAGGAAGGGTCAAAGGCTTTGGGATGCTTAAGATTACATCAAATATATTAAATGCTAACATATTAAGCGTTTTATAGCTTTGGATCATTGTATCTGACCTCTGTGCTGACACGTGTGCCACTAACTAATCATTGTAGATGTAATAAACGCTGGATTGAAAGGGCAACGTAATTCTTGTCTGAATCTCTTCTCAGAACTCAGACATCAGAAATACTCACTCTCTCCTTTTATCCTGTGGTAGAATGCAAGAAGTCTCGACTGCTGTTTCACATTAGGTGCTCAGTTACAGGGGAGGTAAATGAAATCTAAAGTATTTATTACCACATCTATACTTTGTTTTGGTGGCCTGGTTATACCAGGCCAATTTGACACCAGCACTGAAGATGCTGGAGATGCAAGGTGGAGAAAACAGTGCTTCAGCTCTTCCATTCGTCCAAAACTTCTGCAAATGCCCATTGTAATAAATGGTAACATCTAATTCTGGCCCCAAAGCCTTGGCTTCTGTGTTTAGCCATGGTCATATTGCTGAAGAAAGTCTGAAGATCTCCAGCTCCTTCTGAGAAAAACCAATAGGGAAAGTTAATCTGAACTGGGTCACATTGAGATTCTGCTGCTAATCCACATACTATTTTTGTGTAAATCCTCTGTCATGTGCACACAGGCTACAAAAGGAACTAGCCAACTTCTATCAGGTTGATCTTCTAGAAGTCTGTATGTAGCAGTTACTAGTCCTAGATTAACTTATTATCCGTTCTTAAATTGCCTAAAATGTAAACCCACCAATCTTTTAATGCGGTAAAAGGTTAAGTAGAATATTAGAAGTTTTGAGTACGTAACAGGCCTATGTAAAGAAAGTAATTCTGCCTAGAAGTCTGCTGGGTGTTCCTACTTGAAGTTTACTTTTCCGTAAGTAGCATGTAGTAATACCGAGTATATTGCAAGAAATAAATTCTATGGAAGAACAAAGTATTTCAGATTTAAAGGGTTAGTTTTCTTGTTCAAGTCTGTTTGATGCAAATTCTCATGTAGATTTTTTAAAACTGGATCAGTCCTATCCTGGGTGAGACAATATAAGACACTTGTATTAAGAGCCTTAGGTGATTGTTAACTGCTCTTTCTGACATCATTCAATTACCTTAACAGTCTATATCGTAAATTGTAAAACTAAAGCGGGTTAAAATGAGAATACATCATGTGGAGACCTTTGTTTGGGATTACAGTAACTGGAGTAATTAAAGATTAAATTCAATAATTTGATTATACTTCCTGACACATAATAGCCCATGTACTGTCTTAAGTCTGACCACAACCAAAACACTGTTCTGCTGAACCTGATGCTGCTTCAGACTGGAAAAACTTAGGTCAGTTGAAAATAAATTAATTATGGGTAGTGCTACCCAATATTTCAGTTTTAATGCTAAGAAAATTGTTGGGTCAGTGCTGTTAGAATATTTCTGTTGGAGCCCACTGCAGCTTTTAGAAGGACTGAGTGGGTAGTTAAGGGCTATGTTGAAGTCTGGGTTCCAGGCTCTGTCGGTGATGGCTGCAGTACAGCAAACCCAAGCCCGACAGCCTGAGCGCTGCAAAAGCCACCTGCAGCACGGACAGACAAACACCGATAAAGGAGACCCAGCTCCTCTGGGTAAAAGGCTGCTGATCCGCCAGGACAAAGGCAAGCTGAGTTACTGATAGTGCCTTTTCAACTGAATGCTTTCCAAGGCAACCACTGGCATCTACGTTTCTGAAACTTAGTAGCTTTTTTTTTTTCTATGAATGTGAATAAAAATGCAGAATACTAGTCCTATCTTTGTGTCAAGTGTAATCTAGTAACAGCAATACTGTCTTGCAGTACCTCACAAAGCAAGTGGAGCTTTTGCGTCAGATGAATGATCAGCATGCAAAAGTCTATGAACAGCTGGATGTGACAGCAAGAGAACTTGAAGACACTAATCAAAAACTCGTTGCAGAAAGCAGGGCTTCACAACAAAAGATATTAAGGTAAAAAACTTTTACTAGATCC
This sequence comes from Numenius arquata, assembly GCF_964106895.1. Classification (NCBI taxonomy): domain Eukaryota; kingdom Metazoa; phylum Chordata; class Aves; order Charadriiformes; family Scolopacidae; genus Numenius; species Numenius arquata. The sequence goes on along the minus strand of NC_133589.1, from coordinate 194,966 downwards.
CCCCCTTGCCTGCCCCCAGTTGGTAATACGAAAAAGAGCAGTCCAAGTCTATTTGTGTAGCTATTGGGTGGCTGTCTCTGTCTAGTGGAGTCTACAGACAATACTGTTAAATTGAAAGGATAGTTTAATTTAAAGGTCTTTTGGGACCGCAGAGCAGCCTTCAGAGAAGAAACTACAATGTGAGGGGATGGGAAATTCCCGTGTCCTTGACTAAATGCTCAAATGTTTTAACAGCAGTCCTTCACCTTTTAGCTTGACAGAGACTATTGAAAATCTGCAAACGCACATAGATGACCTGCAGCGGCAAGTAGAAGAATTGAAAAAGACTGGACGAGGCCGGATGAGCCATGAGAGATCTGACCAGCCAAGATCAATGCACAGTTTCTCATGTTTGAAGGAGCTGTATGACCTTCGCCAGTAAGACTTTTTACCTTGCATAGCAAAGAGAATACAGAAATTATTTTAAGCAAAGCTTTTAAAACTAAGGCATGAGCATAGATGTCAAGCTAGCAGAAAAACATCTAACAGTCACAACTAGGAAAAATATCTGCGCAGTCCTGTACCGTGTGGTGTTGCCACTGCTTCTGGCATACTTCTAGACCACACTGCTCTTTGTGTGCGAGGAGCTGCAGGTTCCGCTTTCTGTCTTGAAAGGTTCTCACCCAAAGTCTCCAACCATATCAAATGGTAGCCTTGAAAGATTAGAGCAATTTACACCCCACTTTTTTTTTTCCAGTCAGATAAAAATCTGAGAAACAAACATCCTAAATGCAAAATATTTTCTGTAACTTACCCTTTCCATGGATATCTGTGGATATTTTCTTTTGAAGGCAGGCAGGATTCCTGCAAGAGTTTTCCTGAACTTTAGCTGGTTCAAATGATGCTTAAGCTAGTAAAATGGTGCCTGGAGCTCTGGGCTGCTTTTTTAATTTAGAGCATTTCTGCCCAGCTGAACTGTGTTAGTTTGCCCATCAGGACAGTCAGCTGGGGTGAAAGCTCAAACTAGCTTCAGTCCTAGAAGATAATTTCGTAAGCGCAGCACCTGCACAGACAGGCAGAACAGGCTTTTGTGTGTGGGCTTCAGCACTACATGGAGGTAGGACTGTAGAATAAATCTGTACATCCAAAAAGAAGTTATTTCTTGTCAAGTCAAAAGGTAAGTGGGTTCCTTCAAACTGCCAAAGGCTTGTGGAAATCCCATCCTACAGAGTTGCCTTGTCAATTTTGAAGCTCTTTTCCACAATCAGCAGTGATAAAAGTTACAAGCATGGAGTGCTGCAGAAAAAAAATGAGTGTCAGAAAATATTGCATGATACATGAAGGCAATGTTTATTTAAACTTAAATTGTAGGTCTAGTTATTCGATAAGCTTGTCTGTAACTTGAAACTGTTAATGAACTGCCATTCCGCTTAAGCTGAGAGGCTAGATTTGATGGCATATTGACAAACTCCGTTCTGATTATTAAATGGGCTGATAGGTCCATCCATGACTGCTGTGTATACTGTGAGGCGTGTTAGCACACAATTTAAATCTGTCATTAACTACCCAGGACAGGAAAACTTGAGGAGGTGTGGTCAGCTGTCCTTCCTACATTTGATAATACTTATTTTTCTTTCTGCAGGTATTTTGTTTATGATCATGTGTTTGCAGAAAAGATTACTTCAATGGATAGTCAGTTAAGTCCTCTAGAAGAAGAAAATGAGAACTTAAAAAAGGCAGTTACAGTTCTGCAAGCCCAACTTAACCTAGAAAAAGAGAAAAGGGTAACGATGGAAGAGGAATATAGTCTTATGGTAAAAGAAAACTGTGACCTTGAACAGAGGCTTGTTGATATAGACTTGTATCGGGCTCGTGCAGAGGAGCTGGAAGCGGAAGTAGCTGAAATGCGACAAATACTTCAGTCTGAAAACACATTCCATAATGCAGAGAAATTGGTGCCAGAATCCTTTTTCATTTCATTCAAGGAATCTTTAGAAAGGGAGCTCGGTCAGAGCCCGGCAGATGATGGACTTCTGACTGTATCGGAGCTGGAGAAGAAGGCACTGAAACGAAGCAGCAGTGAAACGTTCCTGAGCAGCGCCACAGGTGGAGACATCCTGAGGGGCCATGAAGAAACGTGTATTAGGAGAGCTGAAGCTGTGAAGCAGCGAGGAATCTCTGTACTTAATGAAGTTGATGCTCAGTATAATGCTCTGAAAGTGAAGTATGAGGAACTGTTGAAGAAGTGTCAAATGGATGAAGATTCTTTGAAACACAAGGCTGTACAAACGCTGAAGCAGTATTCCAAAGACCTAAATGTGGGGAATACCCAGTATGATCTTTCAGCTAGCAATCAAGAATTCACAAATGTGGAGCTAAGTGACTCTCCCACAAATGCTCTTCCTGAATATAAAGCACTCTTCAAGGAAATTTTTAGCTGTATCAGAAAAACAAAGGAAGAAATAGATGAACACAGAGCTAAGTACAAGTCCCTCTCCTCCCAGCCGTGACACTGGACACGCTGATGACCTGTTTTCTGTTGATGACTAATCTGTTAGTCAAGAAGGGGAAAAACTTGATAGAAATGTCAGATGACCCCTTATACTGATGTGTTTCCTGAGCACTCAAAATGAATGTTTTGAATTGGCTTGTAGACCTGTAGTGAACAAGCTCATTAGTTAACAGCTAGTCCCCCCTGTACCTATGTAGCGGTAGATTTAATGTTATTTAGCACTGTTACACAAACTAGTGGTTGTAAAGAAAACAATCATCAGAGCTTAATACTACACTGCTGCTTTGTACTACACTTATTGTCTCTGGCCAGAGCAGTAACTGACACGAGTTTCCTTAGTCCACTTCAAAAACGACAGAGCTGAGGAATCTGTACTGCACTTCTCATAAGGAACCAGACGAAGGCTTTCCTCCGGTTTGCAGCAGTGATCTAGCCCTGTAACCGCAGAAGATTAACAAAAGCAGAGCCCCTGACCAGTACCAGGGGAGCCTCTCCTTGTTTCTGGAGAGCGACGCTAGCAGTCCAGCGGAACTTGCTTTGGCAGGGAGGTGAGAGCTGGCGCAGCTGCCCGTGCTCTGCTTGGCTTAAGCCAATACCACACTTCCACCTGCACTAAGCTCTCCCGCAGATTAGTATAAATGTCTTCCTGCTAAGAAAGGATTTGCTGTCAAGTTTGCGTGGCTTTTTAGGTATGGTTTCTTATGTAGGGCACTTTGTCTTAAGGCAAGATACTGTGAATTGATTATGTATGTTATTTGGGGCCTACTGTTCTTGGGTGGAATGTCTGCAAAGTACGTTTTTACGTGTATTTGGTAAGATAGAAAGTTGCAATTTAGCTATTTAATGTTAGTAGTAGTGTTGACATAGTGGAATAGCTTTTAGTCTTACATACCACAGAGTCCAAGTGCTTGAAGGAGAAGGGACAGGTAAAACCTTATGATACTGTTTTGTCTCTTGCTCCCTGTGTCAGCTGCGGTGGATCTGTCCCACGCTGCCTGGGCCAGGAGGATGGACACAGCCTGCTGAAAACAGGACCGTGCGCTTGTTCTTCCTCTCCTTCTCTACTACCTAATAATAATTCATATCTATTCAAATTCTGAAAAACAAAGAACATGGAGAAGTATGTTCTTTAAAAGTGCTTTAAGAAAACAAAGGCTAAGAGATGAAGGGGGGGGGAGGGAAGGCACAATGAAAGGTGACATCCTTCTCCGTATAAAGGGTGTCACAGTTAATTTGGTCAGCTGTTCTTGGGAATGGACTTGCTGCCTGTCTGAGCTGCTGCGGTGTACCAGATACACCAAACAGTCGACACAGAATGTTGACAGTGTCTCAGCTTTAGTTCAGCTGCTGCTGTTGCAGTTCTGTCTGCCTTACCTTGTGCCCCGCGAAGCTTGTGTACAGCTGTCCTTCAGCTGCAGTATTAAGACTTCGTAACGTCAGTTTCTCTAAAACATGTACAGCATTCTGGAAAACTATTTAAAAATGGGCATCTAAATCCTGTGAGTATTTTTCTAAGCAAATAAATAATCCAGTTAAGCTACATGTCTAACTAGTAATTATGCCCATCTGTGCCAATCTGGAAACAGTAAACTTGGTGCAGATGGCACCTGCATTGTCTAGCCCTGCCATCTTTCCTACGTGACTCAGATGGAGTTCCCATTAAATTTGTGTTTTAAAAAGGTTACAGTACATTGAAAAGGACAGGCTTGTCTGGGATAGAAATCCAGAGGGAACAAAGTAGCTTCTCCTCGTAGTTGTGGTGTTTGTCAGCACTGTTCAAAAAGAAGGGCGGGTAGGGTGTGGAAGGCAGAAAAGCTGCTCTTCTGCCACGGGGTTCCCTGTCCTGTCACTGCTTCTCTCACACTTTGATCCTCACCAGAGGCTGGAGGTCTGCCTAGCTCAGACACTGGAAGGCAGTAACCTTAAATAAGTCACAAATGATTTACTACTAATATTCCTCACCGCTTTAGGGGAAGAGGATCCACACCTGCTGGACCACAAGACATGCAAAAGCAATTTAGACTTTTTGGTTAAATAGGCGATAGTCAGCGGTTTACTTACTGTTGGCTAATTTAGAGCACTTTGTATATATACAATTTTTATGCTTTAAAAATATCCTCCAATTTTCCACCAAACTACTTGATTCTTCTATGATCTAACTTCCCCTTGGCTGCCTGTGCCATGGCTAAGCTCTGGCTGTGCTTTAACACTTTGCTGTGCAATAAAAACCTCCAAGGCTGGTTCCTTCTTTCGTAACTTCTCTCAGAGCGTGGCTTTCCCAGAGAGAAGCTTTTCAGGTGACGCCAGAGGTGACGCTGTGGCTCGGGGCTGCACCAGGGATGTGTCAGCCACGGGTGCATGCAGAGACCACGACAAAGGCTGCAGCGACAGCCTGAACTTAAAACGCCTCCCAATTACATTGATGTGGTTAATGAACTACACTAGACTATTTATTATGGAAGAGTTTTAGCAGTTTAAAAATAGACATTTTCCACAGAAATGTGAAATGCTGTAAGTATGCTAACAATATTCTTAGCCAATCTTATCTGGATTAAGTACCTTAATATGCTTACTTTAGACAACAACTCAACTCAGCCTGTTCTGAGCATAAGTAGATGAAATAGAATCTCCTTGAGCTTCTCATGTGATGGAAACTACAGCAAAGAACACGACCAGTAAAGTAACTGTGCTGTGCGATGCTTGCAGCAGGCTATTCCTATAAGGTAACTCATCGCAGTTTGGCTTCAACCATAAACCTGTAACAAAAAGCTCAGTTACTGCACCCTGTGCAACAGGCCCTCCCTGTGACAGCACCTCCTGGTACCCCCAAAGAACCCCAGCTAAACCATTCCTGACCTTTCCTTCATAAGCCTCCAGGCTATAAGAGGAGTGGGTGCAGCTTCCAGTTCTTCTTGGACAAATACAAGGTGGGGTAGAATTGACCTTCGTGATAAAATTTTATTTTAAAAAATTACACAAAATAGAGGTTTTACATTGTTGCTGTGTGATAACTACAGCTGGATGCCTTCCGGAGGGTGCAGCTGGGTACTTACCTTCCTGTATTGGCAAACAGTAACGCAAGAAAATCCCTCAAACAAACCCCACACCAATAAAAGAAATCCCGTCATCGTTCCACATCTGTTCCAAATGTAGGTGCTTTTCCAAATAACTCATTTCACAGACGAGGTGAGAACAATCGCTGTGTAGTACAGAGTTCAAAGACAGTGATTTTTGTTCCCCCCTCCCTGGCCTGACGTTTCCATGAACATGACGATCTTCTCGTTATAGAGAGCTGCGAAGGGCTATTGCAGTGCTCAGACTGAAGTGTGGGCATACAGGTATTTAACAAAAACTGGGATGTTTGTAAACAGATTTAATTTATTGGCATTACTTACAAAATAAAGTATTAGGCCATGATTTTCCATCATGTCTGTGTCAGTATATGGTTTTATTTTTTTTATAACCAAACAGAACGAGAATTGAAATACATTAGAAATCCCAGATTAATCAAGCTGCAGACAGGGTCCCAACGTCTTCCAGTTGCTCTGGCGCCTGGGCAGTCACACGGAGAGGAGCGTGAGTGTGTCGGGATGTCTGTGGCTGCAATGCCCACGTGCCCCAAGGGAGGTCACATCCTGCCCCACGCACCCAAGGACGCGGCATTACTCTGTGCCACCGCTGCAGGGTCTCTCGTTCATCCTGGAGATCACCTGGAACCGCCACCACCGTTGTCAAGACTGCACCGTCCCCTTAAGATACCACATTCCACCATAGCTCACGCAGCAGTCCTGGGGAGAAAGAGAAAGCCCATAAGGGTTTGGGAACCACTGGGACGATAAATCTGGTCAGTACCAGAAGTGCCCTCCGGTGCACAAGAGAAAGCACGAATCCAGAGCAGCTGGTTGTCTCCACCCTGAAGACCAGAGAGCTTAAATGAAGATGACAACACACGAGGGTGAAGGTTGAGAGGCCACAAGGAGAACAAACGATGCGATGGCAGCAAGAAACTGGGCTTCTTAGGGGAGACGGGGATCGTGCAGAAACCAGCTTGGGAAAGGCAGGGAGGGATGAGGACAAGGGGGACTGAGGGTAAAACACAGGCTGAAGCTGCAGTGGGGACTGAAGGGAGCAGCGGGAACGGGCTGTCACAAGAAACAGCATTCTATGATAATGAACGTCCAACCTCAGAACCATGCTCTGGAATTCTCACCGCAGGTCTCAGCCCACAGCGGGTCAGCACCACAGCAAAGGAGCTCGGTAAGTGGGGTTTCTTGTGGCTCGTTTTCTTATTTGTATTAGATGAGCACCAAGTCTCTCGAGCTCTAAGCTTTTCTAAGCTCACTCTTTTCTACCACTCCCACCCTCCCATTTAGGTAATTCAACACAGGCTTAAGCACCGCTACAGAACTCACTCTGTGGAGCTTAAAGGGAAAAAAGTATCTTTCTTTTTCTGAAGTCTTGGGACTTACACTTCACAAAAACAAATAAAAAATTAAGTGTGGAGGCTAGAGAGAGAGTTCGCAGACTTGATCTGCGGATGCAAAACCACAAACCCTGTCAATCTGTTCCTCTGTGCATAAAAAAGGAGCACATGCAGATAGGGAAATATGAGTCAACAAATCCAATTTCATTCAAAGAGGAATCCAGTCCCTTGTGGCTTAAAGAAGCCTGAGAATCTCCCTATTTCATTAAATCATACTTCTAAATTTTGTTTCAGAAACAAAGGTAATTTCACATACTTCTGTGACAAATGTATTGAAGGCTAAGAAGCCTGACACGACACAAGGCTGGTGGCACGATGACTTACGTAAAAATAAAAACAGCACCCATATTTTTTTTTTAGGGGAAGGTATTTTTTCTAGAAATAGGTTATCTGTTATATAGCAACAGCATCATGAAAAACTAATGCCAGTACGTGGTCTAGATGTTCCAGGAGAGCTGATACTTGAGCTCATTGAGTTGCTTGACCCATCTCCAGCCCAGGCACACAAAATACCGTCTGGGAGACAGGAATGTCTGAGCTTAGTTTAACGCTAAGACGACGAGGTTCTTTCAAGCAAGACCAGTTTACTCATTATCACAGTGACAGATCTGCAATTTTTCAAATATGCTGTTGTTACGTTTCCAGATCCCAAGGTAATAAAGTACTTCAACATTTGTCTCACTGAAGTGGGTTACAGTGAGCAAAGGCCCAGCAACGGTGATTAAGGTATTACATTAGTCGGCAACTTTCCACCGAGCTGTCCTGCACCGCTTCTAAGGCTTGTCGGTCATGGCCTGCCTGGTCAGTACTTTGTACCTCAAACCTCTTTAGCAAGTAAATGGTGCACCTTCAAAGACAGATGAAAGGATTCAAATAAACATTCACAATGAATTGTGTTAACTACTACTTTGCCTACTTGTTTTGGCTCTGGTTTTGCTCTGTTCGCTGCTGCACGTCCTACTAGAGAATGAAATGCATTTCCTTCTGATTACGTGGCACTTGCGCCCCTCAGCAGTAACCAACAGCAGTCAGCTGGTAAATTCACAATACTGTGAACCCTCCCACCTCCTTGATGTTTAACTCCGCATTATTTAAAAATAACTCTGAAGGATCACATTTACTACACTCTATTCTCTGCTGGTCCAAGATGACAAATAAAAGTTTGTTGCAATAATACAAAATAACGCACGAGTCAAAATCACTACTCCTCGGAGGCAATGAAGGTAGAATGAGACAAGTGTAAGAAAACAAGATGAAAAACAGGCTTTATCAACATTCCAACATCCCAGCATCAATTTGTCAATTCAAGGTAAAATATGATCCTTTGCTTAAACCAAGCATTAAAAATTCATGTATTAGTTGGATGAAACCCACAACAGAACAGAAACTTACCTTTAACACTCTATCCACCTCCTGCTTGTTTAGATCTTCTCCACACTCTTGACTCAACTGATTCTGGATGACATTCCTGCGCACTCGATAATTTTTGGAAAAGATTTCAAGCAAAACTTGGCGATGCTTTAAAAGAAAATGTATCATAAATACAAAGAGAAGAACAATTATTCCTCTCTGTCTATATATCAAAACTGCACATGCCTTAAGTCTGTACGAAACATTCACTGAACTACACCAGAGGATTCTTGCTTCGCGATGCCCATACACATCTCCTCTCTAGCAGTGCCCTGGCCCCAGGGCTCTACAGGGATCTCTCCATGCACCCGTCCTGTCACCCGGGGCACCTCCAAAGGTACAAGAACATGCTGAGAAAGGGGCTGCAACACACTCCTCTCAAATGCTTCTAGGAGGCTGGATACTGCTTGACTCTTTCCTATAAAAATTTATTTAGACCACAGACACAGGAGTTACGTTGCCCATCAACATTTTGTTAGGCACCTTCCCTTTCACTTAATTTACTCTGATAGCAATCAAAACACAGGAGATGCTCACATATGCTGTAATAATTTCCTATTCTAAGCATAAGCAGATACATCAGGTAACAACATCGTTTCCTCTCTGGTTACATTACCATCAAAATACCAAAAAAAATTGGACTGGATCCTGTGTCAGCCTGCATCGGAGAGTCCTTTCTCCTCGCAGGTTCAAAGTTATTTGTGTCCCATCGAGCTAGTTACTGACATGTATCATCAACATCTCACATCATTTCTGCCCACACCAGCTTGCCTTGGCACAGCACCGATGACCCTGCGAGCTTAGAGCTTTCTCTCACCTGGAAACAGTTGGTATTGAAAACTGGACACTTCCATAGGGAAAGCGGAAAACTACCTGCTGCACTAGTTCCAGGAACACAACGCCAAGTGCTCAGTAAGCGTATATCTGGGAATGTCACATTTTTATCTTTACCTGATCATAAGTATCACCAGCTTCCCAAAGCGCGTAGACCTTTAGTTCATCTGGTGAAGCAGCAGTCTGTGGAGGAAACTGAGAAGAAGAGGCTGTTAAAAATAACCATCTAATTAATGAGTTCTGCTTAATGATTCTATGATACAGTATCCCTGGACACCTATTACTGAATCAAAAACGTTGTTGCCATGTAATGAGAACTGCTGAAACAACATAAGCTCCTCTCCATTCCACACTCGAAGGGGTAACTGTGCTCAGGCCAGGCCCGTCCCGCAGCCATGGGGGTAGACACCTTCTCGCAGCCCCGACAGCTTCCACAGAAATGAGACCTGCATCAAACCTGACCTGCTGGGTGATTCTGCAGCACAGACCCCAAATTAATGAGGGGCTAATGATGGCCTAGGGAAGGGGATGACCACCACATGCCTTGATATGCCCAAGCCACGTCTGATAGATGCTTCTGGTGATGGTGGGGTAACCCACAGCAGCGGCATGGGCCGCAGAGCCATGTCTGGCTCAACTCCAACACCTCACAGCTTTAAAAGGGAACTGCTGGGCATGCTGGAATCCCATGAATTTTGCATGGTGACCATTTCCCACTGGTGGAGGGTCAATCACCATGTACCAGAACCATCCCAGGCCTTAGACCTTAGCCAGTATCTCATGGCAAGATGTCCAGATTTTTCTTGTCAGCAGCTTCTGCTTCCAGACCATCCAAAGCAGTATCCAACTGAGAGCACCAGGTGTGCTTCAGGGTCTTTCTGGAGGTTTTTACATTTACAGTGGCAGGTTTTAGAGATTCAGACTCTATCCTGTAGTTATCTGCTTCACTAATCCCAAGTCAGCGTTACCAACAAGCACTGTGCTTCTGCGGTATTTGTCACCTCTGTTTTGGGGCAGACTACAGGACTCCAGAGGACTGAACGCTGATGGACAGTGAACCAGGCACCTGCTCATTTCAGGCTCCAAAAATGAAGTGGGTTTGGTTGGTTGGTTGTTGTTTTTTTTTTTTTTTTTTTTTCCATGTGCCAAGCTACAGAAATACATTTGATTTTTCTGAGGCAGAGGCCTCACACCCCTGCACGCAGGAAGGAACACAACCGCCTCCCCTCCATGCCCCGAACTCCTGAAAAAATAAAATACCATCCATTTGCCTTAACATTTCTCCTTGGAGCAGTGACTAATGAGCAACGCTGGAATATGACTTCATTCCTGACATGTCTCTTCCTGTCCGTCACTAACAATTTATTCCTTGCTAACCACCCAGACAACCTAAATCAATCACCTATGAAAAGCTAACAAGCCAGTCCCGGTTGTTCCAGCATCCCTCAGTCCTGGCAGTTGGTACAAACCAAACCTTTCTTGCAGCTTCCATCACACCACGCCAAAAGACCTGTGCGTTGTGGAGTGAAAGATCAGCCCTTCCTTCCACGCTTCGCCTCTGTGCTTATCGCGCAGGGGAAGAGTTTTGCCCAGTGGGAGCTGCCTGGTGGATTAGCAACTTTGGCTCTCACACTGGGTCAAATGGCTGAAATCTAACAAGGTTTTACACTTGGTTTAGAGCCAGGATTCAGGTTTATTAGACTTGCAACACCTGACATAGCTCCCTTCTCGTAAGAACACTCACTTTTGAGGAATAATCTCTCTTGCATGCATTCAGCACAGATAAAATCAAATAATTGTTTCCCTCCAGAAAAAAAAGCAGTGGCAGGACAGGCGAAATGCCAGCACCGGGAGCACCCGGCCATAAGCTGCCTCGCTCGGAGAAAGTCGCTCAACAGACCCGGAGCACAAACTGCTCCCACCTCAGCTGCAGCTCTGAGACGCAGCTGTGTTCATCTGGCTATTCTGTGCGGAAACTGCCTCCAACCAACACAATACTGACTCTGCTGTTGGACAGCCTGTCCCCAGGCACGGGAAACACCACCAGAGCTCTTCAGAGAGGTGCTGCTCCATCCACACAGCTTTACTGCCCTGCCATCCGCTCTCCCTTTGACATTTTATGTTCATTACCTTAATCTCTCCAGCCTCACCTTGAAACAGCTCTCCACTGCCTTAAAACTCTTCTTTAAAGTATTTGCCCTGTGGCCCCTCCTGCTCCAAGCCCCCAGAGCAAGTTCAGGGCTATCAAGAGATGCAGTACTGCCCCAGTCCCCAGGGCTGCCATGTTCAAAGGGAAGCTCTTGGGGAGGAGCCCTTGGCTTTGGGATGTGTCTCATTAAGCACGCCCTAAAAACTGTCACACCAGGCAGCCTCATGTTTTAGCTAAACCAGATGGAAAGGGGCTGAGTCTGCCAGAAAAAAATTACTAGCTGGAATGATCCTAGAGGTAAATCATTGTCCTGGTTTGAGGGTCAAAACCACGACAGCCATTGAGCTTACCTCTCCAGGAGACTGCATCGGCACCAGCCCCAAGGGCTCACTCTGCGTGCGGGGCCCATTCCTTTTCTGTTACCCGAGCCAGGCCGGACCTCGGCAACACTCACGTCATTTCCTGATGCCCCAAAAATATCTTCAAGATTTGGGCAGAAGCTTGCCACTCCAGGGACCAGGGGGAGGGAACCAGGAGGACACCCACCAGGGCACGGAGGCTCAGGAGCCAGACTCTACCCCGGGGACAGGGACGGGGTCTGCTGGGGGGCGTCTCTGCTCACCCTCCCCTCTGCTCACCCCCACTGCATTGGGGGCATCTGCCCAGAATTCGCTATTTCTTTGCACGAGTTTTTCCCTCCCACTCAAGGACGCCACAAAGCGCAGGCATCCCCACAGCCCCACTGCAGCTGCAGCGATGCCTCTTCTGGCTCCCCACAATGTTTATCTCATGCCCTGGTGCAGTTGGTCAGCTTTATCATAAATACTGCATTCCCCTGGTAAGGTTTCAATTGCCATTTTCAGCAACATATTTTCCATAATAGGGCAGCATGCAAGCCATGAGTGTCTTCACCCCCTACAGAACACAATTTTAATTACCTCAGATCATTGATTTTTATCACCAAAGCACTTTGAATTACAGAAAACTAATGAGCAACTATTAAATCCCACGCTAAACAACCCTCCAGGCTTTCCCTGAGCTCAGGCGCCCTCATAGAGTTCTGACAAAATTGTCCAGGGGAACAAGTGAGAAACACCAAAGCGTTTGAGCCCGTGCAGAAAGTAAAACCAGCTGTGGGACCCTTTGCCATCTGCACAGAGCATCAGGGGGATGCTTGGGGCGAGCGACGTACGTTGCTGATAACAGTACAGGCTTATACAGGCTCCTGTACAAGATCTCAAGTTTTGCAGTAAATTCTAGGTCAGCAGAACTAAAACCTACAGCAGACCTCCAGCAAGAGACGTTCCAGTGACCACCTGTACACCTCTGCAGGTCTCCTGTAACAGGGTTTTCCAGGGAGAAGGAAGTCCCCAGCCACCTCTCCTCAGGAGGATTTTATTTTGGTTGTTTTTTGAAAAAAGAAACTATCCCACTTTCACTCCTCACAGCTTAAGCAAGGAGTGGATGGAATAATATCCAAAATCCCCAAATTTCCAAAGCAAACAAGTCCCAATCCCAAGTAACAGAGCAGCAATGACCTCGGCTATTTACCATCAGCACGGCAAAGGCACATGCTACACCGCGCACAGAGCAGGGCCAACACTGAGGCAGCTCCAGGCAAACACTACCCCAGGACCTGGAGGCTGTCAAGAGAGAAAGCAGAAAGTACCGAAATTGGTGGTCTCCCCAGTGGCATTTCAAGTCTGTTTCTGGGTTCCCAGGTGCCACAACATGTACTTTGCACACGACTGAACGTGCTATTTCTGCCCCCCTGAAGCAACCCTTATTCCTTAGCTGGGCGTCAGCTCCCATGCTCCAGGCTCTCTCCTCAGCCTGCCTGCTTCCTCCTCTTCCCACCCTGCCCGCTCCTTCCAGCGGTTCACGTGGTTTTTTCCTCTCTCCCCAAAGGCAGCTGACTCCCAAGCTCTTTCTGGCTGCGACGCAATCAGCACTGCCAGATGTCTTGTAAAATTAATTTCCTCTTAGGCTCTTTCCCATGATGCCAAATTCCTTTTCTTTTCCAAAGCAATCTACTGTCACACAAACCTGGCTCTGTCTCATGCAATCACACATGTCATTTCCATAAAGACAAAGGAACAAAGACATCTCTCTGCACGTCTAGGAGGGAAGGACTGACGAAGGAAGCCTGCTACAGGTATGGTTTGCTGCTTCCCAGAGGGCTCTGCTGGGTGTCCTTGCCGCTCCCAGGCAGCCACTGCCACCTTTCCTCCCCCAGCTGTGTCTCTGTCCCCGAGAGAAGGAGCTTGTGCAACTCCAAAAGAGCTGATGGGAATCTGGGACTGCCTTAGATCATGTGCCCAGGTTGCCCAGAGAAGCTGTGGCTGCTCCATCCCTGGAGGGGTTCAAGGCCAGGTTGGACGGGGCTTGGAGCAACCTGGTCTGGTGGGAGGTGTCTCTGCCCAGGGCAGGGGTGGGTGGAACTAGAATCACTAAGGTCCTTCCCAACCTAAACCATTCTATGACTCTATGCTAAGAGGAGCAAGTCGGGACAGCAAGTTGCTGCAGCCCACAGCGTGGACGTGGAAGCAGAGCCCCAAAGACAACTAAGCTGTGCAGCACCGCACAGCAAAGGAAGAGTGCGGGGCCTGCCAGAAGCAGGACACCAGACAAACCTCCAGCAGCTTCAACATACCCAATACTGGACAGTTACTCAGAGCACATCTGTTCTCCGGGCCACCAGCACAGGGCACACGCATTTCACAGCTCAGACGTTTAACTGACCCCCCAGTCTCCCCTCCTCAAGTACACCAAGGGAAAAACATACTTACAGGCACCAAGATCTGTTTGCAGCCAGTGTCCAACACCATGTCCTGTAACATTTTGTCCGAAATGCCACTGAACAATGTATGTCCCGGAGGCAGACTGGCTAAGTGAAGGTTAAATAACCGTTTAAGCTCACTCAGGGTGAGTACAAATTGTTTCTTAAATGTTGACGACACAAAAGCCTTCAGTTCTTGGGCCACCCGGTCAATGCAGCCTCCAGGCAAGTGGCCATTTAAAGAGTCTGTGGAGTCCTCCTCTGCGTGGAGGCCGTTGACAATGCCGTTGTTCATGCCCTTATAAGCCGAGGTATCCATCGGCTCCTCGTCACTCACAGGCTCCTCTTTAATGCGGATATTGGAAACATCCATCTTGGCTGAGGTATCATTTGATTTTATCTCTGCCTTTTGCTTCTGGAAGTCCTTCTCCAGCTGCCCATAGTTCTGCTTGACTTTTGCTTTAGCCATGTTGACCCTTTGCTCCCCAGAAACCAGCAATGGATGAGCTAGTAAGAAACAAAAGATACCATAAATCTCACTGTAACCAGGGCTCTAGTCTCACAGAATGTTTCTTGAAGGGCTCACAGTGAAATAGAACCAGGAAACATCACCCGCCTGTGAAATCTAAGGCATAAACCCAGTTTGTTGTTTAGATTTTACTTTAGTTTTGGGGTTTTTTTGGTGGCTTTTTTCTGGGGAGTCGTGGTGAGCCAGATGTTTGAGGAAGGGTGTTCCAGTCAAGGAACCTGAAGCAAAGACAAAGTGGATGTGTTCAATCACTAGGGCCTTTTCCGCAAATCAGGAAACCAGGATACAGACTCCTTAAACACTTCTACATGTGACCCGATACTTCTCTGCCCAACAACTTTTTTTTTCTTTTTTTTTTTTGAGTATCTAGTGGCTAGTGGGGCTGCTGCAGCAACAGCCTGAGCCACCACAAGGATGTCCTATAGGTACAGTGAGGAGAGTGTATACTCCAGGAGAGTTTTAGCATAAGATGCACAGTGTGAAAGTCTGAGACCCTCTTCTTAGCTACCCAGAGATGGGGAGAAAGGGACAGGAGGCAGTCTCTTCCCATGCAGTCCTGTGCCTCTTCCCCTGTGTCCTTTCCACATCCAGCTACCCAAAGGTGAAAGGAGGGGACGTGCCTGGCAGCAGAGGAGTCCATTCTCAATGCCAAAGGAAGGAGTGCTGTGTCTAAGGTAAAAAGCATGCACAACACACATGCTGTTATCTCCTCTGCTGTTAGGCTCGCTAATCCTCTCCAGATAACCCAACACCTAATCCTTCCAAGCAGATCAGACATAGGGTATTGAAATGGATTCATATTTGTCAGTTCTGCTTATACTCTTCATTGGCTCCAGTGTCTGGCAATGAGCCAAATGCCTAGTTAAAACTCTCTGGATTCTCAAGTTTTCACAATCTTTTAAGATTATGGAGCGGCTACTTTAATATTCTCACTGGCATCCACGGTGGAAAAGGATGTCAAAAAGAGACAGCTTCTCACCTCCTTACAGCCCCCTGCCAAACACATTCTTCATTAATTGCTCAGCCTTCAACCACACCACAGAGAGTCTAGTGCAAGTTAGGGGAAATCAAAAAATCACCTCATGCACATTAGCTTGCAAACGGAGAGGTGAGAATTACTTGTGCACTGGCCCTGTCCTCTCCTCAGGAGCTGCTTCACCCTTCCACCATACAAACTGCCTTGAATGAAGAAGTGGATAACAGAACCACCTGGTTTTACACTATTGCTATTTAGCGATACCCCAGTGCCAAGGAATCCTCCCTGCTCTGCTACAAGGATGCTACAGTAAGCTTGTGTCACCCCAACATCAGTGATGCCAGTAAAGACCAAGATCTGTCTCAGATAATCCAGAGGAAATCGCAAGAAAGGAAAAATATCAAACAAAGCAAGACCAGTCCCCACCATGTTCAAAACCAGAAAGGAACTCCAAAACATCACCCTGGAATATGGAGGGATGCATGTGCTTCAAGATGTTCTCCTTGGATCATTACCTGATTGCGCCTCTTGTTTCTTCGGTGTCAAGTGCTCCTTTAAAAGATTATAGACCTTTTCTAATCTGAAAAACAAAGGTAAAATATAACAGGACAGTTTCATGCCTGCACACGGCCATGCCAGCTTTAGCTATTAGCCAGAACACTCAATTTCTCAAGGGAGCCAAGGAACAGGAACAATTTGAATGATACAGTGACACCCCCACCACACCACTGCCTGGGGAACAGGAAGGGGAAACCTTCAGGGCAATACAGGTCAAATTATCTATCAATGTCCACAGAAACTTTGTACTAGCTAGTTCTCTGTTTTTATCTTATTCCCCAAAATTAAACAAGTCATTTACTTGGCCTGAATGCCCATCCACAGCATATGTTGCCTCTGAACTATATCTGGATGCTTCTTAACAAAGTCTTCATCATAAGGGAGCATGAACTCCCAACCTTTGTTTATTCTTGCCACAGACATGTGCTCTAGGAAGTCTTTCACATCTTCTGGGCAAAGCTAAAAGAGAAAAAAAAAGCATAAAGAGTATGGAAGTCAATTTACATAGGACATATGCAGCCATGCAGCAGTGGGCATTGCTCCATGAGACAGGAAGAGATGGGCTGATTTGATGTATCATCTGGAGCACCTCCATGAATACACACCCAGCTAAGTCAGAGATACTCAACCTTCTCTGCACCAACACTCTCACACAGGACTTCAGAGAGTAGTGGTGATTAATCACCTGAGAGTCAAATAGCTCATGGCATGTTCTGTGAAGAAAAGGGAGTTTTCATACTGAGATGAAAAGACTTCATAGTGCAGAGAAGCATATTCTACAACGTTAATTTTATTTTAGAGCTTTTAAGCAGCACTGGATCTTACATTCCAAAAACAGACGGCCTGTGCGTAAATTGACTCATGTTTTATCATTTTACCGCATTTTAAGGAAATACTTTTTTTGTCCTCTTTACTTAATGTTTCTCATTCATTTGCCAGTTTGAACAGAACATTCAGGTGCCTGAGTTGTTTTAAAGCTTTTATTCAATACTGACAACTGGCAAATGCTAACAGAAGAGCTGCTCTTTTGTAGAGTAGCTAGTGTGGACCGCACAAGCACTCATCTGTTCTGGTGCAGGATCCATCAGCTTAATTCAAACCGTGTCAGGCTTTCCACTGGAACAGATGAGGACAAGATGCATTCCAGTGGCTCAGCTACAAGGCCAGTTATATCCTGTGGAGTTGTGGTAACTGTGGGAGCTGCTCGAAGCATTGCCAAAACAGAGCGTGTATCTATACCTGTCACAAAGTGAAGGCGCCTGGTGAGCAACGCTGAAGTCAGCAGTAACACAGACGCTGTGAACCTGACAAAAGGCAGCAGCATCCGCTACTGACCTACAGACAAAGCCTAGCACGTATCGCCAACTTCTGATTTAAGAAGAAAAAACATCACTCACTTTTGTAACTGCTGCCACTTCCTTTCTCACAACCCAGCGGTCCTGTGTAAACTTCCACATCTAGGAAAGCAACAAAGGAGAAAAACCTAGTAACTGTATTTAGCAGTTGCTTTACTGAAGTCACAGTAATGACCCCGTTCAATGACTTTACCAGAAGAACTGAAACCCCATTCTGTTCAAGAATGTGGAAGTAGGCGATTCTCAGCCAGACAGTGGGAAAACACCTTCTGGCCTCTTCTGGCCTCAAACGGCCATGAACACAATATCAAAAACTTTGAGAGTCCATGGTTTGGCCTTGGTGAACCTGTGACTACAAAAGCTATGAAGAATCTCTTGAACTCAAACTCCATTTAGCTTCCAAAAAAACAAAGATCCACTGGAGCGAAGCTGGGACTCCAGAAGTCACACCTGAGGCTCAGCTTCCCACATATATAATCATCAACCTAGAGAAACTCTTCACCCACTTCCGTTAATGCAGGGCCTGTAGAGGCTGATGACTGTTTCCCTTTGCAGCACACAGCCCCCTAAAAAGTGCACATTCCCTTCTCCAATGCACATCACAGTGACAGTTACACTGAGATGGCCTGTCACTCACTTGTCCCCAGTTCATGGAAATTCAGGTGCTCTGCAGAGCAGCTCCTACGGAGTGACACCCTGAGAAGCAGCTGCTGAGAGCGGGATAACAGGACACACGAGGACTTGGGCAGAACACTCTCTGATCATGACTTTTGATTTTTTCCTGTCTCCATTTAAACAGACTACAACCTTGTTTAGTCTATGTGTATTAATAATGCTGCGAAGAATTCAAGATCTCATTACTGCCAATTTCTTCCTGCCCTACGATGTCATCTATGCATCCTTCTTTCTGCCCACAAACACATAAAATCACCATGCTCGCCTGAGGGCACAGGGCATTTCTGTTCTAAAGCTCAAGAAGTTGCTGCCACAGGAAGAACACCTATCAGCTCTCCTTGCACACAACTCTGAGGCAGCCATTTCTCATCAGGCCCTTTACCCTCACCTACAGCCAATGGTACTCATGTCCTCTGAATTTATAACCTGAGAACCTGGGGAAAAAACAGCAGCTTTCAGAAAAGACACAAATTACTTTTCCTCCTCCCACAAAGTAAAGCATGGAACAGGAGGACACCATAAGACACTATGGGTCATAAATATTTTTAACCTTACTAATTACTTTACACAAATATATATACAGGGAAATAAAGTTAACTTTTTAAGCTAGAACACGTTTTCTCCACAGATCCAACACAGCATTGCACACTATTTCTGAGCCTTATGACCAGACATTTCACTTCATCTGAAAGCCAGAAATATTGATGCTTTCTATTTTGTAACATTTTAACTTTTTACCTGTTGTAGAGCTAATGAGCAAATTACTTGCCTTTAAGATCAACCCAGATCCATTTCTCATACAAGGTATATTTGACATAATTCAAATGAAAGTAATTTATCTTTACCTCTTAATTGTTAAAACACTACCACTTACTTAACTAAGCATAATAATTTCTGGCCCCTAGAACTTTACGCACGATGTGTCACCTAATCTGCTGTGTCCTAAGGACACACCTGAATCCAGGTCTCCATATGGCAGTGTCTCGGGCAGACATCAAGACTCAATAAAAAAGTCAGTTTCAATCACCATCAGTTTTGTCTTACACTAGTACTGTAATATCCTTACAGTCTCTTGCACAGCATGCTTCTATTCAGAACTAAATCTCATACACAAACTTTGCAAACAAGGGGAACAGTCAGGTCAAACTGAAAAAAATGAAAGCGATGCACTCATTAGCTTCTCTTTGATGGGGTGGAAGCCATAAACTGAATATGAACTTAGGAACCACTCCGGAATTTGATTCTTTCCATGGTTAGCGAAAATAAACACAATGCAGAGGTTGCTCCTTTTTGCTGTGGTTATGTGTGTGTTTACAAGACCTGCATTCGTTTCAACTTCCATGTGCAGCTACTGCTCACAAAAGGCGCCTAGGAACAAAGTCCTTTCACTGATTAGCAGCTCTGGGGAATAAAGTCCTTTTTAAAGATCAACAGTGCATGCTCACAGAGCACAAAGCTTACCCACACTGCCCTCCTGAGACCTCACGGTCCTGAGCCCACGGAAATGTATCTGGAGAAACAAGCACTTTATTATCCAGTCCTGGCTTTTCTGTACGCCCCACATTGTGGGGGCTATGTCATAGGGGCTTGCAGCATGTATTAGGAAGACATGAATACTGTTAACGACAGATGATCTGAACCTGCCAGCCAGCCACAATGTCAATCTACACCAACACTCCCATGACAGACTTGTAATAACACCTTTAGGATTAAAGTACAAATAATTTCTTTGGAGGAAACGGCTTATTGCAGTAGAGCGGAGTTTTGCAATGCCTTGGCCTCTCAGGCAAACTTCACCTGCATTTTCCTTTAAAGAAACCAAACACTTTTATACTTACAACAAAGTCCCTCCCTCTGCAGAGCACTTCTGCAGGGACTCCACTATGTGGACTAGAAGTATCTTTCGGGTAAAGGACATCACTGTTAATTAAAAAGGAAGACAGATTAGTTACTAGGTGCTCCAGAAAAATGGTATCGGCGAAGACTAACGTAACAAACACGTCCTCCCTGTTCTGCAGTTAAATTATACCTTTATATCCAAAGCATAGTTTTCATTAAAGGAATTAATACTGGTGTAATTACATCATTGCAATTACACTAGTGCAAAAAGGCTTACAACAGCAAAGCCTAGCCTTGTGGCTAGCAGATGTGTGCAATGTAGGTACACGCTCTGCTTTGCTCTTGCAAAGCCTACCCTCCCCCCCTTGGATCAGTGTAAACTAGACCAGAATGATCCTAAGAAATGCTTAGGCTAACATGGTACGCAGCCTTGAAGGCAGCATTTAGCCAAAATGCTGATGCAAGGGCATAAGGGGTTTTTATTTCCTTCCCAGCAAACATGGGCTTAAGAGAACAACACTGAACCAAACAGCCCTGAGACCAACACTACCCTGTGTCATTGTCTGCTTGCAGGACTAACTGGATGACACTCATTAGTATGCTCTCCAAAGCCAGGTTCGTGACTTTTATCCTACCCAGGCCAAGGAAATGGGTCCCCTCTCCATCTAAAGCTCTGATGTGCACGTGTGCTGCTCTGCACCCAACCACCCCGAACACACTGGATCTGCTCGATCTCTAAGAGCAAAGAATCAGCTATAACATAAAAACAATCTGAATGCTAATATGCTATCTTTTAACTTGCTTCCAGCTTCCTTCTGGAGGGACAGCAAGGGTTGCTGTAAAACCCGTTCACAATGCTAATATGGGCAAGTATCACAATAGCTGAAACACCTCGTTACAGACTTGGACTGGTGGCTGGTGCCACTTATCTTAACACAGAGAGCTATTCCAGAGACTATAATTCTCCGCATGCAGTGCTCCACCCAGGTAAAAAAATCATACTGCAGTTTAGACTTTGATTCTCAGTGGGATGCTTTATCCTAATAAACAGGAGGATGATATAGAATCCCTTTGATGTAGTACACTCAGTACCCCACACTTGATTTATTAAGCAAGTAATGCCTTCTAGAGGGTAGCTTCCAGCTGACAAGAACAGCATCCACTGATGAACAGCAAGGTGACTGCACAAGGATCTTTCTTTGACTGAATTTAGTTAAGGAATACATTGGTTTCATTTTCTGTGTTTGTATTTGACACTAATCTCTGGAAGAATTCGGGATAGTCCTCTCACAAAAGAACATGAGTGAAGACAACATCAAAACCCTGACATAACTCAAATGCAAATACAGATTACACCACTGCTCAGCCATAATTCTAGCTGGGGTAGATACTAAAGCATTAGCCTTTAACATCAACCCTTTGAATTTTGAATATCTGACTGTGCAGTAAAAAGCACCAAACATTAAATCAAGATTTTACAGTACTGTGAGTTTAGCACATGGCTACTTTAGGACACAAGGAATATGAGCATATAAAAGCCATTGTTCTGATCCTCTCCTTACAGCAGAAAAGCACGTCCCAGTAACAAAGACGAGCCATACCTCTTCACCACCCAGTTTCCCTGGACCAGCATTGCCACCTGCTGTATACAGCGGAGAACTGCTGTAGAGTCAGTCCCAGAGCCAAGCAAACTCATCAGATTTGCAAAGGGCATGACCTTCACTGAAAGGCAAAGTACACACCAGATTAAGGGTTTCTTCAATGGACATGATAAAGACAGATTTATAAATCTAGGACACTATGATTTATGTTGGAAGTTCACGTTCAAAGCTGTATCTTAAGAAAAAAATCCCAAACCTAAGTTCTACCAAGTCCGGCCCCGCACTCTAGTCATCATCTGTTCTAAGAATATCTGCTAGTGTTGCATCAAAATTGATTAGCTTAACTGGTCCTAAATTGATGCATTAATAACATAAAATAAAATAAATTTATGCCTTTGGCAGTATTTGGAAACAGAGACACCTGACAAGACAGGAAGCTTCTGAGGGCAAAGTCCCCAGGATTTGCTCTCATCAGATAGTAACTCCGAAGAGACAAAATAAAATTCCCAGATTACAGTCATGGAGCACGTATTACTGAAAACTTCCCAGAAAATGCCAAAGTGCAGCTTGTTGCATTAACCTTCAACTTATGAATCACGCTCAGACCTCACATTCCAGGGGATACCTGCTGAAACTGACGTATCCAGAAAGCTGTCATTGTATTAGAAATTATTCTAAGAGGAGGTTGATTGCAAACATACAGATCAGCAGTGAGATCTGCTGTTACTGCTCTTCTCTGCACAGTAAGCCTTCTTAAGGAAGGCTCGGGATTTGGATTCTTCACAGAATCAGGGGGCCAGACAGACTGTCTGGTGAGGTAACAGAACCAACACTACTAGGAAAGGTACCTTATCTGAGGCAATTAGAAGTCACAAAGTAAAGTGCAAATGTATTACAAAAGCTACAAACCATTCTTCATCAGGATCTTAATCTGATCGGCAAGGGGTAAAGTCCTCAGCTGGGCCATAGAAAGCACATTGCTTGGAGCCACTGGTTTGTCACTGCAGATAAACAAGCAGATTTGCAGCCATGAAAAAGAGCATCTAGCCAATATGGACTTCGAACATTCTGTACAAACACTTACTTCTCTTCCTCTATGCCTGGAGGCATCAGCATCATTAAATATTCACTAGAAGAAAAGAAAACACATCCTTAAAATGCTTGTTGTGGGAATTCCCAAGTTTAAGTACAGTTATTTCTTGCTTAGAGCAATCCTACTTGTGTGACTCTGGAAAACAAACATTAGCCTGAAAAGAGAGCTCTCCCCTTTCCTGTCCCATCTTCCCCTGTAAATTCATCACTAGTAAAAGCTATCGGCATTTATCTGCTCAAAGAGAAGGTATGAAATAAACGGGAATCAGAATCCCAGCTTTTCTGTACAGAGAGGTGTCCAAAGAGGAACTGCAAGAGTAAATACATAGAACACAGGTGCTTTGACACAGCAGTAAGAGGGGTCACGTGAAGTCCCGTAGACAGAGAGAATCATGCCTGCAACAAGCAAAAAGTCTTTTCCACCCATGTAATTACCAGTGTCTGTGAGGAAAGAATCAGATCCAAAAGACTTCTCAGAACACCTATCTTTGTTCCACTGAGACGTTAAACGTTAAGAAAAATACACCCACACCATTAAACAGGAAGAGAATCTGCCACTTTCCTACTACTTGGCCATGGCTGCACCACGTTACAGTGAGGCACTAGTACTGACTGCATCATGGGGAGACTCCTGTGTAGCTGCAGTCACTAAGAAACAAAACCAAACAAGTTTCAAGTAGTTTCAGCTGTCTCTCACAAATCACAAAAGAAAGTTTAGTAAGATTTGCTAACAATGGAAGTTATTGGCTTCAGAGTTTTAATTTATTTTAACCGGAAGAAGCTTTTGGTTTACTTTTCCTTTACAGTATTCGCAGTCCCAGAAATGCAGGGTTGTGATAATGTACAAGAGGCAACAATCCCAAGTGAAAACAACTAGTTTTAATCTCAGAGCACAGGGGAACAAAGAAAGCAACCTGACAGAGTTGAAGGCTCATTTGTTTTTGTATTTTTTAAACAATTCAATTTTTATCATGGATAGAATTATCAAAGATCAGACTTTTAAAGAATATACCTGCTTATTACTCTGAAAACAATCCCAATAAATTACTGCAATTTCTGTAGGAAATCATCAAACCATTACCTGGGAGATTTAATTAATTCTGTGTTTTCAGCAAGGCCATGACCTTGACTAAATAAATACTGGCGCTCGTGTTCAGAACGGCTATCCTGGAGGTATGGAGAAAAACAAGAATCACTACCACATACTGAAAACATAAAAAAATGCCAGAGTCGGATTCCTCATTCCAAACTGTGACCACCCTGTCATTACTGCACCATTCAGGTGTTCCACATCGCTAACTGATGTTCTGCTTTCACTTTCTTGGACGATGCTCATGCAATGTGGGAAAATTTCTGTTGCTATGACTTCAAAATCTCCCGAGACACACGCATGTGGGTCGGACAAACAGGATTTCTGACGCTCAGCTGACTGGGTTTCCCAAGCCTGTCACAAAGCCCAGTTCATAATCCAAGACTTGAGTGATTCTCAGACTTACATGTTTGTCAACTCGTTTTAAACCTTTTCTAAAAACCCCAAAGCATTATCCAGTGGAGGAGGCACAGAGTGCTGCAGGGTCTATCAAAGCCTACAGACCTACTTTTCCTCATTAACTTTTGATGATTCCCTGACTCCCATGGGCCCAGATTTAAAAACAGTTCTAGACTTGGCTGAGCTTCCAGGCCCCGGCAGTCTCCTCAGCAGCCAGCACACACCTACCTTCAAGCCATAATAATGTAGATGAACCCAATGCTCTTCTGCTTGTCTTTTCTGCAGGAACTCATAAGACTGAACACGTCGTTGACGAGCTTGTTCAGTCTCGGGGCGAGAGAATCGTACCTAGAAGATTTGGGCATCATTATCATTAAATACAGCCCCAAAAACTTTGAAACAGAACACCTGCATTATTTATTTGCTAAATAAGCAATGGAGTCTAGGGGCCCTAGCACAAATCAATCACTACTTGCTGTCAAAGCCATCTTTATGCTTGAGCAACAAGGGCAAGTCCATCTTGCTTCTGCCCCCCCCCAAGCCCAGGGTCACCAGGACTAGCTGAGATTTCCTGTCCTTCTATTTGGGTGTGGACTGTCATGCTTTCTTGTGAACTGTTGCTGGAACTATCATAAAAAAGGAAATTTGGACATACAGTTATTTGCTTAACATCATCTTCAGCTTCATCCTGGGATGAATCACCACCTGCCAAAAAATACAGCAGAATAAACACATCACTGCAGTAAAAGAGCCAAAGCCAATCTGTAACTGTTTGGCGCTCTATCCAGGAAGAAAGAGGTACTAGGAACTACATAACTATGGGTTCAATCCCAGCTTGTCAAACTATGCAATGTATGACAGCACCACACTGCTCCAGTGACAGGAGCTACTGCTCCCACGAGCTTCACAGTGTAACTTTCCAGTGGCAGCGGCGACACACTCCCTACTGCTGCCCTCTGACACCACCCACCACCTCCCGGACCCTCTGCCAATCCCCCACGCTGCGCCCACAAAAGCATTTATGCAGTTGCACTGAAAATAAGATCAGTGAATAAAACCTGAGAAATGGCCTTATAATCAGTATGTTGTTATAACAAACACCTTCAGAATATAATGCCTCTTATCAGCAGAATTAAAGAGAGAACTTGTATCTCGGCTCCCAAAAGAAAACACAACTTGTGAAGCATTTACCTTCATTAGCAGCTTCTCTTTCTCGGTGTTTTGCATCAGCCTTGTCCAAGTAGGTGAAGCTTGGTCTCAGCTGAAGAATTCCATGTAGTGGAGTCAGGTGAAGTTCACCTGAAAAAGAGAATTAACATTGGTTAACATAGTTTTTTTTCCACTGCATAAGGACAGCACTTTTCATTATCTCCCTATCTCTGTAAAGGCACAGCTTCAATTGAACATAAATATTTAATACAGTAAAACATAAAAAGGGATTGAAGTGAAAAATTCATCCAGTGCTCAGGATTTCAAAGGAATATGAAAGACTGTATTGGGTCTGGCTGAGACAGAGTTCATCTTCCCCATAGCAGCCCTCACCGTGCTGTGCTCTGTGTTGCTAGCTAGAAAGGTGTTGATAACACAGCAGTGTTGTGGCTGCTGCTGAGCAGCACTCACAGCATCAGGGCTGTCCCTCGCAACATCCCTCACCAGCAGGCAAGATCCTGGGAGGGGACACAGCCAGGTCAGGGACCCCAACTGACCAAGGGGATATCCCATGCCATATGGACTGCTCAGCAATAAAAGCTAAGAGAAGGGTGAGGGGGCATCCGTTATTACGACGTTTGTCTTCTGGAGCAACTGCAACGCCTGCTGAAGCCCTACTTCCCAGCAAGTGGTTGGACATCACCTGCTGAAGGGAAGTAGAGAATACATCTTTTGCTTTCCTTTGCTTCCGCACACGGCCTTTGCTTTTGTTTTATTAAAATGCCTTTATTTTGACCCATGAGGTTTTTCCATCTTAATTTTTTCCCCACAGTCCTGCTGAGGAGGGGAGTGACAGAGCGGCTTGGTGGACACCTGGCATCCAGCCATGGTCAACCCACCACAAAGACCAAGACCTATTTCTGCTACTTTTCTTTTTGTGTTTAAACCACATCTTGTAGAGAGCCACATTCTGGCTCAGACCTGACCTACAGTTCAGGAGACTCCTAGTAAAACAGTCATCACTGAAGACAACCTACATATTTTCATCTCAAGTGATCAACAGATCGAAACTCTGTGACGGCATTAGGAGACGAGAGGGGCAAGTAGTGTTAAACAGGAAAATGAGACAGACACAATTAGATGGAGATAGTAATTTAAACAACAATGATAAATCTACGCTACAAATGTGCATTATTTCAGGTCACCATGCACTGTTAAGATCCTGGAAGCGTCTACAAATCCACAGTGTTCTTACATAATATTTACAATTTTGCTAGACCTTCTCAAGGACTCTAGGGACATTGATAAGCAATTTTTTCCCTTTCTTTAAAGGCTCATCATTCAATTAAAACCTAGGCTGAAATGAAAAGAACAGGTCTTATTTTAACCCTGAAATGAGCATGTTTCACTGATGTGAGTGGTAAGCAAAAGAAATTTACCTTTTTTATAAACAGCAGCTGCATAGCGAGAAACATTACTAGCAGCTTGTGTAGAGCAGAAAGTCTGCTTGTCCATCAGCTTCCTGCAAACAGATGAATGCTGTGAGATTGTATTCTACAGGCAATGTGGCATACCAATGTTAAAGGTCTGAAATCACCACTTCTCAAAATGGAATATCAACAACTGCAGCAAATATATATACTCATCCTTCCGTTTGCAATTCAGAATTCATGAAGCACACCAAAAAACATAGGTTACTTCCGAGAATACTTGCTATGAAACAGTGTCCAAAGCACCCCCCGAGACTGTATAGCCACTTGTTCTCGCCTTTCCGTGAAGCCCTGGTGGACATACATGTACCTGTGCTCACCACAAAAGGCAACGAAGGCAAAGAGGACACCTACGAGGAATAGGTACTTGTTTCATCTGTACACGTGCCATCTACATTGAGAGCAATCTGTTCTCCCTTGCTGCGACAGTAGTTAGGATTCAAAGTATCAATGGCCATTTCAAGTTCAACCTAAATAATATGAAAGGAAAGACAGCTAATTACCATGGCAGAACCCCAAAAATATCGATTAAAATTCAATCCCACACTTGCTAACGTTTCCACAGGTTTACAGTAAATTTAAAATACATAAGCAGCATCATTCAAAGCCACAGGGCAAATCTGATGCATAACGTTGAGCATATACATGGCTTTTTGTAGGATGGGGACATCTTAACAATAAGCTAGAGATATATAAACTCCCATGCCAATGAATGGGAGCAGAGAAATGAGAGTTCTTTAGGCAGCCTTGAAATACACCTTCACTTTGATGGGTACTTTCCACTATATCGTCAGTCTAGTTTACTTGTCAGTACAGATCAAGTGCACAAGCAACATCCTTGAAGCCTCCCCATCACTGAGGATCCATTCAGAATCTCTCAAATTTAAGGTATGTTTCCCTCTAGTTGGGGTACCAAGCAGTATAAAGTAACTATGTCCTCTTCAGAGGCAAAGGCCTTGATGCTGGTAAGTTTGAGACTGCAGCACTTCGCACTAACTCCATAGTTATTCCTGATTCACAGCAGTCGAAGCACAGAAACAAGGTCTAAGCTTTTAGTTACAAGGAGCACTTTCCCCCAAACTTTGAACTTTAAACAGACAAATGTTCAAAAATAAGCGCTTTCCTGCATAGCGTTTCTCTTTATATACTATAACAATACAGTATACTTTCTTTGTCAGGGTGTGCCAAAGCCATTATAAATTCGTCTATCACAGCTATTGCCTCATTTTTTCTTCCCCTTTATGGTACTCGTAACCTGAACTAGTTAGAAGTCCCTGGATGAAATGGCAGATTTACAAGTCTGCACAGGACTTACAATGCAAATATTTGCTAATTTTAATAGACTTCCCGAACACAACATGCATCCTAACTCCAAAGTTCACACAAGTACTTTCCTTAACCATTTCCCAGAGCAAAATCCTAGTATCACAGAAATCTATTTCTATGTTTTTTCAATAAGGCATTTCAAAATCATAGGCACAGTTTTGTGATACATTTGCAAGTAAGTGCAATCATTTTGGCTTTGGCTATGCTTTCACTACCTACATGACCCCACTGATTTCAAAAGGACCGTGACAATTCACAGCCAGGCAAGAGACAAATCAAGGCCCGTGCTAACACTGAGAGACAGAGCATGCCTCCAAAGCTCAACCCTTTTTTGAGTATTGTAAAGACCTTTTAAATCACCTAGATTGAATTAGCATTAGTAACTACATTTCTCTGAGTGACTCTATTTTATATTAAAAGAGTGGCTTTTCCATCATGACTTTAATTCCTCTCTTTATAAACTACTCTTATTCTAAACCCTACTTTACAGACACAATGGAAGACTCCCCCAATACATCCAAGCACAGAGATCTGGTTTTGCAAGTAGCTGCATAGTTTTAACAGCTTAAACACAACGTACTTTTCTTAAGTACATTCTGCACAACATAAAACAACTTTTAGAGACTGGACTGAAATGATGACCAACCTTTTGCTGCTTTGGTTTTATCTTCGCTGATAAATGTGTAACATCATCATACGTCATGGAAGCGGGACGAATAGGATACTGGAAAACAAATCCGTTTCATAAAACCCTCTTCATTTAAGGATCAAAGAACTTCACAGAAACTGACTCAATCTTCCCTGTCCTCTCACATGTAGATCCACTTGCCAGATGAGTACAAGACATCAAGAAAAGAAATTACTTGATTGACTGGTGAGTCATGAGGGGATTTGGGAGTACGACCTAGAAAGCCTGTTGCTTTCCCTCCAGTCCTCTGTTTTCGTCACTACACAACCCCCTTCCTGACCCTCACACACCACAATGAACTGTAACACAGGAAAATGGTACCCACGCATTAGTCCAGCTGAAAAAAGAAGTCTTAGAAGCAATTAAAAACCCATTCCTCAGTACTAATTCTCTAGAGAGTCATTTCCTAAACGCAAAATATTTGTGTGTTTACCTAAGTAGTGTCGGCTTACAGGACATGGGCCACAGGTAGCTAGTGAGGACACCAAACCCAGGTTCAGCCACACGAGTCTCTCTCTTCTGAACCATCTGGTAATGCTGAGAGGACAACATGGTATCCAAACGAAATCTTCCAGCCATAGCAGCACTCTGCTCGGAGCTGCCGTTTCTCCAGAACACCCGCAGCCCCATCCCTAACCCATGCTCACTCCTGACATGGAGCAGACAGAAGGCTGCATGGTCTGGCCCAGCATCTCCAGCCCCACTCTGCTGGCACGTGCCATGCAGAGGATCTGCACAGGAGGCAGTGGGCTTACCAGTGGACACCACATGCTCATAATGAACGTTTCATCCAACAGCCTCAGAAGACTCCCATTTTGCAGATGGGAAAAGTGATTATGATAAAGGATAAAATTATGGAAATTCGGTGGCAGAATGGAAAACAGACCTCTACCTTTCTAGCATATTTCCACCTCCAATTACTAGTTAGTTTTATCTCCACAACATAAGCAGGCTCTTCTGAGGAATTGCACTAATTTATGAATACTGACGACGTTTTAAATAGGACCAGTCTGAAAGAAATGTACAGTAAAGATGGCAGAAATCAGTGATGACAGAAGATGGCTAAGAGACTGCAGATTTATCCAAACCAAGATAAAAAGACATCATCTACTAAAAGCAGTCCCTTAGGGTGGTTAAAGGGAGTGATTTAATGACAAGTCTGTGCCATAAATGACCACTCCTGTCTTGGCAATGATTTACTACTAAATATTTCAACTGTCTGAGAACCAAACAGTCTTGCCTATACCCATGATCTTGGCAGGCTGAAACAGTAAGGAGAGTTACTGCTCTTTGAATTTATTTTAAACAAGCTATCACTGCATGAAAGTTAACGGAAATACCTGAAACAGATACAGCTTCTCCAGTAGACTTCTGGCCAGGAACACGTCAATCTAAAAAACAAACCAAACAGCTTTCATCAGATGCCAGGTGTAATTGAGGGAGCCTCAAATAAAAGTAAAATACCTAGATCTCAAATACTGACAATTTTAGCTTTTCATTACAAACTCTAACATAAAACACATTCATGACTCTCTTGTCAAAGGTCTCCTCTGCTAATTTGGACGTGAAACTCTGCAGTTTCCCTTTTTAAAAAAAAAACAAAAACAAAACCAAAAAACCCCCACTGTGATGAGCAGCAGACAGTGGCTCTAGCTATTTCTTCTCTCTTAAGGAACTTTGCAAACAAATCTGAAATTTTCCAAGGGGCTGAAGTAAATCTGTTATCACAGTTACAGAAAGAGGAAGGAGTTCTCTCTTCGGCAATATGACTGAAAGGTATCTGCATTCCTAGTATTTTGTCATAAAATCTTTCAAAATCAGACAAGAGACATCACATCCCAAATCTGACTCAATATTAGCATTTTGCCACCAGCACCAAAAAACCACAGTTGTTTCATGAATATCACATATGGAAGCTGCCATTTTAGATACCGTTAGATATAGTCCTGACAATTCCCACTCCTTTTCTCATGGCTTTTCTCCTTCTTATGAGCTTGCCCTTTCTTGTACTTCTGGTGTGTAAATTCAGACATAAAGTGAACAGGACACTGTGTCTACCTTTTGGGACACAGCAGTCTTTTAGACAAGTCCAGAATCAGAACACAACTGCTTGTTTTAGCAGAAGGCACAAAACATCTTAGCCTCATTTTTAACAGATATTAACTCATCAGTCATTCCAATTTTTTACAGCTCTCAGAGACATGCAATAGAGTCACTGGAAACACACAGTGGTAGAAGCAAGTTCCCCACTCATGTTCCTCTCCTGACACGGAAAGACTACAAAGGGTGAGGAACCTGAGCTGAATCCACCAACACGGCCACCACTATTTTGGCAAAATAGATACCATGAGCCATGTACTTGGCCCACACAACATACTTCCTTGCACAGAGCAAGCCATTGGTTATAAGACAACCACTGATGTTGATGATATGCTGTTTCAGCAATGTAAGAACACTGGGAACTATAACAATAATGATAATAATAAGAAAACCTCATGTACGGTCACTGCTGCTACAATGCACTTTTACCTCTTGTATAATTGGATCATCTTCTTCATTTGCCATGCTAGGATACAAAAAGCTTTTTCTTGGCTTGTTCCTTGGCACAACCTGAAAGAAAAACAAAATGTCATATGAGTCATTATATTTGCGCCACATACCACATGCAGCCTAGAGTACTTGTTCAAGTTAACTTGGTTCCTTTCAGCGGTGATCTGTTTAGTCTGTTTTTCGAAGCAATGTATGTGTTTGCAGGATCAGGGCCCTAATACTCCACAATCTTGACCAACTGCCACCAAATTTGAGAGACAAGCAAACATCTCAAAAATAGGTAAATTCTTGTAACTTTTCTGAAAGCCGGCAGTTATGTAAGAAAGACAGCACTAAATCAGTGCTCTACAGAAGGAAAGACAGGCCTTTTGTACGTGCATAAAGTGTACCTTTTATATGCTGCGTACCTGTAACAGGCAGGGAGCACCGGGTTTCCCAGACAGTACAACTGCAGCATTCTGCTAGTCAGTCAGCACGTGAACTCTGAAACCACCACCACAGTTGTCACTGTCACAGGGACAGTGCAACATGGTCCACTGGCTTCCTTTCTCAGAAAAATTTGTTCAAAGCAGGTAATGGAGAAAGCTCCCAGCTAAACAGCTGAGAGAAGAAAAAAGCCTGTGTAAACCCGCGCAAGGGACCAGACATGTGAACATGCTGACCTTGATTTCATCTGCCTGACATACTGTATCTCCTGACCCACCACTCTTCAGACTGTACTGCTAAACGAGAGCTCTAAAATACACTCCTTGGCCTCTCCTGGAGTCCTTTGAAATCACCAGAACAACATATTTTACTTCACAACTACAGTAACTCCAAATAACATAAGACTGATATTAACTGGGACTGGGCACTCTAGAACAAAGATTCATCATGTTCAATTCAATGCTGGAGTCGCTGTCATGCTATTCAGACCTTTGAATAAAAAATGATTCCTCAGCTAAAGCAACAACAGTTTTTCCCTGCTGAAATCAAACAAAAGGATTTACAAATTATTTGGGATACCACTGTTAGTGGTAGACAGCATTAATCAGCCAGTACTGGTCAAGACAGGCATAAAAAAAATAAGACCACTCACAAACTGACCAGGGAAAGTTTTAACAAAGATGATCAGGCAAAGAAATAAGATCTTTGCTGGGGAACTCTCCTGCACCGTCTTCTGCTCCTCGACGTCAGCTCACCTCTTAGCTGTACCTCCCATGGAAGAAGAGAAAGAGGCAGCATCCAGGATCAGCCAGCAACAGAGAGGCGGTGAGAGAAAGAAGCCAGCATCCATGTTCCATCCAACAGTGGCGTCTTCTTTCGAATACACAAGCCACCACACAATTTAAGCAGCTTAGTGTATTTCAACAGATGTGCAGGCTTCTCAAAATATCATGTTAATATATAAGCAGTTATCTAAGAAACCTTTCAGAGAGGCTGGATAGGCTGTCTGGATGTGACTCATTAACATCACTACATGGGCAAATTTCCATTCAGGAAACATCTCTGGATTATTTACACTGTTTCTGCCATTCCACCTAGAAATATGATCCCGTATTTTTCCCTTACAGGTTCTCCCCTATGAAAAAAATGACGCTCCCAGTACTGAACTGAAATTTTCCATTTCTTTATGCACCAGCACATCACTGGCTATTCCCACCATACACCTGTATTTGAAAATTTACCATTAAATAATATTTCAGATTCATATTTGAAATAATTTTGTAGAAATGCAAAACCTGCACAACAAAAAAGCCAGTATCTTAACTACAGGCTGGGGCTATTACTGCACAACCGTATGTGATATGTGACTGATACCAGAGTGTTTTCTGCGATCAGGCACTCGGTTCTTCCCAGAAATACATGCACGAATATGTTGTTTTAAAGAAATGAGATTTGTCAGTTCCAATTTTGCTTTACCTGCTCGCATCCCCTGGGTGGCCTGATACAGCAGGCTCACATGGAGCCAGCCTGATAGCTCTGCACAAAATGGAACAACTGCAGCTTCCGTTCAGAACTGCGCTGGTGAAGGGCAGATGCCCAAGATGTGCAAGGACATGTGATAACACCCAGAAGGTGGGAGACGAGACCATACCCTCGTTCCTCGCCCCCCTGAGAGGACTGGGAACCACCCTTCCCTTCTTGACAGCCCCAATGCCAAGTATGTATGTGATGTGCTTGCCTGTTCTCTCTCTCCCCTGAGAAAGCTATTCCACCTTCCAGAAGAGAAATTAAGATTTTCTGGGCTAAGGTGAGAAAGAGAAACTTAGCCTGAAGGACCTGGTTTCTGGTCCCTCATCTAATGCTGCTTACCTGATTATACACAAAATTTCTTTGTGAATCCAGCTGTCAGCACTCAAGGAAAATGTATTACAGTGATTACATTTTTTCTGATTCATTTAAGGATCAAGAATGACTACAGTTCCTTTCATTGGAGTAACAGAATGACAGGTCTATAAATAGGAAGCAGTGTGTCCAAGCACAATTTGTAACACTCACTCAACTTGAAGGAATCTTCTGAATCAGAATGAAGGTTTCACTGAAGGCACACAGACACAATTCCATGTCTATGGTGTATGTATATATCTATAAGGTGGTGTTCACTTCTACATTTGCCATATATATATATGACACCACAAGAGTTATAGAATGGAATTAAATACTAAGAGATAGCAAACATGGTCAGCAGTTTCAAATTTCCTTTTGGTGGAATTGTTTTCTTTTAAAAGGGACTTTCCTTTAAGGTGCAAATCGAAATATAATTCAAGTTATTAGTATGAGTCAACGAACTTTAGAACAGCTTGCAGCAGGGCAAGAGACATAAATCTTCTCATTTCTCCTGCATAGTAACCAATGCTAGGACCAATGAAACCACTCATTAGCTGCCCATAACATCATCAATTTAGAACCAACGAAGAAAAATATTGTGGTTAAAGAACTGTAAAAATCAGTGATGAAGCAAACGAATCCTACCTCTAAGTCTGAGCTAGAAGGGCATTTGGGTACTAGAGCTATCTTTTTTAATTTTTATTACCAAAAACTGTAATATAACTGTAAGAAGGAAAATTGCAAAGCTGCAAGTCACCTGACTCACATGGACTTTTAGCCAGGTCTGCAAGAAGTGCTCCAGCATTTCATCGACACCTAAATTTGTCAGTAATAACGGACCCCTAAAGTGCCAACACCAAAACTTGAAATAGCCTTCATATACATATAATTATGCAGTGCAGGAAAGGCCAGGAACTCCTGCTGCATCAGTGCCTTAAAGTATAGATAATGAACCATAGAAGCGGGAAAAGTGCCGTATCCTGAATCACTACCATAATTTCC
Source organism: Numenius arquata (assembly GCF_964106895.1). Lineage (NCBI taxonomy): Eukaryota > Metazoa > Chordata > Aves > Charadriiformes > Scolopacidae > Numenius > Numenius arquata. The sequence continues at coordinate 160,191 of NC_133589.1, read as the reverse complement.
ACTGGCACCTGGACGTTCTTCTGTAGGGGGTCTCTCAGCCCAGCCCTAGCAGTGATCCGGTAGCTCAGGGTGGCCCGAGGCATGCAGTAAAATAGAAGGTGCAAAAAAAAAAAAGCTGAAGCACCTTCCAAACATTTATGGTAACTACAATTCTGACCGAATTATTTGCTTAATTTTCTCCTTGCTTTGCTCATCTGCAAGCAGCTTTGCACAGTCATTTTCTGGTAGCAAACCCAAAGAGGGCCCCTCTGCACCAGGACCTCTCTTTGGAGGTGATGTCACTGAAGCACATCTTCAGGATTTAAGAGATCGCACATTAAGCATGAACGTTTCTTGAACACCTCAACATTTACGCAGCGAAGGGCCAGGCCTGTTCTGCCAGGAGCAGGGGCGATGCCGCTGGCTGCCGTGTGACAGCTCTGGCCGGGGCAGCCCCGCACCGAGCCCCCTCTTCCCCGCAGGCACCGCTCGACCCCACGGAGGCTCCGCCGCGGGCCCTGCGCGCCCCAGCGCCGGCAACGGCGTCGTCATTTCTGGCGACTAGCGAGCCCGGTCTCTCCTGACACAGCAGCCCGGCAGCGAGGGGGAGCGCAGGGAAGGGGGACCCGAGGAGGGAGGCCACGGCAAACCGCTCGAACCTGCACGTAAGGCGGGGACGAAGGAAGCCCGCTCCGGGGCAGGAAGGACCGGGCGCCTCGTCACCCAGCCGGGCAGGGCTCTGCCACAGTCCTCGCAGAGCCGATGCTCAGGCGCAGGCAGCTGGCGGCATTTTTTGGCGTGAGCAGCGCCCTTCCAGGGCGGGAGACGCAGAGCCGCTAGCCCTGGGGCGCCACGGCCCCGGACCGGCCGGTGCCTCCGCTTTAGAGCCCCGGGCGGACCGGCCGGGACCCCCCGGCGAGGGGAGCCGAGGGGTCGCGGCCTGTCACCGGACCCCCGCCCGCTCCCTTCGAGGGAGGACCCCCGACCCGCGCCGGTTCCTGTCAGGGGCCCACACAGGTGCCCGCGGCCCCGCGCCCCCGGGACTCGCCGTGGTGTCGAGTCCTCAGTCACGTCCCCGCCGGCCTCACCGAACAGGCAAAGCCCACCTCAGCCCAGGCCGCGCTCCTCCTCCTCTGCCGCCCGCAGCGCCTCCGCCGCCCACACGGCCCCGGGAGGGGCAAAAGTGTCTCCCCAGCCGCCTACCTGTCGGAGGGCCGGGCGGGCAGCGCAGCCGCCGGCTCCCCGGTAGCGGTGCGCGGCGCGGCGGGCGGCGTTCAGGCAGCGGCCATGTTGGCGTTACTGAGGCGGGCACGTGGGGACGCGGCCCTCCTCCTACCCATAATGCTCTCCCGGCGGCTGGCCGCCGCCCGCCAGGGGGCGGTGCAGCGAAAAAGAAAAATCGTGCTGGCAGCGGTGGGATTCGAACCCACGCCCCCGAAGAGACTGGAGCCTTAATCCAGCGCCTTAGACCGCTCGGCCACGCTACCGCCCTGAATGAGTTGTTTGTTTTTCACTACCATATTGACCCCAGACCGAACTTTTCTCCACCCTTTTTCTTCCCCCGTCCCGAAATCCCTGCCCCAACGGCCGCTCTCACCACGCAGCCTTCCACCCGAACAATAACACGATCCGGATTTTCCACCCCCGTCTGCCAGCGGGTGCAATGGCAGCGGCGCAATGGAGTCCAGCGCGGGCAGGGGGGTGCCGTGCTGCCACGTGGACATCACTGCACACCCTGAACATCTGAAAAGATAAACCGAAACTCGATGCATTTTAACTGTCTGCTGCAAAGCTACAACTCACTGAATTTGCAAAGTGAAAAGACAGCACACTTTATGTTTGGGGGGTTGTTTTTTCGCTTGCAGCACAAACCCGCCTGGCAGCCTGTAACAGCAGCAGCACTCGGTACAACTCTTGGGAAAAGGGGTAACAGCAAACTTAGCTGCCTGGCCCTCGGGAGCCGTTCGCCACATTTTGCCTGAAAGTCTGGTAAATTTCCTTAGGGAATTAGTGTTATTCTCACCCCTTAGTTTGGAGAAAAATTCCAGCTTCTCTAGGGCAAGGCCACAAAGTCTTAATGCAGGTTGATTTACTGCTGCAGTTGTGGCAGTTCGTTGGAGTTCATTTAAACCTGCTGGAGCCCCGCTCACCCCCCCTCGCACTGCCCGTCCCTGCGGTGCCAGCTCTTCCCGAGGACCTGCTGGGCACCAGCTTTGCACAGTCTTGTTAAAAATTTCATTCACTGCCTAGAAGAACTGAGGAATAACAGCACACGCATGTAAGCGCTAATGGGAGCCCCCTCCGTTGCTGCTGCAGTTTCACACCCTCAGTTCAGCGCCTTCTCAGAAGGAGTCGGGCTTTTTTTTTTTTTTTGAGAACAGAGGGAGCTGAGGCTCCTCCCAGGGCCCTGGCTTTCCAGAGAAGCTCAGGGAGGAGAGAGTAGGCAGACCTCAACTGGCTTCACACAGCCAGTCACCCCTAATCTGGTCAGGCGGAAAGGATTAGGAAGCAAGTCTGATGGAGCAGCATCCAAGCTCTCGTCCAGGCAGCAGTGGACACAGGGTACCGTCCACAGCACAGGCGGTGTGTGAGGATGCAGTGTGCACATCACATCACATTCTTGCTGCCAGGGCTGCTTTGGTGCACAGGTCCCACTGCCCGGGCAGCCAGAAGTACCAACACCTCCCAGAGAAGCGCTTTTCTGCCCTGCCCGAGGTGAGCTCCGCCTCTGTCCCCGAAATGCCCGAGTGCCGAAGGAAGCCCGTGTGCCCAGGATTTCTCGCGTCAGCCACGTGTGACACACAGAGAGTAAGAGCACGGCTCACCCCTCAGGGCTGGCAGTTGGTTCGCCAGGTTTCTCATTTTACCAGTGCAAGGTAAGATGACAATTACAGGACTTTTTCCAAATTAAAAGAATGAACTTGCAGAACTCAAAATATAACACAAGCTACCAGCCTCATTGTATTTGCTTTCCTGGCACAGGAGTGAGCCAGGGAAGACCAAAGGCCCAACACTTGTATCAGTTGTGCCCCCCCTAAGGACCAGGCCTGATGGTGACAAACCTGTGAGCTGTCCCCATGGGTGTCCAGGTCCCCAGCAGTGGGAGACACAGGAGAGATGCCCCTGAGAACAGCCTGACCCACCACCAGCAGCACTGCCCCCGAATCTGCTGCCAGGGGCAACAGGCACAAACAAGAACACCGGAAATTCCACCCAAACACGAGGAAAAACTTCTTTCCTGTGAGGGTGGCGGCGCCCCAGAACAGGTTGCCCAGAGAGGGTGCGGAGTCTTCTCCAGAGATATTCCAAACCTGCCTGGACATGTTCCCGTCCAACCTGCTCTGTGTGACCTGCTGTGGCAGGGGGTTGGACTGGATGCTCTCCAGAGGTCCCTGCCAACCACTGCCAGTCTGTAATTCTGTGAATCCAGCCTGAGGTTCAAGCGAAATCCTTTTAACATTCAGATGAGAAGTCCTGATCTGGCCTACCTAAACCACACCTGTGTCTGCCAGCAGCCACTCCACCCTCAGAATGAAAATGTACCTGTGGGGAAGACAGTGAGATTCAAATCCATCCCACAGGCCAGTAATTAAGAAACAGGCAATATTCTTATTTATACTCTACAGGCCGTAAGTGTTGGCGGTCTCCGTGCCATTTGATGGATACTATCCCCACTTGCCAAACACTGCAGCTCACAGTGACACCAGCTATACCTAAAGACAAGACTTGCAATGCCAAATTTCACCTTTTTTCATCTTGGTGACACAACAGTGGAGTGAAGAGGCTCTGCTGGGGCTTCTTTGTTAGGAGATTTTGCCATTTCAAAGTGTCTTTGCTAGAGAACAATTTCATATTGTTTAAACTATACGAGTATAATAAATTATACCAGTCTAAAGCAATAAAAAAGCAACAGTAAATGCTCAATTTTTAACCATTAAAAAGGGCTGGTATTAGTTTATTCTTGAACAGAAAGGGCAATAAATGATACTGAAGATGACAGCGTATTGTTAGATATTGTAGCCATTACAAAAAACGCTCCCACCTCAAATCACAGAGGCCGAGTATTTCCATTCTTTTCTCAGGACTAAGCAAAGACTAAAGGCATAAGGATGCCTCCAGCAGTCCTGCAAATGAGCGCTTCAGCCCTGACATCTTACTCTGTATTAGTTACAGACATCACTTGTGTAATTGAGTGCAAATGAAACAGCACATTAACCATTTAGTTTTCTTGAGGAAAACACAAATTTTCTTGGTAAACATCTAGTTACTTCCCCCCAGTTAGTTATTTCTCACTATTGAAAGTGAAAGAAATCAGGGATGGAAAAATAGGAACAACACAGAGGACTTCTGGGAGCTTGCACTAGTAGGATTGAACTTTGGCAAATTACAAAAAAACAAAAGCAAACCCCCACATGCAGTGACTAAAACTCTACTGAGAAAGCGACAAAAGGAACAACTTTATTGACCAGCCAGAATGAAACCAGACAAAGTAAATGTGAGGACTAAGTGATGCAGGCAATCAGTATTTGCATGCCTGCCATACAAAGGATTCCATCTCACTGTCCTTATCCAAGCAATATTCCCACTTACAGGGGGAAACACTGAACCCAGGTAAGTCCTGACAGGCCTCAGCCTCAGATTTATTTTCGCATTTGTTAAAAATACAGATTTTTATTTATTCATTGTGAATAGATTAAAAATACAGCATATAGCAACATCATTCCAAAAGTCTGTCAAATATATAGTTTTTCTCTTCAAAAGAACGTCACAGAATAAGTTGTGCATATTTCTGTAAAAAATTTCCATTTTCAAATTATTGACAGTCCTATTTATTGTATAGCTAAATAATATGATACCACCTTCAGACAGAAGGTAGTCGACATCACTGAAAAAGTAATATTTGCAAGCAAAGTATTAATCATCATGATTTTTTCACTGAGCTGTGTGCACATTTACATACAGCATCTACAGAGAGCTGTCAGCAACTTTAGCAACTACTGAATTTAGCAAATTAAACTACACCAACATGTCAATAATTATACTCTATGTCCCTTACTTACACATTTTGGACAGGCACATTCAATCTCTTCTCCTCCCTACATGGCGGCTGGTGGTCTTACACATGCTTCCTTCTCAAGGAAGATCTCAAAGGCTTGGCATCAACACCTTATGAGGAAAACAAATCTTTCTGTCTGATTTTGTTATAGTGCCTACACAGTACAGGTTCTGCACAAAACACTGACTATTCGTCTGTCTTCAGAAGTGAATGGCACAATATCCTCTCACTGAGAGTTGTGATTTTAATACTATGAACTGAAAGAGAAATAAATTCCACGTCCAAAAGAGGCCTTAGGCACCTAAAGCAGAACTCTGGATAGGCACTTAAGACATCCACCTGACTTGCGATCCTACAAACTCTGGCTCTATTTCAGCATATTAGGCCCAAAAAAATATGAGGTTCAAAAAATTTGGTTATTTTAGTACCTAGCTTAATCTCTAAGCCCAACGGAGATCTAGAAATTAGACATTCCTCCACTAGTGGGTGAAGAGGTTCACCTTCACTCTCAAAACAGAACAAGAAACAAAATAAAAACAGGCCAGGAGCACTACTTTTCCACACCCTCTGCATTCTACAGCAAGAAGATGTGTCCATGTGTCGCAAAGCTACTCATGGCTACAAGTGCCTGGTGGTTACAGCACCCACTCAGAAGCATGACATCCAAGGATAACTTTTCCTTCTCTCCTAAATAGGATTCAAATCTTCCCATCTCACTTCCTGAACCACCAGGATATCACCTCTTTCAGACAGTGGTGCTGGTTACTAACATCAGGCTTGGGTACTGTTTAAACAATAATTCAAGATCCACTTGCCAGAGAGAGTAGGTGGGGAAGACAACTTTGGAGCTCGGTGACGGACACTCACACAGGAAAGGAATAACTGATTTCTGTTCCTTGAACAGTTCCTACATTTTACAATAAATTAGTATTACTTGACTATGCATGCAAGAAGTCCCAACAAAATCAACTCCATCCCCTAGCAGCCTGCTTAGTTTTAAGCATGCTCTTAAAAGCCCAGGTAAAGTGAGGCTGGTGAGCATTATAGGTCAATTCAGGACTTCACAGGGGCTGCCTCTTATATCAATTTACACCCTCAGGAGACTGTAAGGCAAAGGCAGTAAACTCCTGCAAAACGACAGTCAACCACGACCAAGAAACAGGAATAGCTTTTATACTATCCATACAGATGGCACAGCAGCTTTAGAATAAAATACTGGATTTGGAAGAAACATATCTCTATGTAATAATTCAGCCATCACCATGTATTTGTCCTCCCATTACTGGTTAGGATTATGCAAGTAGGAACAGAGAAATTCAAGTGCTTGAGGATAATATTATTTTCTCCTTTTACTCAGCAATTTTCTTTGACTGATGTTTGAAACCATTCGCAGATAGAACACTATTCTAAATGCTATTTAAGCCAGATAATTTAGTTTCTTTACATAGAAATAGATGAATCAACATCCTCTAACCTTTTCAAACATCCCTCTGGAAATGGTGGAAAAATGTATTCTCATTTTAAGTGAGATGATCTAGCTTCACTGAGAATTGAGATGTCACTGTAAAAATAACCTCATATTATCCAAATATTATAGATCTTGCTACTGTACAACATTAGACAAATATCATGTAGGATCAGTAGAATTTTACACAACTATGTTATTATATGGTGCAAATTATGAAAATGAGAGAGGTAGCTGGATGCCTCACCTCATCAGGAACATCAGTGATTTTCTGATGGTAAAATATGCAATGCTGGAAATGAATAAAACATATTCCACTCAGAATATCCTCACTGCCAATTTGAAGCATCTTCCTCACCCCCCTCAAACTGTAAGGGTTCTATCTGGAATTTGTTTGAGAAGAATAACAAGAAGTGCCCAATGACACCAGCATAATAGAATGGGACTACTTATTAAAATTAGTAGCTGCATGCCTCACTTGAAAATTTACAGTCACACGCAAATTCGGTGAGAAACACCAAAAAAAGATGAAGAAATGCTGAGAATTTAGGAAAATGTTTTTCTGTATGTGGAGAAGAAAAATGTAAACACACTGATGATTTGCTGTGTAAAAAACAGGACATGTGAAACCTAAATAGACATCAGCTTCATTATTCATCAAAAAAACTAAGCCCCTCAGTTCTAACAGTTAAAAAAAAAAAAAAACAATAAAAGGTCAAGTGTGTCTGCATTACAGCTTTAAAACACTGCAGAAGTATGCCACAGCACCCTACATACCACTTACATTTGGATTTCCCCCCTTCAAGAAACCCCCAAAAACTAAAATACAAAAAAAAGAAACTGGTAACACCACATAAAAATCTATCTTTTTAGCTGCAAATGCGGCAAGTCTATAAAAAAAAGTATACAAGAACTGCTTAATTGCGGTGTTATTCTTCCATCATCGCCCAAGCCTCTTCTGCTTTTTGGTAGTACTGATTTGCCAGTCTGCCTTTCATGGCTTCCATTGCTGTTTCTGCTGCTTCTGTGTACAGCTCACCTGGGGAGGAAACAGTATCAGTTATGGTACAGGGTAAAGAAAAAAACATCTCTTTATCCTGACGCAATTAAAGGACAAAAAGAGAAACTGAGGTCGAACTACAGGGGTGGGTGAATGAGCGTATTTTAATAGTGTCAGCAGAGTTACATCAGCTGGGAACCTGGCTTTCGCTTTTCAAGTTGAAAGCTGCATGACTGGCTGCTAAAGGCTCCTCAAGGGATTTGCAAGGACTGGACATATGACCAGTCGGTAGGAGTCCCCCCGAAGCCCACATACATGACACAACTAAGGCAATGCTGTGTCAGGCCTGGGATCACGGCTGTGACTCAATACAAGACACAACCTGCAGTTCAGCGGCCTCACAGGGAGCAAAGGTGGCTTGTGAGTGACTCACTGGGTCACAGGACCGGGCCTGGCACCGACCCCTACCCCATCACCAGCAAGATCTCTTATTTCGCTGTTTTCAGGCTTCTATCACCCAGCATCATTACCACTTCATCTACAAATGTGAGGGTACTGACCCTCTGCATGTTTGTAACAGCTGAAGCAGGAAATGTACTTCTGGGGTACATGTTGAGGGAAAAGGGAAGGATTACTTATTACAGAAACAAAATGAGACCTCACCTGATCTCTGTGGATCCTTATTCAGGTGGAACCCTCCAGTCATTAACATCTCTGCTTCCCTGGCCAGCAGCAGATACCGGGGCTCATCCTGAGTGCCATCATATTCCCCTCCCTCATCATAATCGGTCATGTTCAGTGCTGCGTTGTACCAGTACAGTGCCTCCTTCCAATCCTGTACTCTGAAGTTCAAAACAATTTTTGAAGATGGTTACCTTAGGAAACAAATGTCCTTGCACTGGAGACTCAGAATTCAATTTTGCAGTACCTTCTCAGAGCCTTGACGCTCTCCAAGAAAGCAAACGTTTTCACAGAGGCTCACTAACTCTGCACTGCAGCATCAGGTCACTGAATCAAATGAGGCTGGGACCACTTTATGCAATAATTACAGAGGAGAAAGTTATCAGGCTGTACTGTGTTGAGCTCCAGAGCCTAAGCTTTTGTTATAGTTGTATGGTTTTGGTCTGGCATTTATATTTGTAAAGGTAACTAATTTAGAAACATTCTGAAGTTGCAGGGAGTCCTGTTTCATAAATACTTTAAAACCAGCGATTTTCATGTTGAGAATGCTCAGTGCACAATCTATTTCTTAGTCACAATGCTGCTCCTATCCTTCCTATCAAAATAGGACCGCTGGCCAAATTAAGAGAGACTGAGGTAAAAGCATTTTTAAATTTCTTAAAACCATCCTTAATTAAAAGTAATATCCTCAGCATTAAGACTATGTTCCTGTGAAATTTCTATTTCTACTTTTATTATGAGAAGCAGTAGCGGCTACAACTGTGACAAATACTTTGTTCATCTGACTGCATTTCGTCTATAGTCACTTTACAACTTCACCTAATTCTCCTATTCCACAGCTTCTTTCATAGTTTAATTAGGAAAAAAAACAACACCCACTTTTAGAAAAAAATGTGCTTGCAAAAAGGTCACTAAGGAGACACACAGTTGTAAATACTTTTCACTTACTTTTAGGGTACTACATCTCCAAAGGATCTCTTGTGTTCATTTGTTAGCACTGATCCCAGGATTTTCAAGACTGCAACTCCCACTGAAGTGAAGGGGAGTTTTATCACCAACTTCAGAGCAAAAATACTTGGCCATCACAGGGCAACCTCAGCCAAACTCAAACACACAGCTGCATCCAACAGCAGAAATGATCTCTGCTATCATGGCCTAAACCTTGCTTTTATTCACACTTGGGTAAGTTTGAAGTAACTCCAAAATGCTACTTCATAGCATTACTGACATAACAGCTCTTTATGTGAATGGAAGGCACACATATCAAGTGCTTCCTCCCATGGAGCACCACCAAGTGAATTACTCAGTCATGCATAGTACCTGTCTGAACCAAGATTTACACCTGTATCATAGGCTCTTGCTACAAGAATCATGGAAGGCCGGTCTCCAGCTTCTGCTGCTCTCAGCAAGTAATCAAATCCTTTGTTTCTGTTCTCCTTCGTGTCCTAGTAAAACAAAACAAAACCTCTAAAATGCATGTTTCTAAGTAAAACCATCCCTTCCTTCCTCTAACACTAAATGCAGCTTCTCCAAGTCAGTAATAGCTGCAAGTGTTTAGCATGCCTGAGAAACAGGCACAGCCACAAAAAAACCCTAAGACACTGAATAGTAAAGATCATTTCAAAAATGTCCTGAAGATATGCAGTAATTTGCTAGCAAAACCAAGAACAGGCAGAATTTTTTTCCTGCTTTGTCCGAGTCCTTAATTACAAAGTTATCTATTTTCTCTGAAGAGGCTACAGAACACCTAACTACAGTTATTGTTTTGTCTCCACTTCCTGTTATTCTTAGGTTATTTTTACAATGGACCACAATTCTGCATTTTGGCATTTTCTTTGAAATTCCTGTTTACCTCCAGAGTGACCTCAGAAAGAATGTGATGTGGCAGCTGAGAGCACATGAGCCCTAACCCAACGATGGCTTCCAGCTCCCCACAGTCTGCAGCGTGCTCCAGGTGGAACAGGGCTGACTCCTGATCCCATTCCTTGTCTTTCTCACAGAAACGCCCAGCTTCGTGATAGCGAACCATGGCCAAATGCACCTAGAACACAATTGCACAGGAAAGAGCCACAAGTATAGACCTGATTCTTCAAAATCCCCATGCTCAGTCCGGCCCAAACCACGACATTTACTTGGGCACAAAAATACCTCGCTGAGGTCACTACTTAATTAAAGCTAATTGTGTGCCTCTCTGTGACTAAGCAGAGGACTAGTTTGATAACACACGGACCTGGAGCCTGACTTGTTCCTGAACAGATTAAACAGGCAAAAAGTGATGATTATAGGCAGGGCAACTGCCTGTCCAGTTCTGTAAGCTTAGACACATACAGCTTTGCAGATCTGACTGCTAGAGACAGAAGACCTAATTCAACAAGAACCTCCCCACATCGGTGTGCCCTAAGCAGTATCCCAGCAGGTTGCCACACCAGAGGACCAGTGTGAGGGGCATATCCCAGCATATCTGCTAGGGCCTTGGAGACCTTTAGGAGGGAGTCAAAGTTAAAAGCACCCAGCCAGCAGCTGCCTAATGTGCCAGCCAGCAAGACACATGGCAGAGACCATGGGTACCGCAAGGGCCCCTACAGAGAAGGAATTAACCTGAAGCACAGAAAATCAAGAAGGTTATCCAGGGTAAAATCCTCATACCATTGAAGCCTTTATTGTCAGAGGGGAGTGGGGGCAGGATTTCATTCCAAACACGTTGTGGGATTTTGATTTTTTTTTTTTTTTTCCTCCCTTCCCCAAGGAAAAGGCAGGTTTCTTCTCAGACCAAAAGGTTTGAGAACGTCTGAGGCTCTCAGGATATTCAGGAAGATCTACACCATGTGTTTTGAGCGTGGACTTAAGCCCACACATAAGCCCAGACTTAATTCACATTTACATTGGCTGGGATAGTCTGGAGTAAGAAGAGTTGGTCCACGCTACCATTTTTCAGGAGCCCAACCTTGCCTATTTGCAAGTTGTGGATCAGGCACACCATATCTATCCCACTCCATCTTCTCTGTGCGAATCCTCTGGAAAGGCAGGTGAACCAACAACAGGGTCCTTCCCAAAGGAGCCCAGATATTGCAAGTCCAAAGACAGAGGGAATTCACGGGTTCCTGAGCTGAGATGTCTTTTATAACATAGGATTAGGTGACAGAAAGCTATAGACATTTTCACCTGCACAAATAACTCATGCAGAGAAACACCTCTATGCAAGTAATAAATGCAAGATGTTCCTTTCCAGTTGGAAAGAACAGGATTACTGCACCCATCCTACCTTCCCAAGGACTGACTTCCCAATTTTCTTTTCAAGTTCTAGTGCGTTGAGCCTCTGAATTTCTTGGGCAACACAGGATGGTCTGTGGATGTGGACTCTGGAAGAGTTGTAGAGATTCCATTTCTCCACACTGATCTGAAATAGGAAATATACTATCATTTCTATTCAAAATTAAGATTTCCGAACTATTCAATATGGATTGCATCCAGAAATCAAAGCCTCCCCCCCCCCCCCATTAACGTTATTACTTATTAGGAAATACTGTAATTTAAAACACAGCTTTCAGAATTCATGTTAATAGCTGAATAAATGGTAATTATTCTTTGTTAAAGAAACAGAATAAAGCCCTCTGTTTCTAATCCCCACATCAAGTATCTTCCACAAACGACAGCAGCGAAGCAAAGCATTAAGTTCTGAATCAGAAAAAAGGTACTTATAAAAACAAGCACCTGAATAGTCACACTGCAAGCACTGAGGTTATCCATGCAAAAAAAAAAAAAATTAAATCCGTACTTTTCTAGTCAGAATTTCAGTTCAAAACATTTTAAATGCTACTTGCATTCTACAACTCTAGAAAAATGAAAATTAACAATGCAGAAGATGAGAGGCAGATACATGTATTGGTGTTTCTCAGGATGTCCAAACACAACGAGAACAAACAACTTTTCAACATAATGGGTGAATGGGAAACAGTAGCCAAAACCAATCCTATCAGGATGAAAGCCGTTGGAGGTACACAGGGGAAGCACAACAGGGAAGGCTACTGGCACCAGTCTGTTAAAGCTGTTTCAATTTCCTGAATCACCAATTTATAATCATTACAAGGAAATTCTGAAAAGTATCTAATTAAAACATTCACTGTTGTCAAAGCTCTGTTTTTTCTTTCCTTGCAGAATAGAGTTATTTGTTTAAGTTTAAAGCCACATAAACTAATTATCACAGAAGCTATATTTTGTAAAAACATAGGAGGAGGTCTGGTCTTCCCTAAGCTCAGTTAGATACACAGTGGAGAGAGCTACTGTCACGTACTTCAAACAGTGCATGTTTAAAAAAAAATAAATCATCCAACCATGATAGGACACGATTCCAAAAATAAAGTGCAGAAAGGAAATAAAATCTAGTTAGGCAGAAAAAAAAAAAATAACCTGTAGAACTGTAATTATTTTTTTAAAGTGATAAAGCTATGCATAATCATTAATTTATGTTAGAGATCAGTTACAGAGGTGACAATCTGTTTATAACATTACTTTAACTGGAAAATAAAAACAAAACAAAAAAGGAAACAACACAGAGTGGTAAATTAATATTAATAAACATAATCTGTAGCTGAAAAGGAAGGAAAACTGACATCTGATTTAGTGATGTGAAGTTAGATGGCAGATGAGTGGAACAAAGGACAAGCAGAGTGGCAAACTCATCGTCTATGAACATTTCTGCTTTATTTACCCTTGCAGAGCTTCCCAAACTGTCTTCATCAGATTCATGTCTTCGGTTGTTGTTTGAATGGCCCTACGTTAATGTAAAGATTTGCATAATTTAATTTGCAGCAACTGATGTGTGCCAGTTCCCCTCTAGACTGTTCTTATCCACCAAAATTAATAGTGACAATGACCAAAATAGTTTCTACTGGATTCTTTTCTCTCAGTGATAGCGCAATATAAAAAGAAACATACTGAAATGGTAAAGAATGTGTCACACCCATTCTCTAATCCTGTAAACTGGATATCCCATAACAAACACCTTGTCACTTCAAAGGCGACAAAAGGAGTAGCATCAGTATTCTGGAAGCAGTATTCTCTTTCCTGTCTTCTATTTAAATATCTAGTTAAGAACTTCAGGTAAAAAAGCATTCATTTCAAAGTCTGTATTTTAAAGCAGTAGCCGACTAACCCACAGAAATTCTAAAGTTGCATATTATTAACTGACAACAACATTAAGTTCTATGATATCCTAAGCCATATAAAGTCATAGAAAGAATAGAGGGTAAGAGAGTCTGAAAGTAAATCATATTCATGGATTCCATATGACAAGAAATTGGCTACCTTTCTCAAATGCAATACAGAATACTTAAAAAAAAAACCACCACAACAATATGCCAGTGTTTAAAATTAAGCTCCTCATTATAGTCTCTCTCCTGTAAAAGCATCATTAGCATTCCCAAGATGAGCAAGCAAGTTTGCAACATGCGGGAATTTCTTTCTAATGGTTTCCTCCGTTTACAAAGTCTAGATCAAGAGGGATAAAAAATAAGATTCCTCTATTGTATTCCTCTGTAAGATTCTTCTGTCTTGAAACACTTCAAGTACGAACAGGCCCAACTCTGCTAAATTCTTACCCTCTCTCTATGATCTAGATCTTCTTGCTCACTTCTCTTTTCACTGGGATATCCGCTGTCTCCCCCATTTTCAAAATCCTACAGAAGAACAAAACATCACAATGTTAGCACTACCCTTTGTGAGGATCTCAGCTTGACATTTCCCACAGAGAAAACCTTCTGCTGGTTCAATAAGATACGCTGGATGGATATACTGGATGACTATTATTGTGTACTATCCTGGTTTCAGCTGGGAATTAATTTTCTTTCTAGTAATTGCTATGAAAGGAATATCAATAATGCATATTGTTTTAGTTGTTGCTAAGCAATGTTTGAATTTTTGAAGGACTCTTTTCAGCTTCCCATAGAAGCTGAGAAGGAGCATAGACAGAATAATGGAACATTCCGTACCACAGACATCATGCTCAGTATATAAATGGGCGCCAGCTGGGAGTAGGGTGGGGATAGAGTCTGCAATCAGTAATCAGAAAGGTACCCATTCACCAGGCAGGGAGTCATTTCTGTCATTATTATTATCATTGTAATTTTCCTTTTCTGTTACTGTTTCTATTGAACTGTTTTTATCTCAACCCACAAAGTTTTTTCCTTTCCGTTCCTCTCCTTTTTTCCCTACCCTTCTGGAGGAAGGGGGAGACCTGCGGCTGCGTGGTCCTGGCTGACAGCTGGGGTTAAACCATGACATATGTTGTGTTGCCTCTGACAGAGCAGGATCTACTGACCCAGAAGGTACTGTCCAAGTTTATGTTCTCTCTTAGATACATACAGGAGAAAAAAAAAAAAAAAAGTCAAGGACTCACATCTTTATCAAACCAAGAGTCCACTGAATACAGTTTTCAGTCTTCAGTGGTAGCCAGTTAAAATATAAAACAGTAACCGGCAGCCTCTGGCAGTAAGGCCCTGGTGTTGGAAAATTCCCATGGAAAACTTACTGCAGTCTCCCCAGGCGAGGTTTTCTAACATCCCACAGTACTAGTACTTGCAGAGACCTAATCAATGGGGATTCTGTTTAGCTTTCATACCACAGCAGTGCCAAAGACACAACATGCAGGCAAGGGAACATATACGCACTTTCCTTATCTGTTAAAATACATCAAATGCAAATAAATTTCCAGAGTGGAAAAAAAAAAAAATCATGCTATCTTAAAATAAAATGTTCTTCCTTCATTAGAAAGAGCAAATGCACACCGGTAATGTGACCTGCAGCAATGAAAGCAGGCAGAGCACCTTTACGTGCTTTTACTGAACCAAGCCTTCAGGCCATCCTTTAAAGACACATTCATTAAGGAACTCACCCTTTGGTTATCAAGCTGATCATAGTCTTTGTGAACCAAGTTATCTACTTCGCTGAACACAGGCCAACCTAGGAAGAAAAATACTTGCTTCTTACTGTAAGGATAACATGTTTGAGAAGAAAGCTCTAGATACCATCATGTTACTGCATTTTTTTCACAGAAACATTTGTGTATTAATAATCTACACACAAGTAGTTTTAGTTTTATTTCTGCTCAGAGAAGAATGCTAGAGACAAGTATTGTGGACTAAATACAACATGCTGCTGTGTTTAAAACCAACAAAATAAAACAAGTCACTGCCAAACATTCAGGAGCCCCCAAGGAAGTTAGGTATGAAGATCACTCACTGAGCACGTCCATCTTTTGGCTGTGAGGGGTTGCTGAGGAGGGAGAGCAGGGCAAAGAGTCAAACGCCACATCGCTCATGCTTTCATCTCCGGAGTTTTCAGACAGGCGGAAGAGCAGAGGAGGCCGACTACCAGAGACTGTTCTCACCCGGCTGCTGCCACATTTTTCCTCTGTGCCACGGAGAATTGTCTCAGCAGATTCCTTGGCAAATTAACAAGAAAGTCCCATGAGTAATGCTTCTCTGTATTCTAATGATGCTATATAAGCCAACATGAATGTTTATTACCCCCCTTTACAAAAGGGCGGGTATAAATACACATGCGTATACATAACTATTTGCTTTGAAAAGTTCTATAACCCAACAAAATATCAAGTCCTGGCATAGTTACAGTCAAACAGTTCTGTTTAAGACTGAATTTCATTCAAAGCATTTCATCAGGTCCCAGTCCCACTAATACCAGTTGAAACTGAGATCAGTTAAAGACGAGCAGTTCTACTCTTTTTGTCTCCCCAAATTAGGTTTGTGAGGTATGAAACTTACTAATGACTTCAGCATTCAAAGATATACTGGGTCCTAAACATACATGTGTTACAAGGTTCCCTATGTATTAAAGCTACAGTATTAACTCAGAGACAAGTGTGGGTAAGTCAGCTTTAAAATGCAACATTAGTGATTAAGATGGTTATATTTGCCATTTAAATAGCATATTTGAATTTTATTTAAAGGGCTTTTAAAATCAGAATAAATCAGCTACACTGCTTGCTTACACTTTTTTTCATCAAGCACTTACAAGCAATTTTTTATTAGAATCCAAGGCATCTTTCTCTTTGGATGAAAGATCAAATGGTGCAAGCCCCATGCTTTTGCAAATCTTGTTGCAGGAATGAGAATGAAAGAATAAGGCCATACCTCGAACACCTACAGCATTAAAAAATAGTGAAGAAAGGCTTTACTTTAAGTTTTTATGACAGTTTGCTTATTAAAAGCTAGAAGTCCCAAGGCATTTTCTAAAAAGTCAAAAGATAAAGAAAGAGAATGTGCTTTGTAACATACACAGCTCAACCCACTTCCGTTTTATTTTAATACCTGTATGGGCTTTTCACTCGTTCTGCAAGAGAGAGTGAAAGGAGAACTGCAAAGTCTTCAAAAGCTATGTGTGCACAGGATATAATAAATAAATCTGGCTGCATCATTGAGAAACACACCTACATTTCATACTGCTTACAAAACTTGCTGTGTCCTATAAATAACTTCATGTATGGACACTTGGAGCTTTACAAATATGCAAGGCCTATCTCTCCACATTCAGCTGCATCCATGCCTGCAACGTGGCAAGGAAATTAAAGGCCACCACTACTGCTTTCACATTGTAGGAAGTGACTTAATTTCATTACTTGTTTGGTTTAAGAGTAGACAAGCAGACACGAGCCAAGATCAGCTCTCATTTCAAATCTGCCCATGCACAACGGCTGCCCTGTTCAGGGATCCCAGCTGTTTGCAAGACCCTCAGAAACGTGCCTGCTCACTCAGCTGCGTAGTGGCTACCCAGCAGACAGCTGAGAAGAGAAAATAAGAATCCATTAGCATGTGAAACAGGATCATCGATTTTACCTAGGTTGCCATCTCCAAAATCTGTACCGTTCTCTGTATGGATCTGAGGATCCGTGTAAAGATCTCCAACTCCCTGGATATCAACAACAATGAGTTGGTGTCCTGAGCGCTCAAAGGTGAAGTGACTAAAGGCCTGGGAAGAACCACAGAAGATGTCTGAGAAAACTCTCCCTCAATCTACTGAAAACAGCAACGCACATTCATATCTTATACATGGGCAAAGAAGCCTGGTAACACTATCGGTGAAATATAACTGGTATAAACATAATGATGAAAGCAATGAGAGACTAAACGCATGCAGTAGATTGCTTCTCCAACCTGCCCCCACTCAGTGCAGGGCTAAAAGAGGTAGGATGAAAAGAAGCAGTGGGAACACGCATGGGAGAGGAAATTGCTTTATTCCTCCTTCCTGTACCAGAGATTCTGTTTTCTACTACAGTCTTCACCTTAGGAAGCGGGGAGCAGCCTGGCAGAGAAAACAACAGCAGGCTCTGGTACCAGTGCAGAATCGCTTCTGCTTAAACATCCTGGCTGTGCCTGTGGACCTCAAAGCTCTGCAGCCCTGGGATGCTGCTTCCTTCTGCCAACAGGCAAAGATTTGCCACATTTTGGAAAAAAAAAAAAAAAAAAAAAAAAAAAAAGAGTGAGCACCTCTACAAATTCTCCTTCCCCTACTATGGCCTTTGGGAGGTCCCCCTGAACAGCTGATCTGGCTCTACATTCATGTATCATCAGATAATGAAATGTGCGTTAGTACTCTTTAAATGCAGAATTTCAAGAATCAGGTATAAAAATCCCTTCTCTTTGGCATAAAGCTGAGACATTAGGAATCTTCTGGGAAGGCCTCCAAAAACGCGCTGCTAGGCCTGACAGAGGTGACGGGTGGACATAAACAAGCATTTTAACTGCAGCAGATCTCATGGAACATTTTGTTCCCAACCTGTGAAAGCACAGCACTGATTCAGTGTGCAAAAGACAGCCCAGAACATAAACCCTCTGCTTACATTAAGCATCAGGACAAACACCTTAAAAATACCAGGAAAAAATGAAAAGAACAAAACCCTCAAGCCCCAGTAAAACACTCCTTTGCTATGCTGACCACTTTGCATTTTTCATCAGTATTTTAAAGTTCTTTTATGAGATCCAAGAATCACTTGAAATCTGTACTTGTATTTCTGTACGCAATCTCAGATTCACCTATTCAGAGGCTGTAGCTGAAAAAACCCCAGATTCTTGTATGCAAATGGACTAGATGTTTAGTTACACGAGTTGGGTATCTGCCACCTCTTTTTGAATATTACATGAAGCACCAGAAAACTATTTAGGACATAGTACAGAAGAGGTCCCTGCCTTAATTTGAAGAGAGTCTGAAATATGTTGATGCTTGCAATTATAATTAAGAGTCAAAGGACTTAATGTTTCCGAAGAGTATTAACCATGTTTAACTCAAATAAAATCAACAGACACTGAAATGAAATAAAGCAAGCACACTCAGTGGCTGAAAGAGCCGGGCCCAAATAAGGGGTAGACATACTGCAAAAAGAGAAATTAATTTGGCATTGTACTGGAAAGCCTGCAGTTTCATTTCTTGGCAGTAATGCAAAAACTCTGGACAGAGCCAAGAATTTCTTTGCAGCAGACTCTATGGAAAGCATTAAACAAACTCTCACTTGCGGAGTAAGACGAATGTTGTCATCTCGCACAAATCCAGAATTTGAGTTGTATTTGATGTACTTGCCCTCAATGTAATGTTCCAAATGAAAGAGTGGCTTTCCAGGTCTGTTCTTCATTTCAATTATACAGGTCTGTACTATATCCACCTGGGGGAGGGAAAGAAGATAAACAATGACAAACAGAATACTGTCTTCAGATCAAAGTGTGTCTGAATCCTCCAGCTGTGAAAACTTTCCCAATGGGAGAAGCTGAAAAATTGCAAAGATCTGTCTTTTTAACAAGAGGGTGGGGGAAGAGTCACATGCTTCTTAGATTATTGGAGGAATGCTATAAATTAAAAGCAGTCACTTCAAAACAGCTCACTTCTGCAGGAAATTCCTCTAAAAAATTCTTAGTAAATGTTGGCTTGCCATTTTATTTTTGTGGGTATCTTAAGAGTAGACTCCAAAGAGTCTGTACCCAGAAAGCAAAACATACAGTAACCACTGCACAACTTGTAGAAATGCCTCTTCAGAGAAGATACTCTTCAGAATATCTTCAGATACTTCTGTATCCTGCCTCACCTCCTCCCTCTCTCCCAGACACATTCCTAAAGGAGAAACCATCACAACTCTCACTTTACTTACATCTTCTCCCCTATGTGAGTTTAAAACTACTAGATTTTCAGATTCCTCTTTGTGTGCTTCGCTCTATACCTCACCTTGCTGCTGTTAGACAGGTGGTTATTAACTAATCCTCATATGGAAGGCAATACACATAGTCCACATATTCAAACGCACTCACTCATTTTGGCTATTAAATGGCTATGGCCCCCACACTGAGACACAGTTCCTGACCCAAGCATCTTGTCACATCACACATGGTCTGTGGTAGAGCCAAGGGCAGGAACCATGATACCACAGTGCATGTGCAGCACCCCTCCTACAAGCTGCCTCTTCTGCTCATTTGAAGTCACAGTTAACTCAGGCATTTGGTACCCGCTGTGCATTGAAGGGACTCAACAGCTTCATTGATACATACCGTGGACATACTCAAAGAGGAGCTACCGCCCGGGAGCAAGTGAGCTTTGCGGTTCCTCATGCCTGCACTTTCGTTTCTTGTCTTTTAAGAAGCTGATTGCTGCTGGAGGCCAGCTTTGACCAGCTATTCAACTTACCAGCACGGAAAAGTGCAAAGCTCTGTTGGCTGTACAAAGTATTTAGTATGGACCCCAGAACCAGAAATACAGCCAGCAAGTCAGTGGAACCACCTCTTCCTGAATCCTATGTGTTTATGCACATCACTAGCACAGAAGATGGGAGCTTCTCTTGATAACCTCAGCCTAGTCTGATATCCCATACACCCAGGAGTTTCATACATCTTAACGCTTTGCACTTAACACAGTGTGCTAGTATTGTCATTGAGACACCTAAAGGAAACAAAGCCATGGTAGATTATTTTTTGGAAAATTTTTGACCACTCCTCAGATATCTGTATTTGAATTGCTTCGTAAAGTTATTCAGGCTTTCAGCTCTTCTTAAAAATCAGTGCTAGTTAGGTGTTTAGATAGGTTTGCAAGATTTAAGAATCTACCTTCCTGGAGCACTAACAGTTAAGTGCTTGCTGACGCTGCAGCTGGCAATGAGTTCTGTGACATCTGTTGATAAAGGCTGTTAAAGCCATCTTGTTAAAGGCTGTTGATATTGTATACCTGGACTTTCAAAAAGCATTCGATACTGTCCCCCATACAATTCTTGTGGAAAAACTGGCTTCACACGGCCTGGATGAGCATACGATCCGCTGGGTCAAGCAATGGCTGACTGGAAGGTCCCAAAGAGTGGTGCTCAGTGGATTGAAATCCAGCTGGTGGCCGGTCACAAGTGGTGTGCCTCAGGGCTCAGTGTTAGGACCATTTCTGTTTAACATCTTTATTGATGATCTCGACAAGGACATAGGGTGTAACATCAGCAAGTTCGCAGATGACACCAAGTTAAGCAGGAGTGTTGATTCCCAGGAGGATAGGGAAGCTCTACAGAGAGACTTAGATAGATTGGATCGTTGGGCCAACATCAACGGTATGAGTTTCAACAAGGGCAAGTGCCAGGTCCTGCACTTGGGCCACAATAACCCCGAGCAGCGCTACAGGCTTGGGGAAATGTGGCTGGAAAGCTGCCTGGAAGAAAGAGACCTGGGGGTTCTAATGGACAAGCGGCTGAACGTGAGCCGGCAGTGTGCCCAGGTGGCCACGAAAGCCAACGGCATCCTGGCTTGTATTAGAAACAGCGTGAGCAGCAGGAGTAGGGAGGTGATTGTGCCCCTGTACTCGGCACTGGTGAGGCCACGCCTGGAGTCTTGTGTCCGGTTTTGGGCACCTCAATCCAAGAGAGATATCGAGGTGCTGGAGCGAGTGCAGAGGAGGGCAACGAAGCTGGTGAAGGGCCTGGAGAATAAATCTTATGAAGAGCGATTGAGGGAGCTGGGACTGTTTAGTATGAGGAAGAGGAGGCTGAGGGGAGACCTCATCACTCTCTTCAACTACTTGAAAGGACACTGTAGAGAGGTTGGTGCTGGTCTCTTCGCACAGGTAACTAATGACCGAACGAGAGGGAATGGCTTTGAGCTCCAACAGGGTAGGTTTAGACTGAACATTAGGAAAGAATTTTTCACAGAAAGAGTGGTCGGGCATTGGAATAGGCTACTCAGGGAGGTGGTTGAGTCACCATCCCTGAATGTGTTTAAGAGACATTTAGATGTGGTATTGGGGGATATGATATAGGGGAGAACTTTGTAGTGTAGGGTAGATGGTTGGACTCGATGATCCCAAGGGTCTCTTCCAACCTGGATGATTCTATGATTCTATGATCTCTGATTATCTCAAAAGCAGCTGGGCAAATATCAAAAGAAGCAATACAAACACTGTTTTATTTTGGTCTTCAGTCAACAGCTGGGAACAGTCATAAATTCATAAACACACAGCCCCTAATTCTGGAAATATAAAGCAATTTCTGCATTTACTTCATTAAAAATCAGGTACTATTTAATGGAAAACACAGCAGTGCAGAAGAATCTATTAACAGAATGTGAACAAGTAATTCCCTGAAAATTAAATTGAAAACTAATCTAATAGGAGAGTAAGACTGCATTTTTGCTTAGCAAGATCTGTGAATGTACCTGTTTTGGTGGCTTGTGCCGGTTGTACTCTTCTCCCCAGAGTTTTGCTTCCATCTGAAGTCGGACATCCTCAAAATACACATCCCTGTCTACACTCTCTACGTATTGCTTGGCAACATAGTTATAGGCACCTTTCCAGTTCTGCGTGTGTAAGAAATTGGACAGCTTTTTCCTGAAAGACAAATCTATCGTTGGTGAAAGCAAAACCAAGAATTTCAATTCTGTCTTTCCCATTTCTTTGCCTACGTGGACAGAGCCAGGCCCTGAGGTCAGCATCACCCCCAGTCATTTACCAGATACGCTAGCTGAAAAGCAAAGCACAGGTAGAGGGCAAGGGAAAAAGCACCATTGCATATGAACGGCTGGGATGTGCCAAAGTGCCTGCTTGGTTTGACTGCACCTACTTCTACTCTGAACTTCCTTCTTTTCTCATTTCCTTTTCCTCCCTGCTCCCCTCACACCCAGAGTATAAAGGGTCAGTGCCACCTCAACGCCCTGTTCTAATGTCAACAATAATTTTCTGCAGAAATTTACAGGCAGTGGCCTTTCAAACATGAACTGAGAGGAGAAACCCTCTTCTATGATAAGAGCAAACTGCTGCCTTGTCAGCACACAGGGGTTACTACTCAGTAGTACGCTTCCAGAGGCAAAGGTGCACCTGACAGTTCTTACGATGTAGCTTTTAACTTTTGTTGATGTGCAAAATCTTAATCCACACATCTCTCAAAAGTGTGGGGGGGGGCACAAGAGGATCTGCTGGCTGCCAACAAATGGATTAATGAATTCTGCAACCCAGTGGTTGCAGAAGATGCCAAAGTTAAGTCAAATGGGGAAAAAAAACCCACAAACATTATCTAGAATTCCAAAGCAGACACAGTCTTCTTTCCTAGAGCAACTTCCTCCCCTCCCACAACCCCTCAGCCAAGAGCTTAATTCAACAGAGAAGATCGCAAAAAGGTATAAAAGCCCCCCACCATGGCAGCAGTGGTAGCTGGAGAGGCCAGCGATGCCAAGCCAGTCTGAAGGGGGAGGAGGAGTATGAAAAGAAGCATCTAGAGGAAGGCATGGCTGGCTCCTGAGCGGTTCTCATCCTTTGCTCAGTAAAAAACAATGGTTTCTCTGAGCCTTTCTCGGTGCCATGGCAAGTCGCACGTTTTGAGAAGGTAGTAGCAGCACTCAAACTCTCAACCCTTCCCCTCTCCCTCCTAAGATTTTGGTGCAAGGTCTTGTTACAGGGGACAGTAAAGGCAAAGCAACTTCAGACTGTCTGTCCTACCGGGATGGGCAGTTGCTATAGCAGAGGCCTTGGAACAAGCAAGACAAGAATTCAGCCATGATTTGAAACCTTTCCAGTTCTCTGAAGAAACCCATTTCTCTGCAAAACAAGCCAGCTCACGTGCCCTTCTAAAGCCAATACTCTCTGAAGTTCCTTGAGCCAAATGCCATCACTGTCATGACTAAGGACTCAGAGAGTTGCAAAAATCTAGAAGAGAAAGCTCCAGATGAGAAATATCAGTGCACCACTGAGAGTTATGGAAAATCCAGCATTAAAAAGTGGAAATACAAGTTATGCTTTCTTTGTACAAGAGGTTAAGGCAAAGCTGCAAAGATAAATTTCTGTTTATGGCACTACTCAAGATACTGTGTAAAGGGGAGTTTGGTAAACAACAAGAGCTAAAAGCAATGTCAGCAGGCTAAGATTTGTGACTTCTTAGGCATCCTTCACTGCTCTATCTAGCTTTGTAATAACAGAGCCACCTGCATGAACTGACACTGAAACAATGCCAAACTGGAGGACTGAGAGGTTACTTGTCCTCCTTTTTGTTCAGGTTCAAAACAGGTTTTTGTCATTCAGGAGTTCTCTTTGCAGAAGTGAAACCAGACATGAAATGCAATTTCTCTGGATTCCACAGCTGGAAAGAAGGGGGAGCAGCCTTAAGCACATACATGTACATTTTCCAGAAAATATTCATTTCATTTTTTTCCAGAGCCTGGAAAGGGTGGGGTACTCTTCTAGCACAAACTGATTTACAGCTAGATGCTGATGCCCACAACCATATTTGCTAATGCTCTCTGAGGAAAGAAAAGTTCCTCCTCTGTCTTCTCCCACACTTTACCCTTCTAGAAAGAGTAACTGTGAGTATTTGAGCTCTGCCTTACTTAGGACAGGATTATTCTGGTAGATGTGATCCAAAGTAAACTCTGAGAGGATAACCTCTTTACTGAGGGGGGCTGAGTTGAGATTGCACCATCCAACTATTCTTTCCCCTCTTCTCTGCCTAACCACAGGCCTCAAGTTGGCTTCAGGCTGCACACACCTGACAGCCTCGTATCAAATTCGAGGGTATTTTAGCACACTAGGAACACAGAAACAAAGTAGCTGCTTCTGTACTTTTATGAGTATTTTGCCGCAAGAGATGGTGGAAATAGCATAAATTTATAAATTGCTAATTGATAGGCTGATTATACTTGCTGGAACTGGACACGATTGCATGTTATCCATCCCACCACAGTTCCAGCACAGACAATGGCTTGACTTTCCAAATCAAGCTTACTGGATGCCTGCACCACACTTGCTTCTGCTTCCCTTAAGAGGATGTTCTGCTTTCTGATCCCCACTTCCTGTGCTTCGCCTGGAGCCACACAAACAGGAATAAACCCCTCAGCTATGCCTTTTAGAAAGACACAGCAGGGAGCTAATGGGGAGCCACACTTTACACAATCTCCACCAAACCTAAGTGACATTCCAGTCACCACAGAAGAAAATACCGCATGGAGGCCAACAAAGATAAAGCCAGCAGATACTTACGTTCTGAAACACTCTCGCATTGCTCCACGGCCAAAAGGCTAGAGAAAAGAAAAAAACAAAAACCCAGCATTGCCGTTTCCACAAAGTTATTTTCTTACCAGTAACAGACACAACCATGTGTTCCCCTTTATTTCCTGCAGAAAGCAGTTCTCAAGCAAGCTGCTTCTCCTCAAAGAAAAGTGAAAACCCACTGGCAGGTATAAGTAGCAATGTGGGGAAAAGACATTGGGAGTAAGTCCCTTCTCAATATCTCAAGGAGCAGACATGACATGTCTTTTAAAGAAGCTATTTAAATTCTCTCTCTAGTTTGGAGTCAGCTCTGTTGCGGCAGTCTAGAGAAGCTGGCTTCGCAGACCTCATGCTCTCTACGTTTAGACTTCCACAGAGGATGTGCCAAACAGAGCATCACCTCCCCAGACACCAGATACTAGGTCAGTAACATGGGACAAGGCAACTCCAACACACCACCAGCCCCATGATTTAACTGGGAACTGACAGTAGCTTCCACCCTCACACACCAACCATTCGGTCTGTTTTCATCCTAAGAGCAGAAATTACTTGGAAGCACACAAAACAGTAGGACTATTGCCAGGCAGGGACATGAGGCCAGCAGGAAATGGAAGAGAGATCATTAGGAAAGGAACAAATGCCTCATGTTGCTGACAGGGAAGGGCTGACTCCATGTTCTACTCTACTCTGGGAAGAAAAGGCTGTTGGGACACCAAAACATAGTGGATGAGCTGAGGAAAAAGAGAGGTAGGAAAAAAGAATGACATTGAAACTTCAAAACTTCTATATGAGGAAAACTTGCTGCCACTATTCAGTAACAGGGAGGAAATGACAAATTTGGCTGCTAACAAACACAAAGGACAGTGTGATCTTACTTGTGAAGCCATCTTGATGAGGACTTCATCTTCAACCCAGTCCCCCGTAACTGCATTGTACCTGCAAAAATCAGGAGATGCGCTTCAGAACTATGCAGAAGGAACCCAAATCTTCCCATCCCCAGCGCGTATCCTTCTTTATCTCTAGCTGACTGCTCAAAAGTGCTGCTGCCACTCAAACATAAAAACTTCTAATCTTCCCACCACACTCCTGCCCTCCTTACACAGGAAAAAAGAAATAGGTACAGAGACACTTAATCCTATTGACAATGAACAGATTACGCTACAGAAGCTAAACTTTTGCAGCACTACAAATTAGGCTTTATCTGCTTTGACGTCCAATCTCCTTTGTGATGCCTAGGCAGCACGCTGGGGGCAGAAAGAGCCTTACCAAGCCCTGCACATGGGACAGGTTGCCTCCCCAGCCCTGAGCCTGTGTAACCCTGGTTGTGGTGGTGGATCTGCTGCAGGGTGGTGGAGGAGGCGAGCAGAACGCTGCACCAGCTGGGGCTGCTAAAAGCAGCGGGGCCAAGAACAGCCCAACACGGCACCAAGGAGGAGCAAGTCTCTGCACAGCCCTTTGATAACACAGAGTACAGCTGTGGTTTCTCCCCATCCCCTAAGCTCCCCACACAGCAAAAGCCAAACTGAGAACCACAGTGGCCAAGTTACCAACACATGATTGCATCCAGCCCAATTCCCCCGACCTGCACCAAGTACTTCATATGCATGCAGACACCCCACATACCCCCTTAGGCTGTACCACCCCAGTTCACAGCAGACAAAAGAGGTGGAAGTAGGAATATCAGAGCCATCTCTTTTTAATAGGGTATTCAAGTAGCCCTAAACCAACATTATCACTTATTTGTCTTTTAAAATATGCATGCTATTTCAGGACTGCGTGGCTGACTGGGGACAGATGCAGTCTATGGGGAAAAAGAGTGCTGCGTGACAGTGTTATGTGATGGCAAGGGAGGTCTCCCATATACTGACCCTAAGTGATAATTAACTGGCCTCTTGCTCCTACCCCTTCCACCCAGAAACCTGCGTCAGTAGGGCAAACGTTTTGGCAAAGCCATGCTAAAGCTCTGAGAATAGTTTAAGAGCTAAACTCAGTTTCAGCACGTACACCACGCTGAGCTATTCTGGGCTTTATATGGATTTAAATTCCAGCCACATGCAGCAATACTGCATGGACAGGCAACAGTGAAACTGCTATTTTGGGAAAGGCAGAGTGTTATGTTGCCTTTTTTTCCTAAACCATTCAAACTAAGTATGCTGCCTCTTTACTGGATTTCATTTCCTTATTAAATTAAGTCTACAGCATTAATAAATCAACCAGAAAACACCTTTCAGCCTTGTTTCCTGTCTAGATGGTGAAACTCATAGATACTACGTAGGTGGGAGAGAGAGAAAGAGCGTGGCACTGGTTTGCTGAAAGGTTTATTTATTTTTTTTTGATGATGAGCAGTATTTACATATCCCTGGGAAATTCAGTTAAGACACTCACTTTGGGCATTATTGAAAGTTCCTCAGCCATGTAATTACACATATTCTGCCTTCTAAAAACATAGCCCTTGCATAAACCAGCGCATTCTGTTTAGCATCAGCATTAAAAGCAGAAAGACTCACAGACCTGTAACGAATGGCTTGTTCTGACTCAATGTCCTCGAGATGAAATTCTGCCCACGGATCGGGCATGTGCTTTGCTTTCTGAATAGCATGTTTCCAGGTTTCCTGAAGAAGTTACAAACTGGCAGGTTATTTATGATCAGCAGCAACTCACAACAATGCTATTTTCTAGAGCACATCAGGACCCCAATGCTGTGAAGACGTGTAACTACACAACCCCCCAAAGCACTATTCAGAGCAGGGACCGAGAGGTACAGAAGAACACTCTGACATTTTTATAGCTTCAAGTATAATGAAACACAGTTCAAAAATATAAAGCATCATGTTTTAAGTTCAATTTGCACTGTCATAAAATTACTGAGGACAGAACCTGGTCTAGTATATACCAAGTATAATTTGCAAAAATCTGTTGTAATTTGCAAATACCTCTAACATACGCTGCAAATAGTGGTAAGTCACACTTAAATGACATTAATTGACTTTTACTGGTTTGATTTTTAACTTTTTGTAACTAACAGCACATGCTGACAGTGTAAGCACAAAAAAGTCCATTAATGACAGAGCAATATGGAAGAAGAAAAAAAGTTCTGTAAATCCCAAGGCCCCCAAATTATGCTCAGCACAAGAAAGAAAACATTAGAATGTTGTAAAAGGAGATTATTATAACAATTCCAGACAAGTAGCTATTACAATCTCCACCAAGTCAAGAGTAAAAAATCAAAGGAGTTTTCTGGAATATAAACAGTCTTTCTCTACCAGCCAATTTGGATGCTTTTCTCCTAACATTTTGATTCCCCTCTTTTTACATTGTACTGTTCCAAGAGAACTGGAGATATGATCCTGTGATGTGCCAAAGACCTTCTGCAAGGTGAGCAGGAGAAAAGACCACTCTGCACCCACACCAGTAAAGAACTACTCAGCTCTGAGACTCTGTTACCGCCTCTCTGACTGAATTTCAAGTATGTAGAAACAGTAACTTTTACAATATTGTTTTTTTTTTTCCTTTGGAATTTAAATCTGTCAAAACTTAAAAGTATAAATTGATGCAGCAATGACATCATTAAGTTTTTGAAGCAGACGAGCTTTTAAATTGTTCATGTTTATCTTTTATTTCAACTGTAAAACTGCATACCTTGCAAACAACTTGAACATCCCCCTTTCTGATAATAAAACCACAAAAGAAACACAATACTACAATAAATAAAACAAGTTTAAAAGACAGGCTGAGAAAGATCTCCTGTGTGTTTCATAACAAAATGAAGTTGCCTCAGATCATGCGATGATAAACATTCCATATGGAGCTGGGAACTTCCATACTTGAATATATATGAAAAAAAAATAGGGAGACAGAAACAAGCCAAGGCTCGGTCAATTATCTATGTCAAATCATGCTTGAATAGGGTCCCTCTCCAAAAGGGTGATCTGTGTCCATGCTAGGTAATGATTTAAATAAATTACTTGTGCTTGATCTTGTGAGGTGCCTTGTACAAAAGCTGTATTCTAATCTTCAAACAAACAAAAGGTGGACTTCAAGGAAATGGCGCTAACCATGCAATTTTTCTCCTGCTGTAGGTGTCTGTCTGCCATACAGACCAAGCAGATGTCCTGCATCCGTCCTATTCTTGTTCACAGTAGGAAATACTGTGAAGAAACAACTACAGATACATGCTTTAAAATAAGTGATATCTCAGGGTAGAGAACAAAAGATGGTTATTATCTCATTCAACAGGTATCTTTTTTTAGTTTTGACCTGATGACTTTTATGGGCTGAGGCAAGCAGTTCTCCCAGACAATAAAACAATGAACAAAAAAAGGCCATAAAAGGAAAACAAACAAACAAACAAAAAATCTTAATGCATCTATTAGATACTGTGTTCACATTTTCTTTTTAACCTACCCGACTATGGTCAACCACAGAGCCGTGCTTAGAACAATGCTGTGCGTCATTCTAAAGGATGCACGAGAAACATAAAAGTAGGAAAATACATGTGATAAGACAGATGTTTGACAAAGCGTCTCTATTCTCTTTGTTAATTAAAAAAAAAAAAATAATAAATTTTTCCACTTAAAAGCCACTCTTAATTTACATTCCTAATTTAAGTTCATTCTTAGAACTTCTGTGAACCAACCTACAGAGGTAAGTTGTCAAATTTTTTTTTATTGAAAAATATGAGTTTTAAAAGAGTCTTGCCTATTAACTAGCTAATTAACCATTGCTGAGTCCTGTTTAAAGGCAGAGAGCTAATAGTAATTCTTCTACCTGTCTCTGCATTTCATTATCAATGGCCACACTGCCATCAGCTTTGGGCCGCGACAGGCAGACTCTGACCAGACCAGGCTGTGGTGGTTTAAGATGTCAGTCCTGGCTGTCAGCTCCTCTCTGTGTTGGTACTCACCATTTCTGCAGCTTAAGCAGCTGATGAAGACTTGCTTGCTCCATGTCTCAACCCAATGCATTTTATCTGTGAGAGGAGCTAAAAATGCCAAACAAGGCCTTGTGACACCCAAAGCATGGGTGCATATATTCTGCAGAAGCAACACGATAGCTTAGGAAGGAGGAAATCACTACAATTTCTTAAGTCTTTATCAGTTTTATCTCAGGCCACATGACTCGGAACTCGCACTGCAAACTCAGAGGCAAGTGTTTAGTACATGCTAAAACACACACACAAATTTAGACTAAGCT
This sequence comes from Numenius arquata, assembly GCF_964106895.1. Classification (NCBI taxonomy): domain Eukaryota; kingdom Metazoa; phylum Chordata; class Aves; order Charadriiformes; family Scolopacidae; genus Numenius; species Numenius arquata. Next base: position 130,326 of record NC_133589.1, on the reverse strand, counting down.
CCCTATCACATCTTAACTTCCTTAGCACAGCATACACTAAAATCTGTCCTCTTGTCTGGACTAAACTTGTACTCTTCACCTTCCTCAGGAATATGTACCTTTTAATGTAAAAATGATAAAGGAAAATCTTACTGCAGACAAGACAGTTTCACTTTTAATGTGTTTTAATGTGTTAGCCGACTAACATAAACCCTCTGGTATCTCTTCAGGAACAAAGCATGTATTAGGCATAACCAAGATTTTAAAGTATCTATTAAATAAATAGTATGTTAATATTTATAACAAAAAAATGTGTTAATTAAACACATTAAATCCCAGCCTAAATAAAAATCTAAGAGACATGCCAGACGAGCACAAATGGTGCATATTTGGAGTATCTAACCTACAAAGTGAACGTCACTCGTGTTCTTGAGGCTCTGCTGCCTGTGGGTTGGTCTCCCTTTGCCTGGCCCAATCTGTGCAAGGGAGCGGAGCAGGACACGCTGCCAAAGAAGCGCCAAAGCCCCTCTGACCTCTCTGCTGTCATCGCTCTTCATTTTGAAAAGGTCAGGAACTACTGCCAGTGTGACACTTCATGTCCAAGCACAAGAGTCAACATGTTAAAAGCTCCCCCAGAAGGAACTGTAACTGGAAAACCTATCATTACAATTTAATCATTTACAATTTAATTTGTCCAAATAAAAATATTATGGATTATTAACTCCACTTGGCAAAATCCATAATAAAATACCTTTTGCCAGGCCCCAATTTAGCTTACAAGAAGTATAATCTTTTAAATCTCCCAATCAATGTATTGCTTTTTTAATGGTTTGATCATAATGGCAGTGAATTGTTCACCTTGATTCTGCTGCTTTTGTAGGTGAAGATCTCCCACTGAATTAAAAGGGACAGTAAGCAATTCAATGGCAGTGTCAGACTATTGGCTTAATGGAATTAACTGCAGGTCTGGAAAAACAGATATTTTTTTTTTTTTTTTATTGAAGCGTTAGTTAAAAGAGATGAAGCAGTTAGAGAATCTCTCATACCAACTACATAAAACCAAAACCTTATTGAAGGCTGGAGCCAATACTTACCTTAAAGCTAAATGAGTTTCTAGGAGAAGAGCTTGAACTGTACTGTTCAGTTTTTGCTAAGTTGCTATAATAATTGTCAACTTTGATACCAGCAGACTTGTTAGAAACTGGATCCTCAGTTATTGGACAGATAAAATAATTGTCTTCATCATCACTATCAGCATCAAGATAATTTCCAGAGTTTGCTGTAGTTGATCTAACATTATCAATCCCTTCCATACGAAAAATAAGATCCTCGTCTGCCATGTTTGTGGGAGGTCAGTTTAACTCCTGCAATGATTAAAACAGCCACTATTCCGACACACATGCAAACAGAGGGAAGAAGCTGGATGGGAGGGAAAAAAAAAAAGAATGGGTTATTAAAAAAACAAACGTTGCATGAAACTGATTGTCAACACACTGGCAGAAAAAAATTAAAATCATTTGCATTTGGCTCGATGAAAATGATCCCGAAGTACCTACATGAGGTTTCAAATACCTCAGTGCTAGATCCTGGTTTCTAGAAGGCACTCAAGTTTTTAATTTGCTACAGGACTGAGAAAAGAAGATAACCAAGTATAGAATAATACTATAAAATCTGAGGGATTGCAAACACCACCTGCTGCCTATGGCTGACATCTCTTAATGCTCCTGTCTCCTCTGAATATTTTTAATTCTTCTCTGAAATGCTGAGTTTCACAACACCGGTCTTAGAAATTTGAGGGAGTTTTAGCTCAAACACCACAATCAGGTTTTAAAATTTTTTCACGACAAGCCTTCTCCAGGATATTGCAAACAAATTAATAGCCAAAGGAGTTAGGGAGTATTGGGACAACGTCGAACATTATCCCGCCACTGCCAAAATTTAAATTGGCTTTTGGCTCACATATAGCCAACGGTCCACAGTGCCAAGCAGGTTGCTCAGGCTACCCAGGACATCCTCAGAAGGACAAAGTACAAAACAGGCCAAGAAAGAAGGCCACCATTCCACTGCTGCTGCCCAAGTGCACTCACTAGTAGATCAGAGAGACAAGAGGAGGTATGCGTGAGGGGTATACTCAGCCGTTCTGCCTTTTATGCTGTGAAGAGATTTCAATTTGGACCAGTCTATCCTCTTCCAACTCCAAAGACAGCAGATACGGCATTCTGCTCAACAGCATCAAGCCTCCAAGCTGTGTTTGCTTTAAGCATAGAGCTTAAAGGAAAAAGTGTTCTCCCTGGTTAATAGCTCTTTTGCAAAGAGGTGAGAAAGCTTGATTTTGTCACTGGTTATTTCAACTTTTTAGTAGCTTCCTGGATCCCAAGAGCATAGAACAGGTAGGGTTTGGCTTCTTCTGGGTCCTATCTCCAAAGTAAACTAAGAAAATTGAAAGTAAAAGCAACAGCGCAAGGCAGACAGGACACAGGCTTCAACCATTTCTAAGTCCAGAAGGTGACATTCTAGGTAAATATTTCATTGAAGCACTCTGACACCTTAAACAATGTTAGAGTAAACAATACAGGGAGTTCCATGCGGATATCAAAACTGCAGCTCTGCAAAGGCACTCATCTTACCATAACTTTTCCAAATTAGTGACACCACTTTCAGAGAGCCAGAGCACAGACACTGTACAGCCCAGCAGGTCAAACAGACATGTGTTACAAAAAAAGATAAGTGAATCATGGAATTTTTCCCCCAGAGATCGTACAATAGCAGCATGCTCAGCTGCCTCCACCCAAGAAACAGTTTGTGATGATTCAGCAGAACTCAAACCGAAATAAACCTCTACAGGCACAAGCTACAGAAGGTATTGTGTCTTTCATACATTACCTCCATTTCCATTCTTACACACTCTGCAGTCCAGAGCCATGGCAGTAGGATACCAATGCTGTCTTTCAGAGAGAATAGTTTGCCATTTTCCAGACCTATGAAGTCTTCCTTCCACCCCACAACAAGCTTCAGCAAAGAGGCCTCTGGAACACAGTGGGGCCAGTGGCTGTGACAACCCGGAGCAGAGTAACGCTGCACCCTCTGTACCGGGGCTCACTGCAGCCCATCACCTGTAACACAACCTGCCCCGCAGAAGGTTGGGGACACATGGCTGAGCAGGAAACCGGTGTCACCTCCCGTTCGGTGCAGTGCCTTCTCTATAGCTCAGGCTCCCTTTGCAACTGCCCGGCTACTTCCTGGATACTCTTGCACGTAAAGCTTTCTTTTTTCCTCTGAAGTCTTGTCCTTTTCCTGCTGAGCCCACTCGTGCAGCCAGTCCACATCTACGGAGACTGCTAGCGATTGAGGAAGGTATGAACAGCCAGAGTGGCACAGGCCCGTGACTCACCTAATACCAACTGCATCAAAGAGCAAGGAAACCTTCAGAGAACTATAATCTGTCCCTATTCACGTGTTTTTCTAATTACTGATAGTCCACATTTTCTGAAACTCTGTTCTCATTAATTGCACAAACTCTAGGTTTCAGAGTAATTTTCTGAAGTTTCTAACACCTGTCTTCGCCAAACTTAATGACTTTCCATCATGACTTCAATACTCAATTGCATCAAAAGCTCAGACCACACTGGAGAGAACACACAGACTGAAGTGAAATGACCTTTCTGCTACATGTTTTTGTTAATTTTTTCTTCTGTTGAGAGTACAACAATATACAACCAATTCCCCTACGATCATATCCCGCTTGGAGCTTTCCAGATCATGCCGCTGTTTCCTGTTGCATTTTTATTCAATGCTGAGGTCAATCAGCAAATCTGATCATAACCAAGCTGACAGCAAAGAACAACCTGACCCCATAGAACTCACCAGGAGAATCCAACACCTGGGCAAGAACCCAGTGGACATCAACACAGCCCAGCTTTTCACACCACAAGTGCTGCGGCAAACCGGGGCAGGTCTGTAGAGCAGCACGGTTGTGTTGAGGGTCTGCCATCCTCATCATCCGTCTCTTGGGGTTTACGTCAGACTGACTGTAATCTGGTCACAGGGAGCAGACACCACCAGTGGCTGTGCTACATTTGACAGCTAAGTTTCATGCACAAGGAGTTTAGTTAGTGAGCTCTGAGACTGCTTTGCAACATGAATCAAAGTGCAATGAGCTGAGATGATCAGGAGAGTCGCTTTAGAAGCACTTTTTTGATCAGAACAAAAAGCCAGCATAGGCTTACCCAGGGGAAGGCTGGAAAGGGATAGACACGTGAGGCACTGGGCTACTGCTTGATTTTACATTACATTTTTCTCCTTAAAAATAATAAGCCAGACTCACAAACCACACCATGACTCTTAAACCACTATCAGCACTTAAGCTGTCAGAAACCAGTAGCACAAGCACAAACTTCCATACCCACTCAAATTAATGGGATTACTTTCTCATCATTTTAGCTTTGATTATTCACATTGCTCTGTTGCAAGAAAAACATGAAGGGTCAGACGAATGCAAAATAATCATCCAAATCTTCACACAGATTTAGCTGAGTTTAAGCACATATTTGCTGGCAAGTCTGCCACAGGGCATTTTGCTGGCTCTTCAGATAGGTTCTGTGAGTGTATTACAGTCAGGTCTGCCTGAGGGCAGAAATAGACCACACAAAGCAGCATATCTTGATTTGTTTCACACAACACATAGTTCAAAATCCTTTTGGTTTTGGAGACCTGAAAACAACAATTTGAGCTTACAGAATATTGCACTTAATTTATTCTCAATATTATGTAAGTATCACCCTTCCTTCTGACTCCCATCTAATGGAAGCATAACGTGATTTACAAGCTAGAAAAATGAGATGTAGGAATGATCAAAGTCCTTGGAAGAGGTGGAAGCCTACATAGATACTTTGAAAATACCTGCACCTACAAAATAGAGGATTAGTTAGCATTTTCAAAATTTGTTCCTGATGCTGGCTGAGCAACAGCACGCAACCAAAAACAGACACTTCTAAGTGTCCCATCAACTGCTTGGCTCTAGAGCAACCCCACCCAACCAGCTAAATCAGGGATTTTCACGCAGCTTGTCTAAAAAGACAACTATAAAAGAAGGTTCCCAACTTTGCTTCACTGCTATTCATCAGCTCTGTGCATATTCAACCTACTTCTCCATGAAACAGTACCAGATGAAAACACTCCTACAGCAGTAATCACAGCTGCAGACTTTAGACCACAGCTACTGAGAAGATGGTCACCACAGAAACAGTGCCTCAGCGTATGGCACCTTTCACCAGCAACATTATGTCTTTGGTTAGTGCCTTTCTGATGGAGGCAGGATTCCCACAGCTCAGCCACCAACACAGGTAACACCAACACTCCACCAGCGTCAGGTAGCACCAGCTACAGTCCACCACTGATGAAGGAGCTCTGAGCAGCTGTGAAGCGCTCATGTGCTCATACTCAGAGGGATCTGGACAGGCTGGATCGATGGGCCAATGGGATGAGGTTCAACAAGGCCAAGTCCTGCACTTGGGTCACAACAACCCCATGGACGCGACAGGCTGGGGGAAGAGTGGCTGGAGCTGCCCGACAGAAAAGGACCTGGGGGGGGGCTGGTCAAACACCAGCTGAATATGAGCTAGCCCAGGTGCCCAAGAAGGCCAACAGCATCCTGGCCTGTGTCAGCAATAGCGTGGCCAGCAGGCCCAGGGCAGTGATCAGCACCCTGTACTCGGCACTAGTGAGGCCCTACCTCAAATACTGTATTCAGTTTTGGGCCCCTCAGAACAGCAAAGACATTGAGGTGCTGGAGCATGTCCAGAGAAGGGCAACGGAGCTGGTGAGGGGTCTGGAGCACAAGTCTTGTGAGGAGTGCTGAGGGAGCAGGGGGTGTTCAGCCTGGAAAAGAGGAGGCTGAGGGGAGACCTTCTTGCTCCCTACAACTCCCTGAAAGGAGGGTGTAGCCGGGGGAGGGCAGTCTCTTCTCCCAAGGAACAGGCGACAGGTTAAGAGGAAATGGCCTCAAGCTGCACCAGGGGAGGGTTAGGATGGATATTAAGAAAAATTTCTTCACTCAAAGGGTTGTTAAGCATTGGAACAGGCTTCCCAGGGAAGCGGTGGATCCACCATCACTGGAAGCATTTAAAAGTTGTGTAGAGCTGGTGCTGAGAGACATTGTCTAGTGGTGGACTTAGCAGTGTTGGGTTAACGGTTGGACTCAATGACCTCAAGGGTCTTTTCCAACCTAATTGATTCTACAGTCCTATATAATCTGCTCATCTAGCAAAGACCACATTGGAGTTGTCATTTCTGGAAAGAGGCAATACCACAGAACTGCAAGGGGAAGGTATCCTCAGTTGCCACTATTGTTTTTACTGTGATCATCTTACTAGAGTCTAACAAGTATTTAAGAACTTTAACCTCTACCGCTTGTCAGCACACACAAACAACAGATGTAAAATGATGTTTCAAGTAGGGGACAAACTCCAGGACATGGACTAGCCTCATCACCCGCAGCTGCTGTCCTGCGCTCGTTTCTACTACTGCAGTCACACACGTCAGCACATCCACCAGGTCTGAGCCTGTCTGAGAAACAGGAGCAAGGAATGCAGGTTTATGCAGTGATTGCAAACGTTTCTGTGACTTACTGTGTAAATGCAACATTATCACACAAATCAGTTTCTATTTAAAGCTAATGGTGTTTATAAAACTCTCTCAGTTTTTCTTGGAACCATACTTCTTGTAAAGGACTTGTGGTGTTTGCTTTGGAAGTGTATTTACCAAAACCAGTCCTCATATAACACCCTCTTTAAAACAGAATTTAATACCCAAACTTTAAACTACACACAAACATTGTTCTAAACCTCACAGTTTATTTGACCAAAAGCACTATAAAAAAGCCTGAGCTTCATCCCAAGACTTCTATTCTGTGCTTTTGCATTATGGCATAAAGTCGTACTATCTAGGAATCCCTGTTACTATTGCTGCTATGTTTTGATCATTTAGTCTTTAATATCCACTACAGAAGCTTTCCTATGGCTAAGCAGCAAAGAGTCAGACTGCACTGAACCTAGCCTGCAAGCCGGCATTATCACATACAACCTGTAATTTAAACTACTCGCTCCAATCTACCTTGGAAATTTATTTCTTTTTTTAAAATCAATCTTGTACTACGCAATTCAAAATTAAGATAATCTAAAATACAGTCAGTTATTAAATCCATTTAATTATCTATTTTTTGGGGGGCTTTTCTAGTGCCTGTCTGAAGTATTTCTTTTCTCTTGTCTTTATATCCAAGAGCCATACCACCAGGAGAGGCAGGTGAGTTGCAAGGACAATTCACTGTGTTGCCAAGCGCAGTGCACGTGCAAACACAGATAAACAGAGGGGAAAATTCACATCACAGTGCTGGTAAAAGACAACTTGTTCCCTGTAGGGTGTCTGTTGTTTTGAAACCCTCCTGGTTTGGCATGACCCTTGAGCGAGACCCCACAGCTGCCTCAGCATTGAAACCTGCCTTAATTCATCCCAAAGAGCTGAGGGGCAGGAATGCTCTACTCTAGTCAGCCAAAGAAGGGGCAACTGGAGCATCTCCAGCTACTTCTTAGTGGCTGTTTCAGCTCAGACATAGCCCTCTGCTCCACTTTAGCACAGGACAGGGAACAGGAACCACCCTAGAACAGAGGAAGTCCCACCGTCTCTTGTAGAGAAGCATTAAAGCAAGAATGACCTTCTTCTCCCTGGTATCATATTAAATCCCTTTTGGTTTACTACCACATCAGCTAAAGCCACCTAGCAGGATATCCGTAACAGTAACAAGCAGTTTTTTCTTTTAAGAGAAAAATAACTTTTTTTCAGATTAACATTCTTTTAAAATACCGATTTGAAACTTAACCTAAGCAACTATACAGGTTGGTCACCTTACAACATATTGTTGTCATCTTTATGAAATACAGACACAAAGCTACATAACATGGTCCAGAACAACCCCACTGCTCTGTTAACATCCTGCAGCACGTTACAGAACTACTGTGCTTTCCAAACACCCAACCAACCCTTGTGAAGCAAACGTCTACCCTCATCTGCACTGGCAAGAAAACAGGTTTAGCGAGTCACGGTAACAGCTCTGATAAAAAACAAGATTAAAAAACCCAGAAACGTCTCAACTCACTGGCTACCTTTGACAAACCTGGTCTTACCAAGTACAGATCTTCTCATGAGAAGACTTTACTTCAGGTTCCTTCCAGCGCGTCACTACTGCAAACACCGTGGCACAAATCACATCCAGTCTGTCTGCAAGCACAGCATCGCCTTGGCCAGAGAGAGTTAAGAGAGCAACAATGCAAAGTGCATGAAGCGAACAGGAAAGTCCATCTGTGCCAGCTCAGAGAACAAAGCATTCTGACAGTCAAACCCCTGTGCAAGGAAACACACTGCAGCTTCGGACACACAAATGGCTTTTAGAGCTACAAGCAGTAAAGCACAGGGACAACCCTTCTGAGTCAAGTTCACCCTTTTGCCAGACACACATAAGAATACTACGTTAGCGGTAGCCAAAATACAGTGATATTAAAGGACAGAAAAGAAACTTTCAAGGTAACTTTAAGACGTTCTTGCATTGCCATTAATAGTTCTGTTATTTCAACTGGCTTTAAATACACTGAGCAGTTAACTATCACCGACTTTTTGTAAACATTTGCTCAGTACTCCACGTTGTTGATCAACCCCACGTTTTATGCATATCGAGGCATTTGAAAAGTTATCCGAATACAAGCAGTGCTAAAAGCCGCCCAAGGCCGCCCGGTGCGCTCCGCGGCCCTGCGCCACCCCCGCGCCCGCCCCGGCCTCCTCCGGGGCGCCTCCGCAACGGGAGACGGGACCGGGGTGCTCCTGCGACGGGCGTGCCCTACAGTTAATTGCACTGGCCTGCAAACACATATGGATTAAACTATCATCCTCAGGCGCAAGTGCAGGAGTGCTGCCCAACTCAAAAATATCACGTTATCAACTTTAGGTCACCGCAGAAACTCACGCCTTGGCCGCCGGCCTTTTACAGGCTGTAAGTTGGTCACTATTTTCTGCAATTAAAACCGCCCATTCCGCCCTCCGCACTTCACCCCGCGACAGCTTCCGTGAGTCCGACCCCTCGCCGGCCCCCGCACCGCCAAGGCACCTACCGGGTGGGTGCAGCCCCGCCACCGCCCCGGGGCAGGCGGGCGCGCAGCCGCCGTGCTGAGGGGAGGCAGGCAGCGGCCCCGCCCCTCGCCTCGCATGCGGCCGCCGCCTTCCCGCCCAGCGCGCGGAGGGGCGGTGCCTGGCGCTCGCCTGAGAGGCCGCTCCGCAGCCCGTCGGGAGCCTCCCGGACACTTCATTCCTGTGAGAAAAACGTTGAAAATTTGAGAACTACCTTCCATTAGCATCGTTAAGTATTAGAGACGGGGGAATCCCGGGCGAGAGGGAGCAGGAGGTATGCAAAGAGTCTGCTGCTTTCACTGTCGTTTCATCTTGTATTCATGTAAACAATCCTCCTTAGTGCTTTTTACCATAAGTAATGGTTACAAAACTGAGATGGAATATGTGAGTAAGTCCTTTGTGACAGACGGATGGTCTCTTGTGGCATCACAAACACAAAATGCTCTTCAAAGAGGGAGGCCACACTGAGAGAAATGCTGCTGCAGGGCTAGTGCTGAGATAATCTTCAGGAAGAAGATTACTAATATTTAATTAAGCACACACTGACTCTGTCAGGAACACCCACCTACCACCCCCACCACCTACATAAATTAAACCGTAGCTTTAGCTTGGGGACTGGAGGCAGCAGCAGGGACACTGCCTGCCATTTGAGGGTACCTGTAACTTCAGCAGCGATTTCCAGCGCTGTGCTGAGGACCTTGAGAACCTAAAGTGGAGACTTGACCGAGCTGCTGTTTCACGCTGCTTCTTACAGGCGCGTTTCTGTGTAGCCTCAAGTTCCTGCAGAGTTTAAGCTCACATTAAAAACATGTACAATGTTTGAAGATTGTGCAGAAAACCTCTGAGGTCCTACTCATCTCCCAGCCGCAAGTCACTGTTTTAAGTATTACCAGCCATGGAAAACAGTGCTTTTGCCCCATCAGCACCAGAGCGCAACCTCTCTCCCAGTGCCCGGGGGGGAGCTGCACCCCCAGGGCTGCCCTCGGGCCTGGGAACAGGGCAGACTCCTCAAATTGAGTCTGAAGGCCTGGTAGAAGCCAGATGCCCGGTTCCCACTGCATGAAAGTGTGCTGATAATGCTTAAAAAAATCACCATCTGCTATTATAGGCTACTGATAGTGGTGGAATGCCATTACCGGTGTGATAAATGAGCATAACTAAGCAAGTCACAAGAGTAACTGGCTTTGAACGCATGTAAATACGCAGCATTGTTTTGGATGAAAATAGACCCACTGGCATACAGCAGTATTATGCTATATATCCTCATGGAGAGTGTCCTGCTGTATTAGGAACATACTTAGGGGATACCCTCTGAAGCTATACATTGCTCATGCTTTTAAATAAGCCAGCTCTGGTACCCTAATGCGAGAGTATACTTATTTTCAGTTTAAGTCTGGTGCTCCTCTTCTGTAATATTTTCTTAACCATCAGTGATGATAAAAAAGTGTTTGATGTATACTGAAATTAGGTATTAGCCCAGAAATGCTGCACCTTCTAGTCTTGTTTTATATTTAGATGTTGTCTATTATATCCTTAATACTTGAGGAGCTTGATTCACATTAATTTTTTCGTTGAGAATATTAAAAATTAAATTTAAAATGGCAACCCAGGAAATTAGTATGTTATTCTTTCATTTAGTATGCCCAGCAATGCATATATATTTTTTCCAAGAGCACTGAAGGTTGTGAAGTCCCAGTATGCTCATGGTAAACGAGGTTCTGTTTAGAAATTACTGTTCTAGGGAACTGCAGTTTTTTAAAGGAAAAAGGAAAGAACAAGCCCAGACAATACTAGCTTTCAGGGCAATTTTGATCTGCGCTAATTCGAAAATCCAGATGAAAAATTGCCTGTAAATCAATTAATTCTCTGACAATTTGGGCCTACGTACTCCTACAAGAGTCCCTTCTTAACAAGGTAAATCCAGTTCTCATAAACCTCACTTCAGCCTTATGGTAGGTGCATATAATATACATGCATAAAACTTCCTGGAGCACCAGCACATGGCTTCCTACAAGAAGATCAAGGGTAGACATCCCTTCTCTGTATTAATCGCACAGTATTTAGTCCTGATGTTTTCAGCTCTGTCCACAAAATAATTACACAAATTTGTCCTGCAGGCCTCCCAGAATAAGAGAATTCCTCTTTCCAGTGACAGCCTGAATCTGGCTCTGGTTGCCAAACCCAGCTCCCTCGTCAAGGTGAGCAGGAAAAGCCCCGCTCACACCATGCCCGAGCTCGGCAGCAGCAGGTCAGTAAGGCCCCAGGTGAGCGAGCTGTGTCAGGGCCAGCCCGAGCCACCAGCTGCCCTTCGTACCAGCCGCCGCAGCTCCATGTCGAGCAGCACCGAGATAAAGGCAGCCGGGGGCCTCCCCGTTCGGTGGGAATGGTGCAGCTGAGGACACAGCGTGGGGCTGATCCCGCAGCCGGCTGGGAAGGTCACTGGCCCTGCAGCCCCGGAGCGGGCCGGGAGGCGGCTGTCTCCCCGCGGGGAGCTGGGGGGGAGCAGGCAAGGGGTCCTGCCCGTGGGGCGGGAGCTGGCCCGGGCCCTCCTTCTGGCAGGGAACTGGGGCAGAGCTGCTCTGGCAGCTGTCAAGGCCCCAGCGAAGGGCTGCCCTGTACCGCGCGGCCACGGCAGGGACATCCCCGGGGTGGCGGGTCCGCGCCCTCCTGAGGACAAGCTGGCACTCTTACTGCCGCTGCGGCGAACAGGCCCCTGGGCAGCGCCTTGCTGAGAAGCCGGCCCGTGTTTGCCGCCGACACGGTGCCTCGACGGCCGGGCCCCGGGGGAGGAGGGAGCCCGTGGTGCTAGCCGGGGCCCGGGGAGCCCGCGGGGTACGGGCGCCGCTAGCAGCCCCGGTCGTGGAGGCCTCTCGGCGGCGAACGAGGCAGCCGCGCCCGCTGCAGCCGGCTTCTTTCCCCGGGGGGCGGGCGCTGTGGCAGCGCAGAGACGGCTGGGCACCGTACAGAAGGGGTGGGGAGAGCCGCGGCGCCGCCCCTGTGAAAGAGGCCTGGCGGGTGCTTCGGTACGCAGGCGGTAGCGTGGCCGAGTGGTCTAAGGCGCTGGATTTAGGCTCCAGTCATTTCGATGGCGTGGGTTCGAATCCCACCGCTGCCAAGCTATTTTGTCGCGGCGGCAGCTCCTTCTCGCTGCCCGACCAGCACGACCGCCGTCGCGGTGAACGGGGGCCGCTGGGCCGGCCTGGGCCCCGCGCCCGCTCGGGGCGGGGCGGGGGTGTTGCCAGTCACAGCCCTTAAAATCGAATTTCAGAAAGTTGTGGTATGTGCTGAGGAAATAGTCTTCACTTCCTCGCATGTCTTTGGCTTAAAATCAGAAATACCAATTTTGGCAGTTCTGTGTTTGGGTTCCTGCACCCTCAACCCCCAGGCCCTGCACCTGGCCTTTCCTGCTTACTCTGGGCTCAGGGCTCAACGTCTGAGTGCTCACGCTTTCTCCCGAATTCTCAAATCCATCTGTGATAACTGCCGCCCCCCGACCGTGATTCCTGTAGCTGTCCTGACTCATCCCTAGTCCTGTCCCCTTTCCCAAGCTTCGCTCTTTCTGCTTGCATCCTGCTCCCGATTGTTCCCTCCCCACGTTACAGGCTGGAAAAGGTGCAACGAGGAGGGAGATTGCTGTGATAAATCACCAGCTTGAGTGGCAGATGGGAGGGTGTGGGGACTTCCAGACCCCCAGCTTTTCAGGCCCATTTTAGCTGAACAGTAATTAAAAAAGCACATTGTTCACTACCTGCTGCAGGGATTTGCTCAGTAGAACTGCTATACTTTCTGTGAAAAAACATAGTTGTACCTAAAGTTCAGCTGATAAGCAACTAAAATGTGTTGGTTGTTGACCTCAGTAACTACAGGAGCTAAAAGAAGCAGTACAAAGGTTAGTGTTACCCATAGTGGCTGGTTCCTCTACTGTGACATAAATGCACTTAAATAATATAACTTAGTAAATAACTTCCGATTTAACTAAAATACAGAGTTTTGACTCATGAAAAACCATACCTGCATGTATCTTCTAGGCCTGAGAGGTGCTGTCACAGATGGCTCTGCACCCCAGGGGTAGGGTGGGGAGCGGTTCTGGAACAGTTCTGATTTCAGCGAAGTCTCAAGTACGCATTTATTTTCCCTCATATGCAGTGATACAGGTAATTCACAAAAGAAATTCACAGTGAACTCCCTCTGTACGGCTGGTATGTGTTATTTACAGTAATTTGTTCTGTCCATCCCTTGTCTTGTTCCTCTGTTCCCCAAGGCAGTGAGCCATGGCAGCAGCTGTGGTCAATCTTTTTCCTTATTTTAGCTATTTTTCCTCGCTGGTGAAGCACTCCAGGCTGGCTGTAGCTCTTCCTGCAGGTTCTCATTTACTTCAGCAATCAATTTAGAAAGTTGTTTTTTTGGTGTGAAATAAACAGATGCAATAATTTTGATTCCAGTGTTTCAGTGATTTGGCCGTAATTTTAATTTCACAAGTACAGCTACTGATCTGTTACAATTTTGTTTTTAAGTCTAATAATACCTGCCTGTTTATTGCACTGGAGCCAGTAACTGTTGAGATTAGAATGATCCAGGTAGCAGTACTGTGAGTATGTGCAGTTTATGCAAGTCAGTTTCGTGTTTCTTTAAAAAAATGCAAAACTGAAAGGCCATCAAATTTTAAAGAAAGAAGGATCAAACTTACACTAACAATTAAAGTAAGCAGAACTTTGAGGAAGATGTGATGATTCTGGGCTCCTGGTCTTGTTTTAATGTAATGGTCCACGGAATCAGCAAATGCAAACTTCTCTGGGCTGTATCCTAGCTGACTCCGTGCCTTGTCTATTCGAAATGTATGGGTTATAGAAATGTTCTGTACCTAAGACCAGAAAGTCAACATACAAAGACAGGAATACATAGGAAATATGTCTGTTAAAGGAAATGTAAAATAAAAAAAAAACCAACCACAACATTATATTAACGTCCTATTGACACGTCACATTATCTTTAAAACTGTTCACTCAAAAGGAGAATCTTGAAAGCCCGAAGAGGCAGTAAAAGCTGCAAAGCAGAATCTTCTAGTCTAGAAAACATCCACAAAAACTGTTCTGCACTCTTGTTTATGTACCTAAGAAGGCAGATAAAAGCCCTCTCTTAGGTGCCTAGGTACCTTCAGAAATGGGGGCCCAAGTGACCAGCCAAAGCCAGAACAGGGCCTTGGAAGGAAGAAGCTGAAGCAGCCGCTCCCAGATTGCAAGCATAAGCTCTTACCTTTTAAAAGATTATGGTAATGAGCATAAAGTAGTACTGGGTGGATTTTACTTTCTGCTGGCTTAATCTTAAATTGTACCTTGGTATTAACATGTATGTATGTATGCATCCTGTGAGAATTAAGGGGAGTTTACAAACAAAGACTTTACCTCGTTTCTGGTCAGCAGTGGAGACAGTTCAACAAATGGTTTCAGCATCAGATGAAGGTATTCCATTATCATGGCTGCATAACAAAAGATTTCTACTTGAAGTAAGAACAGTAAATTGCTATACCATTATGATTTTGGCATATCTCGCACTGAGAGCTCAGGGCACCATCACTAACATCAACAGAGCTACTTGCTCACAAGGGAGTAGATTTAGTCTTAATAATTCAGTCAGCCTGAATTAGGGTCCTTGTGTGAAAAGGGGTTGGTGACAGTTCTAGTGAAAAGACTGTGAGATTTCATAAAAATGTGGTAACAACAAAATACTTAAAGTTGGATTCTCTTGTAGCTGTGCATGGGGGTTGATTCCGGAGAGAGCACGGGGTACAGGAAAGAAATTCACCCATTCAGCAAAGCAGGTACTCTTCAGCATATTTCATGAAGTCATGGATTTTTACATCTAACATTTATAATATTAACTCCACAAAGTTATATATCTGTTAAGTCCTACATAAAATCTGTTTTTATGAGACTTACATAACAGATCATTCTGGTTTCAACACACTGCATAGAGCTGAACTTCACCCCGAACTGCTGCACACTAGATGAGCCCACAGCATATTATTTTATACATGAAACTGAAAATTGTGGCAAATTAAAAAAAAAACAACACATTATATTACACTTAGGAATGAGGGTAGTGTGGACAGGAAAGAGAAATGTTGATGAAATATTTTACCTGATGCATAAACTAAGGAAGTAGGAATACGTATCCGTGGTTTACTGCAACCTAATCTTTCAAACTGAAAGAAATTTAAAAAGCAGTGAAAACAACAGAAACCTCAAACAAGTTTTAAAGTTTGAATACAGAAGATATTTGTGGAAGTATTTACTGATAAAACAGAAAAAACCACCATTGCTGTTACTATTTGAGTTTTAATTTTTCAGGGGATTCCAGTTAGTCACGTGAAGACACTATGTAATTTTCAAGTGGCAGTCTCAAAAAAAGGGAAAAAAAAAGTTTATAATAATCAATCGAAATGTAACAGTGTGCTGATATACAGTTTGAGCCCATTGTTAACAATAAAATGATCTTTTGAAAAGTATGTATATTACAGATTAATAACTAGGATTTATATTTTTTTGTCCACCCAAAATGTATGCCCAAGAAATGAAGATAATGGCAACTCAAAAGAGCATACTGGTTTAGACGGTTCTTTGGTCTCAGTGAAAACAGTTGCTTTAATGCATTATTTTAGGTAGGCTTTGTTTCACCACTAATCACGAACTTCGAGCTGGAATTAAACCTACATTCAGAACGGAACTCCTACACCCTAAGCAAACATACCAAATGTAACATGTGCACAAGAGCTGGAGTTGTATACAGTCAAAGAAATTAATGTATTTGGAGATAAAGTAGATACTGTACATACAAGTGGAGTTAACCATTCAAAAAGGTTGAATTTTTCACCATCATTAATGAAATACACCTGGCCACTCTGTTAAAGAGGTAGAGAAGAGACAAATTAGTAAAAATAATACTGCATATATGTTGACTTCTTTATCTGACTCCTTATGTATATCTTACAAATAATACTGCAATATAAAATAAGCATGGATGTACTTACAAGCCAACAAACTCTCTACATGCATTTCAATCTGTTGCACTAATGTGTGCACTGAAATTGTTGGACAAGTGGTTTATGTGATTAACATGCCTTGGTACATTTCTTACAGATGTGCCTATACAGAATAGCTATATTGACTATACAGAGGTTACCGAAAGCACTGAAAGTGGTCCCGTATCTCACTTGTGCTGTTGACGCAGTCACCAGTGGTGGGACATGTTCTGCTCTCGGTCCAGCTGAGGTTCATTGAAATCCATGACTCCTTCTGTCTAACGAAGGCCCAAGTTACCTCTTTCCCTTTTGCTTTTAGGGTTTTAGAAAAAGTAGGTTAATCTACTTTGAAAATCTTTCTAATGCGCTTTAAGGGTAGTGCTTCTAGGTCAAATAATAAACTGTGTTTACAAGGAGGAAAACGATTGCCACTATTTTTGAAATCAATGAACCCAAATAAAATGTGCTTTTATTTGCGTATGGTATGGGAAGAACTGATGATCACAGTTCAGAACATTAAGTCTGGATCTATATACAGGGGAACAGGAGATAAATCTACCTGCAAACATTCTTTGCTCATCTTCCAGAAATGTCAAATATTGTATTACAAAAATGCAAAGATGGAGATATGCTTGCAGAACGAAATATTCCAACTGTGAACACACTGCACAGCTGATGCTGCCAGGTCCCACACTGTTCGTACCACATTTGTCAACTAAAACCAGAGACTGCAACATAAGCTAAGGGACCATAACCCATGCACTAATTACTGCTACTGCAGTAGTTACTACAGAACAGGACAGTGGCAGGATCCATGGTCAAATGAAAACCGGTGCTTTTATTGTTTACTTACAGCGATGTAGTTCTTTTTAGGGGTGAGAGCGTCAGCAGCTAGAATTTGAGCTTGTACAAGATTCTCTGCGTGCACCCAGTTCATTGTAGCAGAAGGATCCCCAAACCTGAAGCTAAGTAGACCTCTCTCAATATTCTTCTGTAGACATAACAAACATGAAACCAAAGCAAAATGGGTTTAAAAATAAGGCACAGTGCACTTTGTTGTCCAGTTAAATGTAGGTTTGTCTCTACTTTAAAAAATTACCATTTTTTAACCAAAACCCCAAAAAATCCATTAAAAACAATCAAGAGAAATCAGAGAGCTCTAAAAATACTGCTCCTGAGGAAGGGCTAAAGAATGTATTGAACACAATACATCCTGAATTTACAAAAAATACAAGTCTCTTCTAAGGATAAGTAAAACATTGTATGATGCAAGATACAGTTCTGAATGGATCAAAAGTATTCACAAAACTGGGTCAAATTTAACAAATAGCTTCGACTGGGAAAAAATGGAACGTAATCCTAGGTGTCACATTTTTCATTTAACAGGTAAATTCTAGAAACTGCAAAATTTGATAGTTGCATCATGCCTTAAAATGGGCATAATAAATAAGCTTAAAGTCTTAAATGGAAATGTTAAAAGATGGCTTTTTTTTGTTGCTAAAGACAACATCTCCAGTTTAACTAAAATGACATTTGCCATTCTTAAAAATTATTTTATTTAGAAGATGATAAAGTGCATTTTGGCTGACTTCCATATAATTTCCTACCACAGCCACAAACCAAAAATATTTATTATGTGATAAGCTTTAATCTATTCTTTCCTCAACGCTGTACATAACTTTATATTGTACTGATGCTTTTAAAATAACTGACTCATGTAATTCTACATGGATCATAATCTAAACACTGTACTAGTCCTACAATAAAAGACAGCAAGTGAAAAAGAGTAAAACATAAGCACCTTGGCTGTTTGCCCTTCAGTAACCTGTTGTACCAGAAGGTGCTTCTGATTCCTGAGCTTGTTTCACTGGGTATTGAAAGCTGTTAATAGTTGAGACTGGAAATCAGATATTTTGCTGTATCTCTTTTCATTAATATTTTAAACCATTTGGTGTAAGTTGCATCTAAACAGCCATTTGAAATATCTCAATCTTAACATTACAGTAAGCATTAAATTATAAAGCTGGACTTACATGTGTTTGTATTTAAAAAAAAAGGCTTTTAAAATGTATAATAATATACTACATTTTAACAAAAGTTATAATATCCTCAACAGGCAATTGACTTGTTGAATTGCTGCCCAATAAGGTGGTCAGTCAATTTATATCACAAGTAAGTGATGCTGTCGTATATCATAGACAATTCTGCTGATTAAAAAATTAAAATACATACTGCTAGCCTTGGCAAGTGTCTTTGCTCTTCTGGTCCATAGATTCCTGGCGGGCGGAGAACACACGTATAGAGTATCCCACCTCCTAGAAGAATTGATAAGACCATTCTTAAGTGACTTTCACATGACTACATTATGTCTTTATTTGTATGAAACAAAGACCGTGGTAGTAGAACTTACTCTGAAATAAATCTTACAAATTAATACATACCAGATAGTGTTGAATTAGTAGTTGGATACTAAGTTGGTAGAATCAGAACATGCAAAGTAGCAAGATAAGATTTGGAGAAGTCCTGCCAGCATAGTTGGATTCGTAGCAATTACTAGATATTTCAAAACCTCTTTCTAACTAGCCCTTTGTCTCTGTGCCAAAGCAGTAAATGAATGTGCCAACTACGGTGATGAGTTTACTGAAGTGAGTGAGTTATTGGTAAGAAAGTGGAACGAAACCAACTAATCCTGTACAAAGTTATTGATGGGAACCAGTGACTTGCGAGCAGTACAAGATAGAGCCGAAAGTTCTCAACAGTAGGCACAGCCAGCTCCCACTAGAACTGCTGCAGAAGCTCTTGAAAACTTCAGTGGAAGAAGGTAAGGACCATCATAAAAATCCAATCACTTCCCAAGTACATCAGTTGGCTGGTTCATCGTCTGCTGGTAACTGTTCCTAATAGTACTTGAAAACATGCAAAATACTCAATCCTGCTATGGCACAGGATCAAAATGGGACATTTGGAACACTGACTGGTTCTAATTTCATTGACAAATGCAAAACTGTGTATTTCTCCTAAATTTAAGAGCATCTTTGATGTGAAGAGCTGCTGAGAAAAGAGGAAATAAGGGAAAACTGCCTTATTTTTAAAACAAAATAATTCTATTGGGATGAAATGGCCATGAGTGACTTTATATCTCTTTATAGCCCTCTGCAAGTATCAAGTGAAGAGAGTCTTTTCTGTAAGTTGTCTACCGCTAAATTTAGCTCAGTGTGAGCAGTGTCACCTTGTCAGATAGAATCATGTTGCACTTTACATTAATTTGTTTTGCACTGGCAGTTATAGTATCTCACAGGTGAGCTTAAGTATTCAAGCATATAGCTGGCTTCCTCAACGTGGAAAACTTTGGAAACACTAATAAGTAATTCCAGGCTGTAGTATCAGGTGGCTTCTTCAGATTTTAATATATAATGGAGGGGAGAAGGGGTAACAATTTAAATCACCATTCATGTTTTACTTATGTTGCATAATACAGTGACAGGAAAACTTGGTTTTGTTTCATTTATAGCTGTCTTAATCATTTCAATTAACATACCGAACTCTTTGCTACCATGGTACAACGTCTTAGGGACACTATGGGAACTAAGAACAATTGAAACTGATTTTTAAGTGGAAATCTTTTCATTTGTGAGAGGGAGTAGATAACTCAAGTTCATAATTGCTGGACAATCTTGTCCACTAAGCACTGATACAGGACACAGGACGTTAGTGAAAACAAGAAGAGAAGGAATAAATTCCACTATGAATTCATGCTAAGACAAAAGTACCTGCTAGTGGAGTTCCATTAGCTGCTAGTACCATTTGTTCTGCAATTGATTTGGTTCTGGAATAATGATCAACATGCTACAGAGAAAAAGCAAATATGTTTTTATCTAGTCTTGAGATGACAGGGCTGAGGGGCATCTCTTCTCCACTAATTTTTACTTAGCAGATGGCAACAAATACCGCAAAATACAGAAGCCGTGTGGTACTAGTTTAGGATAAAACACATGCATATTGCTAAGGTAAGCAAGCATTTTTGTTTATGCAAATCCAGGTAATTAATTTCAGCACATTTGAGAAGCAATAAATATATGTATGCTTTGAACGCTGCCAAGAATGTAACTGATCACTACTTTGTAATCTGGATTTCTTTTTCAGGTAACGGAAAAGTCAAAAGCCAAGTTTTGAAGACAATTGGTCTGAATTATCCTGTTCAGTTTCTTGTGGCACTGTCCCAGAGAAAATATTATTTGATATATTATTCAAAATATTATTCAGTATTTTCTCTATTCATCTCTACTTCTTGAAAGTACTTAATGGACAGAGGAGGGACACAAAAACCAACTCTGTATGCAAAGCAAGCAGAAGTACTTTCTCCATGTTAAGTGCAATAAAGCCACCTAAAAATGGGCTGCTTTTCCAAATCAGCTTTACACTGATTATATGTCATCTTCAATAAGGGAGAAACAGAAAAATCATATAAATAATTGATGGCTAAAGAGGCACCGAGCCGTAGAACACAATCCCTATGTCCAGGTGGAATTTCATTAATGTTAATGGGACACTATGAGTTATTTTCCATAATCAAGGCCTTGACAGGAAACAAAAAAAAAAACCCAGCAACCTGCAAGATACATAAAACTGATGTGTAAAGTTGTGAATAGCTTCTACTATTCTTCTTCTCTTTACACTAAAGAGTGTAAAGAGTTTTCTTTCCTGGTACTGGATTCTGATACCAGGCAAAACATGGTCTTGAGAACTCCAGGCTTTTTCAGAAACAAGAAAGTAAACAAAGAGGAAACAGAAAAATAATAAAAGTACCTTTTCTATAGGAAAATATGGCACAGTTTCCTCATCACCATCTTCAATAGGAAGCCCTCCAAACACCACATTTACTGTACTGGTGTATATCAATCTAGCAATGTTCCTTTGTTTGCAGGCTGCAGCAATGTAAGCAGGAAATGAGTTTAGTGGAAACGGGAACAATGTGGGAAAAAAGTTTCTATGAGCTTTTTCTGAGAAACTGTCAAATCTTAAAAGAGCAAATCCTTCTATTTGATGATTGGGTGATTTAAAACGTAAAGCATATTTAAAAGGAAGACAACAGTGTGGAACCAAGTGCTGTATGACCCAGTAGATGCTCCTCTGGGCACTGTAAGCTCGCACTGTGCCTGCGGGAGGCTGCTGCTGGCTGCCCAGACCGGTTGAGGCTCCAGTGGCTGGAGCCCCCCTGCTCCAAGGGCTGCCACTACCCCTGCACCAGCTATTGGAGAGCAAAGAGGTTTGCTGCTACAAAATACAGATGGAAATAGTTAACTCCTGACATCAGTACGGGTTCTGACATCAGGTCAAAACTGACTAGGTAAAGCTGAAGTAGCTGAACTACCGTGCTGGCTGTCATATCACACCCCCTAACAGAACTGAGCATCAAAACCACATTGATGTGTTTCCTCATCTTCTGCCAAAAACATAAAGTATTCAGTAAAAAATAGCATGTGCCATAAAAGCCAAATGGCTTTTTCTAAGTGGTATAATATTTCTATGTGTTATACTAACACCCAATGGCAAGGTTAGATACATACCATCAATGATGAATCTTGTTCCATTAATGTTTACAGTTTCAATCTCTTCTCTGTGCAACTAAGAAAATAAAGAAAAAATAATGAAATTGTGCATTTTTTAATAATAATACATTTTTCATTCAATAGGGGCATGTTATAAATGTGTAATGGGTTTAGTGCTTTGATTATAGAAAAGATCATTTAGGCTGCTGTTTCAGACTTCAAGAAGTCAAATAATGATTTTAAAAATAATTTATTGAATAAATTTTAATAATTTTAAAATAATTTTAAATAATTTATTAATAATTATTTTAATAAAATACACCTGTATTTTTCTTGTATTTACAGACCAGCCTGCTTGAAGCAGAGAATTGCAGTGCTTCTGAACAAACATTTCCAGTGATTATACATCTTGCAGCAGTTAAATATCCATGTTTCAGTAGCACTTCAGTGACCAATTCCAAGTACACATTTGCTTGATTGCAAATATCTTTGAATGAGCTATTCTATCCAGGTAAGATAATTACTGAAGTTCCTTTTATTAAATAGGGTAAGAATGGGTCTGTGTGTGTTTGTAATTTTAATCGTAAAAAATGTGGCTCAGAGTCCGACATCAGGTACATCCTTACAGCTTCTTACAGCTTTTTACCCAATAGCAAACAATTAAGACTTGAAATACAGCCATTGTTACAATTTAGTTATATAAAATAATTTATTATTTAGTTCGGGTTTTATTCCTCCCAGTGATCTTACACCTCAGTGTTCCATGTGAAAGCTTTTGGGAAGGATCAGGATTTTGGAGGGTACCAACCTCCCTTATCTTTCCTTTTGTCCTCATACTATTTCAGAACTCTTCAAGGCCATTTCCAACTCAAAAGCCCGCCCAGGGTGCTGGTGGGGCCTCGAATGTGGGGGGAAATAATTCCACAACTAGGAAACCAGTAGTGTGAGCGGACTGTGTGCAGCTCGCACACCAGTTTGGACCAAAACAGCACAGAGGTGGATTCAGGCTCTCAGGATAATTTGAAGAGATAGAATCTAACGTGCAGTGTTACAGCATCGAGTCTCTCATCCTCAGAGTGGGCAGTCGCACAGAAAAAAGCAAAACTATTTGAACTCACTTGCTCTCTTCCTGACATTCCATATGAAGCTACATGAAACACACAGTCGGCCCCTTCACAGGCTGCAAGTATGGCATCATAGTCTCTGACATCTGCCTGTAATACATAAGACAAGATATTTGGACTTGAAGCCAAAGCTGCAGGTTAGCATTTGTCATATAGTGGGTTAGCACAGAGGGAATGCATATACATAAATGTACTTACTGTACATCCTGAGACTGAAAACTAGACCCATTTCAGTACTTGCTGATAATCATACTTTTCTTCGATAGAACTCAAAGGACTTTAAAAACATTTGTTAAGCCTCGATACTCCCGTGTTCATTTTACAGGCGATTAAACTAAGGCAGAGATGAGGGCAGTGACTACTGGGTCCTGAGGCATACTCCAGAGTCAGGAGGTGAGGCGCATTACATGTGTCATCATTTTCTTTATTTCAGATACACTAAAATCAATTGACCAAAAATCCTGTGGAATATCTACACAGTTCAAACAGCTCTTGAAATTTGCAATAATTTGCAATTAGGTATTTGGATTCTGTGAAAACTAGTGAGACACTATGGAAAAGGCAAATGAACTAACTTCGATTGTTGTGAAAATATAATTTATCATACCTGGATACACACTACTCCGTTGGGAATTTCCCAGATAGGCTTGTGTATGTCATACAGAACAACAGAAGCTCCAGCCTTGGCAAGAGCACATCCCAGCTTGTAGCCAAAATAGCCTCCACCTCCGGTCACCACTGCTCTCATTCTTTTTTCATGCAGTGCTCCAGCATCGCCGCTCGCTTTGGAGTTAGAAGTTCGGCGCCAGGGTGTTGCTACCCCACACGGGGTAAGTTTTCTGTCAGTGAAATACTGTCTTCTGTTACTAGGCACAGGTAACAATTTCTCTTCCATGTTGAAAATTGCTCCATAGCGCTCCTGGATGCAGATGACTCCAGTGAGTTTCATATTAACAAGCTCTATTTACAGCAGGAAACTTTTACTTTAATGCAACCTGTTCCAGAGACATAAAGACAAAAGCAAAACACTAGTTACAAAATTTCCAGTTTTCAAAGATTTCCTTAAAAAGACCTATTTAAATGTTCTGCTTAGATTGCTTAAAAGTTTGTTTGATCGTAATTTTCGCATTTTGCAAACATTTAAAATGTTTGTATACTATATTAAAGGCAGCATCCTGAAAACAAATAACAAAGGCTGCATGTTAAATATTTATTTGCAAATGGTATCCAGAATAATAAAAAAAAATAAATCTCCCTAATGCAGAGAACATGAATTCAATGTTTTCCATGAATGGGTCAAAATTAGAGTAATGGTACAGACCATAATTCTTTAGCAGAACAGAAAATGCTGCCTATGGGAAATGCCTCCCCTGGTCCTAGTTCAGTTCATTCTGGTCTGCACCACAAGCTCAAAGGCGACCTTTAGGGGCCAGATGTGATACAGGGCCATACCTGCATTTGAAATCTTGAACTGTCAGGAAAATTCTAAAGATGAACAAGTTGCATTTAAGTTTCTGTGCTTAAAAAACAAGCAAGCAAGGCCAAGCAGAACAGCAGCAGAACAAAACGTCCCCTAGAGCAAAAGACGTTTTGAATGCTTCTTCCACTTGTCACTGGTTTATCACAAAGACGGGTATCTGGCAAAAGCGGTATTTCCAACTGCTTTCTAAGTAGGAGCAGCTGAATGTAAATTGAGAATACACTGTGCTTTCATCATTGGCAGTGACGGAGTGGAGATAGATGAGGATTTCAGGAGGAAAGAGGAATGTCTGATACTTACTTTACACCTTTAGAAGGTGTATCAGAGAACAAGGCTGTCAAATCCCTCAGAGGGGAACTAGAATACAATAATTGCTGCATGACAGAACAGGTCAATGAGTAGATTAAGAAAAAAGTAGTATTGAATCATTTCTTTCTTAAACATGGAGGTTTTCCCCCATCTATGCAATGGTCAAGGGTTCATCGCTGTCAGACAAGGTGTTTTAGAGGCCGTGGCTACCCATTTCCCCGGTTACCCGCACCCCTGCGCCGCTATAAAAGATTAAAAGTCACCCGAGCTCTGCAGGCTCT
The DNA here is from genome assembly GCF_964106895.1 of Numenius arquata. Lineage (NCBI taxonomy): Eukaryota > Metazoa > Chordata > Aves > Charadriiformes > Scolopacidae > Numenius > Numenius arquata. The sequence continues at coordinate 105,415 of NC_133589.1, read as the reverse complement.
CTCTGCATTCTCTGCATCTCACTTGCAAATGTGCCAGGGAAGGGGCGCTGCCAGGCAACGCGAGGCCGGCCCCGCCGCCCGGGCTGGGGCCCGCGGCTCCGCGACCCCCGCCGGCCCCGGGGCCGCACCGCGGGAGACCTGTCCCGGCCGGGCGCTCCCCGCCGCCGCCTCCGCCCTGCCGCTCGCCCGTCGCGGCGGAGGCAGGCCCGGCGGGTCCCCGAACGGCTGCCCCTTCCTCCCCACGTGGGCCGCACCGGGCTCTTTGGGGTCCCGGAGCATCCCTGGGGTCTCGCTCGTCCCGCAGCATCTCTGGCATCCCACTGCACTCCCGGGGTCCCGCAGCCCCCCCAGGGTCTCACTCATCTTGCAGCATCTTTGGAATCCCACAGTCTTCCTGGGATATTTCACATCGCACAGCATGCCTCAGATTCGGCTCATCCCACAGCATCTTTGGGACCCCACAGCATCCAGTGGCGTTCCTGGATTCCCACAGCATACCTGGGCATCTCACAGCATCCTACAGTGGCTCTTACCTCCGTGTGTCTTCACATAGCCAGGAGCTCTGCACGAGCGCATCCTGTCGATGGTTGGGGCTCCCTCCACATTGAGGTACCTGTTGAACAGGCTGTTCAGGAAAAACAGACCATCTCTTGATTACTGGTTGGCTAGTCGGTGGTGGGACATGGCTCAGAGAGATGCAGAGCAAAACAGCAGGAATCCCCAAAGAGGAAACATAATCATAAACAAATAGGCACTAAAACCCCTGGCCTCCTGAGCCGGCAGCCAGTCTCTGTTCTGCTCTGTGGACACTCGTGCCTGGGAGGATGTGAAAAAGGTCAGGAGCGGCAGAATTTCAGAGTTACCCTTTCCATGCAAAAATTAACCTTTGAACAAGTTTACCTCTTCTGTTATAGCTGTGCCATGTCTGAATATTCATATTAAATTTTAATCATTTAAAGACACACTTGCAATTACGTTAGAGCAAAAGTAACTCGAACAATAGCCAGCTTAAACTAAGACTCAGTAAGGACTGACAGAAAGGAGACAGCTGGCTACTCCAAACTGGTGCTAACAGTTGTCTTAAAACTTCAAATACTGGATTTGTAATAATGACAAATCAATTGATCAAAGCCAGTTAGTATTGATCAGTGCTGTTATAACAGTGATGTAAAAAGCGTCTTACCTGAAATAACAAATCAGAGGTATGGCATTACAGGACTGGAATGGTGGGGCTCCACGGGGACTTGCAGCCGCAAAGCCAGCAAATTCCTCAGTTCGTCCTTGCTGAGAAGCATCCAAAAAAAGGCCACAGCCTGCACTTCTCACCGGGCTGCAGGCGACTGCCCAACGCTGCTTCTGAAAAGTGTTGGTGCAATCCGGAATGCAGTCCTGAGCTATCAGTCTAATAAAAGCCATATATGAAAGACTCATAAATAACTAATTTAAAAGTAAATTAAATGTTTGCATACAGTTAAAATGCTGACACTGGGACGTAACTGTACACTTGTGGTTCTCTATTCTGCATTTCTAGGGAAACAAAGCTTACACAGTACCTCCTGCAGCGCTCGCTGGTCCGGTCTGTCCGTCAGCTGCACCTCCACGTTGCTGAATTGTGAACTGAACTGGTTGTAATCAAACTCGGAAACTGTCTCACGTATACTGAGTTTCTTTCAGTTTCCTGACAATGGGTACCCAGGAGTAGGAGAGAGGGCTGTGCAGTGCTAAGGGAAGACGTACAGCGTGAGCTCAGTTTGTAATGGATGAGGACAAGCTCCAAACGCAAATCTGTGAGAGCAGGCTTTACTGCTTTCACTGCACATAGAACTATTTGTTTAAAGAAAAGAAAAAAAATAACCGGAGTGAAACAATTCTTTGCTCACATAAGCTGCAGTGGTAGTTGTGGTTGCTCGCACATTTTCCTGTCATTGTGTCCTGTCCTTTACGTATAAAGTTTTATTCTTGTAGGATCGCTGTAAGCTGTCTTGTGCACCCTGTAAATTTAAAGATACAGTGAGAGCCCCCATAAACTTACTGGTCTTAAAACATTCTGTAAAATGCTAACACAAAGGCAAAATGCATATAGACAAATACAGAGTGGAGATAATCAGATAGCAAAGTGTTTCCATCACTCTTCCATGGCCCACTCTAGCAAGTCCATCTCCCTGGATCCGTGCGGGGTACAGGAGAGGGAGCTCCTCCCCAGTGAGGGCAAAGCTGGTCCCTGAGGAAATCCTCACCACAGGAACCTTATGGAAATTCACCTGGCTACACATGCCATGTGTGCAGGTAGCACATATGTAGCATGTGTGGCTCAGGTCGCACATTCCACTCAAAAGCAACTAATATAAGTGTTAGGGTGGGGGGAAAGTGAGAAGTCTCGGTGCTTGGCACCCTGAAACAGCAACATGCCGAGCGAGCAGCGAGCCAGCCCTGGAACAGGGTCACCGGTAGCGTGACTCAGCTTCCTCTACGTGGCAAGGCAGCACCAACAGCCTGCTGGACTCCAGGGTCTTCTGTGCCCTCCCTCCCCCTTCCCACAGGCTCCTTAAAAACAGTATTTGCTTCAGATATTATTTATTATTGTATTGAAAGGATATTATTTGATTTACAAACATGCATAATGTTATTTATTACATTTTTACAAAACTTTTGAACAATAAAACTATTTTACATAAAAATTACTTCCAGTCCTCTCACCACCTGTTATTTATATATATTTACTTTACATATTTGTTTTACTGTTTCCGAGTTCTTCATAATTCCTCATACTAACACACAGCAGCTGTAGCCGTAGCGTCACCAGAGGAATTGTTTAGTCAACCCTTTCTTCCTTGGAGCTGCGGGACTTGTTATAGCGCTGTGGTCCTACAATGGTTCCTCTTCTTCCAATTTCTTGCCCTCCTTCCTGAATTATCATTTTTTGAAAATCGTTCTCAGCATGAAGCAATCCATTAATGAAGATCCATTAAAACTATTCCTGCACCTGGTAGTGGTGAACTCCTTTGATTTTGTGACACTGCATTGTGCTTTGGGAACATATCCTGATGTATCCTGTGTTGTCACTTTTGTGGCAGTTTTTTTGATTGTTTTGGGGGCTTTTTTGTGTGTGTTTTTGAGATGGAGAAATGTCATCATAGCAGTAAGAATAATAGAGTCCAGAGTGGCTGAGGAATGTACTATGAGCAGATCATTAATACTCAGAAACAAAATTAGGTCTTGTGGAACAGGTGGGTAGTTATTTGATTTTAGAAGAAAGAAAGAATGATCAAACTTAGCAAAATACCAAAAGCAAACACCATTTTAAGGAACGTGTGATCCTTTTGGCAAGTAGGTCTTGTTTTCAGATAGTGATCCACAGAATCAGCGAATGAGAACTTCTTTGGTTTGTACCCAAGTTGATTTCGTGCCTTGTCTATTCGGAAAGTGTGAGTTACGGTAACGTTCCACACCTAAAATCCAAAGGACAGTTATGAAAGTGACTTTAATATCTGATTTTCTAGAACTTGCATGAAAATACATCAACAATGATAGTACAATGGAATTTAAAACATGAATAAAGATAGACACACAAAAATATATACATCTTGGAGTCGGATGCTGTCCAGAGCTCACAGAATGAGTTGATGTAGCCGACAGCTAAAGACCCAGAGCTTGGGGGACTGGGTGCAGGAGTTTATGACACTGATTTCTCCCTTGTGAATGTCAGATAATGAACTAATGAAACCCCATGCACCAGATCAGCACCCTCCCCTCAGACTGGCTCCGAACAGAGGAATGCGCAGTGGAACTGGATGGATGCGCTGGAGGAGCGAGCTGTGGCCTCTCAACTTTGCAGAAAGGAATGGAAAACAGCACTTTTGGAAAGTTATAGCCTCCAGCTCTGAATGCACAGTACTTGGGGAAACGCTTAAGCAATGATTTCTGATTTCCGCTTCAGAGGTAGAACTAATGTAGAAGGAAGTATAAAAACAGATAAATTGCGGAATAACTGAAAAGCTACAGCAGAAGTTAATGAGGTCCATTCAGTCCCTTCAGTGTCCTATTAGGTTACACGCTGCGATTACAGTAAGAGACTAGGGGACAGATTAGTTAAAGCATTTTGTCTTGATTATAAATCATAATACTGTACAAAACCGTAAGTTATATCAAAATGAATTTGTCCAGAAGGTGGGGTTTTCTGCAGAAAATTGGTTTTTCTTTCCAATTTAGAATAATTTTCAGCAGACTTTCTAATTATTGGCCAGCCTGGTATTGTGATAACTGCTCCCACTTTCACCCAAGGCCCTTGCTCTGTACTCTGGGACCACCTTTCTTTAGGGCAGCTTGCTGGAAAGGATGAAGGGCCTGTTTTCCTCTGTGCCAGCTCCACGTCAGCCGTTCTGTCTTGCCTCTCTAGGATGTTTCTCTGGATCATCTAATCTTCAGTTAAGGTTTAATTTCTGATGATTAGGTCAGGATGGCACAGAAAAATCAGGCTACAAAATGACTGTGTAAGCCCTGCATGGACTATGCCCTGAGCAGAAAACAGAGCTCTAATGCAGACACTCCTGTCTGCATCCAAAGCACATATCACATAATGAAAATTTTGGTCAGAAATATATAAACATCCCCTCTTTTTATATATATATATATATTTACCTCACTCCTTGTCAAGAAAGGTGTAAAGCTAAAAACTGGCTTTAGGATCAGGTGCAGATATTCCATCACAGTGGCTGTGAAACAAAAAGTGACTTAATGAGACAGCTGGATAACAATAACCTGAGATAATACTGACATTGCACATCCTGTAATTCCCACTGACATCTGAGGATGCAATTAAGATGGTAGAAGGCAGTGTTTAATTTATAAAGTACATGATAGACTCACTTTATGAATAGCCTTCAGAGTTTATCTGGTATAATTAATGCCAAATAACAACTGTTAGATTAATTAGAATAATGTTATGTAACTTCTACAGTTTGGCTCCCTGAATTTTATAAAACCATTATGTAGCTTTATAGGAACAGAAAACAAATTAAAAAAAACAAACAGTGCAATAATGAAGTATGTATTTTGTTATTTTTACCTGCTATATGAACCAGGAGAACAGGAATATGTATCCAGGGTTTCCTGTAGCCTAATTTTTCAAACTAGAAGGGGTATGAAGGGAAAGAATAACAGAATTTGTATCAAATTGAGCGTGTCAATGAAGCATGAAAATGGAAAAATGAATATTGATAAAACTTGTATCTAAACTTTTTTCCTGTGAATCTTCCTACCAATACTGGTAGTAAGAAAAGCAACCGAAACCCGCTACTCCTTCTTTGGTGTTCACCTCCCACCCTTCAAACGCAGCTGGATGGGAAAGGGGAAACAATGCTGTTTCCAAGGGGTGAGTGACCAAGACTGGAACTCAACTACACTTAGATACAGGCCCATCATTCCACTGCAGTCATTTTCCCGAAAGTCTTTCTGTGTCGGCATTGCAGTATCAAAACTTTAGCATGTTCCTAAAATCCCAGCCTGATGTTTATTAAAATACAATGTTCCCTCTTTAGCTTTTACGATACGGTTCTAAAAGGCCTTCCTTTTTGCGCTGCAGTCGATGGCAGAACAAAGAAATTAAAAGCTCTGCCAGATGCTAACAGTAGAACTTCTTGTGCACTGTGAGCTTGCTTTACAGAAATGTTTCTGTTCTATAGCAGGTTCTGTATCGCTCAGCTAAATTCTCTCAAAACAGTAAGGGCAGTTACACATACCCAAAACTTCCCTTAAAGCCAGCAGAACTTTGGGAAATGCAGGGAGAACTGAATGCAAAACTGACTTTAATGTTAAATAATTCAGTAATGAATGTGCACTGAATTTCATTTACTTAGTATGGTCGGTCTTTTAGTTACTGATATATTTAGGGCCCATACAGTGCATTAGAGCTAAACGTATGTGTAATACATACCAAAGGGATGATCCATTCAGAAAATATGACATTTTCACCATCATGTATGTAATACGCCTGACCACTCTGTTTAAGTAGCAGAGAAAAACAATTAGAAAAATACTATCTGTAGGATGGCATGATTGCATTACATTGGTTGGATGTAGGATGGCATGGTTGGATGGCTCGGTGGATAAGGAATTGGCTGGATGGTCACACTCAAAAAGTAGTGGTCAACAGCTCCACGTCCACGTGGTGACCAGTGAGGCATGCCGTTCCTCAGGGGTCCGTACTGGGACCAGTGCTGTTCAACATCTTTGTCAGCGACATGGACAGTGGGACAGAGTGCACCCTCAGCAAGTTTGCCGATGACACCAAGCTGTGTGGAGCGGTCAACGCTCTGGAGGGAAGGAATGGCATCCAGAGGGACCTGGACAGGCTGGAGAGGTGGGCCCATGTGAACCTCATGAAGTTCAACCAAGCCAAGTGCCAAGGTCCTGCACATGGGTCAGGGCAATCTCAAGCACAAATACAGGCTGAGTGGAGAATGGCTGGAGGGCAGCCCTGAGGAGAAGGACTTGGGGGTGTTGGTGGATGAGAAGCTCAACAGGAGGCAGCAATGTGCGCTGGCAGCCCAGAAAGCCACCTGCATCCTGGGCTGCATCCCCAGCAGCGTGGCCAGCAGAGCAAGGGCGGGGATTCTGCCCCTCTGCTCCGCTCTGAGGAGACACCCCCCCCCCCAGTGCTGCCTCCACCTGGCGGGGCCACGAGCACTGTGGGCCACCAGCATTGTTGGGGCCACCAACATCAGAAGGACACAGACCTGTTGGAGTGGGGCCAGAGGAGGCCACGGAGATGCTGGGAGGGCTGGAGCCCCTCTGCTGTGAGGACAGGCTGAGAGAGTTGGGGGGGTTCAGCCTGGAGAAGAGAAGGCTCCGGAGAGACCTTAGAGCCCCTTCCAGTCCCTAAGGGGGCTCCAGGAAAGCTGGGGAGGGACTCTGGATCAGGGAGGGGAGCCATAAGATGACGGGGAACAGTTTTAAACAGACAGAGGGGAGATTTAGATTAGATATTAGGAAGAACTTTTTTGCTGTGAGAGTGGTGAGAGCCTGGCCCAGGTTGCCCAGAGAAGCTGTGGCTGCCCCATCCCTGGAGGGGTTCAAGGCCAGGTTGGACGGGGCTTGGAGCAACCTGGTCTGGTGGGAGGTGTCCCTGCCCAGGGCAGGGGAGTTGGACAAAATAATCTTTAAGGTCCCTTCCAACCCAACCCATTCAGTGATTCTGCGATCTAGAATCAGAATCTATTTTCAAAAAAGTAACAGAATACATAGATATGTATAATGGTGAATATATTAACCCAGTTAAAAATACTGTTTCTTCAAACCAAAGAGGAAATTATGTATTTTCAATAGAGAAAAAATTAGCATCAAAATATTATCAGAATGTATTTGCACTGGTACTGTCCATGCGTTTGTGGAGCCACATACAATTTCTGAGAATTTAGCACATGATCTTTTGGAGAACCTTTGATCTCAAAACATCAAAAATTAAACCTATTTGAGAGCTAAAGCTACTGGGACACAATGTTTATAGTGTTTACTTACAGCTACATAACCCTTCTCAGAAGTGAGAGCCTCAGCAGCTAGTAAGTGAGCTTGTACAAGATTTCCTATGTGAACCCAGTTCATCTGAACTTTGTGATTCCCAAATTTGAAGTTAAATAGTCTCCGCTGGATATTTACCTGTAGAAACAGAAAACATGAAATAACTATGTTGTCCCTTTATTATGCAGTATACCATATTCATTTTGGCTCAGCCTGAATACTTAGAATTTGCTCTATTTGTGTACAATTACATCACAAGAAATGTGTCACAAGAAAAAATGAACTAGTTGGTGGTTTCATAAATCAAGGACTGTTGCACTCATACACAGTGGTAAAATACGGTGACATTATACTATTTGGCTGAAATGAAAGTGCATATTTGAAAGACAATATCAGGGATGCAAACCTAGTTCTACCATGACATTTCAGCCTTGCAGCTTTTTCTTTTCACTTAAAAGTGCAGCTTGATCCTTGCCGTTTCTGCAGTGCTCATGTCACGCTATTTGTTTTCTTGCATCATATGACCTGTCACCAAGCTTTCCCAACATTCCTGGAGGAATCGTCAAGATCTGCAATCATGATACTTGCACTTGTGCTATGCCCTTACAACTACTGCAGTGTCTTCCAGAGCTGACTACAGAACACATACGGCGACTCGTGGCAGGTGGCGCGGCTCTTCTGGTCCATAAATGCCTGGTGGGCGAAGCACACAGGTATGGAGCTTCTCACCTCCTTGGAGAGAGAACAAAATGGGATTTTCAGATAGCTTTGATATGGCTGGCATATATTGTCTGGGTTTTACATTGTGAAAGTAAAGGATCAGTCTGACCAGTCTATGTGACTCCGCTTCCTACGAACTTGTTTTCATTTCTGTATAAAATCGAATTCAGTAGTAGTGAAAGACCCTATCCTGGCAGCCTGAAAAACTGAATCCCTCTGACCATAGAAGAGCTTGAATTCGGCCAGGACAAATAAAATTTTCCTACAGATATGCCACCTACTTGATTGACTTTTGCTATTTATTATAGATAAAAGTTTGTAACGTACACATTGTCCACCATTGTAGACACATGCAATACCAGAAGATAATTCAATTTGCTATATTTAGACACCTTGCTTGCTTGCAGCTCAATGGCATCACAAAGAAATAGAAGAGGTCTCTTAAACAGAGGCTTTCAAATGAGTTAGAATACTTTAAATCAAAATTACTACTTTGAGCTCTACGTGTGAATCAGTAAGCAGACTCTTCTGACTCCTGAGAACAGGCACAATTACACCTTTCACGCTAGCAAGTGCAACAGGTGGTAGGCATTAGCTCAGTAGTAATTAATCAACAATGCTAAAATTGAATCCCCACCGAATTTACATTTGCCAACTTTTCAGTTCAGAGAAATCAGTAGGAATAACAGAACATGTATGTAAAAGCAAAGATAAATATCTCTCTTGCTACGTACAGACAGAATTTTAGCCGCAGCTCTTCACGCATGTGTGACTGTGTAAGTCAACATGACCGTGATATTGCCAATCTGTTTAAGAAACTGCAATTATTCTATCCAGACACCTGCGAGACTTTGGGGATTATGAGAATGACCTATTGGACAGTTCTTAGAGATTGGTATTATTAGAGAATCCTGAAGTGATAGACTGAATGGAGAATAAAAGCACAAATACTCTATCTATTGTAAAATTGGTAAACTTTTAAGATGATTTGAAGAAGTAAAGAAGTAAAGTTAAATTTTCTGAATTCTCCCATATATTATTTGCATATAATCTCATACTGATCTGGCTATACACATAAAAAAATTAATAATCCACCAAAGGGAGGAGTGGAAACAAACAAAATAAAACCTTATTTCAATTAATTTAAAGTATACTATTTATTGATAAATGAGAAACCAGAGAATGGAATAACCATTAGCACTACTAATGATAGCAAAACCCCAAATGTTTTATATGTACCTTTGAGTGAAGTTCCATTAGCAGCAAGAACCATTTGGTCTGCAATTGCCTTTGTTCTAGAATAATGATTAAATTGCTATAAAGAAAGGCAGAATATGATCAACATTTTAATCACATTATTGCATCTGTAAAGGCAAACTTACTGTTTATATCTGATAACGGTTTAATCTACCCAGCTTGTAGACACCAGAGGAGTAAAACCAAACTAGAAATAACAAGAAGACATAGCAAAAACATACTTTGTTTATGACAAAGAAACTTATCAGACTTACATTTTAGTTGCACAAGTTTAGCTTCAGAGTGAATTTAAGTCCACTAGTATTTACTTAACTCACTTTTTGTGCTGCATGTACTGAAATAATTAATATCAAGCCAAATGTTCTGGTGGGTCAGATAATTTTATTTTGAAAAAACATCCATTTTCAAATGGAAAAAGTTTTTTAGAACAGTAAGTTGTATATGAAATTAAAAATTCAGACTTTCCTAAAAATGTTTCCATTTCTTATTGAAGCTATGTGGGAAGTTATAAATAATTTTTTCCCAACTGTATCTTTTACTATTTTCTTTAAAAATTGCACCCAAGTGTATTTAAACAACAGGATTCTGGACACAGTTAGCACATGTTTGTTTAGTGATTAATTACCCACGCGAGGCTATTTATGTATCTGTTGAATTTTGTATTGCCATATGTCATATTGAAAAATAAACCTAAAAATCCTACCAGGGAAATTTTTCCACTCTCAGGTGGCTTAATCCACCTGCTCCACCTCCCTCCATGCCCCACTGCCCTCTGCTGCTGGCTATTACACCATCACCACTAGAGAAAACGTATGATTAGGGGCTCAGAGGTGTGCAAGTAATGACAAATTCCTGAAATGCTTTCTCAGAATCTGAGGTGCTGTCACAAACTGACACATCCAACTCAGTGCCTCAGGAGGTCTCCTGCGTAGGAATCCCAGACACAGGATGCGCATTCCAAAATGACAGCTTTTAGCTGCAGGGAGTGCGCTGGGAGCAGGAAAGAACAAATGGGAAGAGCGGCCAGAACGCACTGGGCTTCAGGTTTCAGCCAGAACATATTTTCTAAATGGTCACAGTAAAGAAGGAATGGTATTTCAGAGGGAGCTCTGAGGTGACTGTAACTACCGCCTGGCCTGCAGCAAGAAAGCAAGGTTTAGGAACCTCAAAGAAGCAAAAATGTGTGTGATAAAGATGTAGAATTTGGTATTTAACAATATAGTTCAATGCAAAGGCTCACAGGGGCCATAATACTCAGTATTTATATAGTGGATGGTCCCCTGAAAGCCCTTCCTCTTAAAATATTTGTGTTAAATGTCACGTTCCACTTTTCTTAGTCATTTTTAGATATTTCATCATCTCACATCTGTCTAGTTATAGCAGATTAAAGCCACTATGGTTTGAGTATTTCTTCATTGATCATGAGTGAATTTTTATGAATGCAAAAGAATTTCACGGAATTTGATGCAATAGATAGTACAACAGCTTCCACTCTCAGAACAGCCTTCACATAATCTACCCTTTAGAGCACAGTAAATGCCATGCTATCACATGAACAAAGTACCTTTTCCAGTGGAAAATATGGCACAGTTTCTTCATCTCCCTCTTCAATAGGATTCCCTCCAAATACCACATTCACTGTACTGGTATATATCAGTCTAGGGATATTTCTTTGTTTGCAGACTACAACAATACACAAAATAAATTATTTTAAAACAAAAATAGAGTGAGAAACACCACATGAACTGGCAGCTTCTTTTTGAAAACAAACATTATGCTTATAGAAACAGTACAATTTTAACATTAACTTATTTAATATAATATTATCTTCCATTCAGCTGGAATTTTTCATCCTAAATATCTGCTATGTAAGTATTATGTATTGTGGTCACCAAAAGTTTTATGATTAGGTACCTGCAACTACCATATCACCACTGGACTGCAGTCATCAGCTGCACAGACAAATTATCTTGGCGGGGGGGAAAAATTTCCTCCTTTACTTTAGAAACATTTCTAAAACATGTTCATTTTACAAACTGAATAAAAAAGGAGATGAGTAGAAACAATTGTCGTGATCAAATAGTACTGAAAACTCCCTGCTTCTTTCTGTAAGGGCAGTGCTGTGGAGAGCAGCCTTTTTGCCCTTTTTCAGCAGCGAGCGGTTACCGCTTCTTGCACCGCAGTCTCACCGATGCCTGTGCAGGTAAGTGAGGTCTTATAAGAAAATGTGCTCTCTCTCTGGTGTGACAAAACTGTATTTGTCTCAATCTGTTCATAAGTGACAAAGGGTTAGCAGGAAACACATGCTGTTAGTGCATAATCAGTAGTACCTTAAATACAAATGAAATTACTATTCTTTACAAAACAAAGTCTTAATGATGGGTTCCAGTCAGGTGGTAAGATATTGTGACTAAATTCTGCTGCATATGTATCACAGCAAACTTGAATAATGTAAATTTTCCTTTGATCTAACAATGCTTCTAAAGTTTAAGCGAATTAATATTCAAAGTCAGGAATTTTTAGAATCTACAGAGCAGTCAGTCCAGTTGGCCCAATGGCTCATTTTGAAAATAATGAATGTAATTACCATGTTGCAAATATTTGGAACAAAATACAATAATAATATCTATTATTAAAATGTAGATTAACAGATTCATGCTCCTTCCAAGACTCTTGCTTTGTTGGGAGCCTACGGAAATTTGACATGACATATTTATGTGGGTTCAGAGGTCGGAGTAAGAAGAAGGGAGTATGTGGCAACCTCTTCCCTCTAACTCATTCAGAGTTTTACTTGCCTACCATGTCACTCTAATTATTCATACTTTTTCCAGTAATAATCCACGGTAATCCACAGGCAGCCTGAAAATGGGTCTAAATTAAAACTGCTTTTGCCATTTTGCTTTTTGATCTTTTTTGCTGTTTGGTTTTTGAGGGAAAAGCAAAGAGAAAGTAGCTTTGGTATTTACAATAGACTTTGAAATGTTCTTTCTAAAACAGAATATACAGAAAGAAATCTACTAATAATTTCCAGAGACAGTAGTCAAAACTCATTATATAATAAAAAGAGATCACATTTTGATAGATGATCAGAAAGAAGATTTTCTATATTAAGGTGATAAAATAATAGCTAAATATACTTAGCGCATCTACGACTCCTGTTACCAAATGTTTACAACACAACAAACAGTACAGTATCTCTCATGTTATTTCTATGAGGAAAGAGGATAATACTTCTCCATCACACAAAGTAAAGAGAAAAAAAAAACAGTACATGGAGGAGAGCTTAAGTTGGTCTGCCAAGGAATGAAGTCCAGGTTGAAAACCCATCCCCAATTCAAACCAGTGGCAAATCTCCTACCAGTTTTAATGGGACCTGAACACCTGGCTTTACATCGTACTCTGAAAGGAGGGAGAGAAGAGCCTCATTTTACTGCCAAATCAACACAGGAAACACTTAATTTAAAGTTTTTTTAATTCATGGTTTGAATCAGATGCAGAGAAAGAACATCGAGGTACATACCGTCAATTACTATTTTTGTGCCTCCGACATTGATGGATTCTATCTGGTCTTTCTTTTGAATCTAGAAATAGAGTTTGCACAGTATCTAATTAATTGAATAAGTCATATTCACAATACAAGTGTTACAATTGCCAGATCCAGAAGAGCTGTGGCCTTTTTGTGATGTATGTGTTAGTTCTCTGTTCTTCTGACATACAGTGATTCCTAGCAGTTCTCATTTTTATTGTATTATTCAGTGTATGAATAAATAAAGTTCAAAAATGAAAGACAAAATGCATCTGAAAGGAAATTATAACGCTTCATCTTTTTTTTGTCGCACCCCAGATAATCCATGATACACAATCAGGCTTTACAAACAGATGTTATGCTCCCTGAAAGGTTTCACAAATTCTTGTTCCAGTGGCAATCTGTCCTGTTCCTAGAAATAAATCAGTAGTTTCATGACTTTTTTTTGGTAACACCCTCTGTGAATATCAGTTATTTAGCATAACTACATTGAGTTCCTAGCCTGTATCCTCATGACTATGAGTTCAGAAGAAGAAAATGCATTAACATTAATTCTAGAGCAATATTGTCCCACTTCTTCAGATTAGAGAAAAAGGATAGGCCTTCTTATCTGAGATATTAAATCTATGGTCTCATTTTTCTAGAGGACTTTGTGTAGTACATTAGTTGCATGCTTTGACATTTATTATTTTAGGAATACCTCACTTTGTGCCTGTATGGATGACCTGACCTTTATAACTAACTTCTGTCTGACATAAATTATATGATCATATAATTACATTCTTTGCTACATGCAGACAAGTTTTTGCTTTCACAAGAATAAAGAAAGAAAATGTTAGGAAAATTGTACTTGCTTGTTCTAATCCTGACATTCCACATGCAGCCACATGAAAAACACAGTCAACTCCTTCACACGCTTTGAACACTGCATCATAATCCCTCACATCACCCTGTAAAATGAGAAAAGACTAATAGAGCTCATTACATTCTCTACAGAATTAGCATTAATATGGCTATTAATGAAAATCTGAAGAGATTCTGATCTATTTTTCACAATACTTAACTAGCATTAAATAAAACATAAACATGGAGAAATATCCATGACTAAGATTTTTGTTAGTATTTTGTTGCAAAACAAATATGACTCTTGTTAGCTTCCATTATAATACATATTTTCACACTTAGTCCTTCAGCCTGCAGGCTGGCAAAACTTGTTTGACTTGAATGGGAGCAGCACGTGCTTAAGGGCTGGAGAATCACAGCAGGAAGGGTTCAGCTGTTTACCGTGGAATAACCAAATAAGAGAACCCCTTTTCTGTTTGCACCTTGAGATGTGACTTGTGCAATCTGGACAAATGTCTCTTTGCCCAGCTAAGGTTTACTGAGTGATAAATTTAATTACAGTTTTGTACGAGATTAAAAGAAAAGAGTACACATTATATGCATTTGACACTGTATTAGTATACATTGGTGTATTACAATCACATTTTATGAAATGCTATATAGTGCTGAATGCTGTACTATATTAAAAACACAGGCACTGTATCTAGTATCAAATGCTATGCTGTGCTTCGAATATTATAGTGCATTTTTGTACACCAGGCAATACTATGTGAATAATACTCCACATTCATATGGATGCCAATAAAAACATAACACTTTTCAGAATTATCATATTTCAAAATATTTGAGATTATTTCATTTACTGTAATGAAATTCATAGATAATCACAAAAGAAATGGCTGGTGGCAATATTAAGAGGTAAACTAATCAGTTTTCAACTCTCAACTTTTTTCTTCTGAGGTTGCCAAAGTATTTCACAAACATGTCTGACTTACACTTCCTACCTTCAATCAAATGCTAAAGTACCTAACCAGTACACACAACATTAGCAATCTCCAAATCACTAATCAAGGCTCAGATATCTGAAGTGACTTATTACTTTATTTACTAGGACTCCATAGTTCCATTTTATAGGTAATTCACCTATACTTCATAATATTTATTCTTTTTAAAAAGCCCTGTTCTCAGAAGATCATTTGTCAGATCTCGAGTCTCCTTTAGAAGATGTAAACTGCCATCAATCCACCAACTTAAATAAAATTATGTGGATTTATATCATTAACAAATCAAGCCTATCATTTTTGACTTGGTCCTCAATAATACTTTCTCTCTCTCCCACATTCTGTAAAAGCTGTTTATGAAACTGAACAAAAGAACAACCATCCTGAGTCAGATGAAAGGTCTGCTTAGCTCGCTACCTGCCCACTCCGCATTATGGTCCATCCCCTTTGCCTCCCCTTACACCTGTCTGACACGGCAATTCAGTACAAAGGAGAAAATCCGTCATCACCTCAGTAGCTCCTAGGACAAGGATCCTGTGATCATTTTCAGCTTTGCCATCAACTTTCTAGTTCCACTGGTGGTGTTGAAGAGTTCTTAGAAAAGGTCAGCTGAATGATACCCGATGTCCAGCTAGACCTTGTGCAAGACAATGGGAGCATACACAAACTGCCAGTGCCCCCTGTGTACCCAGAACCCAAAGCTGATGGATGAAACAGCTGTGAGAAGCTGGTGGTCCTCACACCTCCCAACCAGGGGGAATGTTGTCCTCCACAGATGGCTGTGAGTCGTTAAATATTTGCAGTCTCTCTTATTCCACCTCTTTTGCGGGCATAATAAATTTCTTGAATTGTTAAGAATCAAAAGGAATCAGTGCTCATAAATGGGTACCCTGGGAAGAGCAGGAACAGGGGAGGCATATGTGACACTTTCCTCCAGAATACTTTTCCAGTCTCCAAGTGTATTAATTCAGAAGATTTATTGAGCCTAAATTAGCTTACCCATTTAGTGATCTCCAGTGGAAATAAGGTTTTGGCAAGACTTTGTACGTGCCTTTTACCCACTCCATGAAAGAAGAGCTTCTTTTTATTTGTATTGAGCTCACGACTCCTCATTTCACCTGATAGCCCTTCCTTCTTGTACTGGAAAGGACAGTCAATCCCCATCTGTCTCCATACCATTCACAGTGGGAGCTCTCCTGCTCCCAAGTAATCTCTTTTCCAGACTGGAAAGACCGTGTTTCCTTAATCATTCTCTGCCTGGCAGTCATTCTACATTTATGATCACTTTTATTGCCCTGTCTTTCTGTCACCTTTTCACTCGAAATTATTTCCCATAGCAGTAAACTTTGTCACTTCATTGTTCCCTCCTTCGCCGAGGTGAGCTATGAATGTGTTCAACGGCGCCTCCCAACACAGGACTCCTCAGAACTTCACTGGTAACACTGAGAGAACTGACCACTTGGAAGCCTGTTTGCTGCCTCTTCATCAGGTACTTATGCATTTGAGGACCTTTTTACAAAGACTTCTTATTGTACTTAAAGGCTTTTCAGTAAACACTTTTACTGAAAATCCTTAAGAGGAAGTCTTGCTAGTGCACACAACTTTATTTCACTGCTGTTAAATGTATCATTTCAACATACCTTGAAAAAATCTGCTCCGTTTGGAATTTCCCATTTAGGTTTCTGTACATCAAACAGAACAACAGCAATTCCTGACCTGACAAGAGCACATCCTAGATGGTATCCCAGGTAGCCTCCACCTCCTGTCACCACTGTCCTTCTGCCTCCGTTAACCAGTGGCCCAGCACATTCATTTAGTTTGCTCTCACACGGTTGGCTGCTGTGGAGCTCTTCTGTAGATCCTTCTTGCATCACGACTACAAGATAGAAGAACTCTTGAAAATTCCTGCATAATACTCTGAGATCTGGGTAATTTCAGTAAATTTCATGTTGCAATGCTCCTTTTGTGACTATACTGGTTTTTTGTATATATCTTTATTATTTTAACATGTTTAAAGTGTATAAATTCATAATTTTGGTGATGGGTTTTCCATGTACGAATAATGAGTCTGAATACTTCAATATTCCAAGGTTTTGCTCATACCCGCGAGTTTCATATTATATAGAAATGATGAGAAATTACAGGATTTTAGAGCTGTTATAATTACCTAACCTTAACAGGTATGATTACATTTTTGAATACTTGGTATATCAAACATTTTATCCCTGAAAACTCACTCACTTCTGATATATTAATGCCAAATAGGTGTTAGCCTACTAGTCAGGAAAAAAATTAGATAAGAAATGTAAGAAAGGATTGATTCTGCTTTTAAAATTCACTTTATTTCACAGTTGGGTCACAGTTTGTCAGTAATGATGAAGATTTGTTACCATTTAAAACTTTTCTGGTTATACACTAAATATAACACACTGGGCAGTTTTCTGTCCAGTACTTAGTAACTTTTGTCCTTATTGTCCTCATAAGGACATTCATATACAGTAGCTAAACTGACAAGTAACAGAAAGGATAAGCCATATGCCCTGTGGATTCATCTGCATGGGAAAGCTGCACAGAATATCATTCTGTGATAAGCAATTCCACAGGAGTTACCCATCTGTACTCTTTGTTCTGTGTTAAAATTGAGTTTATTCTACAGTAATCACTTTTCTTTAGAAATTCACTCATATTCTGCAATTAAAATGACACATATTCCAGATCACAATGTACTCCAAGAAATCGGTCCAGTTAATTTTCCCACAGACAGCCCCTATTGTCCTGATTCCTTGCATGGCATTTGCACATTAGGATCTAGGCTCTTATGTCCCCAAATAGAAGTCCAGAATAAATGCATCTAAATAAAGTCACTGTAAAGTGAGAGCCAGACCAGGCGCCTGCCAGTATAATATAGGAATATACACCCAGTTCCTGCAGATTATTATGGTTTTCTCATAGTTGGAGTGGGTCCTCATAGCAACATCCCCACGCGTGAGAGTACATCACCTTCCACCGGCTGGGCACAGACACTTAAGCATAGTTTGCTCTCAGTCATTTACTCCAGGGTTGAGCAGAGATTATGCAGAAACTGGGCATGACTGGTAACTGGCAGCTGCATCACTTCCAGGGTGACAAAAAATACTAGAGAAGCAACAGAAAATGCAGTCCGCAGTACACAAAGTTACAGACTACTTTTACTATTGCCTAGTTAAGAAAAATATCATAAAAAAAATTACAAAAAAATATTTTATGCATTGTTTTTCGGATTTCAGACATGGGAAAGTAAGTACCAGATTCTCCATGCTGTTATACTGTTTTAACACCAATTCCAGATCACCATATTCAATGAACGGAGTGGCATAACGCAGTGGAAAATATGGGCTCCTTATGTTGAAAAATATCCTGACATTTCAAAAATTAAAAATAATCCTCATTTTCAAAATAAAATTTAAATTAGAACTAATGTCATAAACTAAACCAAGTATGCTTCTCCTGTTCAATCAAGGAAATTTAAATTCATATCTCTATATTATGCTACACAGTAGTTTTAAGCCATATAAAATTCTTTTGCCTTGACTTCTGTGAAAAAGCACCTTTTTATACAATGTAAGGAGAAGTAAGGTCAAGCTTGTCACTTATGCCATAAAAAGACATATTTGAAAAATGGCATTATTTGAATACTTGTCATTAATATCTCCTTATATTCTAAGTAAGCTGGAGGTTGTACAAAAAAGTTTGAAGATTTTGCTAGAAATGTCTTTCTTAAAAAGCATTGATATTTTAATCTGCTTCATGGAATTAGAAAAAGATAACAAATTCTTGAATGTAAACGATTTCCTTGTTTCTCCAAATTTACAGAAACTATTCTGATTTATCAATGTATTTTGCACGATGAGCATAGTTACATCTTAAGCAGTGCATGCGGTGTGAGTTGCTCTTAGCTCCCCTACTGTCATTTCAAACATTAGAAATGCAGCAATTACTTCCCATAAAAAGTTAGATTCAAACATTTAAGGTTTTTTAAAATAGCTAAAGAAGTATTAAGTACCCTTAGTAGAATCCTGGATGTCAGCGTTCTCCCAGTCCTTCCTGTCCAAGTAATATGGTGAGACTTCTCTCTGCTGGGCAATCAGTGACACTAGGGCATCCGGTCCTCTCTGACAAACAGATGTTCTCATGTGCTCAGGCCCTTTTGCTGTTCCTGCCCCTTTGTAGCTCGTGGCTGGGCTGGGAGCCAAAAAAGGGCAGGGCTTAATTTGTACATAATTTACGTTCCTTTTCAGGAAAAATGAATTATTTTCTCCACATCAGACCCTTCTAAATAGGATGGTATCTCTTACTGTTACTTGGTAAAAGTATTGATAAGACACTAAACAACACAAATGTATTACTGATACCATCATTCTGTAGATAAATTGTGCTAGATTACTAAGACATCTCACACTGTTATTAAAAAGTACGGAGAAAAGGGTTCTTTACTGAAGAAAAACAGGAAATAAATCCTTAACACTAATATTTAAAAGTGGACCTCTCTCAGTTGTGTTAAACTTTGGTAGGATTCATTTCATCTATCAGCAGAGGGAATGGAAACACTTTCTCCTACCTACAGTTTTCAACCTAAATTTGGATAAAGAGAAGGAACAAAAATCTTGTCTGGCAGCAGTACTTAGCAGTTTCATCCCGACTTTTCTATCTTCTTCCCCAACCAAATCATGTATTTGCAAAGAGGCTTAGACGAGCAAGTTGTTCTCTGGCTTCCGAGATGAATGAAGCAAAGGCAGCAAACTAACTGGTACACAACAGAGCAGGAAAAGGTGATTCACTATTAAATAATGCATTCAAAATGAATACTGAATTAAATTATTAATAATTATAGAATTTCTCGGATCCTAAGATTTTAAAGCACTTTAAAAACACATACCCTTTTGCAAATTAAACAATGAGAAATCAAAGCCAACATTTTAAAATGGGCGTGTCTAAAGTTAGGTCTCAAAGCAGTAGTTAAGATGCTAAAGAAACACTCCCAAATCTAAATATAAATGACTACAATTTAAAATGTTGGCATGTTAGAAATATCTCAAGTTCATAGGTGGCTTTGCAATTTAAACGTAATTAACATTCACGGGCTGACGAGAACTCAGACTGACACCTACGCAAATATATTTTAGCACATCATATATGTATATAAGTCCCTGTAGTCTGCATTAGTACCAGAATCTTGAACCTGTCAAGGTAATCCGTACTTCTCAGGCTTCCAGATGAGTGACAACCCCAGCTCAGAGTGAAACCCCCAAGAATACCCCCTTCTCTGTTTTGAGCCGTCCACAGCACTTAGAGATTTTACCATTCAATTCAAGACAGAAAGCAGCTATTCTATCCTTGATCTACTACAGAACTCCTCTGTCAAAGTCAAAGCAGCTGCTCAGTTTATTGACAGCACATCAATCCCACACTGGCCAGTGAAAACCAGCAAAGAGAATGTAACTTGGCTTTGGGTTCCACTTGAGCCAGAAGAAGACACCTCAGAAGAGCTTTCAGAACTGGTATTTTGTAACTCCCCTGTTACGCTTATTCTTGTATCTTGGATGAAGAAGAGGGGTGGCCATATTTTATTCACCGCATCCTGCTGAGTCTTTTTGAAAGAAACTGAAGCTAAAGTTACAGTAAGCAAAGCTGCTGCATTAAGATTCAAGCTTGCTTTTGGTCTTGAATCACAACTCTGTTCTAGCCTTTTCTACTTTTTCTCCTATAACCACGAACAGTTCACATAGGCACACAGAAATAAACAAAAACTTCCTGCACTTCTGGGAGATGACTGCATAAAATACAACAGCAAGGTGTCAGAGAGTTTGCCTGTTTATTTACATGGAGAAGGTCCACATTTCAAAACGTTATGTTGGCTTATCAAATATCACTCACATCCAGACTGTAAAGCAATGCTGAAATGTTAATTGCAGTGTTTCATAGAGGAATCAAGTAGATTTACACAAGCTGATTTCAAACCACGTGCTGATAGATCCACTGATAAACTTGAATTGAGTGAGTAGGACTCAGGCCGTAAGACAGACAAGACACTACGTGTCTCTAGTACACAAAGGGACAGTCTTGTCCTCGTGTAGCTCTGTGGGCACCAGACCTGGGACCACAGAGAGGTATTAGGTCATGGCCCAGGAGACAGATGTGCAGAGACTGGGGCTTTGCCCCTCTATTTAGCAGGTCCCATTAACTCCATAGATGTGCATTCTCAGGCCACAGAATGGGAGCAATTCTCCAGCTGTGAGATAACAGGAACCCAAATGAGTGTTTTCAATTGTGTGGAAGACACTATGCAGAGAGGAGCTTTTGACAGAGACATAACCAAAGCATGAAGAGCTAGACAGAGGTCTGAGTTAAAATGACAGCCGGATGTTTGGCCTGAGTCATAGGCAGGATGGGATGTTCTGCAGTGCCCAAGAGCAGAAGAACAGCAGAAGAACTTAAGAGACAAAGCTCTCTCTTAAAGCTATCTCAAGGACAGGATTTTGCTGAAACAACTGGAGCATAAAAACATCCTCTCTTCATTTGACTTATTAAAAATTCTATATCTAAGCCCCAAACTATTCGAGCTGCCCAAGCTCATTGTGTTTGAACACCTCCTTGTGCACTTATTCACCTTCAGATGCCCAGTGATATGCACTGGCACAAGCATATGAACTCAGGGTGGCGAGACTCGTTCAGACAGCGTACCAAACCATGGATCCTCTCTGCAACCCCAAAGAAGTCTGGACAGATCTGTTGTAGGGTGTAAGTACCTTTTGACTAAAGGTACTTAGCTCTTTGTGACTACAAAAACAACCATCCTCATAACAAGGATTGAGTCTAAAACAACAGAGAGCTGAGAGAAGTGAAATGACAAAGGTGAGCGTATTCACATTTTAAGCAAGAGATGACAGAAAATGTTAAAAAGCATTTAAATCAGAAGGTCTTGCAATGTTAATGGAAAAGAGGAAAGTAATGGAACTCTCCTCTAAACATGATACATTGCTGTGCTTGGAATTTTTTGCTACAAAAAGAGAAATCACGTGATCTGAATTTGGGAAACAAAATTTAAGAATAATTCTGTTTCATATAATCAAATGCTAAACATATCACATATTTCTAAGGAATGAAGTCATCCTTAAAAAAACTTCCCAACACAATATTGATGTAACAACAGATGTAATTTAATACCCAAAGTATGCGTCATTCAAATGCAATATTAAATCCTTTATGATAATACGTTCTTCACATTCCTTGCTAGGTTAGAAAAAAAAGATACAGTGGCAAATCAACTTACCCATGTCATGCTGTAAGTCCATGCCAGAAGGGAAAAGAAGATGCAGATCCTTATTCCTGTTATTAGACAAAAGGTATATTTTTGATGCCCAACACAGCAAAAAAACCCCAACCGTATGCTAAGACTAACTTAAGATCATTTGGGCAGTAGGCTCCTGCTGATTTTTTGTTAGCCAAAGATAATAAGCATCATCACTATGCATTTCAATAGCTTGTCTTTTGTAAAGACATTTTTTCTGCAGAGCAATTTAATTACACATTTTTATATAATATAATAACAAAAGAAGAAAGTTACAAATATATATTTAGTAGAGATTATACTATGCTTTTTCTGTTTTTCTGACATCCTGTCACCTGTTAATGACAGCACGTAAGAAATGTATACTATGCTCTTTCTTTCTAATGCTATCAGATACAGTGTTTCTAAAACCAACAATATCTAAGACTTCAAACGTGTTTTTCCTCCTAAAAAGTCTGAAAAATCAAGGGTTTCTACTATATTCTTCAGATAGCTAGCTGCAAAGCTGAGAGATCAGATTCTTCTTAAATCCCACAGTTCTTCATTAACATACATAAGTATTCTCACTCTATTCCTTCCTTTTTCTTGTGACTTTGTGTATTTATTTCCGTTGTGATTCTGCGTATTTCACCGTTTCCTCATGGAAGGAATAAAGCACACAGATACTTCAAAACACAGCCTTGGAATGTGTCATATAAAATGCTTTTCAAGTTACGCTGTTCTCTTTTCCTTTGTATTCATGGTTGCTTTGCATGCTACACTCATTTACAGGTCAAATGAAATGATAATGGCGAGACTGCATTGCCAAATCGGGGTGGAATTCCAGGAAGAAGCAAATCAACTTTTAATATCAACAATGAAGATGCCCTTTATCAGCTCTTAGGTCTTGTTAGAAAAGGAGACAGTTTATGCAATATTTGAAGGCAAGGAATACAAATGCATCATATATAAAACCACTGCATTAGCTTGTACTGAATAAAGGCATGCTTCTATATCATGAGCAGGGATGACAGCGTGGCTTCTTACATACAGGAATCACAGAGAAAACATAAAAACCACAGCAGCTATATATATGCAGGTTTAAAAAAGATTATTGAAGACCAATGCTAATAGGTTTTAATTCAAAGGTTTTCTAATGGTTATTGCACTGGAAGAGAGAAGTACAGATCATTACTACTACATGGTTTGTTTTTATACCCCAAAACACTGGAGGAGGTACGAGGGCACAGGAAGTGGCTCTGGGTGGATGGAAGAGGAGGGTCTGCTTTGCACTATGCCAGTCAGATATCATTTGACTGTAAATTATGGCAGTACATGAGCTGTTCTACACGGGAGTTACCCACTCTTGCTGCAAAACCAGTGCTCTTCTGATAAGTGGCAGAACACATACTTTGAGGTAGCAACTGGTTTACCAATTTGTCTATAATTCATTGCATGCAAATCAACATATTCAGTGAGTCACAGCAATGACATGACTTACAAACAAGCTGGCAGAAAAATATGCATCTCTGTCAATTATAAACCTCCTCTTTTATTATGTCTTGAATACAGTGAATTGCATTCCAGGAACAATAAACCAGGAAAGCAAATGACATATACCTGACAAATCAACATTGAAAAGTCATTAACAGAGCACTCAATTAGTCAGGTCATCACCACTGAACCAGCTCCTTAAAATGTTTTCCTGACTAAGTAACCCTCAGATTGATGGGAGCAGGTAGGACGGGAGTTTCCAGGCAGGTAATAGGCAGGAAACAGAAACTGTATTTTCAAGGAAGGAGCTGCTCTGAGCAGACAGCAGCCAACAAGGCTTCGAGAGCACGGAGAGAGTGAAGTTAGATGGGATGCAATGGCTAAATACTGCAATACACCACGATTTTATAGCTTCTCTGGTTACACAAATTCTAACGTCAACATTTGTTCCTTACTCTTCAGTTGCATTTTTCTTGAACAGGAGACTTAGAAACCCTTTGCTCACACCACCAGCAGCAGAGAGAAGACTCCTGAATTACTAACACCTACTCAAGTCTGGGAGCATGCTCAAGAGACCAAGAGAAACTTGCTATGCTCTGCACAGAGAAACAACTGACCAGCCTAAACCAAACCAAACAACTGAGTGATGAGTAGTGTAGGTTGCTTTGAATTTAGGATCACATAGATCCATTGACCATCAGTCTATAGAGACACTGTGTAAACAGAAAAAAGAAAGGCTGTAAACGGGAGGTGTAACAGATTGCAATCTAACACAACACACTGAAATATTCTGATGCTTATTCACATTTGCAAAATCTGACATGTGCATTACTATCTTATTTCACAAAAAGTCTTTAATATCATCTAACGTACATGCACAAGTATATTTCCTTTTAAGGTTCTTTTAAAGATCTTTATAAGAGTATCACAATCCATGCTACAGTATTGTGGCATTTAAAAAATCCTCCAAGCAATAAATAGGAATCTCCTTCTGGCAATGCAGAAACCTCATCCTTTCCACCTGGATTTAATGTTCTAACATTTCTATTAGGACAAATCCACTCATTTTATGAGTGATCATCACCTAATATTTATATACCTCAAATAAAAATGTAACTAATCTTATTAATTTACAATTAACATTTTCATATCAAAGCATCTCAGCAGTTACACATACACCAGCACATATATTAATAAAATCACAGAAAGAGGTGCTTAGCACAAAGCACCATTTTAACTGCAGTATTCCACAACAGGGTGGTGGAGTCAGCTGGTGCAGAGCATGAAATACCAAAGAAACTTTTATGATAGAAATAATTTTTTATTTTTTATGGAGACAAAACAGATGGAAGGACAGAAAAGATACTATCTCCTGTATCAGTGTATCCAATCATTCCCATCAGCTGGCACTCAGGAGATACTAATGGCTCCTGAATAAACTCAGATCAAGTATCTGAATTTTGCAGTCTGACTCCATTTTCATTAAATATTACATACATTAAGCACCCGAGATTAATTCCTAACCCTCTGAAAGACAACAGTCAACACGTACAAAATACTAATGAGTAGTCATTGCAGAGTTCCTCATTAGAAAAAAAAAGCGTATTTCATAAATCAACTGGAAAAATATACGCCTCATTAAGCTAACTGTAGTAAACGGGATTTTCTTACATGGTACCAGCAAATATATTCTTAATCTTTCTAGGAGAGGAAACACATAAGAACTTAACAGAATTGCTTAGAAAACTGGCAATGTCTGGTTATACAAAACATGACCAGGCTTTATCAGCAACAAGGTATTACTTGTCTACATGTCTCATGATTTCTGAATCATCAAGTCTATATCCTTCTCTACTGCCAACATAAAAAGCAGTCAAAATAATTATTAGCAAACTTCTTTTGGCAAAAACATTCATTCCAAGCTTTGTTTTCTGCACTAAGGTTATTTCTTGGACTTCCTATGCAAAACTGGCATAAAGAATTCTCTTTTTCTAGTAACACAGCCATCTGTCCCATCTGTTAGGGATAATGAGCACCAGCAAAGAAGTCTCAAACTGCCAAAAGAGACATCTCGACCATACTACCAACTGATTGAAGCAATTATTAGTATGATGCAGTAGAATAGAAAAGAAACAAAAATTGTGATCCTGTATAACTAGTAATTAGATTGGAAATACATTACACTTTTAAAATTTGTATTAGCTATATTGAAAAATATCCTCTACTTATATTTAAACTTTGGAGAGTTCAGGGCTTGATCTACTTTGAGTCCTGGAAAGTCTGCTGCAAGCTGCTGTAACTTCTCTTGTCAGAAGTTCAGCGACAACAAAGAATGAATGTTCCCTCTTTCTGCTTGAAGCTGGACCCTTTAAGCACACTCTGAAAAGCAGCAGGCTAGTTGTTCTACTCCAAACCTCTTCAGCGTCTTTTCTTCATCTATAATTTTATCCTACAAGTCAAGCACATGAACAGTTTTTTAAATACAATTTAAAAAATATAAACTGCATAGGCTCACCATCACCCTTGACAAAATGGCAATGGAAAAACAATATAAATTAACATAATTAACTTTCAATTTTCCTTACTTATGTGTTTAATCGTGCTACAATGCTACGTACTTTCTGAAGTAGCATTAACAGGAATGTCTTCTTATACACTTTACAAGCAATACAGCTTATCTTGGAAGGCTGAAAGGCAGAGATGGTTGTGGAACACTAGCCTCTGCCTGTACATGCCTGTCACAACTTTCTTGCTACTACGGGATGGTTATGTGTCTGTCTCCCCTCCAAGCATCTCTCTTTAGCGATCGGCCCTTATGCGCTGAATTCTGCATATACTTGACTGGGCTCCAGGTTCCATTCTCCACGAAGCAAGCATTCTCAACCAGCAGGTCTGACTGGATTTTTTTTCTTCTCTTTGAATGAATGTTTGTAAATTAAAATACAAATTACAGCTACAGAAACAAGGATTTAAAGAACAGTCTTGCTATGTATATGCCTTACCCAATTCCTTCATGGATATCTTGGCAGGCCCAATTCCTCCAGCACAACTCTCTGTAGCTGTCTGCATGTCCACTTCTTCCCTCAAACAGCTCTGTGATAAATGCTTCTGTTTTGTTTAACCCTGAGAAAGTACTTCTAGCCAGCAATTTCTCTTTTCCTGTAATTTGTACTTTGCCAATTGAAAAGCAGCAGGCTGGCTCTGTGAGAGGTTTAGTTTGTCCAGCTGCCTCTCCCACAACTGTCTAACAACAGCCCAGTGTTTGCTGAGGCTGTCTTTACTATTAGTGGAGTCTGTTTTCAGTCAGCCATGTTCATTTAACTGATAAATCATTCAGCCCACATAGCCATTATTATTACAACCATTACATCTGGTCCTAACCCTCTAATGTGCTTAGCTGTTTGCTCTTGGAAAGAGCTAAATCATTAATAACTACAAACACACATCTGCCTTGCTCCTTTTGCCTCTAACGTAGTTCTCTTTGAACTGTTCTATGTGTATATTAGGTTATACTGTGCACTAGCTCAGCTAAGAACTAAAATCATTACAAATGTTATCAACTTTGGAGAAAGTCACTGCTAGAAATTAATATATTTTACATAAGACTTGTGAAATATTATACTTCTACTGACATGTATGAACTATATATAAACTATGATCTGTTTGTGGTGACTATTTACCTGAGCACTTTTTTAAAAGCCAGAATTGTCCTTTTGGCTTATATTCCATTTTTGAAGTAATAACCTGTTTGGAAGAAAAACAAACCCCAAAGAATTTCAAGAACTTTTCACAGAGTCATGTAGTACCTTTGTATCTTTGTTTAGCCATGTTCTTGTGTGACAGAAAAATCTTTTCATTAAGGAGGTATAATGCATTTTAAAGCTCTTTGCAAGTACTTTTGCCCACTATAACTATTGAAATGGCACCTTCTGGTTCTGGATTGGCAGTTAGAAAGTGTAACAGTGACAAAACATAAGGATCAATACAATTTAACTGTCCTTCACTCCAGTTCTAGGCAGGTATCAAAGCTAGCTCTGTATGACAGCAGAAGCAGCAGGGAATGGTGTGCCACCTAAGACAATTTAGTCTGCTGAGATACAGATGGCACGCAGTGCTGATGATACAGGGCTGTGCTGCTTCCAGGAACTGACTGAGCTCATTCCAAGTCTGCTGGGATACCTCTGTCACACTGTACTGCTGTTACATGACTGTTAATAGAAAACGGCAAAAGAAATTTCACGTTGAGGGAGGATGCTGAAGAGAAAATGAGGAAGAGAAAAGAGAGGGAGAAAAACCTGAAGGGTGTTGGCAGAAAATTCTTATTCTATGGAAAGAAAAGGAAGCTGAAAATTACAGTAAAGAAGGAAAGAGGGGAAGACACAGGACAAATTCTGGTGGGCCCAAGACTTAATAGGGAAAGGAAAAAGGTAAGAGTCAAATTATTTAGAAAAGCAGAAAAAGACTGAGACTGAGAGGAGAATGATTTTGTCAGATCCTTCAATAAAATAAGGTAATGTTAGAGTGAAGAGGAAGGCTTACAGAATCTTCCCAGAAAAGGGAAGTTACAAGCAGTGACAAGTAGTGTCCCTCAAGGGTCCGTGCTGGGACCGGTACTGTTTAACATTTTTATCAACGACATAGAGGGATTGAGAGCACCATCAGCAAGTTTGCAGATGACACCAAGCTGTGTGGTGTTGTCGATACACCAGAGGGACGGGATGTCATTCAGAGGGACGTGGACAGGCTGGAGAGGTGGGCCCACATGAACCTCATGAGGTTCAACAAAATCAAGTGCAGGGTTCTGCACCTGGGCCAAAACAATCCTCGGTATAAATACAGACTGGGGGATGAGGTATTAGAAAGCA
Organism: Numenius arquata; assembly: GCF_964106895.1. Taxonomy (NCBI): domain Eukaryota; kingdom Metazoa; phylum Chordata; class Aves; order Charadriiformes; family Scolopacidae; genus Numenius; species Numenius arquata. The sequence continues at coordinate 76,888 of NC_133589.1, read as the reverse complement.
GCCCTGAGGAAAGGGACTTGGGGGTGCTGATGGACGAGAAGCTGGACATGAGCAGGCAATGTGCGCTTGCAGCCCAGAAGGCCAATCACATCCTGGGCTGCATCAGAAGAAGTGTTGCCAGCGGATCCAGAGAGGGGATTCTGCCACTTTACTCTGCTCTGGTGAGACCCCGCCTGGAGTACTGTGTGCAGGTCTGGAGCCCTCAATATAGAAAGGACATGGACCAGAGGAGGGCCACCAAAATGATCAGGGGGTTGGAGCACCTCTGCTGTGAGGACAGGCTGAGGGAGCTGGGGTTGTTCAGCCTGGAGAAGAGGAGGCTCCGGGGAGACCTAATAGCAGCCTTCCAGTCCCTGAGGGGGGCCTACAGGAAGGCTGGGGAGGGTCTGTTTACAAAGGCCTGCAGTGACAGGACAAGGGGCAATGGTTTTAAGTTGGAGAAGGGGAGATTTAGATTGGATATTAGGAAAAAGTTCTTTACTATGAGAGTGGTGGAACACTGGAACAGGTTGCCGAGGGAGGTGGTTGAGGCCCCTTCCCTTGAGATATTCAAGGTGAAGCTCGACGAGGCCCTGGGCAACCTTGTCTAGTTGGGGGTGTCCCTGCTGACTGCAGGAAGGTCGGACTAGATGACCTTTGGAGGTCCCTTCTGACCTGGATCAATCTATGAATCTATGAAAAAGGCTAGTAGAAACTTTACAGGTCTTTGGAGGCAAAAAGAAAGGGAGATTGATGGTTAACTTGAAAAGTAAATGGGTTGAAATGGGATTGTTTGAGAACAGAAGAGTGAGTTCACATTATTCCATGCAGAAAACATAATTCTAGCAGATAGAGAAGGGATGATGATGCAGTTACAGAAATCAGGATGAGGTAAGATAGAAGCAGCCCATACAGATTTTGGAAAATACAAGTAATTTGCATTTCTGAGTAAGCAGTCATACTAAAGGAAGAGGTACTAAAAAGAACATTGCGTCACGTTAACAAGACTAAATTTTCTCTTTTAATAATATATATGAAGAGAAATACATTGTTTTGGCAGATGAGAGAACTCAGCAAGGAAAGGAACAATTTAATGTAATTTCTCTTTGACAGAAGAAATGGAGGAACAACAACTGAGAGAAAACAACAGCCCTGAAGTTTAACACATAGTTAGAATCTACTCAGATCCTTTGCTATCATAGCAAAGGCAGCTAATTGTGTAAGACCTTAAAACTAAATCCCTCTGAAGCAGACGGCTTGCTTGCATGTCTTTTTCCAAGCCTCACAAAAACACTAGAATTGACAGTACAAGGAAAGAAACAATTCTTTTTTACATAGCAGATACTGGAAGTCAGATATTCTTGTCTTCCTTTCATGAAATAAAAAAGCAATTACTGAAAGGTTCTTGATAAATACTCACCTCAAAGATTTTGACTGCTTTAAGAAACTTCTAGCTTTTGCTACTTCTTGAGTAAGTTTCTTTAAATCATCTCCTTCAAAGCAAGGGAAAACTGGATCCTGAAAACAGAATTAAAATATTCTACTTTAACTTGCACCTATTTATTATTTTCAATTTCTACCGACTTAATTAACCGAGCCTAAATTCTAAATCTCCCTATGACTATCTACTTGCAGAGAAGGTCTTGGTCTTACATGAGCAGAACAGAGCAGCTGTGGATTGAATATGGTTCTGTTCACTAACTTATTTTTCTACTGTGGCAATCCCTGAGGTCTCCTGCTGGAGCACTAATATGCTAAAGACTGTATAAGGATTTTACAATTACATAAATGAAATACAAGATGGTAAGGATAAGAAGGCACAGTAAAAGCTAAAGTTAGTTTAAACCCCACAGTGTCCAGACACAAGATATTTTTTTTGCTCCTTTTCAGAAATTATATTGCATCTGCTTGAGGGTCGGCAGGCTCTACAGAGGGACCTGAACAGGTTGGATCAATGGGCCAAGGCCAATGAGATGAGGTTTAATAAGGCCAAGTGCTGGGTCCTGCATTTCGGTCACAACAACCCCAGGCAACGCTACAGGCTTGGGGAAGAGTGGCTGGAAAGCTGCCCAGCAGAAAAGGACCTGGGAATATTGGTGGACAGCTGGCTTAACATGAGCCAGCAGTGTGCCCAGGTGGCCAAGAAGGCCAACGGCATCCTGGCCTGTATCAGGAATAGTGTGGCCAGCAGGAGCAGGGCAGTGATGGTGCCTCTGTACTGGGCACTGGTGAGGCCTCACCTTGAGTACTGTGTTCAGTTCTGGGCCCCTCACTACAGGAAGGACATTGAGGTGCTGGAGCGTGTCCAGAGGAGAGCCACCAAGCTGGTGAGGGGTCTAGAGAACAACTCATATGAGGAGAGGCTGAGGGAACTGGGCATGTTTAGTTTGGAGGAGGCTGAGGGGGGACCTCATTGCCCTCTACAACTACCTGAAAGGAGGTTGTAGAGGGGTGGGTGTTGGACTCTTCTCCCAAGGGAATAATGACAGGACTAGAGGAAATGGTCTGAAGTTGTGTCAGGGAAGGTTTAGATTAGATATTAGGAAGAATTACTTTACTGAGAGAGTGGTCAGGCACTGGAACAGCCTGCCCAGGGAGGTGGTGGAGTCACCATCCCTGGAGGTATTTAAGAAACGTGTAGACATGGCACTTCAGGGCATGCTCTAGTGCCCAAGATTGTTGGTTTGTGTCTGTTTGTGGGTGGGGTGGTGTGTGGTTGTGGGTGTTTGTTTTGGTTTGGTTTTGGTGTTCTGGGATTTTTGGGTTTTTTTTTTGGTTTTGGTGTTGTTTTGTGTGTTTTTGTTTGGTTGGGTTTTTTTGGTTTTTGTTTTGTTTTGTTTTTTTGTTGGTTGGACTCGATGATCTCAAAGGTCCCATCCAACCAAAACTATTCTGTGATTCTGTGATTGTATACTTCTTTCATGGGTTTGGTCACCTAACCAAGGCAGTTAGCAAAGAGGCAAAGCCAGGTATTAAGATTTTTAACTACTGATGAAGAACTAAGTTGCAATGAAACAAAACCAATCCATTTGACATACATCATCATCATCATCAAGCCCCTCTGTCAACATTCTGTGTGCTGCTAATTGTCCATCCACGTCTCCAAAACTGCAATGGTAGCGCCCTTCTGTTCGAGATGCAAGCTTTTTCAGAAATTCATTAGCTCTTCTGTTAACAACAAAGTAGTAAATTACTTATGAAAATTATTTCTCTGAAAGCAACAGCAATAGAAAAAGAATTTTGAAGAATTTGTCAAAAAATGTTACATCAAAACAAATAGTTTGGAGGACATGATTATAAACGCCTGTATCATTTCTAACTGTCAATTGCTAATGAAGAATATAAGCTCTTTAGCTGTCGTAACCTCCAAAGACAGGATATTTTTGGATCCCAGTGCTGCAGACTAGTGATGCATATCACTTCCGCGTGAAGGCAACTCTCTCAAGGACATAATCTATGGGAAATGTAGGCCGTAGCACAATTACCTGCGTCAGAACAGCCTTCCCAGGTCCCACATGCATGAATGCCTAGCTCAATCCTGGTGTTCAGTGAACTGAGCACATGGCACATTTTGATAACACAGCCTTCTGACAATAAATAAACCAATGCTTCTAAAGATTTTTTTTTTTTGTTTTTCCAAAGTATCATATACCTGTCTGTACAGCTAAAAGAAATGGTGTGGATTTTAACATCTTGCTTCTTTCTCAATCTCTCAATTTCTTTCAAAATCAGACTGCAACTGGTGTCTGGTTTTCCATCAGTCAGTACATACAGTGCCTCTATACCTTGGAAACTGAGACCCTTCTGGAAAGCAGAAAATAAGCTTAAATAATTAGCACATTTACACGAAAAGTTATACGTAAGAATGAAAACACTATTCCAGTGATTTCAGATAGTTTAATATTTACCACATCATTAATCAAGTTAGTATTGTCTTTCCACTAAGTATGAAAGAGATCAAGGATATAAATTTGAAAAATAAACAAGTAAATAATCTGTCACAGAAGACAACATACACATAAGCAGGGCATCACCAAAAACTGACTTACTGAAATAAGCAAATTAACTGGTTTCGGAGAACTGCTGACAGAAGAGTTTTACATCACATTTTGTGGGAGTTAAAGATGCTTACTGTTTGAAAATCAGGCTCACTAGGACTTGGTCTTTTCATATTATAAAACTTGCTATGTAATTGACTTGCTATGTAATGGACATTTCTGTAATATAGACATGCCTTACATTTCTACTGGACTTGATTCATGATAAATTTCATAAAATTTATAAGGAGATCCTGCAAGGGTTTCTGGAAGAAGAATCATTTATTAAGGTAACATTTCTGTTTTGATTCAAATTTTGTATCTTGTGAAATTGCAAGTTCTTTCAGACTCTGGTTTATATTATTATTACTAGTTAATTTCTAAACTGAAAATTTTTATAGGAGAAAAGTTTCTTCACCTGTAACTGAAGTTCAAGAATTGTACTGAATGCCCGTGTGATTCCAACGAACACCGCTTCTTTAAAATCCCTGTTTGGCTCAGAGCAAACATATCACAGCCACAGTTGTACATAAGCATCATTTTGAGCAACTGGCTATTTTCTCTCTCCAGTATTCTTTGAACACAAATATTAATGCAACCGTTGATATTTCACTTTTTTTTTTTTTTTTAAACCCAGTATGAGCAATGAATTCCAGGATCTACATGCACTGGGGACAGAAACAGTGGCCTGATTCCAGATCTGTTCAGTTTTTTGCATATAAAAATGTTGTATGCTTTGACCAAAATAATTTTCCTAAAATATTATTAGTCAGATGGAAATGTTTTATCACCACAAGACATGATGTATTCTCCAAAATTTATGTTTAGTTAAACATAAAATACAATTATGTTTAGTTAAACATAAAATACAATAAAAATACAATTTACTAACCTTTAAAGCCGTAAGGATGCATGTATTACCATGAGCATGAAATTTGGACACCCACTGCACAGCATCATGACATGTTTCATCAGTTGCCTCTACAAGACACTCCTTCCAACTCTCTGTATTTTCTGCAAATCTCAGCAGGTTAAACCTGAGGAGAAAGATGGCACACAACATTTAACCCTAACCAATACCATCAATCACTTCATATAACCCAGTTTTGAAATAAATAAATAAACCCAAAAAACTTACACAAACACAAACCCAATAGGAAAAAAACCAACCAAAAAAAACCTAACCAAGAGCCTAGTATTGGACTAAGGTCTTCAGCTTTGGAAGAGTCAGAAAGCATATCTCACTCTGCATGAACAGAAAATCTATGGGAATGCTGAGCCCAAAAGGATAAACAGCATCAGCCTATGGTAAATGAGGCTCAAATCTTAGAGAGCTCAGAATTAAAAGTTGGCTAAAAAGAAGCACAGAAAAAGCAGTTCACATCACATGTATATTATGCACTAACATATAATAATTACTTGTATTGTGCTTCAGTACTGTATTATTTGTAATGATTAAGTAATCTTATTACATAATAAGAAGTAGTGCAGATTTCAGCCTTTATCAGTAGTTCATCATACCTGACTTCATTTTTTCTCAGCTGTTCCCAGATCAGGCAGGTAAGTTCTTTCATTATATGTGGCAAATATGGGTCCATGGAACCAGATGTATCAATCAAAACACAGACATTTGCTTCCAAAATGGTACCAAACAATCTTCGGCTTCCTGGGCCAGAACATCAAAACTAATTAAGTGTCCTTATACGCTAATTTTATTGAACATTATTTTATTGAGCATACTGTAAAACCTTCACTCTTTAGGGGTTTCTACATAATAAATTCTAATCTGTGTGGCAACTAGGTAGTTCAAAGGTTAATAATAGAAAAGTCTTCTGCCATTTCAAATCGAACACTATCAAGCATTTATTACTAACCAACTGTAGCAACTTGGATTAAACAATTTGTAGCTCTTACTTAACAATCCAGCAAAAAAATTAAACTGTTTCCCAAAAAATATCTTTATGAGCAAGAGAAGGATCAAAATACTTTTCACCAGCAGTGATGCTGAATTTCTAAATAGGGCATAATCTTTGCAAAAGAAACAGAAAAGCTAATTTTGCTTGTATATGTTATTGTATATATTCTGTTGATAGAAAGCTTCTGACACCAGGAGCCTTGTATTCATGAACACAACATACAAAAAGGAAAAACCTACATCACAGCCCTAATTATTACACAGCAAGCTAGATGTTTATCAGCTACACAGATGCTGAATTCTCTCGCATTCTCGTATTCTTAAAAATACGTTTTAAAATTTCAATGAAATGCAAAACAGATGACCTTTATTCATATTTTGAGGTACAGATTTATTCTATTAGAAACAGCAGACAAAAAACAGTAGACATGTATGTGTAAGTTGTAAAACTGATGCACACCAATACCTGACAAAAGCCACTGTATTCTTTCTATGTAGCGCTGCAACAATTTCTCCAGTTGTTCAGTGTAGATTTCAAGTTCTTTAGGTTGAAACTGCAGATGTTTCACAACTCCCTGGAAAATTTCAGTTTGTACAAGAGCATCTTACTTAAGGAGATCTGAGCTCAGCTGCTATACATGCAATGTCTGCATTACAAATCAAGGAGATAAGGGTTTTTGTCTTTTCCTGTATGAAATACCGTAAGAAAGTTTCTGCCTCTCTGTTGCTACTAAATAACTGGTTTACCCAAATTAGGAAAGCCTAGCTCTTATCTCAGCCAGTTTTGCTGGGCAACAAAATTACACAATTTGACTGGACAGGTGCATCTGTTGCATTATTTCTGACAGTTATATAGATACAATAGAGCAATAATATCCTGGACTTAACTTCTTATGCTTCTCTCCGGTCATTACATAAACCTTAACAATCAAGATACACCATTTTCCCAGTTTCGACTCATACATTATTTTTAAAAGCTTAAAATTTTAAAATTATTGTTCACACTGTATGAGCAGAGGAGATGCTATACATGCTAAAGATCCCATGCAGTTTCCACTTCAAACATACTAAATATTTTTTGTGGTGAATAAAAGACCTTCTCTAGCTTTCTAATCCAAGAGTGATTTACACAGAAGAGCAGGGAAGAGTGGAGGTAACATCACACTCACAAGCCACAAACACTGATCAACGTGCATTGTCCTACACAAAGTCTTTCAATGATGTGGGTATATGACATCTGCAAAAGCTTACATTAATTTCTACACTCGGGAAGATAGTACAGTATTTTGCCGATACTTTCTTGTGCAGAGACTTCACAGTTTTCTTTTGATGAGTACAGCCTGGACCAAACATCAGTCTGGGCAATTCCAGTTTAAGCTTTTTAATACTGTACTTGGTCAGCCACTTGTAAGACAAACAAACGGAGCAATTGATTGTTAGTAAATATTAGAACAGTTTAAGTAATAATACATTGTACAGAATCACAATTATCATGTTCACATTTATTCGCATGGATAATTCTGAAATGGGAATTTATTAGCAAGGAGCAAAATACCTCTTTGCTTGAACAGATTTCCTCTTTTTTTGGCAATGTAACAGAGGGAACAGACTTTCTTATGCATGTTACCTTTGGATACTTTTGGTATACTGTACCTAGTTAAGAAAATGAACAAAGCACTATTGAGAGCCCTAGGTTTAAATCACAGCCTTTTAAAATCACATAAGACTGTTGATTAAAAAATAAAAGAACACCACCCCCCCAAACCCTACAGACTAGCATTTCATATGCAATTCCACAGTTGAAAAAAATTCAGTTTCTATATAGCAATGTACTCAAAAAAAAATTACTTAAACTGTCACCCTCAAAAAATTCCAAACCAAATCTTCTGTCATCTAAACCACAATGACTGCATTTTTCTTTAGAGCATCTTTAACCAAGAGATGCCAAGTGACTTTACAAAAAAAACGAAATCCCAAAAACCCCAACAAACCACCCCCCAAAAAAACCAAACCAAAACAAAAAAAGAGCCAAAACAGAGCAATCTGTTTTTTTTGCTCCCAACCTCACCCTCAGAAAAACCAAACAACAAAACACAAAACCCCATCACTATTTGATAAGTGAAACTCACTTCCTCTCACTATTTAAAGCACACTGGTTATCAGGGACCTAATATCCTAACAGTTTTATAATTAAAAAAATTGATAATAAAAAGTGATAAAAATAAAAAGTAAAAAAAAGTGATAATAAAAAGGCTTCACCCACCATAACCTGATAACACGTACCCACATTTCTTCCTTTATCAGTATAAAATACTGACACAGAAAACGCTGGCTGCTTCCTCGGTTTATGCTTTCTTTTATTCTGAGTCTGAGGCCATTCTTTTATTGTTTGTGCTACAAATACAGTTGAAAAAAAAAAGATGCTGACTTACTTCAGCTAGATAAAACTCTTGCATGCAACTCTGTTCTTCAGTTCATGATTTCATCTTATTACAATTATAAATACTTAATTTTCTTAGGTACTGGTTAAGAAAAATCTGTATTGTAGAACTACTTATGCCACTTTCATAGAAAGGGAACCAAAACCTTTACAAATTTATAAATTACCAACAGAAAGAATGTTGCAGGGCATAATTTAAAAAGATTAGGGGGTTAGAATAAACATAGTATTTGTTGGAAAAGCCAATTAACATTGTACAAACCACCTCATATGCAAATACAAATCCGCATTTGTAAACACTGCTACATATCAACAATCTAATTTCAATAAATCAGTAGAAGTCAAGACTCAAATTTAATGCAAAAAAAATAATTTGCAGATGTTAGCAAAGATGCAAAGAAAAATCACGTGAAAATTACAAAAATGGAGGAGAAAGGAGTTGGACTTTAAGGGACCAACAGTGACTGGAATCAATTTAAGAGCTTTCATATACCAGAAGCAGCTGCAAGAGTCAGCACTTCAGATAACCTGACATTTGTGTTGTAATTTTCCTTCATTACTAGACCATAAATAAATCAAATGGAATAGCATATTAATTACAATGGGATCTAAGAGTATTAGCAGAAATATATATATTGAACTAGTAACATAATAAATCTCTGAACTGTTGAGCCTTTGTTAAAAAAAATGAATTGAAAACCAAGGGAAGTGAGGTTCTAATTATGGCTTCAGGCATGGAAAAAAGCAGAGCTCTATTTTCCAGCACGCACATTTGACATTTCCTAATACAGGACAGTTATTCAATCGTATGACCTGGAAATAGTTATACAGGTGTGCAACGTTCCTTCTCACAACCTAGAAGAAAGCTAGATACATTACAGCTAAAACTCACAACGAAGTAATTTCAAAACAACCACAATGTTTCCTATCAGTCCGATTAAAGATTAAAATTGCAAGTATTTCTAATTGTGTTTAAATTAAATCTCTAATTTAATACTGTCTTTTAAGCGAAACACAAAAGAAACTGAAGACAAAAAGCCCCTTATCCATACAGACCTGGTGGAATTTCTGCTTTGGCACTAGTAGGACGCCATGCCAGTACTTTTACAGAAGCATTTCTCTCTGCACCGTGGCTGTCTTTGATACACTATAAGCACATATAATAATAATAATAAAAAAAAATAATAAAAAAAGTATTTCAGTTGGATCATAACTGCATTATTCAAAACTGGAACTATCCTTCCTTATTCTCCAATTCCTGTTTTACTCTGGCTCTTCTGACAAGTCAGCAGTTTGCCATGATGACTTATTAATTTGTGATTTCTTACTAGGTTAAGTAACTAATTGTTCTGTTTTAATTAAGTTGCCACTCTCATCTGCTGCTATAAAACTAAAGACTAACATCTACAGGCAGACGAGTTTGGACCATTTTTGTCACTTGAAGAAGCAGTCCAGCATGGTAATGGCACTGTTTTATGTAATACTGTATGTGGTATTTTCCTCAGAATTTTATTGAATATTGTAAACCTAGTGCTGCGAACAGTAATTTTCCCTTTGGGTACAGCTCAATCCTCTAGCGGCTGAGCATTTTGCTAAACAACATGAACCCTTGTTTAACCCTATTGTAAGGTCAGACTTCTGCGGCACAAAGCCTTGAAGTAACTGACATCTAATTTAACATACAGGTCTACTATAGTATCACCAAACATCTACAGACAAGGTGGTATAAGTTTTCTACAACTTTAATCCCTGTAAAACTATGCTATGCAGTCATAGTGCAGGCAAAAAGTGATTACTTTTTACCTGCATTTTTGAAGAGGTGTTGAGAATATACTGGTTTTGATAAAGTAGCATGGAAGACCTGTCTGAGCTCACCTTCAGGTCTTTGCAACATGGACAGGACACACTACACTTAAGAGTGTCATTCCCATTTCAAAGATGAGACCTGAAAATTCCAGGTCAAAAGTTAAGTACATTTTCTGCAACAGGAAATTCTGTATCTAGTCATTTGTACACCAAAGTGGTAAGCACTGGCATTGGCCATTTATGTGTATTACAGATTTGCACACCCACGCAAAATAGGTGCACGCACAGTCAAAATTAACAGGGAAAACATGAGCAAAAATCCCAAAGGACCCCACAGTGTAACTCCATGGAAATAAGCACAGCAGGCAGGAAACAAATCCTGAATCAGGATTTGTTCAGGCTGGATATTAGGAAAAATTTTTTCACTGAAAGGGTTATCAGACATTGGAATGGGCTGCCCAGGGAGGTGGTTGAGGCACCATCCCTGGAAGTGTTCAAAAGACAGGTTGACGTGGCGCTGGGAGACATGGTTTAGTGATGGTGTTGCATTTTGTTGTTGTGTGGGTGTTTATTTTTGTCAGTTAGGTTGGTAGTTGGACAAGATGATCGTGAAGGTCCCTTCCAACCTAGAAGATTCTGTGATTCTGTGATCCTATTTCTTGTTAATATGCTGGCTCTCTGTGTGGTCAAAGACTCACTGCAACTGTGTCATCGCTGCTTTCTAGAAGGCCTTGTAAAATAGACGTAACTTGGTAAAGCACATTTCTGCTTTGCCTTTGCTTTCATTAAACACTAAATTTTTAAGGTCAGAGGAGGGATTATTTAGACAATTTTAGACACTACAATGTGGTTCTATTATAATTAATTACTTAGCAGGAATTAGTAAGATGTACTTTTTCGCTTATGTAGCACTTTGAAGACAAATTAAAATGTAAATTTAGAGTACTATCACAGTGCTGCTTTACTTCAAATTTTCAGCCTGAGCAATTCTCTCACAAAGAGCAGAATCTGATAGTTGTGGAGGATCTCTAATTAAAATACACACAGCATCTTAAAAATGGGACCATTTCAAACCATTCTAGCCAGACTCAGAGCTGTGGGTTTAGGAGATGGCAACTTCTGTGGCTTTCTTTTCTCTTTCTTCAGAAGCATGTTTGAGTCTCCTTCTGGTATAAATGGATTAACAGACTGATTTACCGAACATTGCTTCAAGGATTCCACTAGGAATGCACACTGAAATGGAAGGTCACATCATTTAGTAATTCATATATGTGAAATTTAAGTAAATTCCATTTCAAAGACTGTATTTATTACTTCAATAATAAATAAAATTCATACCAAGTTAATCTGGTAATACTTTAACACCTCTAACCAAACAGAAACCCCTTTGTGCTGTGCTTGCTCAGACACATAGGAGGAAAATGCTCTCTGCTCCAAGCAAACATTCTAAAAGAAAAGGCATCCATATGCATACCAAGACTAGAACAAATTGGAAGATGATGAACCAAGCATATGCAACTACTAAAGGATAAAACACTATTTTAAGATCCCATTGAATACCCACCAACTCTTCATTTTAAAATTACTTTTGTGACTCAGACCTGCATGCAACAAGGTGCTCAGACCTCTGGACATGTATCTCACGGCGTATATCTTTCTAGTTACACTTTTGCAAGAAGCAACAACTGCACTGCCAGGCTGGCGATATCACCTCAGTAATTTTGTTAGATATCTTTGGAAAAAGTCATGTGCATGTAATATGGAGAGATACGGTCTAGTTCTACACCCTTAGTACACTTAAAAAACCAATTGTTTTAGAATTGAGCAAATGTATCGTGTCAATGACAACCCCTCACTTCATTACGACTTACAGGAACATAATATTATGTATTTGTTATATAATATATATAACTTGTAAATATATTTCTTTTTATACTTATAACAAACAATTAATTCTACTTGAGAAGAATTCATCATAGGATTGGCAACAAAAAGGAGAATCACTGCAGTTGTAAGCTCCTTGTATTTCATAAGGAATCATGGCCACTCCAACACCAATGACGACAGTGCTATTTTACAACTGCTTTCTAGTCCATATTTACTCTACGGTGACTATTCTCACACTCTAGAGCATTCCTGCCCATCTTACAAAGATTTTGTCTAATCTTGTGCATTGTCAGCTAAAAAAAATTGTTGAAATTTTTTTTGAAGAAAACCATAATTTAAAAAGATACATATAATTCATACCTTTTGGGAGTAGTTGTTTGCTTTTTCCATTTCAGACACAATAACAGTGATATCATCACTTTCAAAAATACCTGATAATCAATATATGCTAATCAGTGTGGGTTTTTCAAGTGTACAAAATATATCTTTTTAGAAGTGTACAACAATTTGCAGAGCATGCCAAGTATCAATGAAAAGAATCAAAATGCCTTTGTTTCCTGTATGTCAGATGGTCTGGATGTACCACATTAGTTACTGTATTTCAAATGCGTATCTTTAAAACACCTAGCAGAAACCTGCAAATTCACATAGAAAAAAAAAAGAAATTCCTGCAGTAAAGCTGCATTATAATATTCTGCAACACAACTGAAAGCCTTAATCAAACCAGGACCTCTGTTTTTATCTCAGCACTAGTATAGCATTATCACATCCTAAAAAGTAAAATACCTGATCTGGGGGGAAAAAAGCATCAATAAATATTATTTAATTAATGAAAAAGAAGTATACGCTGACTTTTCTTTTCACATACCTGCTTCTCCAAACCAATGAAATCTCCCATTGGCTGCCTGTACTATTTCTTTAAAAGCAATGGCAGTTTCAGTTGGGTTAGCATAGCGGGCTGGAGTAATTCCATTCGAGTCAACATCCTCCATTACACTGAACAGACAGATGTGAAGCTGCAAATCAAAACCTCTGCAAACCTCAGTCACATAAGCACTAATTGTGTGCTGCAAGACAAAAAATAAAAAATAAAAATAAAATAAATAAAAATATCAGTAGTCACCCTGTACCTCAGATGAGCTTCCATCTACTCCACTGGTTCCTGAACTGATGTATAAACACTCCCAACCTGAGCAATTCACTACAGGAACATACCCTGAGTAGCTGAACATCTCAAGTCACACATACACACAAAAACTGCCACTATTATTACAGACAATGGCAACAGCATTGCTGCAGCCAAGAAACAAGATGGAGTAGCTATCGGAATAGAAGACACAAGGTCATAGACTTCAAGGTACCCACGGACTGAAGTAATGAAGTAGGGATGGAACTATTCATTTGCCAATTTGAACATCCTTCATTTTCTTGTTATCCACATGGGCTTTTAATGATTTCTTAGGTTTGCCCAGAATTTCCAGAAGTTTGGTAACAAAAGTAAGAGACACCCTACTGTGTACGCATGGTTATTCCAGTTGGATTACCATATGTTCAGAAACTCTAGGCTATGTACATGGCTTAACAGCCATAGAGCACATGCACTTCGAACATATATCCAAGCAATGAATTACTGTCATCAAAAATAAGAGCTGCCTCTACATAGTGTACTATGGAGTTCCACCATAAAATTCTATGTGGCTTTGTTCCCATGAGTTCTAAGGAAATAAAAAACAGAGTTCGTTTGTTCCAACTCAGAAATCTGCAGTGAAATGATGGTCAGAGCTGGAGTGGGAAAGGAATCCTAAAAACACCTCTGGAATTTTCTATGATACACATATTATTAATAATTGCTACTTTCAACATACAAATAGCCACTGAAGAAATAGAAGTTTGAGATCCTGATAGTTGTGCCGGCTTAGATATGTAAAGGAGATGTGTTGTGCCAACAAGCTATGGTGACTAGCCAAAAGGAAAGAGAAAAAAAAAAAAAAAAATTAGATTAATTCTGGATCGGAACTGACAGAAGAGCTGTAAAACCCAAGATACTTACTGTTTCCTGATCAGGTATTCCAGTAGTCAGCAGGTAAAGTCCATGTGATTTGTGTTTATCTTTGTCTTTGAAGTCTACTTCCACGGCCCTCCTGAGAGCACCCATCAAGTTTCTACTCCCTTTGCACTGCAAGTTCAACACCCACCTAAAAGATGTTTACAGTTCAAAGAATGAAGCAACAAAAGCTTTTGTTTCTCCTTAAAGCAATAAAGAGAACTAAGAATCTTAAATAACACTGCACTGGAGTCTAAAATTTTTTCACAATGACACATAGCAAAACCAGATTATATAATGACCCTAATTATTTGTTCTAGTTTCTGTACTGCCACCATGGCAAACTACTTTTTAAGAAAAGATAAGATTCAGAGTGTAGAGATGAAAGAATTATCCCTTAATTTTATGTAGAAAAATTGTAATATAGTAGAACTTATAGGAATAAAAATGAAACCACAGAGGTATAATGAAAGCACTGAGGGTGTGACTCCACAAAGAGAAACCTGGGACTTGTTTCCAGTGTATCTGGGGAAAAAACATAGTTTAACTTTCACAACCCAGTTGAATTTGAAGCAGTTTTCAGTTCTTCATGTAACCTGTGCATTTCTTACAGACTTCTGTATCTGTGAACATATATATTCTGTATAAATAGATAGATAATGCTGTTTTGACAACAAACCATCACAAACAGTTAGTGCAGAACAGTTCGTGGCAAACTATTTTTGTAATATGATAAATTTATCGATTTTGTAAATTGTTCACAATTCTGTTTAAATCTGTTTCTCCAGTTTTTCTCTTCCATGGTGCCTACGATCAGCTAATTCAGATGTATGGGAAAGTTATTCGATCCTACCTCCAAGCATTTTGTAAGTTTTCCGGTTGGGAAGGAACCATTTCCAGCTGCCAAGGTACAACATGACTCCCAAATCTTTCAGGGAAAGATAACAGCAATTAATTTGCAGACTATGCTTTAGATAAAAAAAAAAAAAAAAAAAAAGAGAGTAAATTCACTGAAAAAAAAATAATCTGATTTGGGGTATTACAGATGTAAAATTACCTGATGCTAAATATTTTCTCTTTCAAACAGTTTAATTATTCACATTTACCCCCATCACTCAGGGGTTGTCAGATTTTAAAGGCAGCAGGCCAGACAACATTTTTCTTTCCTGAACAAGACACTAAGGGAGCTGGTAAAAGCTCTGCAGAAGGATTGTGACAAAAAACACCCAACCCTCAGATGCTACCTGTATCTCTCTTGTGAGGAGACGGCTCTGCTTTCTCACCAGGAACTCTGGAACTCCACGAGATGCCGTCTCTTGCTTTTACCTGCCATTCAGAAATCTACCCAGCTGCTCTTCAGCAGCTCTGTCATATATGAATTTCTGGCTACTAGTGTCAAGTACAAAATTTTAGTACTATTACATATTAAAAAAAGTATCGAAGTTACTGTGAAATTTAAAGGGTATTCTCAGTTATGGTACCTGAGACACCTCCAGAGTCCTCTTCCAGTAAAAATTTCTGATGCGTGAATTGATAATGTTATGAACAATATAGCAGGGAAAGAATTTGTTGCAGGTATGATGCAATCAGTTTCAGGGACCCTCACCCAAACCAGTGATTTTTAATTACTAATCTGGTCTCTGTGCACCTGATCCATACACCTATCCAAAACCAATAAATCAGTGCTTCTCTTTCAATTACTTCATCATAAAACCTAAATACAATTAAAATAATCTAAGATATGCCCAGTAGTAACTACAGTCTCTGAGCATACTTCTTTCATTGACATGCATTACAATTATTTTAAAATAATCTTAAATAGTTGCTTACGCTATAATATTGAAGTAATCTTTATTTGACATTTGTTCCTCAAGTAAAAGTCGCAGAGAATGCTGGATATGGATGATGTATGTGGAGTTCGTCACTGATGTATCAAGAAGTATAACCACCCTATATAAGAAAAATGTTATTTGTCAAAAAAAGATTTTATTTAATTACATATTTTTAGCTTCACTGTACTCTCCCTAGGGAAAGTATCTTCTAGACATGTATCAAAATGTATAAACAGTGAATCGATATTAAAAAAAATCTGCAAAACATAAAGTGACATTTTAAAAAAGAAGTAACAATAATGGAAAAGTCTATCTTGAAGCTATGCAATAATCAGGGTACTGGCACGTGTAGAGCCATAATGGCTGTTGAACCCTAAACGGGTCCTCTTCCTTCTCTGTACCTGAATATCCAAGACACATGTGAAACGTGTGGCTTACATGCTAGATACCTCAAATTTAAGGCTCTCATTCTGTCTCACGAAATTGCAGTTTTGTGTTGATTGATGACCACCAGATTCAGTAAATTCAATGGATCATTAAAAAAGCTGAATATCAACACCTGTTTTCAAAAGTGGATTGCTTACACTGGTCATATCTGTGACTGTTGTCACTACGTCTGATTATTTTCTGCCCTGTGTTCCTTGGTGCTGACTTACACACAAAGCAAAGGATGACAAATTAGAACCATCACAAATACATAAAAAAGGGCTATAAAAGTACAATACCTCCTTTCACAAACACTTCCCCATATTCTTCTGCTAGCAACAGATAGCCAATCAATTCGTTTCTCATAGATTCTTACCATTTCAGCAAGGAGCTTCTATGGATAAAATACAGAAAATTTAAGTTAAAAAAAAAGTTCGGATAAGTCTCTTATTGGCAAATGCTAAACAGAAGTAACATGACAGCATAGTAATGAAAAAATTAATGCTTTTCATTCATTTTGATAGCAACATTGAGACAACGCAATCAATACTTAACATAAATCTGTTATCTCTAAGGAATTTCACTGTTAATGAATTAACCAGTAACACAACATTTTTTGTAAGCTCTCTTTTAAAGCTTCTCTTTAGACAGACACCAAAGCCAATGACACCTGTGTAGTTTAAAAATCATTTACTTGCTAAAAAGTTACTGTCCTGGTTTGAGCGACACAGGACTCATTTCTCTTCTAATGCTTGCAGAAACTGCACTTCTAGAAGACTAATGTCTAAATCTGTGAATATATTTACTTTATAGCCAGCTATGCTATGTGGGATTCAAGGGCTCAGTGTTTTCGAGCTCACCAGGTGCGGGGATGATGAGGAGCGAGACACGGGCACTTGACCCAAGATGGCAAGCAGGGTTATTTCATACCATGAATGTCACATTCAACAGAAATCAGAAAGTTTGCTGTGTATTTTCTTTCTCTCTTGATGGTGGTGGTCCAGAGAACTGCTTGCCTCGGTGCAACTTTTTATAAAGTAAGCAGAAATAATTTCTGCTTTCTTACTCTTAAAAAGGTTGGGTATGCTGAAAACATATTGAAATCATTTGACCTTGACGTTCACGTTAGCAAAAATACATTGTCTTGCAAGAGTGTTGTTAACACTCCACATGGCGAGAGTGCTGGAGGAACACTGTGAAGGCTAAAATGTTACTCTGGGTAAAAGAGTAACTTTAGAATTAATTACTTCTAACATGACCATCTGCAGAATATTATCATATAGCAATCAGACAGAACTTATTAGATTTGGATCTCATCATCTTACAATGGTGACTACTAGCTACTGCCCACGTGGAAAAGGTAAAAAATCACAGGAAGCTCTTTTTCTTCCTCATCCATATTCCCTCAAGAGCACATAGAAGTTACTTCATGGGAGAAAAGACAAACAAGGTAAGAACATTTGGTATGTTGGTCAAATAAGGCACAAAAATAGAAACGTTATCAAGACAACTGTTACAGAAAAAATGGTGCCAATAAGACAGGATGAACACAGAGACAGATATGTAACAGACAGACTGTAGCTTCCTAACTTCAACACTGGTAATGGATCTAAACAATGAAAAGGCTAATGTTGTGCCTTTGAAAGTACAGATCAGATGCTGAATTCAGAACATAAACTGTATCTCCAAATCCTACTGGACTCTCCATATGGACTGTACTATACTACTGGTCTTAAGGTATTATATCAGGATTTCAAACAGAAGGAAAGTGGGTGCTGGATGCTGTAGGATCCACCCCAAACTACACAGGAGAAATACAGACTAATGCAAGATCCTGATCAAGTCAACCTAATTTTATTCCTGTGGCTTTCTTATAACGCAGACTTTCCTATGCTTCTGCCATCTTCCCCACACACAGAAATCAACATCACCGATCTGGAATACTGTCTCTTTCTTCATCATTCTTAATTCACCATTCTCCCAAACTCCATCTATCCATTCATGAAGTTGAGAGAAGCTCACCTACCAAACAAACTCATGTCACACTGTATTTTTTAATCCCTTATTCAACCAGACTTCTGGATTATTTGATAATTTAAGATCAAACTTTTATTTCAAAATAATCCCTTGCCTTTACTCTCTTTCCTACGCATCTGAGGGACTAGATTGACATGACAGGAAGAGGCTCTGGTTTGCTGCTATGTAATGTTCCTTTGCACATACTTTCATATCACACGACATCTTTCAAGTCATGCAACAATCATCAAAGCTTGCTCCTACACTGCTTCCTAGAATGTTCTTGCTATGCCTTTCCTGGTCTAGCCAGTAACAATTAAGACATTCTTCTTCATAAAACTTGTTTGACTTTCAAAGAGATGAAAATACACTTTTTTTTTTTTTTAATGGTTAAACCAATATGAAGTGGGACACTTCTGTTAAAGCAAACAGGAGTACTTTGTTGTGTCCTTCCAACGTACATGGTAAAGGATTCACACACGTAGGTAAAATAATGTAAATACATTTTTACACATAAATTGCAGAATACAGACTGCAGTATATACGAGCAGCACTGATGGACTCTCTCTCTTACTTAGGCTCATTCCTCACTGCCGTAAGAATCTGGGTCCCAAGTCTGACCAGATCATTGCAGACTTACACAGACAACTGTCTGCACATGAATCCCTGTAGTACTTATGTAACAGACAATTCATGTGGAATAATTAGATGGTAATATAGCCCTGACAAGGTCACATCACTATAGACAACTCACCTGATAGTTGTATAATACTGGCAGGTCAACATGGATATTTTTCACAGTTCCATCACACCATTCAAACTGCATCATCGCCTTCTAGAAGGATAAATACAGGTATGTGTTTACAGAAGCCTATATAAGCCACATTGACACAGAATTCCTTCCTGAATCATTCTTAAGAATGGTGTAAGTATCTGATTTTAATCTACGACTCAAATTTCAGCTAAAGCCTGCAGAATTTCACTAACTTATAAAGTATTGATTTTAATTAGAAAGATGTAGCAATAGAAAGGAAAAAAAATAAAAATGAAAGGGTCCTCATCACTTACCTCATGTAGAGTTGATGATACTGTTTTTTTAAGAATAGGTACAAATTCTTCCACAGGAGAGAAAGCACTGGGAGCCAACACTTGATAAAGGTTTAACTTTTTAGCTATAACAAGGAGCAAAGAAATTAAATAAAACACATGCTCTGTCTTTAATTCATGTTTCATACCTGTTAAGCTTTTCTTTCTATGCTACCTTTCAATCCATTTGTCTTTAACCAGTCTGTTGAGTTTTTAGCCAAGATGCCTGGTGTTTGAATAACTAATGGTCCTTTGTGGTTTAGAGGCTTTGGTAAGAAGCTGGAAGGTGCTCCATTTCCAAATTCTGTGGAGACCTAAAACAGATTTTAAGAAAAACTCTTCCAAGTTTTAGCATAATCTTTCTTAACCTAAATCCAAAATACCCAGCATGGAATATTAGTTTTACTTATGTTCACCAAAGTGCTGGGACTTCAACATGCAAAATACTTTGAAAATAGCTATCATCAGTTCTCTTAAAAATGGGGTTTGGGGGATAAAGTTCCATTAACTTCACTGTGTTTGCCACCATGCAAAAACCCACAGGGAAATTAAAACATCATGATTATACACACTGGCATGAAAACAGCCAATCATTTCTCTTAAGAAAAGGATCTTTGTTACACACAGATCAAATCCCGACTGCTCCATTTTCTACCTGCAACAACTCTAATGAACCACATTCTACCTTCATTCACACCAACGGAAACAAGCCAACAAAAACTCCTACGGGGCACCAAAACTCCTTTATTTCAAAAAGGGGTAAGAGACCTTTGTTTTATGAATGGACACAAGTCTGCGGAGAAGTATATTCATACAGGTTTGACTAGTAAATTTCTGAGATGACATGATTTTATTTGGGGACATAGGACCTTCTAAGTCATTTCAGGGTGACTTCTGCTCCATATGTAGTCTATGTGGTCCTTAGTAATTATAAGGTTGGAAGAGAGACGAAAGAATTCTATATATACAGATTAGGGAGGATGAGGGGAAACAGAAATAGAAATATTATTCACAAATGACCAGTTTGCCTCCTCTCTGGAACGGCTCAGGTCAGATGACCAGATATGCAAACATACCCAATGGAAGTTTTCAGTCCCTCTTTCAGATCATATTTGTCCACCTCACAGAACTGCCTACAGTAGTTGTGACAGAAAACAGACTATTTCTATTGTTAAAAAAAAAAAAAAGTCCTCACAGATTCGTAAAACAGCACTGCCCAATTTTTAATATTAAAATTCAGCAACCATAGGTGAATTCAGCCACCTTCTAAACCAGGTCCATAGAAAGATCCATTCCAACCTAGGCGATTCTATGATTCTATGAAAGTAGAGAGATGAGAATAACGCAAAAGAGAGATGGATATTTCCACTTAAGACTATCTGCACAAAGTGAAAGAAAGACAGGAGTAAATATCTCTCTACCAGATCAAAGCAGAACTATAAATTATCCAAACACTCCATAGAACAAAAGAAAAATTACAGGAGACTCTTTTTCTTCCTCATCCATATTCCCTCTAGAGCACTTAGAAGTTACTTCATGGGAGAAAAGACAAACAAGGTAAGAACGTTTGGTATGTTAGTCAAATAAGGCACAAAAATAGAAACATTACCAAGACAACTGTTACAGAAAAAATGGTGCCAATAAGACAGGACGAACATAGAGACAGATGTGTAACAGACAGACTGTAGCTTCCTAACTTCAACACTAGTAATGGATCTAGACAAGCCCTTATGATTTTGCAACCGATTTAAGTGTCCACCTCAATTAGGTAGAAGTAAGTATCTTTTTACTTAAAAGACTGTTGGAACTTCATTTAATCGATCATGCATATACTTAGGCTAGCGATTGTCTTAGATTTCCATTATGATCACAGTACAATGTTCTTTTCATCGCATTTTGGTTGCTTTATAAAACTTGCTGAATTTTGGAGAATGTCTAGCAAAATGTCTCCTTCATCGGTTTTGGCCTTAACTCACTCTTGCAACGGATAGTCAATACCTAATATTCAAAGTTCACTTATCAAAACACCTGATTAGTCATATAATTTTTTTTCCATATTGTCAAGACTAAAAACTTCTACTCCGGATACTTTAAAGTACACCTGAAAATAAAAAGATGCATACATCTACTATTCTACTAATAAGTGAGCCACGAATTCTTCTTTGAAAAGTCTGTTTGATGCTCTTGAGTAGGTCCTTAGCCTTCTGGGATTCCTGAAGTAGCAGATCAACATCACTGCTGTAGAAATTCTGTACATATAAAAACAAAGGGAGAAAAAGTAAGTTAAGTACTCAGCCAAATCTCAAATTCAAATCTCACCCAAACACAGCTTTCTTACTTTGATGTGCATGCCTCTATACAAGACTGCTTGGCATAGCAGAATCGAGTGCAAATATATCTAATAATCTGCATATAAGTTATTAATCATTTTATAAACAAGATATTATTTTATTATTTTGAGTCGGTCTACAATAAGCCACTGCTTTCATTCCTATTCATCAGCTTTAAATCAGCAAACAATATCAGCAAAATTTATTGCACTTTTAGGAAAGAAATTAACCACAGGTTTATTATTTAGAAAAAATTAACCACAGGTTTATTGACCACATCCTTAGCGGGTCCAAGACAGAGACTTCCAGCACAAGGTCTTGCTATAAACTTCTACTCAGATAATAATTACTTTACCTTCTGAAAGGTGAAGAATCACCAAAAGGAGAGAAAAATGTGTTACCTCTCTAGCTGTCACCTACCTCTCCCTTTGAAGAGTAGCAATGATAACGGCCTCTTAGAGCTTCTGCAAGGTTCTTTACAACTCCCTACATATATAAATAGGAAGAGAAATAGTTACTTTGATTTGGTAGTCTCTTTTGGTAATATGGGTTGTTGGTATTTGGTATTCCATTCTCAATTAGAGACAGAATCTTTGAGGTACATGTAGTGAGAAAGCCAAAGTAATTGTTTCCATTGTCTTCTTACCAGTCTTATTTTAATATGGCTGAAAAACTAACTCAGTAAAGATATTTACAAAATAGGCAATTAGGGTCAAGTTCATTCACCTTATCTTAAAATGCCAGTCGCTATCTCTTCCTTTGAAGACAGGCTTGTGCTAGTCAGATCAAAGGCATATCACTGAAGTATACAAGTATAAATATTAGGCTCTCCTTCCCCTGTCCACAATTACTTCTTAAATCCTTTGCTGCTTTTTTCAACTCTCCCATTTCCTTCTCTCTTACCATCTACCACTGCAATCCTTTTCCCCACAACTGCAATACCCTTAATCCATCCAATCTTCTCTTCAAACCAGGATTTCAACCGTGGCCTCCCTGCCATTAAAGTCACTACATGCCTTAGGGATAAGCTTAAACAAGCAATCAACAAGCAAAGCAAGGTTCTATGCAGAAGCTAATCAAAAGTAACTCCTTATCCTTCTGACCTCCTCTTCCTCCAGTCACTGCTAACATCCAAAGCATTGCTCATGATCAACACTGTAATTTGAGTAACGCTGCTAGGTCTTGCGTTGATGCTATTCCATACAAAAATACTCCTATCCCAGAGACTTCCATACTCATATGATCTCTCTCACAAGTCCCTGCCTTTTCTCCTATGACCCCTCTCCCTACCCACTTGTCCTTACTGCAATATTGCCTACCTGAAGTCCCCTACTTTTCTGCTTTCACCTGCAAAAGAGCTCTTAGCCCCAAAGTCTTCTCTGTTAACACACAGGATGATTATCTGGAAATAATTGCTTCCCTTTTGCTGCCAAGCCTGTCAACACCACTTGGTTACCACTTCTGGCTTTGGTAGGAACCAAGATGAATGCTCCAAACAACTTTTTTTTCATGTGTGCAAATCTGCTTTAAAGAAAATACATAGCTATATCAAGAACTCTTTAATGAGTAGGTTAGCTTCTCCACAAGTATACGAGAGAAGACATTGCAGTTGAATAGGAAACAAATGACTGGACATTTAAGGAAGTATTAACACAATTACTTACAAGAGAAGCAGGATTGCTGCAATCATATGTAACAGCATGAGTCTGCAGTTTCCTCCCCAGCATATGCTGCTGAGCGTAGTCAGACAATATTTCCAAAGTCTGATCAGGGCTGATGTAAATAAATAAATAAGGCAGAAAAAAAAAAAAAGAAAAGATATTAACAATGACAGGAATCAAGTGGGTAAAAGATGCCATACTGGAGAAGACAGGGAAGAAGTGGGAATTAAATAACAAATCATGGGAATGTAATTCAGTCATTTAGCATAACTGGACCTCCTCTACTTCTTATAACCATTACTGTGGTACTACTACTGGGGTTTAGTTCTGTCCTGAAAACCTGAACAATAATAAAAGCACTAAGATTCTTTTCCAGTTCATAATGGCTTATGGATGAAACGTTCTAAATTATTCCTTGCTAGCCTTGGAAGCTAAAAATAAGGAAATGTAGTTTTATGGCCTGTGACAAACTGCATTGGAAAAGTTTTCATCTCAGATCTTCAGCTGTATGTAAGGATGCCCATTGTCTTCCAAAGGCAGTAAAGAAAGCAAAACTTTGCTTTGTGTTTAGAACTTAGTGACCCACTCAGCCTTCATTCCCTGAGTTTTGATGGTTCTTCATTGATAGTAAAAACCTTTTCTTCCAGCTCCACTTCTGACAGGGACAGAAATTAAGGAAGATTTCACTTGCACATACTATACACTTTTGCCTTCTGTTCAAAGCAGACCTATGCAAAACTTCAAACCTTTTAAGTGAACACTGTGTGTTCAGTAAGTTAGCCGAAATGTAATCTCAATCACCCTAAATATCAAGCTTGCCAAGTTTACGACATCGCTTTTTTGCACATTTAAAATAAATACAATGAATAAATTAGGAGTACGGTAACACTACGAGAATCCTTACTGTAGTCTTTTTCTTGTAATCCTGACTCCAATACTGCAAATTTTCAAACAATGACAGTAGAACCATAATTTCTGGTGGAAATTATGTAGTAGAACCAAATTTCATAATTTACCCAATCTCAGCCTGGTTTCATTTATTTAATCAGACATCTAAGTTTTCCCATCAGCACCACTAAGATCACAAAGAGAAGACTATCTTTGAATGCTTACTGCTACTTTACAGCAAAATATAGCTCATCATCTAATCTTCCTAGAGGTGTGGACCGTTTCATTGACATCCTTAATGATGCTGAAGGATTTTTATCGATGTAAAATGAGAGCTAGCAGACACTCAGTGAATTACTGCGATAACCGATCTGCAAAGGAATAACGTAGCTCCGTATCAGAAAAGAGAAGACTTATAAATAGTTAAAAAGGGAAGAAATAAAGTAATTCAGTGGTATGAATTATAAATACAAACCCCCTGGATATTAGATTTTGTATTTTTCTTTTTTGTATCGAGTTCAGATTCTTATACCAATTCTGTATCCAAGTTAAATCTGGTTGTATTAAGTTATATCTAGGACAGATAACTAATTTACCAGCTTCCAACAATAACAACCAGCGAATTCAGTTCTTTCATCGTAAGGACACGTTTTAAGACTTTCAGCAAATTGCAGCCTTGACCAGGCTCCAGCTGTTGTATCCACTGTCTTGCTTCACGTAGCCTGCAGGGGGGGGGAAGAAAAAGAAATATGTACCCTTAACATGCAGGCGCTAAACAAGATAGATCATGAAGATTGCTACAAACCACTGGAGCTGATACGGTATTTTATGCATGAACAGCCAGCTTGAAATCACTGACAGCACTTAAAATTCATTGCTTTTTTTCCCCTCTTACAAATCACTGTGGGCACAAGACGAAAAACAGTATTTATTATCTACAAGAGATTGCTCTAATTAAATGGAGACCTTGTTTGAAACACCTTTATGCTTCAGAGAAATTAACTTACTTACACATGAACATTGATGTTTTTTGGACTCTCCCACAGAGGTGAAATTTCTGCACTGAATGAAAGGCAGTACAATTGCTTCTTATAACGTAGCTGTTCATCTATTAAGCACTAATAAATAAAAAATTGTTAATGCATTACTATCCAAGCTGCTTCTACTAGGGTTATTATGTAAAAGAGTAAAAACAGTAATTTCCTAAAAATATTTTACAGCCATTTTTTCAGCTACCAGAGAAAAGCTTCCAAGAAAAAGTCATACAAATTCAAATATTTGGTAAGGAGTATAGAGACAAAACCTGCAAGCCTATGGTAATCCAGCAAATTTGTTAATGGGGCAAGAGGCAGCGAATATTTATTGTACCAGTATCAGTTCTTCTCTTCAATTGACAGCCACATGAAACAACATACTGATCTAGAATGGGCATATTCACCCACCAGGCAATGACTAAAAAAAGTTTAATACATATTCATGAATAGGGCTAAACAATAGTTTAGGTATTAAGGTTAAGCCAACCAGACTATGTGGAAATCGAGTTTTCTTGAAGGAGTTTTATTTAAAACACAAAAATGAAAAATGCAGATAATATAAACAGGGGTTAAACAATTCCTGAATGCAGGAAATTGTATGAAGTTTCAATGTTAGATAGTAAAACAGCTACATCATATCTTCCTTCCTTACTATAAAAATTTTATAAAAATTAAAAGCACAATAAAGGGCAGGTTTCTTTTGGGACTTCAGGAAGTGATTAACTCACCAAGGTTCTGACCAAAATTGTGAAGTGTGCCTTGCTGTGACAAAACATAAAGGCATAAAGAAACTATATTTACTATAAATAGCTCTATGTAGAACCTGGTTCTAACCAAGTTACAGCTGTTTCTGCTAGGCAAGTTTATTCCATAGAGAATGCCGGCAAAAGAATTAAGAAACTTCCAAATATTAATAAGGAAAGTATTATTATTACAGTACATACTGCAGTTTATTTGGATCTAGACGTTAATAAAGACTACACTTTCAAAGACATTTACAACATAATTTTCTACAACAGAAATTGTCTATTGTACTGTATATTATGAATTTAAGCAGATTTTTTTCTATTTAGTTCCTGGCTTGTAGTTATACAAAAGCTTGATTAGTATGTTATAATTGCCAAAGTCTGCTTTATTACAACTTACCAAAAGGTCCTTCTGAAAATCCAGTAGTCTAGGTCCGGAACTCATATGAGACACATCAACCATAAGTCCAACTTTCGTTCCCTTTATAAGGCCAAATACCTTAAAAGACAAAAGTAATTATAAATACTAAGCTTATATGAAGTTGGATAATTTTACTGTTTATTCTGTACAATTTTAAAATAAAATATTAGATTTTTCATTTTAAACTTTTTATCCCAAAGATGACACAGTGACAAAGCCAAAAAGTAAAAAATAAAAATAAAAAGAGGCCTGCTGGCTCCCAGTTTATCCTTACCACTGAATCATACTCCCTCCTTCCCACGACAACCTATTTGTTATTTGAGAGGATAAAAAGTAACTTTTTTAATAAAGTCTACATCATGTCCTTCAGGTTAAATGAAGCAACTTTGTGGAAGCTAGATTTTGGAATGCTGCTTCTTTCTCTATCCCCTTTGAGAGGGAGTTACATCCCTTTCCCGTTCCTGAGCATGAGCACTGCTAGGGACAATAACTGAGTATTCAGCTGTGCAAGAGGGCACAACGGACTACAAGACAGTTCCACTCCAGTAAGAGATTAAGCTCAGCATTGTCCTGATTATTAAGACTGCTAAGAGAAAGAAAAAGACAAGGTTTAGAAAGCAGAAAACTGCATACAAATAAAAGATCAAGAAAAACAATCCATTGTCAAGGTAAGTATCACTGCATATGTAACTCACAGTAAATAATGAAAATACACAACCTTTCTGGAAGCCACTTTTCACTAGTATTCAAAAGTTAATTTATCTTTAATGCCGTACACAGTTCTAAAAATATACTGCAAAGTTAAAGTTACCTTTCTGCTGTCCTGCAACAGCCACTGAATTCGTTGCTGGTAAAGTTCAATCGCTCTGACAAAAGGCATAGCACACGTTTAGCTAAGGCATTTGCTTGCATTGTGTATCACTGTAACAATCAACCTCTTGTCTTCATCACATCATTTTTCTCACGGATGCAAAATCTTTGAGAAACAGGATTTAAAAACACTGTTTTCAGTGTTCTCATACAGCTGCTGGTTGCAGGGTTAACCATTTAAATACTTCTTCCCCTAAAGCTGTTTGACTGATTAGATATGCGGCTATCTGAAAATGTGGATCACTGAAATGTTTTCTAATCAGTTGCTGGCTTAATCTGTTCAGAGAGAGGGGTATTCACCATACGCATATGTGAACAACAGAAGCTCAGGCAAAACTGAGTTTAGCTCATCAGATGCAGGTCATTGCCAGGAGATGTATTTAATACAAACTGCACTATGACTTAAGACTCTCATGAAATATAACTTCATGATTGAAAGGCAGCCCACTCACTGACGTGCCAGACTAAACGCAGCACAACTTTCAACAACTTCATTTCAAAATAGGTATAACCTGAGGTAAAACTAAGTGCTCTCTGTCCTCTAAAATTGTTTTACTTCAACCAACTTATTTTTACTACCATGTGCAAAGATTTTACAATTTGGCAGACAGAAAGTTTAAATAAACATTTTGAAGGGGGAAAAACTTCTTGCTTTTTCAAAACACAAAAGCTACTTCTTTTTTAAACCAGATTTGCAGAACAGTTTGCTTTGATGGTGCAGGGCCCAAGTACTGCAGGTGGACCTTCTGGAGATTCTGGATCTTCGTGACTGACACTGAGGTACGCTAAAGTAGCAGCACTTCTCGGAACAGTCTAACAAGTATTGTGAAGACCAGCAAAACCATTATGATTACTCTACAGCTTATTGAACCTATTCATTAAATGCTTTCCTAAAGTTAAGTTTCCTTGATTTTATACATGTAAAATTCACCTAGAAAACTTTTAACTTCCACATATCATGACAAGATCCATGACTTGACACTAATCAAAGTTACAGTAAACATAACCCACAAATATGCAGTATTACCTGCGAAAACCCAACCATTCACTAGCTGCCTTTCTAAAATGAGATAACTGCTGCAGTTCAAAACCTGGTTCATTAAAAAAATAAAAAACCCTCAGCTATCGTGACATACAATTATCACCTACCCTAAACTTCAGTAAAAAAGGATTCAATGCTGAGATACTCTGAAGTTCCCAGAGATAACAAATTAAGATTTATGGCAGTACCTGTAATGACAGAGTGTGGGGATATAGAATCAGTTACAGATCAAAATCATAAACAAGATGAATACTTACTCAGAAAGTCTGGACTCAAAATCAGTAACAGCTTCTTCTGTAAACTCCATCTCTTCAACACCGTTTCCTGAATTCCTGCAACACTATGCATAATTAGCAACAGAGATGCACACAAATTAGGACTGACTAAAGACAGGGCAGTGTTGCACTTACAAAAAAATATTGCCTTCATTTATCAGATGCTTTAATGTCAATTGTAAGGATTCTAAACTGTAGTTTCTTAGCCATTCTTCTGTGGTTTGCACCTTTTTAGACTGTATTTTCTTCATTTGTACTCTCTATAGATCAAATAACAAAGAATTATATGCAGTATGAGAAATGAAATGTGCTGTGACAAAAATATAAGTCCTAAGGATCGTAGGCAGCATATATCCAAGAAGGACATAATTTCTGGTACTGGCATACTCTTTTTGATGTGGGATGCAAAGGAAAAGAAAATTTCAGTATACCCTCAGATTGTGACCTAAAGGAAGGGGAAGGAAAGCTTAGTTTGGAGGAGACAGGAAGGAAGACAAGAAATAGGAGAATTTAGTAAAAGAAACAAAAGAGATTTAGCAGCGACTTACCAGAGAGGAAGAAAAATTAACCATCTCTGAAGCCCACCTCATAGAGTTTGAAGGAGTATATATTGTCTTCTGCTTTTCTAAAGAAAAATGCAGTACTAACAGATGATCTACCTTTATTGTTTTGCCCGATTTGCTCACAGACTGATTCATCTCTGCAGAGAAACTACATGAAGTTTCATGACTTTAATGAAATTGTCTGTGTGCATATGTAAATATATGTAAGGAAACCTATCAGTTGCCTATTAGCTTATTTATTCCCCACTCTGCATTTATAGTGGGTATCTGCTACTTTTCTAGTTGCTTCATTTAGCAGGAAAACTTGCCTACCAGCAGACCTTGCGTCTTGTTGACATATGTTACCGGCAATCCATTAGCTGGTACCAGGTCAGATACAGTAAAATCTTGCCATGGTGGACGATCACCCTGTACACTGGATTTTGTGGTCACTCTACAAGACAATGAATTTTATGGGATGACTCATTACCCATAATATTTCCGTATTATCATAAAGTCTATACACAGTTTTTTCTGTGGGAACTGTTTTATACTTTGACATTTGTTTACACATTCCATTTGATGTACGATAAATGTTTTGAAGGGACATAGCAAATAGTTTATATGAGCTACAGTTATTTACTCTGTATCTACATATAAAGTTCCAGTAAGACTTTGTAACAGTAACCTTACCCAACTGTTTCCAAGAACTGATCATCACCCAACAACTGTGCCATTTTCTCCATACGCGCATCCATTATATGAATAGACTTAGCCTTGGTAAAAAAAAGCAAAAAGACAAAGTATTAGACTAAAAAGCTTAAAACCTCGGGAATATACACTATTAAGAAAGGTATTAACATTGCCAGCAATTATATGATAATTACATTGCATGTAGGACAACAGCAAATTGAAAAATAACTGCAAAGAGAAGTTACAATTATCCATCTATATAAAACGCATTTAGGAACTATTCTGCAAGTTATTTGTTAAGGGATTTTATGTAGTTAATGACATGTACGCACAGCTGCCGGAAGACTCCACACAGCTCCACCAGAAAGTAAGATGAACCAAAGCAAAACGCGGAGCCGGGGGTGGGGGGCAGCAGGAGACAGCCGGGCCGTGAGACGCGGGCTGGAGGCGGGTAGGTGAGCTGCCCCTCGGGTTTAGGCAACAAACCACAGCAAAACCGATCATAAAATCCTGCTTTTCACTTCGCTGGGCTTCCGCGCCTCAGTCCGTCCCCAGCGCCCCTCGTCCTTCTGCTCAGCAGCGGTGTCCGAGGAGCCCTCCCGCCGCGCCGTCCCGTCCCCCGGGACTCGCCTCACCGGGGAAGGCCCCTCACCTCCCCCGATCCCGCGCCGTCCCGTCCCCACAGGCTCTCCTCACCGGGGGAAGGGCTCCCCCGTTTCCCGTCCTCCCCCCTCCCGAGCCTGGGCACGTCCCGAAAGCTCGGGCTGCCACCGCACCTGTGAAAGGGATCCCCCAAGCCCCCTCAGCATCGCCAGACCACGGCACCTCCCGGCACTCACCGCCCTCACCCCGGGCGGGCCCGGCGGCTGCACCGCCGTGTTACGGCGTTGCCGGTGGAGACGGGCCGCCCGCTGGCGGGAGAAGCCGGCGCCGCTTCCCGCCGACAGAGGGCGCGGGCGGGGCGGCAGGCGCGCGCGGGGCCGCCGCTGGGGCGGAGAGGGACGGAAAAGGCCGTGGGTCAGTGGGGTCACCGGGCCTGTCCCCGCCGCCCCACCGGGGAACCCCCCCACAGGGCACCCAACCGGCTCAGCCGAGCCTGGCTGCCAACAGTACCGAGTGTAAGCGAGAGCCTCTCCCTGAACAGGGAGTTTTTTCTGCTTCACCCCAAGCCAGGACAATATTTTTTTAAGTGGTAATCCATTTAATCTAAGCCTAAATCCGCTGTATACACGGTGTTGCTATTACTGAAATAACTAACCTGGGGGGCTGAGAAATCTGAGAAGCTCTCCCCCTCCTTCTGCCACTGTGTTCCAGTTACAAAAATCTTCTATTTACAAGAGTGATATTTCTGAAAAAAAAAGATTTTTTTTTTCCCCAACATAATTTATGATCTAAGTTTTAGTGAATACTTCAGTTTAGGATGCAGCAGTGATAACACCAAAAATTTAGCCACACATCCAGCAGCTGAACCTTGCATTTTATTTCCACCAACATGACTGGGGACCTGTCACGGATGGAAATATTTGACATGGTTATGATTTAGTAGCAATTTCAAATTTACTAGTGATTCAAGGTAGATCAAGAGTTAAGTTTTAGCAGCACTTAATCATTAACCGATTTAAGGATTTCCTAGATGATTGAACAAAATAATTGAACAGTGACCTAGTTACAGATTCAAAGATGACAAGATTCACACTAACTTACTGTAAGGTTATCCTAAATCAATACATATACATATAAGTACAAACTTAGAAGCACACAAGACTTAAGGGGTCACACACACACCTACACCCAAGTTTTAACTATTAGGACTAAAGGTCCCTTCACAACAGGCAACTTCAATGAGTTGATGGGTCCCCCTTTTACACGTGCACAGACAAATACTAGGATCCAGTAAAATATAAGAACATCCACATTCATCACAGCTAACATGCACATAAAGAGGAGGATGAAAGAGAGGCCAGTCTATGGTTACAGTTTCCCTCTTTGAGTTTAGAGCAAATATTCCCAATGTGTTGGCATACCTTAGCATGCGATAACTGGGACTGGAGGGGAGTTGACTCGCCCTGGCCTTCCAGTCCCCGAGCTGTTTGCCTGAGTGGCTCCTGACCTAGGGGAGGTGCTGGCCACAGCCATCCAAGAGAGCTCAAAGGGTCTCGCTAGAATCATAACTTACAGGGTCTGAGATAATTGACTTTCATCAGGTGTTTTTCCGCTCCAGCCCAACATGGACGACGGAATATTCTGGTACTGTTCACCAGTTGTGAGAGTCTGGATGTTGCTAGATTTACAGGTTCTGGTGTCACCCCCTGTCGGAAAGTAACGGAAGATTGGCGAGGAGGACTCTAAACACGCTCAAGTGACTTGCATGTGGGGTGCTGGAAAACACATCTATCAAACTAATTGTTGTTTAGTTTTGTGTGTTCAACAAGTAGAACATCTGCACTTGGATAACGTTGGCCTGGGATGGACTTAGGGGCCTTATCGATCAGGGACCTTATTGACCATGCCTGGGATTCCTGCCCTGCTGTTGAAGAGATCAAAGTGCAGCGGGAAACTCTGCCTGTGGGAATCCTTGAAATACTGTCTAGAACAGCAAGCGTGAGCTCTTGCTCTCTCACCCCCTTGCTAACAAGGACTCTCTTGCTAATCAAGAGTCTCTCTCGCCCCACAGTGCCTGCGTCCCCTGCTTGCCTGCCTCTGCCCTGGGGCTTCTTCAGAGATTCCCCAATCCATGAGGTATTGCAATTAAATTTGTTCTTTGCCTTTAATCTATGGTTTTGTGCTTGTTCCTGTGTCCTGCCTGTATCAGCTCACACCCCTGCCTTTGGGCCCAGCAGATGTACCAGGCTGTAGGCAGTGATAGTCCCCCACCATGGAGAGGCAGGAGCCAGGTGGTTAAGGGTGTGCCTCAGCGCTCTGGTCCTTTATCTCTCACAGATGATGCCTGACATCCCCGAGGTTAGGATGCGGCCCAGGGATGGGGAATCATACCAAGAACCGAGTAGCCAAAGAGGGACCTGGGGGTGCACCACCACAGGACCACAGACTGCTCGTGCAGATGAAGACTTAAATTAGAAACCAAGTCATATTTAAACCATTACTTCTAACTAGGTGCCTGGCTGCATTTGCAGATTAGTATACTTTAAAAAATTTAGTGATCCGTAAACACTCCCTTCTACCTGTGAGTGAGCTGACTGGGAAAAAAAATGGCTTATAGAACACACCAGTGACAAGTTTGTTCAAAAATGTCAAAAGAAAAAATACTAATTCAGCAAATAGTTTTTTTGTATTAAAATACCTTGGGAGGGGGAGAGGGAAGAGGTAGAGGAGAGGGACAGGGACCCATTAGGTTCTGAATGGCACACAGTTTAAAGAGAATTGTGCAAATTGTCTGATTTTCAAACACTTAAGCTTATTTGATAAGTGATTATTTTGGGAACTGCTGACTATATTTTAACAACCACCTCACTCTAAAATACACTCACTAACATTTTAGAAAAAATGTCTATTCAGTAATGTAATGCAGTTCTTCTAAGAAGCTCAACGGAACAGCACTTGAAACAAATTTTTTTTGTTTTCATCATGGATCTCAGGTAAACCAGGTATTAACTGGAAAATAAATACTAATAGTGCAGGCAGCTTTCCTGGGACAGGAAATGAAGATGTCTGTGGATTCAGAGCTTTATCCTTGTGTTGAAAAATAAAACTACTTTTAGTGAGGAATATTTACTCCCAATTTGGGTGCCCTTTGAATCCACATGTAACATAACTTCAGTAAACAAGGCATATATTATTTAAACAATTACATTGTTTGGTTTTTTTTTTTTGAGAGGATGATTAATACTCAAATGAAAATAAGTTCATCCATCTTTGCAGTGGAATAGCGTTTGCATTACTTTAAGCATTGCATTTTAAATGTGCTAATGAAATGCTTACCTATGGTAAAATACTGTGCTTGAACATGTATGAGTGCTAATGTAACAATGCAATAGAAAAAGACTTTCTGTACAACAGTTGCTAATAATTTAAAGAGTGTCATTTTCCAAAAATTAGGATTTTAACTTTAAGGTGTGACATGATCTCGCCTTCTACCCTCATATACGAATAAACTACCATAAAAAGAATTTTAGCTTGACTTAAAATTGCACCTATAAAGGCATAGGATCGTTTGTACCTATTACAAAAACTGTTAAAATCGAGGGCTGCTACAAAGAATGAGGTAAACTGAAGACTCTAGGCTACGCGGCCTTCAGAGAAATGGCTTTTTTGTATTGAATTCTGGTTTTGCACACCACAGTGTTTTGCAAAGAGTTCCAAGTTCTTTTCCATGAACCATTTGTGTGTATGCACATATATATACATATATGTGTATATAGATACATATACACACAGTGTATACTGCATCGGCAATATATATATTTATATAAATATAAGGAAGAAATCTCTCTCTAAAATGTTCCTTCATGTTTTCCTAGAGCTTATAGGGGAGGAGGGGATGTGTGCCTTCTTGCTATAGCATATATTTAGAGAACACGTTTTAATCGATTGGCTTCTTGCTGCAGTAATGCACAATTGATCCACATTCGTGCCAAAGGCTTTGCCCATCAGAAGGAAGATGTAAAATACTAGTCCCCTAAATAGCAAGGCCAGCCTCACTTGAATTCCTCAGCAACCCTCTGGTCTACCACAAAGTTCATAAATACTTTGACTTCCAAATTGTTAGATGTTAAAAACAGGAACAGTACAGTAACATGGGGCTTTTCAGTGTAAAGTATACTTCACTAATTCTATCCCAGTGCAGACCTGACTGCATTAACTATGCTCAGGAGATTAGTCAATGTTGTCTGTATTTGGTTATGGGAAAGGTTCTCCTTTCTTTTCCATCCAAAGTGTATAGTGAGAACAAGGATTCCTCTTTTCATTAAGTGTTTGATCTAGGCATCTTCCTGAGAATTAATTTCCGATGTCTTGCTCTTTTCCAAAATAAAGTCCTGCAGTTCAGACGTTCATCAGCCAGGTAATCAAACTTTGCCAGCAAACAGAAGTCCCGTTGTTGTAAAGAAAATGGGTAAGACAAACAATATATGCAAAGACCCAACCACTGTGTTATTTGGTAATTTATATGACTGACCTCTGACTTCAGTAATGTAAAATCCTACTGGAAATACTAGGGCTGCCATACAGAACAAAATCACTGCAAGGAAAAAAACAGTCACTGCTGTGTTAAAGTATTTGCCCATTTGTAGAGCCGTCCAGAAAAACAAGCAAAGTATTCTGACCGAATTGAAGAGCTAAGATATGCCAGTACCTACCTTGCTTGAAATGACCGAGTAGGCTTTACCTTGCTTTTAAAACATCCCTCATCTACTCCCAAGAACGACTAGAAGACCCCATCTTTGACTGTAATTTCAGTCCTGCTCACAAGATCATGAACTGTCTTTACAGAATAAATATTTAGTGGATGTACTTCTACCAGCACCATAAGTTTAGTCACAGAGTTCATTACTTTTCCAGTTATTTTAGAGTGACGATGCAGCAGAGGAACAGGTGAGCGGGGGTTATGGGTCACGCGGGGTTTCCACAAACAAGGCGGGTCACAGCCCAAAAATATCTGAAAATTCACAGGGGGTTTAAAAAATACTACAACCTGTAAATATGAGTTTGAGGCATTGAAATAGAGAAAAAATATCTAATTTTTATATTTATTGAAAAATAATATTAATTTTTGTATATAAAAGGAGCTCAAAATAAAAACGTTGATCTACTATAGTATATAAAGGATTTTGGAATATAAGATTAGAAAAACATTTAAAAAAGGACTAAAGTGTCAAAGTATGTCTAAACAGATAGTCTAGACAGTCTACGTAAGTGTTGTCTAAATAGAAATTCTATATGTGTAAACAGAGAATATATATTCCCTAAATATATATGTGTAAATAGATTTACAAGTGTGTCTATGCTATATAAGGTTTCTAAAATGCAAACAAATCCTATTTATAGTAAGGATTTAAAAACCCGCCCCCCTCCCCTCTAATCTCTCTTCAAGATGTAAAACGGTTTTCGAAAGCTGTCCCATCCCCCTTCTCCTTTCCCCCCTTCCTTCCTCCTAATTTGGGGCCAATTACACCCAAAGGGGGAATTTCCCTCATGGGGCCGTGCACACACAGCGGGAGCATCCACGGCGCACACACACCTCAAAACCCTGATTCTGGGTCTGTACTGGGGGGGGGGGGGGGGGGGAATTGTGAGGAAAATACATTTGTCAGTTTGGAGCTCCTGATAAAGCTAAATCCACCCTAACTTGTGCAGCTGGAAAGCAAAATCCCCTCTATTTTCATGCACAAAACCAAAAGTTGCCACTTTTTACGTTGTGGAAAAGCGCTGAAAAAAATAGTAGTATTTAATATTATGGAAAAGTGGAAAAAAACCCCCAAGTTGCAAGAAAATACAGCCCTTGCCCCGGCCCCACCTCCTGAGGAAGCCGCTCCTCAGTCTTTCAAACGCCGAGCTCTATGGCCGCGCGGTCCTCCAGCGCGCAGGAAGTGCCCGTCAGTCCTCCGGACGTCGATCTCTATGGTTCCGCGATCCTCCAGGCGACCGGAACTGTGAAATTTTCATTTGACGGCTATCTCTGTCCAGCTCCCTTTTAAATTTTTTTTTTCCTTGCCTATGTTTCTTTTCCCCTATGACTTGTTTTATCTCTGTCTTTTTGTCCTGCTGGTCCCTTCCACCTTTCTCCCCGTCTGTCTTATTTTTTCCTCCATCTCTCTGTCACTGTTTTGTGTGCAGTCTCTCCTCTCTCCCCACGGCTGTCCTGCTCCCCGCCGCTCTCCTGTTCTCAGCGTCCCATTTTCTGGCTTCCTGTCCCACTCCACTATGTCCCTCTGTCCTTCCTCCTCTTTTTCTCCCTCTGAGCTGCTGTATTTTGCCACTGAGCCTTGTAGCCAACTTACTGCACGTTAATGAATAATTATTTCCTGCCTCCTCTGTGCCCCTGCGTGTGTTTGCAGCCCCTTGGTACAGAGCTCTTGACTGAGGACAGGAATAGGGCAGGAGATGATGTGCTGTGGGGCTGCGGTAATGGCCCCTGTTCCCAACGGGCTCCAGCTGGGGCTCAGGCAGCCCAGGTGGTGCCCATGAGGTGAGGATGGTCTGGGACAAGGGACAAAAGGCTGCAGGTGGAGATAGGCTGGGGCAGGTTTAGGGACAGCCAGTGAGGCTGGCTCTCTGCTGTGTTGAGGGTCTCTGGCTGGGTAGTGGGCTGCCTAGGTGTGCCTGCCTGCTGGAGCTGGCTGAGGAATAAAGCCAAGGGGGTTCCACAGGCAGCTGAACAGACAGTGGTGAGGAAGGATCCCTTCCAGCCATCCCTGACAGAA
This sequence comes from Numenius arquata, assembly GCF_964106895.1. Classification (NCBI taxonomy): domain Eukaryota; kingdom Metazoa; phylum Chordata; class Aves; order Charadriiformes; family Scolopacidae; genus Numenius; species Numenius arquata. The sequence continues at coordinate 39,539 of NC_133589.1, read as the reverse complement.
CCCACCACCAGCACACAGCACTGGGAACTCGGTGCCTCCGTTGGCCACACCTGTGAACCACCATGCCTCTGGGCAGCCTGATGGGAGAGGAACGTTGAGACACGTGCTGCCTGCTTCTGGGTGGGTGACAGTCAGGCCACCAGTACCATGGAGGAGGAAGGGGCAGAGCAAGAAGCCTCTGGGCAGTGAAGGTCTCCTGCCTGCACCAGGAGCTGTAGTGAGTCACGTGTCCCCTCGTGTGCATCCGGGCCTGTCCCTGCCTGTGTCCTTGCCTGTCCTGGCCTCTGGCTCCCCAAAGCTTGTTCTTCTGACAACACAGCCCTGTACTTTGTCGCCTTCTCCATTTCCTATCTGTGCCTACCCCTTCCCAGCTTCCCACCTTGTGTTATTTCATTCTTTCCATGCTGCCTTCCTCATCATTGCTTGTGAGAATTGCATTTGGAGGTCTGTATTGCCGATTAATGGGGTCAACAGAAAGGATATAGACACCAACAGAAAAAATAGGCTTATTTTATTATCTATTTCAAGGTAATACAAAAATAAGGTAATGTATTGAATTAAAACAATAATCTTATTATACTCTAGCATTAAGCAGCAAAGAGAATAAGCAGGGTAATGCACCTAATAATGAAATAATATAGCAAGGGTAAAACAAAGCAAGGTAATGCACCTAATCATTACTACATAAGGTTAACTATAGTGATTAAGAAAGATACATCACCAATTGCCCTAATACTTTACCATCATCCGGATTTGCAGTCGTGGGGGAGCCCTGGTTGCAGCGAGGATTTGGAGAGCCTTTCCTGGCAATTGGAGGGGTCATACGCAGTGCGTCCACTCGTAGGTGAGGTCTCCAAAGTTGCTGCAAGAGGGTCCAGCTTTTATACAGTTGAACAAACAATAAACATCTTTCAAAACTTCAAATGTGGGAACACCTGGTATCACCCTCCTTGTTGGATTCTGCCCAAAGCCTGGCCAGGGCTTAAAGAGGAACCCAAGGGAGTTTTTCTTTCTTGGCTTTGACCACATATCTTTCAACAAGTAACATGCCTCTAAATAAAGAACTTAGCAAGGCCACATGCCTGGTTTCATGGCCTTGCAGCATGCCTCTAAATAAAGATTGTTCTGCTGGTTACCATTGCACAATAAGCATTACAGCAAAGCTTCATAGAGTAGCATCTATATATATATATTTTCATAATAAAATAGATCAGTAATATATTGCATATATGATTAAATTGCATATATGATTAATAATATGCATATTAGATATATTGTTGGGTTGTGAGATTCATCTAGAGGTCAACTTCAGTTTGAGGCCTATTGTTCAGGCCTTGGTACTTCAAGGTCTCCCTCTACCCAGCAACCTGTCTCTATTTCCAGTGACTCCCTCTGCTCTGCACCCATCCTTCTTCCAGTGTCCTCTCCACTGGCTGTTGATCTGGCTTCATGTCCTGATATTTATCTTCCTATCTACCTGTATGGCCAGTACCCCACTTCTTTCTAAACTTTCTGTGTCTCCATTTACCCAGTTCCCTATCTATGTGTTCTTGCCTGTCCTCTACTTCATCACTTTTTAAATTTTGTTCCAATGTCTTCATTCATTTAGTTTGCTTGACCCTATTTCTCTCCCCTGCCTTTTCTTAATCCGTTTGCTTTGTAAATTTTCTTACTATGTCAACTTTTATCCAGTTTGCTGTGCCTATTTTTTAATTTTTTTTGTCTCTTACCCCATCACTTAAAAATTCTGTCTACTTTTATGAAGTTGCTAATCCTGATTTTTTTAATTGTTTTGTGTTAATCATGTACCCTGTTGCTTTTAAAAAATTTTATTTAGTTCTCTGTCCTTGTATTTTATTTTTCCCTTTCTTTCCCTAATTGCTTTTGCTTTTAAAATGTTCTTTCTGTCCACTTTTATCTCTTTTGCTGTATTTTTTTAAAAATTTTTTTCTTCTTTCATTAATGCCAACGCTTTTTAAAATTTACTTTCTACGCTTCTGTTTCAGATCACTCTATTTTCTGATTTTTTTTTCCCCTTTGTTTCCCTAATCCCTGCCACTTTTAAAATTTTCTACTTTTATCTTGTTTGCTGTCTTCGTTACTTAGCTTTTAATTATTGCTTGTCTTTCCTTAGTGCCATCACTTTTAAAATTTTTTTCCTTCACCTGTTTGAGGTCCCCATCCCTATTTTTTAATATTTCTCTTTATTTCCCCTACTATAATTTCCCTTAATAGGACCAACGGTGAGATTATCTAGCAGGAATTAGTGTGAGCATCTTGCATGGATCTGTATATGGAGTTTTAGCATTTTTCAATAAAACAGCAGTAATGTAAGGCATAGTGTCTTTCAGGGTATGGGATGGCTCATTGCCTTTCCCCATTGCTCACAGAGAACCATGGTGTTCCTCGAAGCTTTTGCAGCTTGCAACACCCCCTCATAGATTGTGTCAGGGCATCACTTATTTTCGGGGTCTGTATCAGAGCCCAGAGCCTGTGGGAAGGCAGAAAACAGGAGGTGCCTGCAGAGTGCAGGACACGGCTCGGAAGAGCAGCTCCCAAGGAGCAGCTGATGCAGGAGCTTCAGGGTTGCAAACACAGGATTGGAAGTGTCAGGAAGAAGTGGGGTTCCTTCCCTGAGAGTTCAGGAGAAGAGCAGAGGTTTCTAAAGCTTTGGAATTGGAGGATGGCTAGGAAAGGGAGGCAGGTTCATCAGTCTTTCTCATATCGGTTTAGCAGTTGGATTTAGGTGTCGATGAGGTCTGGTGTGGTGTTCGAGTCTTTTGCATTTGAGGTATGCCAGGTAGTATCGAGGACGAGCATGGAACTGGTGATCGTTCACAAGCACAATGGTAATTTTGTTTTTCTTGGTCTTTTAGGTACCATAAATAATTGTTGCTGCAGCCTCTGATTCTGGGATTGGCGTGGAGCAGGTGAGCGGAATGCCCCGGAGCTTCTCCGATTGAGGGTGTTGTGGAAGAGGTAGGCATTTACAGTCATGATGCACACTGCTGGGGCTGTGATTTCTTCTCTTTTTTGCAGATGAGGAGGAAGCTGGTGACTGCAGGAATTATGAGTTAGCTGTTTGTTGTGGTTTTTTTTGCCAAGGATGAATTCAGACCCCTGGCTCTCTGAAAGCTAAGTTGAGGGGCCGGCACTGGAAAGGGGCCAAGGTAGAGAGTTGCAGAAAGGGGTATAAAAGTTAGGGAAGGGCAGAGGGCTGTTCAGGAGCAGTCCCTATGGGCAGGTAAAGGAAGCAGGTTTACTCTTAAGCACAACACCAATGTGTCGCAGGCAGGGCAGTTCCAGCCCGTGTCTGTTGTGTTGTGTGATCCGTCTTCTGTGTCTTAGACCTTTTTTGGGTCTTGCTTGGGTCTTGTCCTCTTTATGCTTAAGGGGCATGGCATGAACCTTGGGCACCATCCTAGAGCCTCAAATGCCTGTTCTCGTTGGCATAGCCCGAGTTGGATGCTGCTTTTCTTGTGTTCCAAACTTAATGTGTGGATTGGTCTCGTGTCACAGAATTTTCGGGATGGTCCTGTTTGAAGGATGATGGAGCTGGACTCTTTTCAGTGGTTTCCAGCGATAGGACAAGGGGCAACAGGCACAATCTGGAACACAGGAAGTTCCATTTAAATATGAGGAGAAACTTCTGTACGGTTAGGGTGACAGAGCACTGGAACAGGCTGCCCAGGGAGGTCGTGGAGTCCCCTACTCTGGAGATTTTCAAGACCTGCCTTGATGCAGTCCTGAGTAATGTGCTCTAGGCAATCCTGCTTCAGCAGGGGAGTTAGACTAGATGATCTCTAGAGGTCCCTTTCAACTCTGATGATTCCTTGAGCAGCTCTGCTTTCCAGCCATCTGTTTCTAGGGGATGCAACTTCATCCCCGCATACTTACGTTCTTAGGTCTTGAAGCCAGAATTCCTGCATATACATCATCTCTGTTTTGAGAGTCGATTCTTGTGCAGGGCCATTACATTGTACTCGCTTTCTGGGGTATCCCTAGAACATCCTCATGTCATCATCACGGTCTTCTTGCCTGATGGCGTCTTCCAGCCAGGTGTCATTCTTCTGGCTGAGAGTTTTCTCTCACCTTTGAGGTGTGTTGTTTGTCATGTTGTGTGTAGCGTCGGTCTGTGATTGTATGTGTTTGGCTTGGAGCCGCCCTGCCCAGGGGTGCAGAGTCAGGGGTCAGTGGAATAGTGGTAAGAGTCTGTGGTTAATACGTGGATCTGCCCAGACTGTTGAGGCAAAGGTGGTACTGTCATCTCCGATTGAGTAGCCATCAGTGGGTAGTGGGGACAGGTTTTTCATTAATATTCGATGGGGAAGATCTGAGCTATGTGGGAGGGGCTGTTCAGCAGTGGGGAAGCGGATTGGATCACCGAGATGGATGTTGCGGCTGCTTTGTGCACTGCTTAAAGTTTGTGGGCTTTTAATGGCAGGCTGTAGTTAGATTCTAGATGGTATTCCTACATAGAAACAAGAGCTTTTGCATTATGAACCTATCCCTCTGTATCCATGTGATTAGTTTGATGTTTTTTAAGATGCAAAGGGACAAGCTGTGCAGGGCAGCGTAGCAGAGCGGAGCACTGTAAGTAGGTGGGTCAGTGTGTAGCATTAGAAGGAAGATGTGACTGGTAGCTCCATGACTGCTTTATGGGTTTTGATTTTTCTATTTGCAGCTTTGAATCGATGAGTGATGTGGGATATGAGCACCAGGGCTGACTCAAGCAAGGTGAGCAGTGATTGCTGGGCTGAAGTATCCTTTCTTTTCCAGGTGGTGTTTTGCTGTTGGAGTTTAAGCAACCCATGTTATTTGGGTTTGACAGGTGGTGTGCAAGCCTGAAGCTGGCAACCCAAACTCACATAGGATGGGCCCTTTAGCTGTCAAGGTAAAGGGGCAGGAGATGGGAACTGGTACGCACAGGCTGCGGTTTCGGGCAGTATCTCAGCACGTGTCATTTTGCTTGTGTTTTTGCAGGTGCCGCAGATGGGCTCGGAGGGGTGATGCCACACGCTGACGAGCGGTTCGAGCTGGTGAGGCTGTTGTGGGCAGGGTTGGTGTCTAATAGCAAAGTATTAGATGGCAGCTCAGTGAAGTGTTTCTGGTTTTGCAGGCGCTGTGCGGGCTGCCTTTGGAACAGGATGAGCGTTTGAGGTGAGCTCAGGGTAGTAGAGAGGAGGTGCCTGGGGCTGGACATTTCTTGCACGTTCAATGGTATTTTTGTGTCTCTTTGTTTTTTAGGCACCACAAGCAGTGACTGCTGATGAGCCCAACTCTGGAGTCCATGAGGAGCAGGTGAGCAGAATGCCACGGCGCATCTGAGGAGGGGGATGTTGCGGGAAAGGTCCGTGTTGACCCATGTGGTGCTCACTGTTTTGTGCGGAATGGGTTGTTCCTTCTTTCATTTTTTTTCTTTCTTTTTCCCAGATGATGTGTAGGAGCCTAGGGACTGCAGGATTGATCCTGTTAGCTGGCTGTGGTTTTTCTTGTGCAGGATGGCTTCAGACCCCGGGTCCTCTGAAAGCTAAGTTGAGGATCTGGTGCTGGTGATTGTGCGGGGGAGGGAAGGGACAAGGTTGGGAGTTGCAGGGAGGGGTTTTAAACTCAGAGTGGGGCAGAGGGCTGTCCCGGAGCAGTGCCCTCTGGGTAGATAAGGGGGGCGGGTTACAGTTCAGCAGGGAGCCATTGTGTGCTGGGCAAGGCAGTTCCGGTCGGTGTCTGTTGTGTAGCTTGTGTGGTCTGTCTTCTGTGTCCTCAGGTCTTGATGTCCTCGTTGCTCTTTGTGCTCAAGGGGCACAGCACGCGCCTCGGGCACCAGCTGTAGGGTCTCAAACGCCTGCCCCCATCTGCATCTTGCCCAATGGGCACGTCTTTTCTTGCATAACAACCTTAAAGCATGGATCGGACTTGCATCTTGGATGTTTCTGGATGCTCCTCTCTTTGCGGCATCGTTCCCAGCTGCGTGAGCAGCTCTGTTCTCTAGCCATCTGTTTTCAGGGTCTGGGATTTTTTCCCTGCATCCTTACGATCTCAGGTCTTGAAGCCAGGCTTCTTGTGCGTACATCCTCTCTTTTTTGACAGGAACTTCTTGTAACGGGCCATTACATTGGAGTCTCTTGTGGCATCACCGTAGAGCCTCCTCATGTCAGCGCTGCAGCCCTGCAGGTCTTCTTGCACAAGGTTGTCTGTGGTCTGGAAGTCATTCCTCTTGTCAGAATGTTGTCTGATCTTGGAGTCGCATTGTCTATTGTGTTGTGTGGTGTTGGGCTGCACAGGGGTGTGTTTGGCGTGGAGCTGCCCTGCCTGGCGGTGTAGAGTCAGCGGTAGGTGCAATAACTATAAGAGTCTACGTTGTATTGTGGGTGAAGTTCTAAGTGTCCTTTGGTCTCTTGTACAGGTGGTGCACAAGCCTTATAGTTGCAGCTAAAAAACACAGAGGGCAGGTGGGTGAGTGGCCAAGGCAAGGGAGTGGGAGACAGGAATAGCTGGGGGTGGCTGAGGTTTGGGGCAGTATCTCAGCATGTGCCTTTCGCTTTGTATCTTTCAGATGCTGCACACAGGCTCAGAGAATCCTCATGCTGATGAGCGGGCCAAGAAAGTGAGGTGGTTTTGGGCCATGTTGATGTCTAATGGTGAAGTATGATATGGCAGCTTTGCTTAGTATTTACCTTGTGGTTTTGCAGGGTCCTGCCTTTGGAATCTGATTAGCACTAGAGGTGAGCTGGGGCAGTAGCGAAGAGGAGTGTGGAGCCAGTGACTTCTCGTATGTGCAACAGTTATTTTGTTTCTTGATATCTCAAGTAACGACAGCCACAGCTTCTCACTCCAGAATGAGCAGGTGAGTGGAATCTTAATGAACTTTTGAGGTATGGGAAGTGTTGGAAGATGTTGGCATTGACTTCTATGAAGGTTCTTGCAGGTGTTGTTTGGGTTTTGTTTTTTAGATGTAGATGATGAAGAGGAATCTGGTGATTGCAGAAATGTCCCAGATAGCCGATATGTTATTTTTTTTTCAATGGGGAATTTAAGACCCCCAGTCCTCTTAAATCTAAGTTTAGAGACCAGGGCTGGGGAGGGGCTGGGAGTTGCAGAGAGGGATTTTGAAGTCTATGGGAGAGCGCTTTACAGCTGTGGTCCCCTTTGGGCAAGTGAAGGGAGCGGGTTACTTATCAGCACGAAGCCAGGTTGTGCCTGGCAGGCTGACTCCAGCCTGTGTCTGTTATTGTACAGTTTGTATGGTCTGTCTTCTCTGTCTTAGCCCTTCCTTGGGTCCTGATGTCATCTTTACGCTTAAGGAGCACAGTGTGTGCCTCGGGCACCATCCCTGTAGTATCAAAGGCCTGTACTCACCAGCATAGCCCCAATCGGGTGCTGCTTTTCTTGCATTACAAGCTTAAAGTGTGGATCAATTTTGTGTCTCGGAAATTTCTGGTTGGTTCTCAGTTTTCAAGTTGTTCCTGGTGGCGTAAGCAGCTCTGCTCCCTACCTGTCAGTTTTCAGGGACTGGGTCTTCTTCCCTGCGTCCTTAATTCTTAGGTCTTTAAGCCTGGCTTCTAGTGCATACATCATCTTAGCTTTGAGAGTCACTTCTTGTCTTGGGCCATGACGTTCTACACTTAGTTTCTTGGGTTTCCCTAGAGCCTCCTCACATCACCCTGATGCTCCCGCAGGTCTTCCTGCACGATGGCGTCTTCCAAGCAGGTGTTGTTCTTCTTGCTGAGAGTTTTCTCTCAACTTTGAGGCATGTTATTTGTTCTGTTGTGTGTAGTGTCGGTCTGTACATGTGTGTGTTTGGTTTGGAGCCGCCCTACCTAGGGGTCTAGAGTCAGGCATAGGTGGAACAGCAGTAAGAATCTGTGTTTAACATGTGGATCTGGTAGACTATTGGAGACTATTGAGCAGCCCCCGGTCAAATGACAACTGTGCGTTCTGGAGACGGAGAGCGCAACGGTGGGGGTTCGGAGCTGTGCCAGTTGAATTAGCGCCAAAGAAAAAGTCCAAGGCTTTTCTAGCGTGAGTATTTTTCTTGGCCATATCTAAACGTGTGCAGAGCTTTCCAGCGGCGGGGAAAGGGAAGGGAGGAGGCGCTTCCCCCCAGCGGGCGGAGGGTTTGTTACGCTGTTAGGCTGAGAAGGTGTTGCAAGGGGCACGGGTCAGTCTGAATAGGGACCTGAAGCGTCGGGATGGCTCCGGCTTTGGCAGGCCGTGCCGTCTTTGGAGCGGAGCTGTTTCCCCGCAATCCTCCTGTAGCTCAGCTCCTGTCCTGTCCCTCGGCCGGAGGGAATTCCTCTACTCTCTTTGGTGCTCTTTCGTTTGATGATGCTGATCTCCGGTTGGGGTTTGTTGTTTGTTTTGCAGGTGCCTCGTTGTCTGCGTCTCGTGCTGCTCGACAGATGCCCCGGCCCGGGTTTGCAGCCGGTGGTGGAGCCGCCTGAGGGGAAGGGGCCAGCCCTGGGTCTGGTCGTTCGGTGTATTTTTTGGGGCGAATTAAAAAAAAACGGGGTGTGTGTGTGGGGGGGTGTGTGTGAGATGATGTCATTTGGGGCAGCCGGATGTCAGCGGGGGAGCGACGGAGCGGCGGAGGAGCAGGTGAGTGGGGGTTAAGTGGGGTTTCCCCCAGAAGAGGGTGGGTAACGGCCCCCAAACGCCTGAAAATTTGGTGCGGGGCAGGTGGTTGGGGTTTTGGGCGGTGGTGTTTAAAAAATGTTAAAAGCTGTATATGCGGGGGTGAGGCATTGGAGTAGAGAACAATCTCTCATTTTTCTGTGTGTTGAAAAATAATATTCCCTTATGTATATAAAAGGAGTTCAAAATACCAACCCGTATCTCTGAGGATTCTGTATTATTTAATGGGAGTTTAGACGACGGAAAGATTTTTTAGAAGATTTATTTATAAAGAGAGATTGAAGCGTCAAAGCGGATGTCTGGACAGGTCGCTAGTCTAATTGGATGCCGTCTATCGCGCGTGTTAATCTGTAAGTCTAAACAGATATGACTCTTAGCAGATGTTCTATCGAAGTGTATCAGGAGCATCCGTTTTCCCTAAGTCTTACCCACGTGTCAGTCAGTGCGGAGGCGTAAACGCCTGTGCTGTAGATGGTTCCAGACTGCAAAGAGAGCCTATCGCTAGAAGGGATTTCCAAACTGGCCCTCCCCTCTGCTCTCTTTTGTGGGCGTCCAAGCGCTTTCAAAAGCGCTTTCAAAAGCACTTTAAGCAGGAGTGTTGATTCCCAGGAGGATAGGGAAGCTCTACAGAGAGACTTAGATTGGATCATTGGGCCAACATCAACGGTATGAGTTTCAACAAGGGCAAGTGCCAGGTTCTGCGCTTGGGCCACAATAACCCCGAGCAGCGCTACAGGCTTGGGGAAATGTGGCTGGAAAGCTGCCTGGAAGAAAGAGACCTGGGGGTTCTAATGGACAAGCGGCTGAACGTGAGCCGGCAGTGTGCCCAGGTGGCCACGAAAGCCAACGGCATCCTGGCTTGTATTAGAAACAGCGTGAGCAGCAGGAGTAGGGAGGTGATTGTGCCCCTGTACTCGGCACTGGTGAGGCCACGCCTGGAGTCTTGTGTCCGGTTTTGGGCACCTCAATCCAAGAGAGACGTCAAGGTGCTGGAGCGAGTGCAGAGGAGGGCAACGAAGCTGGTGAAGGGCCTGGAAAACAAATCCTATGAAGAGCGGTTGAAGGAGCTGGGACTGTTTAGTATGAGGAAGAGGAGGCTGAGGGGAGACCTCATCACTCTCTACAACTACTTGAAAGGACACTGTAGAGAGGTCGGTGCTGGCCTCTTGGCACAGGTAGTTAATGACAGAACGAGAGGGAACGGCTTCAAGCTCCAACAGGGTAGGTTTAGACTGGACGTTAGGAAAGAATGTTTCACAGAGGGAGCGGTCGGGCATTGGAATAGGCTACCCAGGGAGGTGGTTGAGTCACCATCCCTGGATGTGTTTAAGAACCGTTGAGATGTGGTGTTGGGGGATATGGTGTAGGGGAGAACTTTGTAGAGTAGGGTAGATGGTTGGACTCGATGATCCCAAGGGTCTCTTCCAACCTAGACGATTCTGTGATTCTATGAAAAGCAGCCCCTTCCCCCGTTTCCCCTCCCGCCCTGGGGAGGTGGATCGGTGCAGCGGGACAGGAGGAAAAAAACCCAGCCCCGTTTTCCTGCAGGGGCGCAAAGCTCCCCGATGTCTCTGTGGTGGATAAGGCGGCACCCCCGCCTGCCTTCCTGGACCCCGGCGGACTGGCTGCTGTCGCCCCCACGGCCCCCAGGGCCACGCGCAGAGCGCCGCGGCGTCCCTGGGGCTGGTTGCGGGGCGAACACCGGAGGTTTTGGCGCCGAGGCGACGGCTGTGGCTGCCCGGGCTGCGAGCGGGGACAGGGCAGAGAGCGGGAAGCCCTGCACGCCGGTAAGTGGTCACGGTCCCTGGGTGGAGGGAAGCGGGCTGAGAGCGGTCACCGCTCATCGCCCCGGTGAGGTCTCAGAGGGGGACAAGGAAGGGGGCACGGGCGCTGTCCGGCTGCCCGGTGCTTTCCGCCCGCTGCGGACCGGTCCGCAGCGATTTCTGCGCTGGCCGCCGTTTTCCCCCGGCCCCCTCCGCTTCCGGGAGCGGCTCGGCCCGCCCATGCGGCGCGCCCATTGGCCGCGGCGCCGGAAGCGGCGTCCGTCCTCGAGGAGCCCGTCCCATTGGTCGGTCGCGCCGTCAATCCCCAGCGCCTCCCCCTCCGGCCAATCGGAGCGCGGCAGGCGATCCGACCAATCGGAGCGCGGCGGTCGCGCTGTGATTGGCTCGTCTTCCTGTCAATCCGCCCAGGGGCGGTTGCCATGGTGAGGAAGCCCCTCCCGGTCGCGCATGCGCAGTAGTAAGGGCGACGCCGTGCTCGCTGCTGCCGACTTGTGGACAAAAAGCGGTACTGCAGGTGGGTCGCGCGCATGCGCAGTGGAAAGGGTGGTGCCGCCCTCGCTGCTGCCGCCTTGTGGACAAAAAGCGGTACTGCAGGTACGGGGGGTAGGGGGGGCTGGCCGCATGCGCAGTAGACGGGGGGGGGGGGTGGGGGGCGCTGCGCTCGCCGCTGCCGCCCGTGCCAGCAGAAACCGGCGCTGCAGCTCGGGGGCCGCCGGGGGGGAAGGCGGAGCCGAGGGAGGTTCCATTTTCCCCAAATTGGGGAAAATTATTCAATTTGGTTTTTTTTCCGGTGCTTTTCCGCAACGGAAAAGTCTTCAGGGTTTTGTTAGGGTTTTTCTTGCCCTTCCCCGCCGCCGGGGACGGCGCCCATGCGGGGGCTGACGCTGCAGAACCGTAAATTGAACCCCCAAATTGAACCCCGAATATGAATAACATTTTCCCCAATTTGGGGAAAAGGGAACCTTCCCGGTCCCGCCTCCCCCCGCTCCCCGAGCCGCAGCGCCGGTTTCCGCTGGCACGGGCGGCAGCGGCGGCGAGCGCAGCGCCCCCCCTTTCTACTGGGCATGCGCGCCCCCCCCCCCCGCCCCGTACCTGCGTACCTGCAGTACCGCTTTTTGTCCACAAGGCGGCAGCAGCGAGCACAGCGCCGCCCTTACTACTGCGCATGCGCGACCGGGGGGGGGGGCTTCCTCACCATGGCAACCGCCCCCGGGCGGATTGACAGGAGGACGAGCCAATCACAGCGCGACCGCCGCGCTCCGGTTGGGCGGATCGCCTGCCGCGCTCCGATTGGCCGGAGTGGGAGGCGCTAAAGATTGACGGCGCGACCGACCAATGGGACGGGCTTCTCGAGAACGGACGCCGCTTCCGGCGCCGCGACCAATGGGCGCGCCGCATGGGCGGGCCGAGCCGCTCCGGAAGCGGAGGGGGCCGGGGGAAAATGGCGGCCCGCGCAGAAGCGGCTGCGGCGCGGCGCGGACCGGACCGCACCGGACCGGGCGGAAAGCACCGGGCAGCCGGACAGCGTCGCGGTGCCGCCGGACAGCGTCGAGGACAGCGGGGGGGCGCAGGGAAGGCGGCCGGGGTCCCGAGGCGGCTCCGAGGGGAGACGGCGTTGCGGGGGGGCGGGCTGAGGCGTCTGGGGAGGTGCTCGCGTCTCCCGGGGCTGGCAAAGGGGCTCGCGTGGCTGGTGTTGGGGCTTCAGCCGGAGAGGGAGTCGTGTGGCTTTGGGCTAAGGAGCCGGGGTGGAGTCCGGCGTTTTGGGGACTTGAGCAGAGGCTCAGCGGCTGGGTTTTGGGGCTCGGAAGGGGCCAGTAAGTGATGCGGTTTGGGGGCGGAGAGCAGAAGCCGTTTTGGCTGGTTCCGCAGGGGGGATGGGCAGAAGGGCGTTGGGGGCTGCGGGGGAAAGCAGGGGCTGGGTGGGGTGCGGGGAGGCTCCCTGGAGGTGGAGGGTCTGGTCACATCAGACCCCGAAGCTAGGGAGGCCGGCACACACCTGCTTGATCTCGACCTGTGAGGTAGTCTGTGGGGGGAAAAGGCGCTTTTCAGACCCCACATGCCCTCTTTGCGTCCAGCTCTTAGAATAGTTAATAGGTAATGAGTCGTACAAACCGGTTAACATTTCTGCCACCTATGACGGTGATGTTTAATTGTATTGTTTATTTCATTGTATTCTATTGTAATTGATGTTTAATTGCTGAGATATGAGGGTGACTGAGTGATGCCCTGGTCGAAAGGCCAGAGCAGTGCAAACAGCCGGAGCTTGCCGATAGTAGGAGCTGAAATGGACTGGTGCAGAGCAGGGGCTTGCATTAGCCAGAGCTGGGGCAAGCAGGAGGTGCAGCGAGATGAAGTGCCTGCTGCCTAAATAGGTCTGACTCTTAACAGATATTCTATTTCAATGTAACAAGAGAATTTATGCCACTGTTATTGCTTCGGGGGGGGGTCGGAGGGGGGGGTTGGCCCTGTCCCTTCTTCAGGGGATTGTGGAAAAGGGCTATGGGCGGGGCCTGGGTCTGGTGGGCGGGGTCAGGGGTCGGTGGGCGGGGCCCGGCATATATAAGCCACAGCCCCTGCTCAGGGAGCTCAGTCTGCCCTGGGTTGTCTTTGGGGTCAGAGCTTTGCTGTGTCTTGAGTCAATTGTAGCCTTGGGGCTGGCTCAGCTGTGGGAGCAGGTGTGTTTGGGCATCTAGAGGAGCAGAGGTTAGAAGTGTGAGGTAAGACCTTCAGGATTGGTTAAGGTTTAGCAGTAAATATAAAATAAAGTAGAGTTTTATGCTGCTTTTTTTTTGTTTTAGGTCAGTAGATTTTCTAATGCGTGTTCAGGGGCCGCAAGCTGGCTTGTATTTATTCCAGGTGCACTGTATTTTCCTGGATTTTTTGGTTTTTTTTAAGATGGAATTGTGGTTTCTTTCTCCAATTTTGTTGTATCCTTTGTAAGTTGCTGATACCATTTCTCTTAAAAAGACTGATGGTGAGATTATCTAGCAGGGATTGGGGTGAGCATCTTGTATGGAGTTTTAGCATTTCTGAAGAAAGCAGCAGGGATGTAAGGTATAGTGTCTTTTAGGGTATAGAATGATTCATTGCTTTTCCCGATTGCCGGCAGAGAACTATGGTGTCCCTAGAGCTTTAGCAGGTTGCGGCAGCCCCTCGTAGATTGTGTCCAGGCATCACTTGTTTTGTGGGACTGCACCAGAGCCCAGAGTCCGTGGTAAGGCAGAAGATGGGAGGTGCCCACAGAGTGCAGGACACGGCTCGGAAGAGCAGCTCCCAAGGAGCAGCTGATGCAGGAGCTTCAGGGTTCAAACACAGGATTGGAAGTGTCAGGAAGAAGTGGGGTTCCTTCCTTGTTGATTCAGGAGTCAAGAAGGTTTTTCTAAAGCTTTGGGATTGGAGGATGGCTGGGAAAGAGTGGCAGGTTCATCAGTCTTTCTCATATTGGTTTAGCAGTTGGATTAAGGTGTCGATGAGGTCTGGTGTGTTAGAGTCTTTTGCATTTGAGGTGAGCCAGGTAGTATCGAGGCTGAGCATGGGACTGGTGATCGTTCACAAGCACAATGGTAATTTTGTTTTTCTTGGTCTTTTAGGTACCATAAATAATTGTTGCTGCAGCCTCTGATTCTGAGATTGGCATGGAGCCGGTGAGCGGAATGCCCCAGAGCTTCTGCGATTGAGGGTGCTGTGGAAGAGGTTGGCATTTACAGTCACGATGCGCACTGCTGGGGCTATGGTTTCTTCCTTTTTTTGCAGATGAGGAGGAAGCTGGTGACTGCAGGAATTGAGTTAGCTGTTTGGTGTGGGGTTTTTGTCAAGGATGAATTCAGACCCCTGGCTCTCTGAAAGCTAAGTTGAGGGGCCAACGTAGACAGTTGCAGAAAAGGGTATTAAAGTTAGGGAAGGGCAGAGGGCTTTTCAGGAGCAGTCCCCATGGGCAGGTAAAGGAAGCAGGTTTACTCTTAAGCACAACACCAGTGTGTCGCAGGCAGGGCAGTTCCAGCCCATGTCTGTTGTTGTTTGTGTGGTCCATCTTCTGTGTCTTAGACCTTTTTTGGGTCTTGCTGTCCTCTTTATGCTTAAGGAGTACGGCATGAACCTTGGCATGCTCGGGTGCTGCTTTTCTTGTGTTACAAGCCTAAAGCGTGGATCGGTCTTGAGTCACAGAAGCTTCTGGATGGTCCTCATTTGCCGCATTGTTCCCGATCGCCTGAGCAGCTCTGCTTTGTAGCCATCTGTTTCTAGGGAGTGGAACTTCTTCCCCGCATCCTTACATTCTTAGGTCTTGAAGCCCGGCTTCCTGTACATACATCATCTCAGTTCTTGGAGTCACTTCTTTTCCTGGGCCATGACGTTCTACAGTTAGTTTCTGGGATTTCCCTCGAACATCCTCATGTCATCATCATGGTCCTATGGGTCGTCTTGCACGATGGCATCTTGCGAGCAGGTGTCATTCCTCTTGCTGAGAGTTTTCCCTCACCTTTGAGGTGTGTTGTTCTTCGTGTTGTGTGTAGTGTCGGTCTGTCCTTGTGTGTGTTTGGCTTGGAGCCGCCCTGACCAGGGGTGCAGAGTCAGGAGTAGGAGGAACAGCGGTAAGAGTCTGTGGTTAATATGTGGATCTGCCCAGACTGTTGAGGCAAAGGTGGTACTGTCATCTCAGATCGAGCAGACATCAGTGGGTTCTGTGGACAATTTTTTCATTATTGTTTTATGGGGAAGAGCAGAGCTCTGTGGGAGGGGCTGTTCAGTGGTAGCGAAGCAGATTACATCTCAAATTTAAGGTTGCTTTGTCTGGGGCCTGGATTTCTGGGTTTTATTGTTTTGATTTTTTTTTTTCCCCCCCGATTTTTTTTTTGTTGTTGTTTTTTTGTTTTTTAATGGCAGCCTGTAGTTGGACTCTATATGATATTTGTAAATGGGAACAAGAGCTTTGGAATTATGAAGGTATTGCTCTGAGTCCAGGTGACTTCTTCAGTATTGTTGCTTCAGATGCAGAGGAACAAGCTGTGCAGGGCAATGTAGGAGACCTGAGCAGAGTGCCGCCAGAAGGTGCGTCCGTGTGTGGTATTAGAAGGAAGATGTGTCTGGTGGCTCTGACTACTTCATGGTATTTTTTTTAATTTGAAGCTTTGAATCAATGTGCGACGTGGGATACGGGCACCAGGGCTGACTCGAGCAAGGTGAGCAGCGATTGCTGGGCTGAAGTATCCTTTTTTTTCCAGGTGGTCTTTTGCTGGTGGAGTTCCAAGCGACCCCTGTTATTTGGGTTTGACGGGTGGTGTGCAAGCCTGAGGCTGGCAACCCAGACTTGCACGGAGGATGGGCCCTTTAGCTGTCAAGGTAAAGGGGCAGGAGATGGGAACCGGTACGCACAGGCTGCGGTTTCGGGCAGTATCTCAGCACGTGTCATTTTGCTTGTGTTTTTGCAGGTGCTGCAGACGGGCTCGGAGGGGTGACGCCGCACGCTGACGAGCGGTTCGAGCTGGTGAGGCTGTTGTGGGCGGGGTTGGCGTCTAATAGCAAAGTATTAGGTGGCAGCTCAGTGAAGTTTTTCTCTCTGGTTTTGCAGGCGCTGTGCGGGCTGCCTTTGGAAGCGGATGAGCATCTGAGATGAGCCGGGTAGTAGAGAGGAGGCGCCTGGGGCTGGAGATTTCTTGCACGTTCAATGGTATTTTTGTGTCCCTTGGTTTCTTAGGCACCACAAGCAGTGACTGCTGATGAGCCCAACTCTGGACTCCGTGCGGAGCAGGTGAGCAGAATGTCATGGCGTATGTGAGGAAGGGGGATGTTGTGTGAAAGGTCCATGTTGACCTTTGTGGTGCTCACTGTTTTGTGTGGAATGCATTGTTCCTTCTTTCCTTGTTTTTTTTCCAGATGATGTGTAGGAGCCTAGGGACTGCAGGATTGATCCCGTTGGCTGGCTGTGGTTTTTCTTGTGGAGGACGGCTTCAGGCCCCTGGCCTTCTGAAAGCTAAGTTGAGGGTTTGGCGCTGGTGATTGTTTGAGGGAGGGAAGGGACAAGGTTGGGAGCTGCAGGGAGGGGTTTTAAAGTCGGAGCGGGGCAGGGGGCTGTCCTGGAGCAGTCCCCTTTGGCTAGGTAAAGGGAACGGATTTCATTTCAGCACAAAGCTGGCGTGTGCCGGGCAGGGCAGTTCCGGCCGGTGTCTGTTGTGTGTTTTGTGTTGTCTGTCTCCTGTATCTTAGACTTTCCTCAGGTCTTGATGTCCTCGTTGCTCTGTGCGCTCAAGGGGCATGGCGCACATCACCGTTAGGGTCTTGAAGGTGTGTACTCATCAGCATCGTGCCCGATGGGCGCTTCTTTTCTTGCATAACAATCTTAAAGCACGGATCGGGCTTCCATCTCAGACGTTTCTGCAAGGTCCTCTCTTTGTGTTGTGTCTCCAGCTACGTGAGCGGCTCTCTTCTCTAGGCATCCGTTTTCAGGGACTGGGATTTCTTCCCTGCATCCATACGTTCCCAGGTCTTGAAGCCAGGCTTCTTGCACTCAGATCCTCTCTGTTTTTACAGGATCTTCTTGTAGTGGTACATTACATTTGGTACTGTTACAGCATCACCGTAGAGCCTCCTTGCATCAGCGTTGCTGCCCTTAGGGTCTTCTTGCCTGAGGGCTCCTCCGGTCTGGAAGTCATTCTTCTTGTGCGGAATGTTGTCTGATCTTGAAGTCGCATTGTCTACTGTGTTGTGTGGTGTTGGGCTGCACAGGGGTGTGTTTGGCGTGGAGCTGCCCTGCCCAGGGGCGTAGAGTCAGCGGTAGGTGGAACAACTGCGGGTGAAGTTCTAAGTGTCCTTTGGTCTCTTGTACGGTTGGTGCGTGAGCCTTAAAGTTGTAGCTCAAAATTACAGAGGGCAGGTGGGCGAGTGGCCAAGGCAAGGGAGTGGGAGACGGGAAGAGCTAGTGACTGGCTGAGATTTCAGGCAGTATCTCATTACGTGCCTTTTGCTTTGTATTTTTCAGATGCCTCACGCAGGCTCAGAGAAGCGAAGCCTCATGCCCGCGAGCGGGCCAAGAATGTGAGGTGGTTGTAGGCCCTGTTGCTGTCTAATGCTGAGGCACCTGGACTTTGGGGGATGGCTGGCAACACAGCCAAAACACTGTCTGGAGTGGGGACCTAGATATTCTGTTCCCACGAGAATATGTATATAGTGGATAGCGCAAGAGCCCTTTGAGCTCTCCTGCACGGCAGGGGGCTGCACTCCAGGATCTCCCCTTTTGTGCGGACGTTCGCTTAAGCATCTACTCCTCGAGGTTGAGAGACTCCTTGCCACAACAGATTCTCGCTAAGTGACTAATAACATGCTAAACTTCGATATCTTAGCTAAGTAATATAAAGGGTTGATTGTGCATATATAATCCTTTAGACATAAACCGTTGACCAAGTCCGGGACTAGGATTGGATCCAGCCGCACCTAGACTCCTCTCTGAGAAGGAGTTTAGAAAGGAAGGGGGTCCTTTCTGAACCTCGTGACTCAACGGGAGGGTCTCCCTGACAGCTTGTCTGACCCTGTCCTCTCTGCAGGAAATAATAGAGTGTGCCTCGACATCGAATCTCGTAAAACACTATCGCATTTACTACTGATTTTGTTAAATCACTGTTTCACCTTATTAAATACTTCACTACTTCTCTCTTACGAGTGAAGTTAATCACTCCAATCGTGACAACTTCTCTGCTGGTTCTTGCAGGTGTTGTTTGGGGTTTTTTTTAGTTGCAATGATTAAGACAAACCTGGTGATTGCAGAAATGTCCCAGATAGCCGATATGTTATTTTTTTTTTCAATGGGGAATTTAAGACCTCCAGTCCTCTTATATCGAAGTTTAGAGACCAGGGCTGGGGAGGGGCTGGGAGGAGGATGGAAGGAGGAGACACAGTTGGGAGTTGCAGGGAAGGATTTTGAAGTTAGTGTATGGGAAAGCGCTTTACAGCTGTGGTCCCCTTTGGGCAAGTGAAGGGAGCGGGTTACTTTTCAGCACGAAGCCAGGTTGTGCCTGGCAGGCCCATTCCAGCCTGTGTCTGTTATTGTACAGTTTGTATGGTCTGTTGTCTGTGTCTTAGCCCTTCCTTGGGTCCCGATGGCATCTTTACACTTCAGGAGCACAGTGTGTGCCTCGGGCACCATCCCTGGAGTCTCACAGGCCTGTACTCACCAGCATAGCCCCAATCGGGTGCTGCTTTTCTTGCGTTACAAGCTTAAAGTGTGGATCAATTTTGTGTCTCAGAAATTTCTGGTTGGTTCTCAGTTTTCAAGTTGTTCCTGGTGGTGTAAGCAGCTCTGCTCCCTACCTGTCAGTTTTCAGGGACTGGGTCTTCTTCCCTGCGTCCTTAATTCTTAGGTCTTTAAGCCTGGCTTCCAGTGCATACGTCATCTTAGCTTTGAGAGTCACTTCTTGTCTTGGGCCATGACGTTCTACACTTAGTTTCTTGGGTTTCCCTAGAGCCTCCTCACATCACCCTGATGCTCCCGCAGGTCTTCCTGCACGATGGCGTCTTCCAAGCAGGTGTCATTCTTCTTGTCAAGAGTTTTCTCTCCCCTTTGAGGCGTGTTATTTGTTGTGTTGTGTGTAGTGTCGGTCTGTGCGTGTTAGTTTTGGAGCCGCCCTGCCCAGGGGCGTAGAGTCAGAAGTAGGTGAAACAGCAGTGAGAGTCTGTGGTTAACATGTGGATCTGATAGACTATTGAGGCAAAGGTGGTAGTCAAGTTAGATCAAGTAACCACCAGCCGGTTGCAAGGGCAGCTCTTCAGTAAGTGATTTTTGGGATGAGCAGAGCTATCTGGGAGAGGCTCTTCAGCGATAGTGAAGCAGGTCGCTTCTCCAAGATGTTAAGGCCGCTTTGTGCGAGGCTTAATGTTTATGGGAGTGACAGAGACAATGTGAGATGAACTGACCGCAACCCCTGCTCCCTGTCACCCGGTCTTGCTCAGGGGTAGGATGTAGAGAAATCAAGAGTGGCGATGAGCACAGGAAAAGAGAGAGGGGTTGCGGGAAGGTGGTTTTTAGATTTGTTCTTATTTCTCATTATTTGACAAGAAATTAATTAATGCCTGCTTCTTAAGACTACATTGGTGTTCAGCAATTTACTCCCCATTTCAGTGACAACAGGGCTGGGCGCACCAAGCGGTAGCTGCCACCACAGCAATTAAAAATACCCCAAAGCCCTGATTCTGGGACTGTATTGGGGAAAAAAAAATTAAAAAAAAAATAAAATTCCAATTTGGGGCTCCTGGTTAAGCTAAATCCACTTGAATTTGTGCAGTTGGAAAGCAAAAGTATCCCACTTGCATACACAAAACTTAAACTCACCAATTCTTATGTTGTGGAAAAAGGATGAAAAATACCAATAGTTAGTATTCTGGAAAACTGGGAAATACAGCCGTTCCCCGCCCCCTGGGGAGGCTGATTGTCAGTCCTCCGGACGTCAATCTCTACGGCCCTGCGGTCCTCCAGCATACCGGAAGTATCTGCCATTCTCCCGGAAGTCGAGCTCTATGATCTTGTAGTCGTCCGGCACGCCGGAAGCGCCCGTCAGTCCTCCGGACATCGATCTCTATGGTCCTGAGGTCCTCCAGCACACCGAACTGTCACGAAACTTCTTTATTCTTCTCTAACACAGTTGTTCTTAAAATTTTCTTGCTATATTACCCTCTTTCTGTCTCCCCAACCCCATTTTCGCCAGTGTTTCCTGTATCCTGTCACTTCTCAAATTGTTTTCCTACGTCTCTTTTTCTATAGTTCTGTGTGCCTATGTTTCAATTCTCATGTATGATTCTTGTATCCTTGAAATAAAGGGCCTTGTGATTAGTGAATCTTGCTAAAGTAGTTAATAATTTGCCTATCCGTTGTAAGCTGTTGTGTGATTGTCAAAATTCTAAGGTTACCGTGTGATTGTTAGACAATGGAGTAACTAGTCTCGCTTATCATAAGAAGAACTAGAAAACAAAATAAAGGGAGCTCAGACAAGAAGACTGGAGAAAACCGGCTTGAAGCAAGGCTGGCTACCAAGTCAGCAGGAAAAGGGAGCAAAACAACCCAAGTTCATCTAGGGGACAACTGATGAAGAGGAAGATACCACTACCAGATGAAGTAAACAACCACCGGAGTGACTGTGGTTCCTGAAAACAGTCATTAAGTGGCAATAAAGGCCGTGGAGAAACTCACCTCCTGAATATGTAATTAGTTCTAAGAAAGGCAGACTTATGTTAATCATGTCGCAGAAAAACTATGATTATGCAAAACTTTTGTAAATATAAGCCTGTTGAAATTGTGGCTGAGCAGGAGCACCTTGAGGAAAAGTCTCGGTGCAACCCCAGCGCTGTAATAAAGAATACCGCTTGGTAGTCACATTGGCTATTGAGTCCAGCTTCTTTGTTTCATCCTGTTGCTTCCAAAATTTTCTATGTCTCCCTCTAGCTATCTCCCTGTCTAGTTCTTCCCTCTCTGTCCTGCATCCTGTCTCTTTTTTAATTTTCTACTTACATTTTCCTGTCCTTATTTGTTAGTTCTTGTCTCTGTTTTGTATAACCTGTTGCTTTTTTGAAATGTTCTTTTGACATCTACCTCTGTCCATCTCCCTTTTTCCTTTTTTTTTTTTTCCCTTGCCTATATTTCTTTTCCCCGGCCACTTGTCTTGTCTCTGTCTCCTTGTCCTGCTGGTCCCTTCTGCCTTTCGCTCCCTGTGTCTGGTATTTATTTCTCCATCTCTCTGTCCCAGTTTTTTGCACAGTCAACCCTCTTTCTACACAGTTATCCTGCTCCCTCCCCTCTCTTGTTCGCAGTGTCCCATTTTCTGGCTCCCTGTCCTACACTTCTACGTCCCTCTGTCCTTCTGCTTTTCTCTTCAGTCAGGGTTAGGGTCAGGGATGAGATCCAGGCGCAGATGGGACAAAGACATCGTGAAACTGTAAGAAGGTAAAAGCGCCTGCACCAAAACTCGGTCATCGAAGAGGACACCGATTGAAGAGGAACCATTGAACAATTTGATTGAACAATAGACACACGCTTGTTGCATGAAGAGGAGCACGAGTAGCTTATGGCATAGATTGAGAGGCTTTAACGAGCACAAGAAAAGAACTGAGGGCGTCCAGGTCCCTCTTCGGAGGTGCGCGGCTCGAGCTGTATTAAAGCAACTCTGAGGCAGAGCCTAAGCTCTGAACTCTTCTTTACAGTCTGAGGCTAAGACTGGATCCAGCCGCACCTAGGCTCCTCTCTGAGAAGGAGTTTAGAAAGCAAGGGGGTCCAGTCTGAACCTCGCGACTCGGCAGAAGGGTCTTCCCGGCCTCTTCTGCAGCACTCAGCCCAGTCCTTCTGTCCTCTCTTCCCTCTAGCCGTGCCTCTATTAGTTCCTTGGCCCTCCAACGACACCTTTACTCTGGATTTAATTATCGCGGTCCCAATCATTTTTCTGTTTCTCTGGTTCCTACAGGACATTTCTTCTACCAGTCATGATGCCTTCCCAGAGGTTCCCCGCGCTTTGCATCCATTTTGCAGCACATTAGGTGGGGTCATCTTTCAGGTACAGAGCACTCATTTGTTCCTTTATGCTACCTTGGATTCCTGTGTTCAGCCCCCAGCCACACAAGACCATCTGTACTCCGCTCGGATGACCACCCAAGTTCCTCCTTGCCATCCCCAAGGATTCCTTTGTCCATCAGCCCCCGTCCACACCCCTCTCCTCACAGTCACACCACCTCCCGAGACCTTCCTCCATCTCCACAGCATCTTGTAGCACTTTGTCTCCCTTTCTCCCTCTTACTGTCAGAACCTCCCATCTTGCTTTGCTACGCAGAGCTCCTTTATCCTTCTCTGCCATCGAGGTTATCTTCATTTGGTTCCTCTCTCACTCGTTGATCTGTAGCTTGCCCAGATGCCCTCCTGAGACTCCAAGGCCCTCACTGTGTCTCCAAGCTGCCTTTTCTTACCCTGCCCCCTCATAATGGCTGTATTCTCTATAGCAATGTCTTCCAAGTCCTTTCCCATACTGCACAGCACTCTTGTAGCATTTTAGCTCCCTTTAGATTTTAGGGTTTTGTGCTCTTCAGAGCACCCTTACCTTACTCTTTGCTGCTTAGGATGCCTTCATTCTGCCCCCAGTGCCCTATGTGGTTAGTTGAAATCCCCTTCAGAGTTCCACGTCGTTATCTCTGGCGCTTCTTTGGTCTCTCACATCCCCGCAAGACTCCTCCGCTACCTTCGCCAAGGTTTCATGAGACATTTTAGCTCCAGAGGGCATTTCTCTTTTCCCATCAGAACGCTTCCTTAGTTCGCATCTGCTACCCGGGTCAATCTTTCTGTCCTCTCATCTGTTCGGTGCACCCCCATTCGGTTCCCAGTTCCCTGAAGACACCCGTACTTTGCTCAATTCTCTTTTGAGGTCATTGCATCCCCGAGACTTCTTTGGTCTCTCTGGCCCCTTTGGGCCCCCTCTAATCTCTCTGACAAAGCCTCTTATTTTGTCAGAATTTTTTCCAGAGCTACCTGCGTGCTCCAGAGCGGCCTGTTTCCGTTCTGTCTTACAACGTTTCTTTATTTCAAATCGGGTACCCCAAAGATGTCTATCGTCACTTCAGACCTTCTCTTAGATAGCTTTCATCTATTGTTATTGACACATCTCCCACGGGGATTTTTGTTCTCTATTACAATTTATTTTTATTTTAGCTACTTAGGTGTTACTTAGACCGCTTCATACAGTTTCTGATACGTTTCTTGTATTTCTATGTTTTTTGGTGTTTTCTGTTTTTTGGAACTCATCTAGTTCTGTTAAGAATATCAGTTAAAGAGAGATCATTGAGGTGATCATTTGATAATAGTTATTGCATTTAATAAACTACTATCCATAGCTTACTATGGTATCTATCTCTTTCTATCTACACCCCAGAAAAATGACGGTTAATTACCTACCCAGTCACATTGCTGATGCAATAGATGTCACTGCAGTCAAAGAGCAGGTATCGCCATCTCCAGTAAGGGCCGCCTTTCCCATGTGACATTTTACAGGCTGTAAAGCTAAGGCAGACAAGGGAAGGAGCTGTAGCTCCTCCGGCCACCTTTATGGGTTCTGGGGGTTGGTCCCACCCCTTCCCCAGGGGATTGTGGGAAGGGCGGTGGTCAGGGCCCGGGGTATATGAGCGGGGGTCCCTGCTGCAGGAGCTCATTGTGCCTTTGGGATTGGTTGGGGTGAGAGGTCTGCAGTGCCTTCATTGACTGCAGCTTTGGGGATGGCTCAGCTGTTTGGGCGTTTAGAGGAGCAGAGGTGAGAAGCCTGAGGTTAGACCTTCTGGATTAGTCAAGGTTCAGCAGTATTTATAGGAGAAAGTAGACTTTTATGTTGTAGTGTTGTGGGTTTTTTTTTGGGGGGTGGGGTATGTCAGTAATTATCTAATGAGCATTCAGGGGTGATAAGATGGTTTAATAGTATGTTTTTATTTATTCTGGATGCACTGTACTTTCCTGGAATTCCTGACTTGATTGAGGATGGAATCGTGGGTGGCTTTTTTCCTGGTGTTGCTGATATAGTTTCCCTTAAAAAGGCTGATAGTGAGATTATCTAGCAGGGGTCATTGTGAGCATCTTGTATGCATCTGTATATGGAGTTCTAGCATTTTCCATGAAGCAGCAGAGATGCAAGGCATCACCTTCCCCTGTTGCCCACAGAATATCACAGTGTCTCCAGAGCTTTTGCAACTTGAGGCAGGTGCCTCATATATTGCATCAGGGCATCTCTTATTTTGTGGGTCCGTACCGGAGCCCAGAGTCTGTGGGAAGACAGAAAACAGGAAGTGCCAGCAGGACACAGCTCGGAAGAGCAGCTCCCAAGGAGCAGGTGATGCAGGGGGTTCAGGGTTCAAATAGAGAATGGGAGCTGTCAGGAAGAAGTGGGGTTCCTTCCCTGAGAGTTCAGGAGAATAGAATGGGTTTCTAAAGCTTTGAGACTGGGGGATGGCTAGGAAAGGGAGGCAGGTTCATCAGGCTTTCTCATGTCAGTTTTGCATTTCAGCTTGGGTGCCAATGAGGTCTGGTGTGTTCTAGCCTCTTGCCTTTGAGGTGAGCCAGGTAATATCAAGGACGAGCACAGGATCGGTGATTTTGCACAAGCACAATGGTAATTTTGTTTTTCTTGGCGTCTTAGGTGCCATAATTAATTGTCGCTGCAGCCTCCAAATCTGGGATCGGCGTGGAGCAGGTGAGCGGAATGCCCCGGAGCTTCTGCGGATGAGGGTGTTGTGGAGTAAGTTGGCATTTACTTGGTGGTCATGATGCTTGCTGCTGGGGCTGTGATTTAATCTTTGTTTTGCAGATGAAGATGAATGAAGTGACTGCAGGAAGATGAGTTAGCCGTTTGTTGTTGTTTTTGTCAAGGATGAATTCAGACCACCGGCTCTCTGAAAGCTAAGTCGAGGGGCCAAGGTTGACAGTTTTGGGGGTGGGTTAAGTTAAAGAAGGGCAGAGGGCTGTTCAGGAGCAGCCCCCTTTAGGCAAGTAAAGGAAGCGGGTTACTCTTCAGTCCGATGCTAGCATGTGCCGGGCAGGGCAGTTCCAGCCTGCATCTGTAGTGTTGTTTGTGTGGTCTGTCTTCTGTGTCTTAGACCTTTCTCAGGTCTCAGTGTCTTCATTACGCTTGAGGACCACAGCATGCACCTCAGGCACCATCCCTAGTGGCTTGAACGGCTGTTCTCATCGGCATAACGCCAGTCGGGTGATGCTTTTCCTGC
The DNA here is from genome assembly GCF_964106895.1 of Numenius arquata. Lineage (NCBI taxonomy): Eukaryota > Metazoa > Chordata > Aves > Charadriiformes > Scolopacidae > Numenius > Numenius arquata. Next base: position 14,403 of record NC_133589.1, on the reverse strand, counting down.
ATTACAAGCTTAAAGCAGGGATCGGTCTTGAGTCACAGAAGCTTCTGGATGGTCCTCTTTTGCAGCATTGTTCCTGTCTGCCTGAGCAGCTATGCTTTCCAGCCATCCATTTCTAGGCAATGGAACTTTTTCCTGCGTCCCTACTTTCTTAAGTCTTGAAGGTGCACTTCCCGCATGTACATGATCTCAGATCTGAGAGTCACTTCTTGTCTTGGGCCATGATGTTTTACTCAGTTTCTTGAGTTTCACTAGAACATCCTCATGTCATCATCGTGGTCCAGCAGGTCTTCTTGCCCGATGGCATCCTCCAATCGTGTCATTCTTCTTGCCGAGAGTTTTCTCTCACCTTTGAGGCGTGTTGTATGTCATCTTGTGTGTAGTGCTGGTTTGTGCTTGTGTGTTTGGCTCGGAGCTGCCCTGCCCAGGGGTGTAGAGTCTGGGGTAGGTGGAATAGCAGTAAGAGTCTGTGGTTAATATGTGGATCTGTTCATACTGTGGAGGCAAAGGTGGTACTGTCATCTCAGATCGAGTAGCTGTCAGCGGGTAGTGGGGACAGTTTTTCCATTATTGTTTTATGGGGAAGAGCAGAGCTCTGTGGGAGGGGCTGTTCAGTGGCAGTGAAGCAGATCGCGTCTTGAAGACGTTAGGGCTGCTTTGTGTGAGGCTCTGCTATTTGGAGTTTTTTAATGGAGGCTGTACTTGGACGCTAGATGATACCTGTAAATGGGAACAAAACATTTGGAATGATGAAGCTATTGCTCTGCATCCATGTGATTTGTTTGATATTGTTTTTTCAGATGCAGAGGGACAAGCTGTGTAGGGCAACGTAGCAGAGCTGAGCGGAGCACTGTAAGTAGGTGGGTCGGTGTCTGGCATTAGAAGGAAGATGTGAGCGGTAGCTCCATGACTGCTTTATTCTTTTTTGCAGCTTTGAATCGATGTGCGACGTGGGATACGGGCACCAGGGCTGACTCGAGCAAGGTGAGCAGCGATTGCTGGGCTGAAGTATCCTTTTTTTTCCAGGTGGTCTTTTGCTGGTGGAGTTCCAAGAAACCCCAGTTATTTGGGTTTGACAGGTGGTGTGCAAGCCTGAGGCTGGCAACCCAGACTTGCACGGAGGATGGGCCCTTTAGCTGTCAAGGTAAAGGGGCAGGAGATGGGAACCGGTACGCACAGGCTGCAGTTTCGGGCAGTATCTCAGCACATGTCATTTTGCTTGTGTTTTTGCAGGTGCCGCAGACAGGCTCGGAGGGGTGACGCCGCACGCTGACGAGCGGTTTGAGCTGGTGAGGCTGTTGTGGGCGGGGTTGGCGTCTAATAGCAAAGTATTAGGTGGCAGCTCAGTGAAGTTTTTCTCTCTGGTTTTGCAGGCGCTGTGCGTGCCGCCTTTGGAAGCGGATGAGCGTTTGAGATGAGCCGGGTAGTAGAGAGGAGGCGCCTGGGGCTGGAGATTTCTTGCACGTTCAGTGGTATTTTTGTGTCCCTTGGTTTCTTAGGCACCACAAGCAGTGACTGCTGATGAGCCCAACTCTGGACTCCGTGCGGAGCAGGTGAGCAGAATGTCATGGCGTATGTGAGGAAGGGGGATGTTGTGTGAAAGGTCCGTGTTGACCCATGTGGTGCTCACTGTTTTGTATGGAATGGGTGGTTCTTTATTTCCCTTTATTTGTTTGTTGTTTTTTTTTTTTTTCCCAGATGATGTCTCTGCAGGATTGATCCTGTTGGCTGGCTGTGGTTTTTCTTGTGGAGTACAGCTTCAGACCCCTGGCCCTCTGAAAGCTAAGTTGAGGGTTTGGCGCTGGCGATAGTTTGGGGCAGGGAAGGGACAAGGTTGGGAGTTGCAGGGAGGGGTTTTAAAGTCAGCGTAGGGCAGGGGGCGGTCCCGGAGCAGTGCCCTCTGGGTAGGTAAAGGAAATGGGTTTCTCTTCAGCACGAAGCCAGCGTGTGCCTGGGCAGGGCAGTTCCAGGCGGTGTCTGTTGTGTAGCTTGTGTCGTCTATCTCCTGTATCTTATACTTTCCTCAGGTCTTGATGTCCTCGTTGCATTTTTTGCGCTCAAGGGGCATGGCATGTGCCACAGGCATCACGGGTAGGGTCTGGAATGCCTGCCCTTGTCTGCTTCATGCCCGATGGGCGCTTCTTTTCTTGCATAACAATCTTAAAACACGGAGCGGACTTGCATCTTGAAAGTTTATGGATGGTCCTCTTCTTGCAGCATTGTTCCCGGCTGCGTGAGCGGCTCTCTTCTCTAGGCATCCATTTTCAGGGACTGGGATTTCTTCCCTGCATCCATACGTTCCCAGGTCTTGAAGCCAGGCTTCTTGCGCATACATCGTCTCCGTTTCAACAGGAACTTCTTCTAATGGGCCATTACATTTAACTCTCTTATGACCCCACCTTGCTTCCTCCTCACATCAGTTCTGCTGTCCTTTTGGTCTTCGTACCCAAGAGCTTCTCTGCTCTGGAGTCAATTGTTCTTGTTCAGACTGTTGTCTGATCTTTGAGTCGCATTGTCTACCGTGTTGTGTGGTGTTGGGCTGCACAGGGGTGTGTTTTGCATGGAGCTGCCTTGCCGGGGGTGTAGAGTCAGGGGTAGGTGGAACAGCAATAAGTCTATGGTTAGCACATTGATTGGCCCACGTCTCTGTTCTCCAGCACAACAGTAATTTTATTTTTTAACTTGGCATCTTAGGCGCTAAAAGCGATGACCACTGCAGCATTGTGGTTTTGAATCTGTGTGGAGCAGGTGAGCAGAGAGCCCACGGTGCTTTTGAGGAGGGGGTTTTGTGGAAGAGATAGGCATCGATGGGTGCGATGCTGGCCGCCGCTGTCTTGTGCATTGTGTGTTTTTATTGCAGATGGCGAAGAGGACCCTGACGACTACAGGAACGTCCCGGCTAGCTGATGCGGGTTGGCAGTTTTGTGTTGAGGACGGATGCAGACCCTCTGCCTTGTGGAAAGTTAAGTGGAGGGGCCGGGGCCGGGGAGGGCTTGGGAGGAGGGGACAAGGTTGGCAATTGTAGGAGGGGTTTTGAAGTTGTCTGGTGTTAGAAAGCAGATGTGCCTGGTGGCTCTGAGTATTATGTGGCAGCTCAGTGAAGTGTTTCTCTCTGGTTTTGCAGGTGCTGCGCAGGCTGCCTTTGGAACAGGATGAGCATTTGAGGTGAGCTCAGGGTGGTAGGGAGGAGGTGGCTGGGGCTGGTGATTTCTTGCACGTTCAATGGTGGTTTTGTGTCTTTTGGTCTCTTAGGCAGCACAAAGAGTGACTGCTGATGAGCCCAACTCTGGAGTCCGTGCGGAGCAGGCAAGCAGAAAGCCACGGCGTATCTGAGGAGGGGGATGTTGCCAGAAAGGTCCGTGTTGACCATTATGATGCTCACCGTTGTGTGTGTAATGGGTTGTTCCTTCTTTCTCTTAGTGTGTGTGTCTTTTTTTTTTTTTTTTTTTTTTTTCCCCACACAATGAAGAGCAGCCTAGTGACTGCAGGATCGATCCAGTTGGCTGATTGTGGTTTTCCTCGTGGAGGATGGCTTCAGACCCCTGGCCCTCTGAAAGCTAAGTTGAGGGTTTGGCACTGGAGATAGTTTGAGGGAGGGGAGGGACAAGGTTGGGAGTTGCAGGGAGGGGTTTTAAACTCAGAGCGGGGCAGGGGGCTGTCCTGGAGCAGTCCCCTTTGGCTAGGTAAAGGGAATGGATTTCATTTCAGCACAAAGCTGGTGTGTGCCAGGCAGGGCAGTTCCGGCCGGTGTCTGTTGTGTGTTTTGTGTGGTCTGTCTCCTGTATCTTAGACTTTCCTCAGGTCTTGATGTCCTCGTTGCTCTTTGCGCTCAAGGGCATGGCTGGCTCCTCAGCCACCACCCGTAGGGTCTGGAATGCCCGCCGTCGTCGGCATCGTGCCCTTCTTTTCTTGCATAAGAATCTTGAAGTGCACATTGGACTTGCATCTTGGACGTTTATGGACGTCATTCAGAACGTGGCATCATTCCCGGCTGCATGAGCCGCTGTGTTTTCTAGGCATCCGTTTTCAGGGACTGGGATTTCTTCCCTGCATCCTTATGTTCCTAGGTGTTTAAGCCAAAGTTCTTGCACGTACATCCTCTTGGTTTTGACAGGAACTTCTTGTAATGGGCCATTACATTTGACTCACTTATGACCCCACCTTGCTTCCTCCTCACGTCAGTTCTGATGTCTTTTTGGTCCTCTTGCCCGAGGGCATCTCTGGTCCGGAGGCGATTCTTCTTGTTCAGACTGTTGTCTGATCTTGGAGTCGCATTGTCTACCGTGTTGTGTGGTGTTGGGCTGCACAGGGGTGTGTTTGGCGTGGAGCTGCCCTGCCTGGGGGCGTAGAGTCAGGGGTAGGTGGAACAGGAATAAGAGTCTGTGGTTAGCACGTTGATTTGCCTGATCTGTGTTGTCCAGCACAATAGCAATTTTATTTCTCTCAGCGTCTTGGGCGCTAAAAGCGATGCCCACCGAAGCATCCTATTTTGGAATCTGTGCGGAGCAGGTGAGCGGAGAGCCCACGGTGCTTTTGAGGAGGGGGTTTTGTGGAAGAGATCGGCGTTGACGGGTGCGATGCTGGCCGCCGCTGTTTTGTGCATTGTGTGTTTTTATTGCAGATGGCAAAGAGGACCCTGACGACTACAGGAACGTCCCGGCTAGCTGATGTGGGTTGGCAGTTTTGCGTGGAGGATGGTTGCGGACCCTCTGCCTTGTGGAAAGTTAAGTGGAGGGGCTGGGGCCGGGGAGGGCTTGGGAGGAGGGGACAAGGTTGGCAATCGTAGGAGGGGTTTTGAAGTTAGCATAGGGCAAAGGACCAGAGGAGTGTCCAGGAACAGTCCCCTCTGGGCAAAGGAATGGAGCGGGTTAGTCTTCAGCACGAAGCCAGCACTTGTCAGGCAGGGCAGTTCCAGCCGCTGTCTGTTGTGGTGTAGTTTGTGTGGTCTGTCTCCCGTGTCTTAGAGTTTCCTTAGGTTATGATGTCCTCATTGCTCCTGTGTCTTCTATAATATCTTCCTTCTGTCTTGATGTCTCCGTTGCTCTTTTGCGATCAGCAGGTACCTCGGTAGCCCTCCTTGGAGTCTAGACCGCATCAACACATCACCCTAGTACCGGTTAAGCCCTTCTTGTCTTGCCATTATACCTTAAAGCGTGGCTCTGTCTGGTGGTCATCGTGTCGTAGGTGTTCCTAAGCGGTCAGCCCTTGCGGTGGCAAGCCAGGTGGTACGTGCAGCTTTGAAAGGTCTTTTTCACCCAGTAGTGTTCTGGGACTTACTTCCCATGTCCTGAACGGTTTCAGGACTTAAAGCCAACTTTCTCATGTGTTCATCGTGATGGTTTTGATGATAGTTTTCTTTCATGGGCTGCAGCTATTGCCTCTCTTTGCCAGGGCTGCCGTGAGGCACGTGCGCCATCGTGGCACCGTAGGGCTTCTCTGCGGGTGTCATCAACCTTAGGGGAGTCGTTATTCTCACTCGCAGTCTTATGGCACCTCACGGTCACGTTCCGTTTGGTGTCTGTGTGCAGGGTTGGGGTCGGAGCTGCCTCTGATCGGAGCTTAAAGGGCAGTTTGCATCACAATTGTTTCTGGAGGGTTGCCTTTCCGGAGGCAATCTTGGCCCTAACAGCTTCCCTCTCAAAGGTTCTATTTCTATAGAGATTCCCTATGGCATTGCATCCTTGGATTCTTCCGGGCTTAGATCGTGAAGCCTGGCTTCTCGCAGATCCGATCCGTCGTTCTGGTTTTGTATGGCATTTCAGCACTCTAGTTTTGATTACCATCTGAGACTGCCTCGCTCCGCAGTGCCTTTTGTTGGCTTGCATCTTATAGGTCTGTATCTGGTTTTGCGTTGAGTTGCATTGTATTGCTCTGTGTCTGGTTATGTGTTGAATTGTATCATATTGTATTGCTCTCTATCTGATTATTCATTGTATCGTATTGTATTGCTCTGTATCTGATTATTCAATGAATTGTATCGTATTGTATTGCTCTCTATCTGATTATTCATTGTATCATATTGTATTGCTCTGTATCTGAGTATTTGTTGAATTGTATCGTATTGTATCGCTCTGTATCTGATTATGCATTGAATTGTATCATATAGTATTGCCCTGTAATTGCATCAACTGCCATCTGAGACTCTCGCCTGTCTGTATTATGTGTTGTATTGCATTGCTCTGTGTTTGGATTTGTTTTGCATTGTTTGCTTCTGTATTAGCGTTGCATCACATTGCTCCGTAATGGCATCAACTGCCATCGCAGACCGTCTCGCGTCGTCTGACCCTGTATTGTGTGTTGTATTGTATCGCTCTGTATTTGACTTTGTACCGCATTGTTTTGGCGCTCTATTGGTTTTGAGTCATGTTGCTCTGTAACTATATTGAGCGCCGTCCGAGACTGTCTCGCGTTGTCTGACCCTGTATTGTGTTCTGTCTCCTATGGCAGTGCTCTGTACCATGTCTTTTCTTGACGGTGATGTAAGGGCGTGTTGTATCGTGTGGTGTATATGCGTGCATTGCACAGCTCTGTGTGTCTGTGTTGTATGGCAGTGCAGAGCTAGCGTAGAGAGTTAAAGTGACTTTGAGGTCTCTGTGCACGTGAGATGGAGTCAAGCGGGTCAGGGCTGGTTTGTGAGGTAACGGAGTAAGGCTACTGGGGTTTTCATTGTGTTTCGGCAGGCACCTTGCAGCAAGTCTGTAGAAACAGAGTTATAGAGGAGCAGCACAATGGGTCTCGCAGCGGTCAGGTTTTTTTGGGCAGATCGGTCATTACAACACTCCAAGCGCCAGGGAGGAACCTGAGGGGGATGTGTTACTCTGGGAAAGGTAGTGGAGCCACAGAGGGTTGCTCTCTCGCAGATGACCTGTGCAGTAAATGGCTTTGTGTTTTGTTTTTTCAGGTGAGCGAGCGGCACGAGGTGACTGTGAGAACCTCGCCTTTATGTGATGTGGGCGCTGCGGAGGGTGGACCGTGACTCAAGGCACCGTGAAAGCTAAGTATCTGGGCAGACATCGGTGGGCAACAGATACCAAGTGTTGTCCCTCAGCAGGGTGGTTTTTCCCCCAGTCCCAGCCGCTTTGGGAGGTGACGCTCATCGCCAGCGTTTGGGCGGAGATCGGCCTCGGGCCGGGGGTTTGGTTAGGCAGGGAGATTTTGGAGGCTCCTAAGGAGCACCGCAGACACGAGGCGACGCCACCCTCGCGGCAGGAGGGTGGGAGGACGGTGTGGGTGAGGGCAGGGTACATGTGGTAGCAGAGCATGTGTTGTGAAGGTGTGTGAGCCTGAGAAATGTTGGTGTGGTTGAGCTGCGGGCATGTGGGTTGTAGGCGGAGGTAACCGTGCTTTGCTTTTCAGGCAAATAGGGCATTTTAAAACCACAACTAATGTAGAATAAAAAAACCCCAGCCGGGGGATTTTTTTTTTTTGTTTCCCCCGGCTGGGTTTTTTTTTCCCCGGTCCCGGCCACTCTGCGAGGCGAGGTTCATCGCCAAAGTTTGGGCAGAGGGGCCACCCGGGCCGGGGTTTTTGCCAGGCAGGGTGATTTTGGAGGCCCTCGGGAACGGCGTTCCCGAGGAGCTTTGCAGAGACGGGGCGATGTCCCCTCGGGCAGGTCGTTTGGAGGATGGTGTAGGGGAGGATGAGGGGTGGTTTGTGGCTCGGGTGGTGCGGGTGTGTGAACTTGTGTGGTTGGGCTGCGGGCATGTGGGTTGTAGGCGGAGGTAACCGTGCTTTGCTTTTCAGGCAAATAGGGCATTTTAAAACCACAACTAATGTAGAATAAAAAAACCCCAGCCGGGGGATTTTTTTTTTTGTTTCCCCCGGCTGGGTTTTTTTTTCCCCGGTCCCGGCCACTCTGCGAGGCGAGGTTCATCGCCAAAGTTTGGGCAGAGGGGCCACCCGGGCCGGGGTTTTTGCCAGGCAGGGTGATTTTGGAGGCCCTCGGGAACGGCGTTCCCAAGGAGCGTTGCAGAGACGGGGCGATGTCCCCTCGGGCAGGTCGTTTGGAGGATGGCGTAGGGGAGGATGAGGGGTGGTTTGTAGCTTGGGCGGTGCGGGTGTGTGAACTTGTGTGGTTGGGCTGCGGGCATGTGGGTTGTAGGCGGAGGTAACTGTGCTTTGCTTTTCAGGCAAATAGGGCATTTTAAAACCGCAACCAATGTAGAATAAAAAAACCCCAGCCGGGGGATTTTTTTTTTTTGTTTCCCCCGGCTGGGTTTTTTTTTCCCCGGTCCCGGCCACTCTGCGAGGCGAGGTTCATCGCCAAAGTTTGGGCAGAGGGGCCGCTCGGGCCGGGGTTTTTGCCAGGCAGGGTGATTTTGGAGGTCCTGGGAGCGGATATTCTGAGGAGTTGTTGTGTGTAATGTGATGACATCCAGTTGTTTGCAGGTGGTATGTTTAGGGGATGGTCCAGGGAAGATTGGATGGGATAGTCAGTGTTGAGGGGGAGCTGGTTGTCAAGGTGTTTGGTGTGTGTTTTGCAATGGTAGTAAATTGTTCTGGTGGGGTTTGGAGAACAGAAAATCAAGAGAATAATGGAATTATTTTTTTTTTCTGCGCCCCAGGCACAGAGGTCAAGGCCCCACGAAGAGGAGCGGCTGTCACAGGGTGTGAATTTTGGAGACTCTGTCAGGAAGAGGAAAATGGAAATGTGCAGCAATTGAAGGACACGGTTTGGGGATGTGACTGAGGTTTGATGAGTATCTGGAGGAAAACATTTGCATATGGAGGATCGAAGGCAATGTGTTCTGGCAGTGTGCAACAGTCTGGGACCACAAGGAGAGGGCCTGGGGGTGGTGCAATTCTGCTCGGTAGAGTTTTATGGTGTTGCCTGTGTAATGAGGGAATAACCCTTCAATAAAGGCTGCTGTGTTCTTGTTGGTGTCCTGTGTTTTTTATCACATGGGTCTGGCTGTGACAGCGCGTGTGCCTGTGTTAGGCTTTGAATGTGAGTGGATGTGATGGTGACAGTGCATTTGCATTGGACTCTGTGTGTGTGTGTTTGTGTTAGACTGTCTTCTGTGAATGTGTGAGGCTTTGTTTTTGTCTCTCTTTTTCTGTCTTTGTGGGACTGTCTCTGGCTCTCTCTCTCATGCTCTCTTGTGTGCTCTCTCTTTCTGTCTCTCTGTGTGTGTCTCTGTGTGTCTGTCATGCGCTCTCACTCTTTGTCGCTCTCTGTCTCTGTCCGTCTGTCGTGCTCTCTCTCTCTCTTTGTCTCTGTCTGTCCATCTGTCGTGCTCTCTCTCTCTCTCTCTCTTTGTCTCTGTCTGTCCGTCTGTCGTGCTCTCTCTCTCTCTCTCTCTCTCTCTTTGTCTCTGTCTGTCCGTCTGTCGTGCTCTCTCTCTCTCTCTTTGTCTCTGTCTGTCTGTCGTGCTCTCTCTCTCTGTCTCTGTCTGTCTGTCGTGCTCTCTCTCTCTCTCTGTCTCTGTCTGTCTGTCGTGCTCTCTCTCTCTCTCTGTCTCTGTCTGTCTGTCGTGCTCTCTCTCTCTCTCTTTGTCTCTGTCTGTCTGTCGTGCGCGCTCTCTCTCTCTTTGTCTCTGTCTGTCGTGCGCGCTCTCTCTCTCTTTGTCTCTGTCTGTCGTGCGCGCTCTCTCTCTCTCTCTTTGTCTGTCTGTCTGTCGTGCTCTCTCTCTCTGTCTCTCTCTGTCTCTGACTGTCCGCCTCTCTCTCTCTCTCTCTGACTGTCCGCCTCTCTCTCTCTCTCTCTGACTGTCCGCCTCTCTCTCTCTCTCTGACTGTCCGCCTCTCTCTCTCTCTCTGACTGTCCGCCTCTCTCTCTCTCTCTGACTGTCCGCCTCTCTCTCTCTCTCTGACTGTCCGCCTCTCTCTCTCTCTCTCTCTGACTGTCCGCCTCTCTCTCTCTCTCTCTCTCTCTGACTGTCCGCCTCTCTCTCTCTCTCTCTCTCTCTGACTGTCCGCCTCTCTCTCTCTCTCTCTCTCTGACTGTCCGCCTCTCTCTCTCTTTCTCTCTCTCTGACTGTCCGTCTCTCTCTCTCTCTCTCTCTCTCTGACTGTCCGTCTCTCTCTCTCTCTCTCTCTCTCTGACTGTCCGTCTCTCTCTCTCTCTCTCTCTCTGACTGTCCGCCTCTCTCTCTCTCTCTCTCTCTGACTGTCCGCCTCTCTCTCTCTCTCTCTCTCTGACTGTCCGCCTCTCTCTCTCTCTCTCTCTCTCTCTCTCTCTCTCTGACTGTCCCTCGCGCTATCTTTGTCTCTCCCTCTGCTTGTGTGTTTGTTTTGTGTGGCTGACTCAATGGTTGCAATTAGCAGCTTTGAACATGTCTTGCTGGCTGGGCAGCATTAATTATTTAAAAAAAAAACAACTAAAAAATACTACATTAGTGCTGCCCAGCCAGCAACCCATCCACTACTGCTGCACGAAAGTTATTATTTTTATTTATTTTTCTATTAATATAAAATACAAGTAAAAGTATCAAAAATAAATACACCCACCATACTAAAACCTGAACAATGACAGAATTATAATAAAATATGCAAATTAATAAATCTAATTATGCAAATTATATGCAAATTTTTCCTTTCCCAACACACATAACAAACAACCATATACAAACTATATGAAAAAAAAAAAGACCATACCATAATAGTAACACAACACACTGAAAGCAACCACTTACCAACACATCTCAAAAACAACAAATATACCCAGAGGTCAACAATTACACCCCACAATAGCAAATCAATTACAATAACAAACTAAAACACTACACAAGCAAGTACTCACAAACATTCAAATATAAGCTGACAATTACGACTTAGGATTCCAAAATATACTTACAATATCATCTTACAATTACAATACCAAAGAGCAACTGCACTGACACATTACACTACCAATTTAGACTCAGAGCATCAAATCAACCTCCCACCTTACAAAATCAAATTACACACAAAAGTTGCACTCTCACCTAAGACTTAGACTGTCATACCATGATTACACTACCACCTTACACAGACACAGGCACATTAGGATTAAATTATCAATTGACAAGCTCAACTTACCATACCACATAATTACATCACATCAGAATATCAACTGAACATTACACCATCATATCACAGTAATATTACCATATTACAATTAACATACCAACTTAGACCCTCAACTTACAGTTACACATCACATGTCATGTTACACAGCCACATTACAATATCAAATCACACTTAGACCATCACATCACACTTATGTAATCAAGACATACTATCACACTACAGTAAAAGACTATTACCTTAGACCATAAAACAACAATTAGAATCTCAGGGTACAGTGTCACCATACTACCACACTGTAAGGTTAGTCCACCACATGACACATACTACAACACACTACACTTAAGAATTACACAAGCAAGTAAACATTACACATAAAAACAAAGCTTACAAGTTGGACTCACCATTACAAAACCAAATGAAAATATCATATTACAGTTACAACATCACATTAGAGTGACAACATAACATTAACAATTACACCATAAATTTAAAACATCAAGCTACAGTCATAGTCTCACATTACACATACAATTAAAACATCACATTAAAACATCATGATAGGGCATAGTACAATAATTACCAATCAGTTCAACAAATAAACTTACACTTACAGTGAACTCATCACATTAAAAGTTACAACATCAACTTACCAATAGGACATCAGGTTAGCAGTTATGATAACACTTACAATAGGGACATCAATGTACTGCATCACATGACACATACACTTAGGATTATGGCATCAAGATACCATTACAGCATCACCATACCTATTACAATTACCATTACAAGTACAATGTCAGGTGACAGTTACAATGTAACATTACAGTGACACTGTCAACTTAGCAGGTCAAGTTAGAGTTAAGGTATCACATTACAATCTCATTTTAGGGTGTCAGTTTAGGCTGTCAGGTAACCATTACAGTTAGGACATAAGATGACAGCTATGACTAAGCCTACAGTTAGAGTATCACCATAACATGTCAGGTTACACTATCAGATTACAGTTAGGGTGTCACAGTAGGATACCAATATCACATTGAGCTTACAGTATCACCTTACAGTGTCAGGTTACAGTGTCACATTACAATTACACTGTTAGGTTACAGTGTCACATTACGGTGTCAAGTTACGCTTAGGGAGTCAGATTACTATTACAGTATCAAGTTACAGAGTCAAGTTAGGGTTACAGTTAGGCTATCAGGTTAGGCTGTCAGGCTACAGTTAGGGTGTCAGATCACACTGTCAGGTTAGCATTAGGATGTCCAGTTACAGTATCCAGTGAGGATGTCAGGTTAGGGTGTCAAGTTACAGTAAGGATTTAGGGTTATGGAGTCAACTTAGAATATCAAGTTAGGGGTCAGGGTGTCAGCTTAGGGGTTAGGGTTAGGGTGTGAGGTTAGGGTGTGAGGTTAGGGTGTCAGATTAGAGTGTCAGGGCAGGGTTACCATTACAGTATCAGGTTAGGGTGTCAGCTTACAGTTTCAGATTAGGGTGTCAGGTTAGGGTTAGGGTTTAAGATTACATTCTCAGGTTACAGGGTCAGGTTAGGCTGTCAGCTCAGTAGTCACAGTATCAGGTTAGGGATTAGGGTGTCAGGGTACAATGTCAGGTTAGGGTTAGCATTAGGGTTACAGTTAGGGTGTCGGGTTAGGCTGTCAGCTTAGGGTGTCACGTACAGTTAGGATTACAGGTTAGGGTTAAGCAGTCAAGTCAGGATTTCAGCTTAGGGTGTCAACTTAGGGTATCAGGTTACAGTTAGACTTACAGTGTCAGGTTAGGGTTAGCATTTCAGGTTACAGTTAGGGTGTCGGGTTAGGGTGTCAGGTTACGGTTAGGGTGTCAGGTTAGGGTGTCAGGTTAGGGTTAGGGTGTCAGGTTAGGGTTAGGGTTAGGGTTAGGGTTAGGGTGTCAGGTTAGGGTATGGGGTTAGGGTGTCGGGTTAGGGTTAGGGTTACGGTTAGGGTTAGGGTTAAGGTTAGGGTGTCGGGTTAGGGTGTCGGGTTAGGGTGTCAGGTTAGGGTTAGGGTGTCAGGTTAGGGTTAGGGTGTCAGGTTAGGGTGTCGGGTTAGGGTTAGGGTTACGGTGTCAGGTTAGGGTTAGGGTGTCGGGTTAGGGTTAGGGTGTCGGGTTAGGGTGTCGGGTTAGGGTGTCGGGTTAGGGTGTCGGGTTAGGGTTAGGGTGTCGGGTTAGGGTTAGGGTGTCGGGTTAGGGTTAGGGTTAGGGTGTCGGGTTAGGGTGTCGGGTTAGGGTTAGGGTGTCGGGTTAGGGTGTCGGGTTAGGGTGTCGGGTTAGGGTTAGGGTTAGGGTGTCGGGTTAGGGTTAGGGTGTCGGGTTAGGGTGTCGGGTTAGGTTAGGGTTAGGGTTAGGGTTAGGGTTAGGGTTAGGGTGTCGGGTTAGGGTAGGGTTAGGGTGTCGGGTTAGGGTTAGGGTGTCGGGTTAGGGTTAGGGTGTCAGGTTAGGGTTAGGGTGTCGGGTTAGGGTGTCGGGTTAGGGTGTCGGTTAGGGTGTCGGGTTAGGGTTAGGGTGTCGGGTTAGGGTTAGGGTTAGGGTGTCGGGTTAGGGTTAGGGTGTCGGGTTAGGGTGTCGGGTAGGGTTAGGGTGTCGGGTTAGGGTGTCGGGTTAGGGTGTCGGGTTAGGGTGTCGGGTTAGGGTGTCGGGTTAGGGTGTCGGGTTAGGGTGTCGGGTTAGGGTGTCGGGTTAGGGTGTCGGGTTAGGGTTAGGGGTTAGGGTGTCGGGTTAGGGTTAGGGGTTAGGGTGTCGGGTTAGGGTTAGGGTGTCGGGTTAGGGTTAGGGTGTCGGGTTAGGGTTAGGGTGTCGGGTTAGGGTTAGGGTGTCGGGTTAGGTTAGGGTTAGGTTAGGGTTAGGGTTAGGGTGTCGGGTTAGGGTTAGGGTGTCGGGTTAGGGTTAGGGTGTCGGGTTAGGGTTAGGGTGTCGGGTTAGGGTTAGGGTTAGGGTGTCGGGTTAGGGTGTCGGGTTAGGGTTAGGGTTAGGGTGTCGGGTTAGGGTTAGGGTTAGGGTTAGGGTTAGGGTGTCGGGTTAGGGTGTCGGGTTAGGGTTAGGGTTAGGGTGTCGGGTTAGGGTTAGGTTTAGGGTTAGGTTTAGGGTTAGGTTTAGGGTTAGGGTTAGGGTTAGGGTTAGGGTGTCGGGTTAGGGTTAGGGTGTCGGGTTAGGGTTAGGGTTAGGGTGTCGGGTTAGGGTTAGGGTTAGGGTTAGGGTTAGGGTTAGGGTTAGGGTTAGGGTTAGGGTTAGGGTTAGGGTTAGGGTTAGGGTTAGGGTTAGGGTTAGGGTTAGGGTTAGGGTTAGGGTTAGGGTTAGGGTTAGGGTTAGGGTTAGGGTTAGGGGTTAGGGTTAGGGTTAGGGGTTAGGGTTAGGGTTAGGGTTAGGGTTAGGGGT